>NC_134706.1:29560961-30205128 GCF_043290135.1 Rhipicephalus microplus | reverse complement strand
AAAAACCATCACCGTGAATCTGTATCTGATAATCACACACCACGAGACGTGTTTCACGGTGGTTTAAACCCCACATATCAATCATGAGACGTGTTTGGAATTGATCGTGAACGCTTTAGAACGCTACACGCACTCAACGAGCAGACACCGACAGCTCAAAGCGTGTTGCAACTGCTTGGCACCGTCACTCCAGTTCTCGCAAGCCTTCAGAAGTCTGCTGCTTGAGAACGCAAGCGGCACCATCGTGGCTTCACTATCGGCAAGATTTTGGGTGCATGGAACCACGCATACAAGTCAATGCAACGAATGTGCTCAATAGATTAAGACACGGATGTGACTCACCGTCTGGGATGTTAAGCACATAACTGCCGTTTTGGTGGTGGTAGTGGTTAGAAGGAAGAGGAAAAAGGCACCTAATTTCTGTCTGCCTTCAGGCGACACGGCGCAGTGCCTTATAGGGGTGGGGGGAAGGAGGGATAAAAAGAATAGAAGGAAAATAGATGAAGAAATAGACAGGCAAGCAGCGGAAAAAAGAAGGAGATAGGAAAGTGGGGATCCGGTCAAAGCAGTCCAAGGGCGGGGCGCCACAATGCAAGAGCTGCCCGGCGTCAGGAGACCGCGGAGGGCGAACCAGTCGGCGGGAGCTACGCTGGCGTCGGAGATCGCGAGGGCACAACCGTCCAGCTTGAAATCCTGCGAGCGAATCTACTGCCGTTTTGTCGATGACATGAGTGGCATTTCTCTCCTTCTCTCTCTCTGTCTCTCTCTCTCTCTAACTTTTATTCCCCTTACCCTCTCCCCAGTGCAAGGTAGCCTACCAGGCTCAGCCATGGTTAACCCCCCTACCTTTCTATCATCCTTATTCTCTCTCTGTGTGTGCCGGTCAAGGTCGGAATGTTACCGAAAATCCGTGTGTTTGGAATAAATGATTGACGATTTAGTGTGTTTAGAATAAGTGTTTACAATTTCGAGTACTGCAGGTACTCCACTATTGGAAAGCGGAAACTCTTAGGTAAACTGAAGACAGCGTGTTATTTAGAACAAGTGTTTGGCGACTTAGAGTACTCTAATATGGGAGAGCGGCATGTTGTGTGTTTAAAAAAAGTGGTTAACGAGTTGGAGTACTTGGTACTCGACACTGCAAAATCTTTTGCACCATGAAAGGTGTATTATGTCCCATGGGCAACACCCCTTTAATCACCCTAAAACACCCTAAAACATAGGGTGTAAGGAGGCGTTACACCATACCTTTACAGGTGTTTATGAACACCCCTAAACTATGAGTGTGAGATCAAGCTACACCCGTGCGAGTGGGGGGGGTAACACATAAAAACACCCTTGAAACGATGCCACTCAAATGTATAAGCATACTTGATCAAATGAAGCGAAATTAACGGGAAACAAATGGAGAGACACGCAGGGGGAAACGATTCGTCCTGTGTGTCACCTCATTTGTTGTCCCTTTCTTGGTACTCCACTCCAACAGATATGCATCACCAACTGGCCCAAGCCGCAACTGTTCTATCGAAAAGCGGAGACACACAGGACGAACCATTTCCTCCTGTGTGTCTCTCCTTTTGGTGTCCCGTTAATTGCGCTTCATTTGATCAAGTATACCTATACATCTAACTGACATCGTTTCAAGGGTGTTTTTATTTGTTGCACCCCCCTCGCACGGGTGTAGCTTGACCTAACACACATAGTTCATGGGTGTTCATAAACACCTATAAATGTAGGGCGTAACGTCTTCTTACATCCTTGTTTATAGGGTGTTTCTAAACACTCTAAAAAGGTGTTGCCCATGGGACAAAAATACACCCCCTGAAGGGTGTGAAAATTGTTGCAGTGATACTATGGGAGAGCGTAAAGCCGTCCCCCGTGGGCTAAGGACAAACACGGTTTCCTCGTATTGTACAATCAATATAATGTTGCAGGTCGTCGTTCTAATAAAACGCCCGGCTTTTAATTCTCATGGAGACTCACAATAGTGTCACTGGTTTCAAGTCACCTATACTAGAGAGTCCCGAAAAATGTCATTGTTATTCTGACAACATGGCTGAGCCAGATAACATTTTTTATGTTGTAACGACGAACTTTACACTCGCCATATCCACGGTGTTTATATTGACTGATACAAAGTACTTAAAATGTGAGCGGAAACTAGCTCTCGCAGTGGTGTTTTCCGGGTGAAGGGCAGGAACATTGCGGTCATGGAGGAAGGAATAAACTTCCCTTCCTGTATGCACGGTTGCGGTTCTACGTGCGTTCCTGCCATTTTTCTCACGTTTTGCTCTTTTACTACCCTTCCCCCTTCCCCTACAAGGCACTGCACCGCGCCGCCCAAGAAGCAGACAGAAATTAGGTGCACTTCTTCCCTCCTTTCTAGAATCACTCAATCAACGTTGCAGTCGAGTAGAGCAGCGATGTTACAACACAACACCCAAGAATTCATATTCCGAGACATGAAAACTCCCTATTTCGGGAAGTTCTCTCCGCACACGCTGACAAAATTCGCAACATATTTCTCTGTAGAGAGGGTGTCACGTTCTGTCAGGCTTGGTGCCTTGACGTATAGTATATGAGGGATAATTGGTCAGCTGCCAGCTTGTCATGAGATCACGTGCTTCGTGACGTCAAACAGGCAGAAAAAGACAGTTACACACCCGCCGTCATGGCCACTGGCGGCGCTGACTGAGACTTACACGTTTAATGCACATATATATATACCCCATGCAGTGGACGGGGGGGGGGGGGGGGGGGAGATAGCCACTATTGTAGCTAAGTTGGTGGAGCATCGGACGTGTTATTGGAGGGTCGAAGCTTTGGTCCCTGCGGCGGCCAGTTATCTTTTTGTCCAGTTCTCTTTCTTCCCATTTACAGTTACAACTTCTAATAACATCCCCTATACTTTTCTAGGCATGATTGTAGATCTCAATAATACTGTACAATAGTACCGCCATGTGGGATCTCCCCCCCCCCCCCCCCACACACACATACGTGTTTGCGACTATTGAAATCGTGACTAGCGCCTGCGCTCCGGAACATCCAAAAGTGTGAATTTCTTAACTCACCTGTTGTAACTACATTACACGTAGTGAGCTACGAGTCTAACACCAGGAGTGAACTAGAAGTCGCTCCATATAAACATCAAAAACGAACCTCAATGGCAATGCCTGGGTG
Source organism: Rhipicephalus microplus (assembly GCF_043290135.1). Classification (NCBI taxonomy): domain Eukaryota; kingdom Metazoa; phylum Arthropoda; class Arachnida; order Ixodida; family Ixodidae; genus Rhipicephalus; species Rhipicephalus microplus. The sequence goes on along the minus strand of NC_134706.1, from coordinate 30,201,948 downwards.
CAGCATGCACCAAAACCAATTGCACAAGCCGATGGCGCAGTGACTGCTATGTATTGGCCTTTATAGACCATCCTGCTGTATCGCATGTGATATTTTTTTTCCTGTAGCCTGAAGTGATGGCTGAAAATTTCCCGAAAAAGGGAAAATTTTCCGCAGACGGTACATTAAACAGTGGGGGTGGGGGTGGGGAGAAGTAGCTACGCTTGTCCGATGTGCGTTGTCCATGCATGCTCACGGTGATTGATTGATTTGTGGGGTTTAACGTGCCAAAACCATGATATGATTATGAGAGACGCCGTAGTGGAGGGCTCCGGAAATTTTGACCACCTGGGGTTCTTTAACGTGCATGCATGCTCACGGTGACGACGATACTGATGACGGTGAAGAACAAGCGCGTTTCACACCAAACATTCTCTTTCTGTCACGGATCGCTGCGTGCGCGTTACCCGCGAAAGGCAACGCCGACGCAAACAAGCCGTTATAGCGCGAGAACAAAACGACGACACAGAGACAAGAATGACACCTTCTTGTCTCTGTGTCGTCGTTTTGTTCTCGCGCTATAACTATCGTCATGCCATACCAACTAGCCTAAGCTGCCACACTTCTAAGTTTCAAACAAGCCAGTGAGTTTAGAATAACGTTTGCAAGGGCTGCGGGCGTTGCGGGCGTCATATGAGTTTTAGAATAGCGTTTGCTCCCCCCAGGAAAAGTTCTAGGGAATTTCGCCCCGACCGCAAACATAAATGCATGGAAGCTACTCACAGCATGCACTTTGCGGTCCTCGCGGGCCACGATCGCCGCACGCTATTTCGGATTTTCTGCGTGCGGGCCGTGAACGCGGAAGGCGACTCGCGTTATGACGCGTTCGCAGTGGCAACGACCACACCGCAAGGACTTGCGGTGCACTATTCTAAAACTCCCTAGTCGAGAGCTCGTAAGCAGCGGCAAAAGCGGCAACGTCGACAACGTGCTGCTACTCCGGAGATGAGAGCGCGACATGCGGCGGCTAAACGTCTACGCAGACGGCTACCTACCCCGAAGCAAGAGCTCGGGAAGTAGCGTCAAACCGGCAACGCCAACATCAAGCTGATTGATTGATATGTGGGGTTTAACGGACCAAAACCACCTTGTGATTATGAGAGACGCCGTAGTGGAGGGACCCGGAAATTTCCACTAACCTAGGGTTCTTTAACGTTCACCCAAATCTGAGCCCACGGGCCTACAGCATTTCAGCCTCCACCGAAAATGCAGCCGCCACAGCCGGGATTCGATCCCGCGACCTGAACATCAAGCTGCTACAGCGGAGTTGAGGGGGCGGGAATTCGGCGGCTTAATGGTACAAACTCACTGTGTAAACTGTACCCGCGCCTTGATCATTCATTCACATGCACGAGTGGACAATGTCACGGGTGATTTATGGTAAGAAGTGCTTCGCACACTCGTCATGATTCAATTCGTGGAGATGAGCGGATTTTAGAGTGTGGTTCCACTTGGATCACATTAAATGTATCAACAGCTAACGTAATCAGAGACGTCAATGTTCATTGCTGAGTTGCGAAGTTTGAAAATATTGTACTTCAGATTTATTTTTCTGCACTTAAAGCTTTCGGCATTTTAGGGGCGAAGCTCCTCATGGCGTCACCCGTTCGTCTCCCGTTATCGTCTGTAACCACCGGTAACCCATACGCGAGAAAGCGGGCATGTGGCACAAGGGATAGACTTTTAGGGGCGAAGCTCCTTAAGCCGTGCCTGGGTCGTGCGTTCTCGGTGATCGCGATAAGAGAGACGATCGCACGACTGCGATTGCGATGAAAAGATGCGAGGTGGCGGTACTTGGAGTGTTCACTAAATAAACGGACGGACAGAAAGACAGACAGACAGACCGACGGGCAGGCGGTCGTATGGATGGACGGTCACACCGACGGACGGACGGAATCAAGAACGAATAGACAGAAGAAAGCACGGATGGACCGACCGACGGACGCTTCACCCCACTCATCATTATTCACTCCGTGGATATGCTGTAATTTTTTTTCTTCATTTTTGCAACGACGGGTTGAATGGGACCCTTGCCTACCACATTCACAAGAGTGCAGGTACTTGTGTAGATCGTATGTGTCTGTCACGGAGGATCAGTGGGTGCAGGTACTTGTGTACACTGTATGTGTCTGTCACGGAGGATCAGTGGATGCAGGTACTTGTGTAGACTGTATGTATCTGTCACGGAGGATCAGTGGGTGCAGGTACTTGTGTAGACTGTAGGTGTCTGTCACGGAGGATCAGTGGTTGCTGTGCTCGAATGCTTACACAAAGGTCGCGGGTTCGACAACGGCCCCACGGCGGTCACATTTCGGTGCACACGAAACGATAGAGGCCATAGTACTGCATGCGCGATGATAGCTTGCCCGTCAAAAGAACGCCAGATAGCCGTGATTTCTGGAGCCCTTCACTGCGGCGTCCCACATGATCAGATATTAAATGCGAAGCATTTCTTTGCCTACTGCAGGTACCTTTATATCTATCTATCTATCTATCTATCTATCTATCTATCTATCTATCTATCTATCTATCTATCTATCTATCTATCTATCTATCTATCTATCTATCTATCTGACATGTCGCCTTAGAAGACGACATTAACGAAGTGCGCGCGGGGCACTGGCGCTGTGGCACGAGCGCGAGCCTGGCGTCGAACGCTGGCCAGGAGTGACTCCAACGCCTGGGCTACGCTTTTGAACTTGTTCACGTTTCCTGTCCTTTAATAAATCGTCTACAGTCACAAGCGGCTGTACAGACGTAACAGTTGGCGACGAGGAAGACTGGATCGACTCATCGGCACTCCACCGACGTCAAGGAAATAACATGGCGACGCCCGACTTCGGTCGGCTACCCGAATTCAGCGGCAGCCCCAGCTCCTGGAGATCCTGGTATGGGAGGCTACAGTTCTTCTTCGAGGCTAACGAGATTACGGACGCATCGAAGAAACGTGCTCATCTGCTAACGCTGTGCGGGGAACAGACTTATGACATCGTCTGCGCCCTCGTTCAACCCAAGCAGCCCAACCAAGTGAGCTACGAGGACATAGTCAAGATGCTCAAGGCTCACTTCGATCCACAACCGTCTGAGGTCTTCTGCAGGGCACGATTCCAGCGACGTGACCAAAAGCACGACGAAACGGTCAGTGATTACGTCACGGCGCTCAAGAAGCTAGCAGCAGATTGCAATTTCGGGACAAGCGCAGACACTGCAGCGAATCCGACAATGCTGCCTATGGACGTCATGCTGCGTGATCGTTTCGTTTGCGGTCTTCGGAACGAGCAGGTCCAGCAACGGCTCTTCGCAGAAAAGGACTTGACGTTCAAGAAAGCTTTCGACCTTGCACTGCGAGCTGAAAACGCCATCGAAGACCAGAAACGCGTGAAAACCGAATTTAAAGAGTTTCACGAATCCTGCATAAGCACATGCAAGATAGACAACCAAGGTCACTCTAGTGCCTCTGCCCAAAAGAAGAAACAACGCTGTTGGCGTTGTAACGCGCTACATAATCCGGACACTTGCAAGTTCCAGACAGTCTCCTGCAACTACTGCAAGAAACGCGGACACATTGAAAAAGCCTGTCTGAAAAAGCGGAAAGAAGCAAAAACGAGCAACAGCATCGAATATCCCCAACAAGGAACTTCGACAGCTGCCTCAGCACCAGTGTCGACTCAGCAGGACTCATCAGACGTGGCCCTTTACGAGCTCAACACCGTAACCAACGCGTTCAGCACACAGAAGGTCATGACTCGGCTACGCGTACATGGCAAGTTCTTGGATTTTGAAGTCGACTCGGGTGCAGCCTGCACACTCATCAGTGAGGTCACGTTCAAAGCTACGTGGACAGATGATCGACCACGGCTTCAGACCGACAACATGCTCCTACGCACATGGTCAGGACAGTCTCTTCGAGTTCTCGGATGTGCAACGGTGATTGTTACGCACGGAAACAAAACCATGACACTACCACTTGTTGTCATCAAGGGAGCAGGTTGTAACCTCCTTGGACGAAACTGGTTTCCTCACCTGGGTATACAGATCACGGGCATCAATGATGTATCCGGCGATGAACTTGTTTCGAAGCTTCTCGACAAGTACCAATCTGTATTCGACGAGGACATATCAGGACACATCGGTCCAGCGGTACAACTAGACCTCGTGGAAGGAGCGAAACCAAAGTTCCTAAAAGCACGGCCGGTTCCTTTCGCGCTCCGGTCAGCTGTAGAAGCAGAATTGGATCGACTGCAAAGTCAAGGCATAATCGAGCCAGCACAGCATTCGGATTGGGCAACGCCTCTCGTACTGGTTCGAAAGAAGAATGGCTCGTTGCGAATATGCGGCGACTACCGTTGCACAGTGAACCAGGTATCAAAGAAGGCAGACTACCCACTTCCCTCAACTGATGAAGTGCTCAGCCACTTGAGGGGAGGCAAGGTCTTCAGCACCCTGGATTTAGCACAAGCGTACCAGCAACTTCACGTGACGCCAGAGACAGCAGAGATATTGACCCTGAACACGCTGAAGGGACTATACAGGGTCAAGAGATTGCCTTTCGGAATTTCTGCAGCCCCAGCCATTTTTCAACGTTTTATGGAGACAATGCTGTCAGGCATCACAGGCGTGTGCGCATACCTAGATGACGTGATCATCAGTGGGAAAGACGCCACGGAACACGCCGAGAGACTGGAAGAAGTGCTGAAGAGGCTACGAAACTACAATCTGCGCCTCGGAAAAAACAAGTGCTGCTTTGCGGTGCGACAAGTTTTCTTTCTGGGACACCGAATCGACGAGACAGGCGTCCACACAAACGAAGAGAAAGTTCGAGCCATAACGGACGCTCCAGCACCAAACTGCAAACAAGCGCTTCAATCATTTCTCGGAATGCTGGCTTTCTACGACAGATTCTTGAAGAACAGGGCAACAGTTGCCAGCTGCCTATACCAGCTTCTTCAGAAGGACGCCACGTGGAGATGGGAGACAAAGCATCAAGAAGCCTTTGACAAGCTTAAGGCATTGCTGCTCAGTCAGACCGTACTGGCACACTACGACGAACAGAAGGAGCTTCTTGTCTCTTGTGATGCTTCACCATATGGCATAGGAGCTGTTCTGTCTCAACGTGATGACCAGAATAGAGAGGCGCCAATCGCTTTTGCATCTCGGACGCTAGGGCCGGCAGAACGCAAATATGCTCAATTGGACAGAGAAGGCCTTGCTGTGGTGTTTGCAGCCCACAAGTTCCACAAGTATATTGCGGGAAGAAAGGTGACTTTCGTCACTGACCACCAACCACTGCTCGGCATACTGGGTCCACAAAAGCCAACGGCTCAAGTCCTTTCTCCACGGATGACCAGATGGTGCATCAAGTTATCGGCGTATGACTACAGCATAATCTACAGGCGTGGCAAGAACCATCAAAACGCGGATGCGTTGAGCCGTTTGCCATTACAAGAACGTCTCGATGAACCCTGGCCTCCAGGTGACGTACTATTGTTCGAAGCGTTATCGAGACCTCCGTTGACTGCTGCCGAGATAGCACGCCTGACACAACAAGACAGCATCATGCAGAGGTTGTACAAGGCAGTGCAGGATGGTACAGTGGAGAAACTCACTGGAGATGAGTTTGCTCCTTACCGACGACGAGCGACCGCACTAGCACTACAGCGTGAGTGCATCACACTTGGATCCCGAGTGATCATACCGAGCTCAGCACGATCCCGTGTTCTGGCACTTCTGCATGCGGGTCACAGAGGCATGGTAGCCATGAAGAAGTGCGCAAGGAGCTACGTATGGTGGCCCGGAATGGACAAGGTGATCGAGGAAACGGTGCGACAGTGCCGTGAATGCCAAGCAACGCAAAAGAGCCCACCCAAAGCTCCTATTCCTACGTGGGACCGTCCCCAGACAGCATGGAACACGGTGCACGTTGACTTCGCGGGGCCACTACTCGGACGCACCTACTTAGTTGTTGTGGACGCATACACAAAGTGGGTGGAAGTCCGGCACGTGACACAAGCAACATCCGCGGCTGTAATCGACGTGCTCCGAAGCCTCTTTGCAACGTTCGGCATTCCCCGAAAGGTCATCTCCGACAACGGAAAAGCATTCATCTCCAACGAGATCAAGCAGTTCTATGCGTCGAACGGCATACAGGCTGCAACCTCACCAGCATATCATCCGGCAACAAACGGCCAGGCAGAACGCTATGTGGCGGAGCTGAAAAGAGCGCTGTTGAAAGATGCAGACAAGTCCATACAGTGCCGACTTGCAAGATTTCTGTATCGGCAGCACACGACAATACACACTACCACAGGTATGACACCGGCGAGAGCGATGTTCGGACGAGAATTGCTCTGCCCTCTCGATCTTCTTAAGCGGGAGACGGATAAGCGAAGTCCTGAGAGCCAGGAGGCATTGCAAAAATCACGCCGCTTCGCTATAGGGGATAGAGTGCTTATCCGGCAGTTTTTGAAAAAGCCAGATTGGATTGAAGGCGAAATACTGCGCCGCGTCGGACCACGATCCTGGCTTGTAAAAAGCGACCAAGGAAAGGTTCGGCGTCACCTCAATCACATGAGGAAAACGAGTCAGACCAGACAAACAACCCAATCGCGGACAGATTGGAGCGCAGCTGACGATCTCTTGGACGCAACGCCAGAAGAGACGCCATCGAGCTCAGCTGCTCAACCGTCTGAATCGCCCGAGATGCAAGATCACACTCCCTCGCAACCGTCGACGTCACAGGCAGTGGCCACTCGGCAACTGCGACCACCAGAGGTTAGGCGACCTCCAGACCGCTATGGAGACTTCGTCTAAGGGAGGAAGAGTGACATGTCGCCTTAGAAGACGACATTAACGAAGTGCGCGCGGGGCACTGGCGCTGTGGCACGAGCGCGAGCCTGGCGTCGAACGCTGGCCAGGAGTGACTCCAACGCCTGGGCTACGCTTTTGAACTTGTTCACGTTTCCTGTCCTTTAATAAATCGTCTACAGTCACAAGCGGCTGTACAGACGTAACACTATCTATCTATCTATCTATCTATCTATCTATCTATCTATCTATCTATCTATCTATCTATCTATCTATCTATCTATCTATCTATCTATCTATCTATCTATCTATCTATCTATCTATCTATCTATCTATCTATCTATCTATCTATCTATCTATCTATCTATCTATCTATCTATCTATCTATCTATCTATCTATCTATCCACGTCTGGGTGCTGTCACCATTACCCCCGTAACTTGGGGTTAACCGAAAATTAGCGTGGGAATTAGGTATAAGGTGGTTTGACGAACGTGACTCGCTGGTCATGACACGAATAATGTGACAATCCAGTCGCGTACGTTGCCAAACCCTTTATGTCAGAGGCGTGTGGCACGTACCCGGCCGTATACCATGGGCGGGTGTGTGCCACATGTAAGCTGGTATGTTCCGCAGGTGACTGACAGTTCGTATCTACCCAGGAGGTGCGGGAGCAGACATTGGTGATTGTAAGGTGGGAGCGTTGAGAAGAGACGACGTCGGCAGCGTTGAGCCGACGAATGCAAAGAATAAATGTCATTGTGGCAGCAGAAGTCGAGCCGAAGCATTCTGCGTGGCAATGAAGTATTCTACCACACAGTCATGCTGGGTCTCGGAACTGCTTTTTAATAGACCACAATGTTTCTCGAAACGCCTATGGTGGTCGCACAGCTGACCATCCAATTTTATATACATTACACATGTACTCAGAAATACAGCCGTCACGTCGGGTTAACATCAACTATAGTTATGGGCCATACACTGACGTTGATTTATGTAGCAGTGTCGAGTGCTACCATTCTGGCGAGCACAATCGCTACAAATCAGATATCAGATTACGGCTAACACCCACGCTGCTCTTGGCATCGTTATACGCAGCTGTAAACAACTGGTTATGTAGAACATATGCGACTGTTCCACGTATGTCTGTGCGTACAACATTCGTACATATATTTAGCGTCACTTCGTAACGTTTCGCTCAATAAAAAAATTTACAACGCTGTCAGCTTCCCTCTGTATGCATCGCATCGATTCCCAAGCTACGTGAGATCTACCAAGTTTCTCTACTTACCGTAACATGCCGAGAAAGCGGATCCCTCGATCCATTTTACGGGAGATCTGAAGTAAGCGCCAATGACCAAGCTAGAGCTCCTTTCCCCGTCCTCCGATGCGGCCATATTTTTTTCCCCCCAAGACGAGCGTCACTCGTGTAAAAATAAGCACAAGAATCAGTACACTGAACGAGTATCTAATGTCTTGCTCATGAAATTCCCTTGTCACGCAAATAAGTAAAAGAAGGATCTCATTGCAAATATCATTGGGCATTTCTTATTTTCAACGTCTCTCTCGCCGCCATCTTGAATTTCAGTCAGGAGCCGAGCAAACGCCCCCCCCCCCCCCCTCAATCCAACTCAATTCTGGTCGAATTATCCTTCATTGTAAAAGGGGGGGGGGGTCTTGCTCGGCATTTCGTGGTATATAGTAAACTGTAAAGGTACAAACGATTTCCTCTCTCACGTCTATTCAGATTAACACGCAGAATAACACAATAATCGTCGGGATTTTACGTCCCAAAACCACGATGTGGTCTTAAGGGACGCCTTATAGAGGAGGGCTCAGGACATTTCGACCATCAAGCGTTCTTTGACGTGCACCCAATCTGAGCACACGGACCTATAGTATTTCGTGGAATTGCGGTGGTCACGGCCCGAGATCCGAGTCGGTGACATTCGGCTCAGCAGTCGACTATCACAGTAGCACTATAGACTGCCGTGGCTGGTTGAACACACTGGACGCTTGCTTTTAACTTGCTTTTGACTATTTCCATGTTATTTTTCAATAGTGAGTCTTACCATTATGTTGTGTATTGATCGTATTTTTATTGTTAATCAAGCTTATTCATTATTACTCACATGTCCGTATACTATTGCTGTATTGTTTGTAATTACCCCATCTATGTAGCCATAGGAGGTCCCCCTGTCGGTTTCTCTGAAACTTTGGGACCTCCTGCTGTAAAACGCTAACCATGTAATTCAACTGAACTATTTAATAAACTTTACTTGACGAAAACGCCTGTTCCCGCCCGCAATTTGTCATAAAGCAACGTTGTCTTTTTATCTGCTTTCCTCACATTGTGTTGGGTACGGCTAAATGTCTGCCGAGCCGCAATACCACGTGCTATTACTTTAACTATTGAAGATTAACAATTAAAGCCGTAACGCAAAAAAATATTGATATAATTTCGCATGGCATTCCCTGACCCTGATTTTGTTAGGCTTGACTAAAGTCAAAAGGCAAAAAATAAAAGATAGCTATCACAAACGAAACGTGGGAAGCAGTTTTTTTTAAAGATGTGAATGGCCATCGAAGACTGCCGCAAAAATAAAAGCAATAGTAGAGGTAAAAGGATTCATAGACGGCATAGACCACGGAAGTAAATTTATAGCACACCGTTGTGAATGCTGTCATAATTACGTATGCGAGATTGCTGAGAAATGCGTAAGCGAACTGGTATTACACAGCTACGAAATGTTCCAATGACTTGGACTTCTCCAAGAATGCTGTAGACAGCAACAACAACAAAAAATTCATGAAACAGTCCTACATGGTCACAAATGTTCAGTTTTTTGTTTTTGTTTTATAATCGTGATAGCAGAATTTGATGCAGAGTTGTTGTTGTTGTTGTTTCCCTGTAGAAATGGCTCGTACCCAAAGAAGGGGATTGGCCGATTTTAAGGTGAATTTGCCCTAAACTTTCAGCTACAATGATAATAACTTCGTCGTTCAATGGCTTTCTTATGAAGCATGCCGATCATAGGCAAGGTAGCTCAAAAAAAAAATTCGATGCTTAATGTGTTAATAAAATGCGCAAATTTTGCATGCCTCCCTAAGTTTAACTAGTTAGGGTAAAGTTTTTTTTTTTCGGTTGTATCGTGAAAGAGAGCTGCTCTTTCTAGAATTTCTATGTGCAAACATGAATTACACCGTAGTTCACGTGAACTGAAAAATTCACGTTACTATGCGCTGAATTACAATTCGAATCAGCTATATATAGTGTATTTATTATCGCAAACCAAACACATGCGAGCGTCTTCCTTGTCAATTTAACTTGCGTTTTCACTTTCCCGGTTAAAAGGGCACTGACGCAGAATTTCGCGGCCGAGATAGCTTGCGGGGTCAATCTCCGCGAACATACGGGTTGCCCCAGCTACGTCTGGACAGTGTTGTCGACCACGGCGGTCGCATCATAGAGCCACACAGTATACTATGTCACTCCATGGACGCACTTCAATGGAGGCGAAATGGTAGGAGGTCGTGTACATGTCGACACCCTCAGAATGTGCTTTGTCAGGGCTCGATAAAAAACATCAGATGGTCGAAATTTCCGGAGCCCCGCTGTCGCTTGCTGCAGTCAGATTCGCGTTCTTCCTCCGAAAGGTGTGATAACAATAACCTCTGTCTGAGTACATCAAAGACCTAATCCGTGAGTATATCTCGCTCGCTGGATTTTGTGCCGACCGGTTGCGCCCTCGCGATCTCCGACGTCAGCGCAGCTCTGCCCGACTGGATTAGCCCTACGCCATCTCCTGTCGCCGACAAGAGCTCTCGCAAGTGGTGCCCCGTCCTCGGACTCCTGTTTCCATCTTTCCTTTCTCTCGTATGTCGTCGCTCGTTGTCCTTGCGCATCTCTCTCTCTCTCTCTCTCCGTTTAATCCTATCCTTTTAATCCCTCCTCACCCCCATCCATTGTGAGCACCTGTTGAGGGGTCGTACGCTGATGCAGACAGTTACGGGGCTTACTTTTCTCTTCTTTTCCCTCTTATAACCACAATCTCGCAAAATATCCATCGTGTCATTTCCCTACTATGTCAACACCATGTCCTTATACGTAAGGTATACGAATTCAGTGATCTTGGTGTTCTTTTGTGATAACACGCTAATTTTTTCTGCTCACGCTAAACGTGCTGCGATGCGTGGTCTTCGTTCTCTGAGCTGCATTTGTTGAATCTCTCGAGAATTCAGTTATGCTGTAGCCTTCCACAAATTGTGCAGCGCCATACGTATTCCTCAACCTGAGTATGCATCTGTGATCTGCTGGAATGGCATTGCTAAATCTGGCAGTGAGGCCACTGAGCGAGTAGAGAAAAAAAAAAAAGCATTTACAATCATCGTTTCGCTATAAATGACTCTGGATCTCGTTCCAACACTGCCAGATTATTATCATTACCATCACTTCACTGCCAACGAAATGGTGATGACCTATTATTTTTTACAGACTAGTTCACAGCATGTTATTTTTCCCTTTACTTCTCAGTTGTGTTAATTTTCGGATTCCGGGTAAGTTATAACCATAGAGAATCGACCATTTCATGTACCTGCCAACTTCATTTTACAGTCATAGAATACAAAGTCTATATAATGTCAACTTTCATGACCTTGATGTTTTTCACAGTCCACTTCCGTTGTTTTTATCTCAGCTGTGCACTGTCCTAACATAGTTTTTCACAATGTACAGATTCTTCCCTTTTCCGTCTTTCAAGAAGGTTTCTACAAAGTTTTTCTGTATAATCCCCTTTATTTTTCACTTCCTTTCTATGATTCTCGTCTTGTCCTTTTATTCTTCCCATTTATCGCTGATCTATTTTTTTGTGTATTTTCACTTTCTATTTGATTTTTCTGAAGAGTATCTGAATTGTATTCTTGATTTGTGTTTTATTGTTTACTTGTATTTTTTTGTTTTGCGTGCACTTGCAATAAGACCTCATGGTTGTTCAAGGGCACAATAAATAAATGATTGATTGAGTGAATGAGTGATTGATAACATATTGACGCACCTAGGATGACAGCGCGACGTTCTGACTACCGCGTGGAGCTGGTCACGCTATTTTTCTACTTTCTATTTTCTATATAGTTTTTCTATATAGTTTTTCTATTCTACAGAAAAAAAATATAGTTTCAGACTTTCTTTTATTTAGGCAAGGCCAATTAAGCAACGTTTTGAGCAGCGAGGCCACGTAAAGAAATTCTCGCGAGAAAGTAGCAGATCGGTTTGCAAAACGTCCGATACCGGAGGAGTGCCAAAAGCTGGCTTTTCCTCATTACGACTAATGTTGCGGTGAAGCTACATTCGAAAGCACAGTTTACGCAATTTTTTCAGAAGGAAGGCCTCCGCGAATAAGATTTTTTTTTTCCAGCATAAAAAATTGATGTAGTCCACAAATTAAGGGCGATCGTTAACGGGTAAGAAAAACCTTACGTTTTCTGTAGTGCTTTCTAGATCTATCTCGAGTTGTTGAAATGTTCGCTATGCATTCTACAATGTTATATCTGGCAAGAATCTAACACTGTTGTAAGTGTACGTCCTTGTGTCTGATGACCGATAAATTACCCTGGGCTTCGCGCGTATTCATGTTCGTCCTTACGTAATGACCTTGGGTAGTTTTGCAAAAAAAGTCAAATAAATAAAATAATACGCAAAAGTAGCTTGAGATTTCCTCACAAAAACACACACGCACAGGCAAGAACAAACAAGAGGAGAACTAAATCAAATCGGATAGAACCGCAACACTTTTCAATGCAGTCACGTCGCTTTATTGGGCTCCCCAAAACAGCTTTTCTAATACTTCTTCCTTGGCACGCCTTACTTGTTCATCGGGCTTACCTAACACGTCCCCGCGTGCAAGCTCGAAATGTATGTCGTTAAGATATGCGATACAGCGCGTCCCGGGACGCCCTTTGCATTCTATCGCCATGCTTCTCCCTACCGTGCTCGACGTGGAAAGATGCAACTATATATCTATGCGACCTCTTTCCTTTTCTTTGTCTAACGCTATACCCTGTGCAGCGGCGACTCGGAGAGGCATATCCTCTTCACAGCGACCAGAGAATGTCACGAACGTGCGTAATCCGGAACGCGCGGACGACGCGTCCCAACGGGATTGATAGGCTTGCCGTCCGACAGCATTATAGCCATAAGCAAAAAAAAAAACGAAAACAAAAACGGAAAGAGTGCGAGCGAACGAGAGAGGTGGCGCATGGTACCGGCGCTCTGCGTCAGCGTCAGAATTTCCATTGAGCCACGGGCTCCTAGCGCCCGATCACGACCTGCGCGACAGCTCGTCTGCCAACACCGCTGTGCGACTCCTCTTCCACACACCCACCCACGCGCAACCTTGGGGTGCTGGGGATGCAGAAAGGGAGCAAATCAGGGAAGCGTCTCTCACGCGCTCGCCTCCCTATCCCGCTGCTCCCTTTCCCCCACGTGACGTCACGCGCACCAGGGGATCGATGCACGGCGTTTTCGGCGGCGCCATGGCGTAGAGCGCGCACCGCACAGCCCCCTTCCGTTGGCCGCGATGGCCGAGGTGAGCTTCACGAAGCGAGCAGCGGCCGAGCTGAGCCGCTGCTTCAACGGGCTCGCCGTCCGGGCCAAGGGCGGACTTCAGCACGAGTCGCCGGCGACAGCGAACAGCGGCAGCGGAAACAACGCGAGACGCGGTCGCGGAGGTACGGGAAATGCAGCAGCGGCACCGACAGGTCGCGTCGGCCCCGCAACAGCCAACGCGACCGCCACAGCCGCCGTCACGGCGCGCGACCCGGCCGTAGCGTCGTCCAACAGCGCGATCGTCGCTGCGGCGTCGCGACCTCGCGATGCGGCCGAGATGCTGAGCGACCCGGAGTTCCTGTCGCGGCTGTTCTCGCACTTTCGCGGTCGCGAGCGGCTGCCCCTCGCCTCTGTGTGTCGCGCCTGGCGGGACGCCGCGTACGACCCGCGCCACTGGCGAGACATGGCGGCCTCGCTGCGCTGCCGAGAGCTGCGCCTCGAGACGGCCGACGTCCGGCGCCGAATTCTGGAGTCCCTGGAGCGACGCGGCTTGGACGCCGTCGTCCTCGTCGGCGCCACGGACGACGACCTCGCGGACATCGTGTCCCTGGGCGCCGCGCTGCTGAGCCGCGCGCGGATCGTGGCACTACGATGCTCGAGCGTCTCGGACCGCGGGCTCGAGTCTCTCCTGGCGGCCGCGCCTCGGGTCTCCTCGCTCGAGCTGTTCGGCTGCAACGAGCTGACCGACGCCGGACTGTGGGCCGCGCTCAGACCCACCGTCACCTCGCTCACGCTCGCCGACTGCATCAACGTGGCCGACGAGACGCTGGCCGCCGTCGCGCAGCTGCTTCCCGCGCTGCGCGAGCTGAACCTGCAGGCGTACCACGTGACCGACGCCTCGCTGGCCCACCTCGGAGGTCTCGGCGGCGGTTCGCACCACCACCACCAGCAGCATCACCCGCAGTCTCAGCTCGTGATTCTGCGGCTGCGCTCCTGCTGGGAGCTCACCAACCAGGGTCTGGTGCAGCTGGTCCAGGCGGTGCCCCAGCTGCGGGAGCTGTCCCTGTCGGGGTGCACCAAGATCAGTGACGACGGCGTCGAGCTCCTGGCCGAGAACATGCGGCAGCTGCGCATACTCGACCTGTCCTGGTGCCCGCGCATCACCGACGCCAGCCTCGAGTTCATCGCGTGTGACATGACGCAGCTGCAACAGCTCACATTGGACCGGTACGTGTCCCTCCGCAACTAGATTTCTTCGCTGTTCGGGCCCGGAGGCTATCAAAGGTCGTGTGGCCGAATCACCAGCTCGTTTGAAAGGCGTGTCTTTTGGGTCAATAGTCTGCTACTATAGATTTCTCAGTCGCACGAGGTACTGCATACAGTCACAAACTTTACGTAGTCATATGCGCCAGGACAGGACGACATGCAGTCTTACGAGGGCTTTGGGAGTATGGGCAGACGTGAACGGCCTGATATTCGGATGTGAGTTACCCACGTGAACAACGGTTACATTGAATTAGTGTTTGGTTGCCAGTCGCACGACCTAAGTGTGCATTCGCCAACCGTGAAGGAACTGAGGCTCAGCTTCTTGCGGGTAGCCGGAGAGGGGGTGGTGGGATGAAGTTTTAGGGGACATCTTTCCCGGCCCGGGGCATGGCCCTCACCAATTCCTTTCATGCTCGTTTCGTTCCGCACGCCCACTTTATACCTGAGCGACCCCACTAGAGGTCATTGACTCCTATTCGCATGCACGTGTCCTACCTTGTAACGGATCTGCAAGCGACCCTCTTCAGCTTTCGTACAGCGTCAGCTGTCGATATCCTTACGATCGACATATAATAGTGGGTACGATACATGTTGCATTTCACTAGCCGTTCTGCCAGGCGCTGGGTATATCATTCGCACGTGACAGACACACATATGACGAATACCACACTCGAACACTGCTACAACGAAGCGGCGCGTATAACGAAGGATTCCTTACGTCTCGGCTACATTGTCATGAGGTTTACTGTGACTATCAAGTACACAAAGCACAAACTATTACGAACAGGGAATTCTTGCGAAACATTCTCGGACCCCCCCGAACAATGGAGCCCTGCCTGCCCCGAGCAGCAATAACTGTTTTTCTTGGTGCATCAAAACAATATAATAGCATGTAAATGATGATCGGTAAACTATGGGAGCAGAATAACGTCCCAGATGAAACGTCATTTGGCCAAACATGTGGCCGGTAAACGGAAAGTCAGTTTACGGCGATACACACTGGCAGTGGCAGCGGCAAACAGGGTGTCGGTAGTCGATCAACCGATCATCGTTGGGACGTGGGTAATTGGACGCGCCGCCTTCTACACATCAGGCATCGAGCTTTTCAGTCTTGCCACTGTTGGTCGTGCGAGCTCTGGAATAATCCTTGAGTGTTCACTTCCTGTGTGCAATCTTAGCAAAATGATCTATTACAAACATGAAGCTTCTCGAACTCTTAGGCGCCATCTGTGCCGAGAATCGCTTGCAGTCTTTGAGAGCTTAATATGAGCACGTCAAAATAATGCACCTGACAATATCGCTACGCCTTTTTGCAGGTGCATGCAGATCACGGACGTCGGTCTGGGCTACTTGTCCACGATCCCGAACCTGTCGGTTCTCTACCTGCGCTGGTGTACGCAGATACGGGATTACGGCGTGGAACACCTGTGTACAATGAAGAGCCTGCGGATACTGTCACTGGCCGGTAAGAGACGATTCACCGTCAGCCTATACCTAATACGAACGCGCTCACCCATTGTACAGGTCGATCGGGGCGAGGCGCTTTGCAGGTCCATGAAACGGCTTTCTCAATTTGCCTAAGCGCTAAGCAATAAAACCAAATCATTCGCACCGTTCATCTTGATACGACAACGAAGTGATCTAAACTCTGGACGAGCTCAGACTAGCGAACTGTATTACGTAAGATCTCTCTATGACAACTTTGTTATTACAAGTGCTGGTAAATACCAAAGTTCCGTTTCTTTCTTTAAAGAAGTGTTGATAAAAGTTATGGTTGAGTTTGTTTTTTTATGTTCCACGCCAACTACAGTAGTAGCTGAGCGCAAGTTTGAAGTCATTGACTTCCGCGTCATTTTTCTTCGTGCACCGGCCATGCAGGCTCAGAAACTTTTTCTAGAACTCGCCAGTCCAAATCCCTGGCTACCTTTGAACGGCGCAGGCCATCTTCAGCGATGATAATACGGATGCAATTAACACTTAAGTCAAAGTTACAAGAGTGGCGCAAATGGCACGTAGCTACCCCACCAGCGCTCCAAAACTCACCTCAGCCAGAGGGCCGCAATCAGGGAGTTATTCCCGCAAGGGCGCGGGGTGTACATGTTTGTACACAGTGCCAGATAACAATGTCATTTGAAAGCAAGCCATTGCGATATACCTGATACCTATTGGTCGTTTCTGGGGGGCATTTGGCACGAGGCTTCAAACAACATATTGATACGCGTATTCAAAGACTGCACACTAAATATGGAGTATGGAGCCTCGTTTTACGGTTAGGTATCAACACACAGTGAACGCAGGGAGTGACTGAAGAAAATAAATAAAAGTAAATATTCTGACCAGTCGTACTTGTACAGCTCGTAAGCATATATACTTACAAATGGAGAAAAAAAATGGGGGGACCCTAAAGCTTCGTTTTTAGGAGTTGAACGCGACAGCAATATCCTGTGCATTCTGCGTGGTTCAACACTTAGCACATGAAACCTTTTTCGAACTTGCTGTACACCCAGTACGTGACCTTAAGGGAATAGACGCCGTAGCGTGTGTGCCTTTTGTAGTGGGTGACCAGCTTTAAACCACAAATCCATTATGATAATCACATGTTCTGACGCCCGCTGTCAATGGGCACTTGTGCCACGCATTACTACTACAATATGTCATGTTGCATTGTAAAACATGTATAAAGGGACGCGCGTGTTTGTAAAACGTGAAAGCTACTTTCACTGCATTTCCAAACAGAGGAAGTTTTTTTCACTGTGTTCACAAGCAGAGGCGTGGCTGTGTGGGAGAACATCCGCCTGACATGCTAACAACCCTGGTTTTGTCCCCACTCTGACCCATGCAGGATACTTTTGTCATAACGCTATCCTGTTAAAATATGGGACAAAGAGAACACATAACCGGGCCGTGCCGCTAGCGAGAGATCTTTGAGCCACATGTTTAAGACTATACAGACTATACAGTGGAACAGTAGTTATAGCGCGAGAACAGAACGACGACAAACAGACAAGAAGGAGACATGAACGACGGCATGGGGACAAGAGGAAACGTGAACGACGACTAAGGGACAAGAAGGAGACGTGAACGACGACTAAGAGACAAGAACGAGACGTGAACGACACGGGGACAAGAAGGAGACGTGAAAGACGACTAAGGGAAAAAAAGGAGACGTGAACGACGACAAGGGGACAAGAAGGAGACGTGAACGACGACTAAGGGAAAAATAGGAGACGTGAACGACGACTAAGGGACAAGAAGACGTGAACGACGACAAGGGGACAAGAAAGAGACGTGACCGACGACAAGGGGACAAGACATGAACGACAACTAACTTATTGTACCCTTTTGTCGTCGTTCTGTTCTCGCGCTATAACTACCGTCATGCCATACCAACTAGCCCAAACCGCTACACTTCTAAACTTACAGTTGAGGCTTTCATACGGGAAGTAATACGGTCTGCGAAGCGTTTCATAGCGCTGTGGAAAGTGGATGCCTCGCGGCGTAACGTTGCGTACCGCGTTGCCTGCTCGGACTAGATGTTTAACTAAGGGAGAAATTCGTCATAAGTACCCCAGGCTTGCGACTGAATAGCCGGACAGCGACGAACGCTCGCCTCAAGACGCAGACGTCATCTTGCATTTGAGGTGCACGTAAGACGTACACTGTCACACGAGCGAAAACGTGAAATGCCTACGCATATAGCAAACGAATATACGGTAATATAGTCAAGAGTCCGACGGAATCCCTTCTGGTCGGGGACAAACATAGTGCAAAATAACAAAAACGCCGACCAAGGTGAAATACACAAAATTTAAAAAGACGTTTCGGCTCCCCACACGGGAGCCTTGTTCACACTGTGAACAAGGCTCCCGTGTGGGGAGCCGAAACGTCTTTTTAAGTTTTGTGTAGTTCACCTTGGTCGGCGTTCTTGTTATTTTGCACCGAATATACGGTAAGTATTTCGCTGGTGCGTGCTGCTTTCTCTTTCAAATCGCTCGCAGGCGAAGCCTTCGTAATATCACTTCAGAACGGATCTGGGACACGGTGACGGCGTGCAGCGGGTTCTTATGCGCGTGCGGCAAGTGTGTGGACCTACATAATGACGAAACCACCGCTAGCGCTCCCCGCCCTCTCATATAACAGGTGGCGGCGCGATACCTACGACGGCGACTCGTGACCCGGAGACTGCGCTGGCGCTACTATCACAGAACACCTATATACTTACTATCAGCAGTCGCCCTTCGGACTCGCTAGGTCTCGTGTCACTCGACCCCCGAGATAGCGAAGGTGTACTTGCCTCACGCCACGCTGGGCAAACTAGGGGTGACTCGCTCGCTGGATTCCGTGGCGACCGGTTGTGCCCTCGTGATCTCCGACTTCAGCGTAGCTCTGGCCAACTGGGCTGGCTCTACGTCATCGCCGATCTCCGACGACAGCGTAGCTCTGACCTATTACACTTGCCCTACGCCATCTCTTGACGCCAACAAGAGCTCTTGCAAGTGGTGCCCCGTCCTCGAACTCCTGTGACCGTGTTTCCATCTTTCTTGTCTCTGCTATCCTCATATGTCCTCGCTCGCTGTCCCAGCGCATCTCTCTCTCTCTCTCTATATATATATACCTTTAATCCTATCCTTTTAATCCCTCCTCACCCCCATCCCTGTGAGCTACTGTTGACGTGTCGCACCCTGATGCAGACAGTTACGGGGCTCACTTTTCTCTTTTTTTCCCTTATAACCACTTCCCCTGGGCAAACTCGGCGCGGACGTCTCCGTCGGTGGGGTTGACGTGGCGTTAGCTGCTCCCTCCTTGGAGCATGCACGGCTAGGCGAGGGTAAACCAAGGTGGTGCGCAGCTGTGTCTTGGTTGTCGCTAGGCGACGGCGTGGAGGGTTTCTAGCGGACCGACGGATGTCTTCAAGCTTCAACAGCTTCATCGTTAAGAGAAAGCGCAGAAACACGGTGGACGTGGGGCATGTCACACGCGGCTCCCGACGGCACGGTACAAGCCTGCAATCCGTGAAACCGGTAAACAGCGATTAAGTCTCTCAACCTGCCCATTCCTCGAATATGCCACAGTTGGGCTGGGAACTCTATATGTCCTGCATGAAAACGCCTCGCATGAAGAAGGATGACAGCTAAAAGATTCACATTTATTACAGCGAAGCCAGAGCCAGCTAATGGTAGTTCATGAAATACACTGCGGACGAATTTGTACAGCCTGCTGCAGGAGGTATCACAAACGAGGTAAAGGAACTGGTTACAAGATGCAGAGACCCCACCAACACACAATTCATATTTAAAAACTCTAAGAGACCAGCTACTCTCAGTTACAATCTAAGCAGAAATGTCAGGTTGGTCCACAGTACCGTGGCACGCCCTCACTTTGCCATAAAAAAAAAAGTGACTGGATCCCCCCTATCTAGAAATCGGTACGGCATGAAAATGAAACATGTCTTCACAACCGTAATTGAGCGCTCATTGTGCATTGTTTCAGCAACAAATTGCAGTCACGTGGAGAACGGCAGGCAGCTTGAAACTTGCAGCGCACACTTCAAGCAGAAAGCTCGCACGAAATTAGCATAGACAGGACGAGCGCGGACTAACAATTCTGTCACAGCTCAACACTTAAAGGGGCCCCCCTGCAACACTTTTTGAGCATGGTTAAAAATAAGCAGCCAATCGGCAGAGGCTCCCTAAAACACGCGAGCCAAATATTATAGTGCACCAAGCCGGCCTGGAATTCACAATAAACTATCAAATTCAGTTAAAAATTGCTTTTTCCTTTCTTGACAAATGACAGAGGAAGCTCAAAAATCACCCGTAGAATTCACTAATTCACTGTTTATTTAGACACAAACAAAGATTTGCCTAGGTTGAAAGAACCAAAGGCCGATTACCTCTGCCTGACTGAGGTCCCTCCACAAACCCATTTGCTCAGCTGAAGTGGAACAAATACACAAACTTCATTCTTATTTTGAGTGAGGGGACACAAAAATAAAATAAATATAACAAGAAGGCCATCGACCAGCCATTGGCTGATTTGAACATGACGCGCTCGGTCGTTACAGGGATCGCCGCGAGAGGCCACGACTTGTCCACGCGTGTGCACGCTATCACATTGATATAGCCGTGCATTCGAAGAAAAAAAAAATCGCAGCATATCCACGAGGTGTATGATGACGAGTGAGGCAAAGCAAGGACGAATGCTTCGCCCCGCTCATCATCATTCACTCCGTGAATATGCTGTGGCACCGTTTTTACCGACATGCAATGCAATTGGCTACTACAACGACACGGGACATACGAATCCGCGGCATAAGGAGTTTCGCCCCTAAAAAAAGAAAATGCTGAAGGTCACGAGGTGCGCGTGACGTACTTTTTTTGCCTATGCCATCTCTCCCTGCACAGCTTCCAGCGCTTTCGTCGGGACGAGAGAATGCGATTGCAGTGTGCAACGAATCTTTGCAACTTCGCTCATATTGGACTGATCTTTAAAATGTTTTCGGCATTGAAATTGTGAGTCAATAAGCTATTTTAGTCAATCAATTCTATGGTAACTTTAAAACTTGTTTCAGAGCCCCTTTAAAGCGCGCTGTTGAAACAGAAAGAACGACGCATGAAACGAGCACACAAGTATACACAGTACAAGCGCGAACAACTGTCACAATTAATACATCGCCGTGTTAGCGGCGCGCTCCTTTCGTAAACGCGGCCCTGGCAGCGAGGTGAGTGACCTTCGTCGTCTCCGAATTACGAGTCTGATAAGCAGGCGCGCAGGAGAGACCACGCTCTTTGGAGGCGATCACTTTTACAGTGAGCCCAATGCGAGCTCGTTGTGCCATCTCACTACCTATAAGGAAAACGCGCTTAAGTTTCGAACCTCCGAGGACCTCCAAACAGTGTATGGTGTACTATATAAATGGCTTGCCATTTGCGCCCTCGATAACGTACGTTTTGTAGCATAGTAGTTAGAGCCGCACGCTGTTAATCGAGAGGTTGCTTGTTCGACGCCGCGCAACATAATCTAGCCTCGTTTTTTTCTTTGCAATATGTTAGTACATTTTTACGTCATATCCATGACAGAAATACCTCAGCGAAGCCGTGGTAGACCCCGGAATAAAACACTTTCATATTAAAAAAGTCGTGATAACTGGTTTTCGCTTGAACCGAAAGTACCATTTCTCAGCTAATGAAAATACTCTACACATAACGAATTAAAGGTTCTTTGTTATAATGTAAAACATCAGGCTTAGCTGGGCAGCGATTTCAGAAACTCTGATGAAATTTACCAGGACATTCTAGTTTCCTCCTTCAAACTGATGACACAAACGTGTGTCTGAGTAGAAAAGTCAAGTATCTGAAACCCTCAAGACGTGCGTGACATCACAAAAATGAGTGAGCACTGTTGGATGGAGCAATCATGCAAATTTTTTGCGGGAGGGACAGTAATGACTTTGTTGCAACCGAGTGTATTTTACACCACCAGAGTGACATATAATCCCTTCTCACCCTGACCTCTCTTTCTCAATGCAGGCTGCCCGCACATCACGACCCAGGCCCTGACCGCGCTTTCACAGCTGCGACAGCTCCAGGAGCTCGAGCTCACCAACTGCCCTGGCGCCACTGCCGGGCTGCTGGCCTTCCTGCACGAACAGCTGCCACACTGCCTCGTCATCGACTAAGTCACCTTCCTCCCTCCGTTCTTCGTCTCGAAGCACCACCAGATACGGCGGCAAATGACGACCAGCAATAAGAAGTGAAACACCCACGGTTGTGACAACACTCTTCTTCTCCACCCTCATCTTCCATGGCAACCACAAACCCATCTCCAAGAGTCCTCCCCCTCCCTATCTTGTCAACAAGACTTATCTTCAAACCGTAGCTTCAAAGCTTGCCGCCGTCGCCTGCTATTTATTTAGCACCTGCAGTCTTGCTTCAGACACGAAGACGAAGCCAACACAAGGCCAGAATGGTGTTTGCTCGTGATTCTCTGATGCCCCTTCGCTTCTTAGCCAGGAAGTGGATTTCACTGGTCTGAGAGCTCAATCGTAAACGCTCCCAGCTACACCAGCGTCTAGTTGAACTAGCTGTCAACTCTGCACCGCCTGCTGAGGGATCTCGCTCTGCTGAGCAATGCCCTTGCGGTTCAGCAACACACACTACCCTTGAGATGACCATTTCGGCGACCTATCCAGCGGTTGGTGAACGAGTAGACGCAGCGGGGGATTGCATGTATAGCGTGCTAGTAAAGTGATGAAATATGGACATCCCAAGACGTACGGTAGACGTACATGTAGAGGCGCCGCCGAGACGCCGCCAATGCTCACAACGGCCTTCCGCACACGCACACTCGCGTGTTTGCGTGTGGCAGATCGCCTCAGAGACTGCCCGCCCATCCGTTATGTTGCCTTGTGAAAGAGGAGAGCAAAGCGACACTCCTGAACGACGACAGCTGCCGGAGCAGCTCGATCGCACAACACCAACAAAAAAAGAAAACACAATGCAAGTGCCGACGTGATGTTGTAAAAGTTAGTTGTATTTTGCATGCACGTTGTCAGGCTGTCTTTTTTTTTGTTGTTGTCACGTCGTTGATTGTGAAGGTGAAGAAGAGGCACGTGGCAAACGCCACACTGCAGAGCTGTGCCAGCCACCGAGCCGCTTGTATGATGTGCGTGCCCATGTCTGTGTTGTGTGCGTGCACGTGCCAGGCGCATGCATCCATGTACAGATCATAATGATGCCTTCTCTTTTTCTTTCCTGTCTTTGCTCCTCGCACAGAAGAAGTAGCCCTGCCTTGCCCCGGCAAAGCAAGTCTTCCCAGTATGATTAAAGAAGATGAAAAAAAAATTAAATAAAGTACTCTGCTGCCGGCTGCCTTTCCTATGTCCACCACTTGAGCAGGCCCAGGCCGGGCTCGCTGATGGAGGCCTGCGAACAACGGCGACAAATTTAGAATAAGGCAGTGTGTTAGATGCTCGACAACGGCGAGTTGTAAAGGGGCACCAAAGTGAAAAACAATTTTTCTCGTCTTAGAAATTTACTTTTTCGCATATACCAAAATCACCAAGCTTGTGTGAAGATGCTAGCTAAGCGAGAAATCGTGCCGAAAAAAAAAATGCAGACGGTGATACCACTCTGATGTTTTTGCACCAATTATTGCGATGTCATAGATTTTTTATGGTGTTGCCTAGAACGTGAGTCATTCCTGATTGGGAAAAAATGAAGTACATGGTCCTATGAATGAGCCAGAGATGTTATATGTCGTGTTTGAGTAAATTTCGTATAGCCATCATCGCCAAAACACAATTGATACACTTCGAAATCCGTGACAATACACGCGGAGATCGCATGGCACAATTCAAGAGTGAAACTAGTGACCTTGATTTTCTCCTTTATCGATAAAACGCGATGGTGAAATGATGTCGCTGGAGTTTTCAGAGTATGACTTATCAGCCTAAACAGATTCCTTGCTTAACTTCAGTGTCCGTTCTAACTTGCAGAATACAAGAGAGGTTAACAGCGGCACCACCTTATGATGCCGGGTCTAAATAAATATCTAAAAAAATATACAAAGGATAGCGAGTGAATTGAAAATCTTGAGAAGAAGAGGAATCGCGGAGCGAGGGGTGCCACTGGAGCTAACATTTTGCAGGTCATGGTAGCAGCAACTTGACTCCATTTTCATGCACTCCAGCTGGTTTACTCACCCTCAAATGATAAGGAGCTGACATGCACACAATGATACCTGAAGTTTGAGTCTTCAAAGAGAAAGAAAGAAATACCGAATAAAGTGGTCGCACAGGATAGCTCTGCAATAGCTTATCTGCAATGTGGATGTCATGAGTTCAGCCCCTCCCCCCCCCCCCAAACCCCCGACAAGTCATTACCAATGTCAACTGTTTGGGGTGTGTCTGTCCCATGTGTTCTCATTCTTGTCACATCTCAAAATCTAATGTGGGCTACTTTTACCAGCTATATACTGCAATTTCGCCACAAACTGCTATACTGACCGTGAGTGAGTAAGGTACGTGGCGTTCTTCGGCGTCCGGCAGCTCGGTTGTCTCGGGGCCTCCGGGCGTAGTGTCCACAAACACCTCGCCCACCACCCTAAAGCTGTGGTCGGCCATGCAACAAAATGACACGCAATGGCGAGAAGAAAAAGCAGATGGCATAAATTAGTATCACGGTGACACAATTTGCTATGCGCGTCTTCTACATGCTGCCAGCACTAACAAAGCTTAATGCAATGTCTGAGATTCTTTTGACCCCCAACTAATTCGACGCTACGGCATCATTTTACAGTAGCGAACAGTACTGTGTTTACAGTACGGCTAGCAGTTTCAATGAAGTGGATTCCACCGCCCGGCATGTGCGAAACATTTGGACATAGTCAATGCTGCTCAGTAAGATAGAATTGCGGCCTTTGCATTTTCGTTTTGTTTGTTTATTCATACTGTTAACCATAGTAGGGTTGTTACAGGAATAGAGATACAACCAATACCTATAGCGTGATCGAGAAACGCATGCGCTATGTGAAGACGAAGACGAAAATTGTGAAGACTCGCCTTGCTTCATGCGCACATATTGATAGCAGAATAAAATCTGCAAATTGTATCGGAGGACTCGGTTGGGCAATATTCGCCTTGGAGACTGCATCTTCTTCAGCAGTGGGTGTGAAGCACAAAATGATACAATGCCACTTATACTACACTTGATGAAAGAAAAAGAAAAAAAAAGTTTTCCTGTACATATGGCATCTCATATTGTGCGCCCCCAAAGAATTGCCAGACATAAATGCACACGCAAGGTATCAAATGTTGTTCAAGTGCGTTGCCGGCAGAAATGCTAGCAACACACTTGTCTCAATGTAGCCTTCCGTAAGGTGGCCAGTGGCTCATCTTTGCCATCTTCATGTACCGTTCTGTCATGCCACTTACACTAAGTTTACGCATCTGGTGGTGAATAAATGCTTGCTCTGGCCTTCGAAGTACATTGCCTGTGGATGTCACATGCCAGGTGTTTATCAGCCTCAATTTTACGTACGCCTCCTTCATGGCATGTCACTTCGGGAGGTGATACATGTATACTCAGACATCAATATCACGAACCCGGATACACTGTAATGTCGATTATAACAAAGTAAATGAAGAATACTCTTGCAATAAGTGTAGTGCTATGAATATATCTCCATAAAAAATTTTTGGATACAAACCTATTTTCATGTACGATACAACTTCATTTAAAAAAAATATGTCGCTGATCCCTATGTATAGGAATCGGTTTAACACGAAAGTGAAACGTGTCTTCACAGAGGGAGTTGAGCCTTCACTGTGCGTTGTTTCAGCAACAGGAATAAATTGCAAAGTCACGTTAGGAACGGCAGGCAGCTTGAAACTTGCTGTGCACACCTCAAGCAGAAAGCACGCACGAAATGAGCATACACAGAACAGCTGTCACAGTTCGACAAAGAGCGCTGTTCAAACAGAAAGGCACACTAAACGAGCGTACAATCATACACAGGACAAGCACGAACAACTGTCTGTATTCTTCTTGCGTCGTGTGTCAACACCGCGCTCCTTTCGTAGATGCTGTCGCGTCAGCGTGCGAAGTGACCTTCGTCCTCTCCAAAATAACGAGTCTGACAAGCGCGCACGCAGGAGAGACCACGTTCCGCGGAGGCGGCGCTTCTTGGAGGTGACGACCTTAAAGAGCGCCCAACGCGAGACCATTGCGCCATGTCGCCACTGATAACCAAATCCCGCTATAGTTTTAAAGCTCTGAGGACTGCCAAACAGTGCGTGGTGTATATAAATGTCTTGCCGTTAGCATTTTGGACATGATTGATATGTGGGGTTTAATGTCCCAAAACCACCATATGATTATGAGAGACGCCGTAGTGGAGAGCTCCGGAAATTTCGACCACCTGGGGTTCTTTAACGTGCACCCAGATCTGAGCACACGGGCCTACGACATTTCCGCCTCTATCGGAAATTCAGCCGCCTCAGCCAGGATTCGAACCCGTGACCTGCGGGTCAGCAGCCGAGTACCGCAGCCATTAGACCACCGCGGTGATGCTAGCATTTCGGACAACGTACGCTCTGTGGCATAGTGGTTAGCGCCGCGCGATGAAAATCAAGAGGTTGTGGGTTTGATTCCGCGCAACGGACACTTGCCTTCTGTTTTTTTTTTTTTTTGCAATTTCTTAGAATATATTTCGCAACGTCACTTCCGTGTTGCCCTGGTGGAACTTCCGTGTTGCCATAGTGGAGCTGTGGTGGAACCCGGCATAAAACACTTTCACATTAAAAAATGAGGTTTGAGTGTAGTAAAAACCTTACTAGGCAACCGCATTCTAGACATAAGTGCACCCCCCGCCCTTCCTATGATGCATTGGTGATGGTGGAGATAATGATGGGCCCTGATGACAACAAAAATCGTTGCGCATTGCTTACAATAACATTTCTCACTGGTGCAACAAAATGTATGGACAAAACAACATGACAGATGTAAAAAGCAAACCCAATTTCAAGCTCTTCTCTTCCGTTGCACCAATATAGAAATAGCAATGAACGACTGAGAAAAAAGAGCTTGAGCTGATCACTAATGCAAATAAATAAGATATGAAAAATTCTTGTACAGGGCAGGTGTCGCAGAAGCCAACCTTTCGAGAGGCAGCCTTGCCTTCTTTAAGGAAGCAACAGAAGACGAAAGCGCTTGTCGAAATGCTAGCTCCAGCTACACCCGTCGTTTGAGGGTCTTTTGTACCTCCAAGCCTCCATCTGGCGCACATTTTTTGCAGCGAGAACATGCAGGCAGCATTGGTGGTTTCACTGCAGAGCAGTAAGTAGTAAGCATCGACGCTGCACACATAAGAACTCCACATATTACCCAGGGCCCGTACGCAGAGCTCCTGCCCATACGCACTGTTCAATATGCGTCATTCTTATCTATCCAAGGTACACGGCACTGAAACTCGACGGTCTTGTAGAGAATGTTGCCATCATCTACAAAAGCTGCAGTGGCAGCCGAGGCCCAGAGCACAATAAGCCTTTCAGGTAGTTAGTATGTACAGACTTGCAACCATAGGCATGAGCGGGGTTCCCCTTTATGGGGAGGCAAAAAAAGGTCAGTTACAGTGCCCCCCCTCCCCTCTTTATTATGTCAATGTATGGGGCTGACTTTGCCACCCCCCCTTCCCCATGTCACAGTGCCCCCCTTTCTGAAATGTTAATGTATGGGGTAGTCTTTCTGCCCCCCCCCCCCCCGCCCACTTAATTGACTAACGAGGCGACTGCCCCCCCCCCCCCCCACATTTGCACATGCACACCTAGTCTTGCAACTCAGCTCCCCTGGAGCAGGTGCTTCTCACACCAGCAGTGAAAGTCCGACATCCAACTGCGGAACCCGAAAGAGGAGAGAGGTACTGAGGGCCTTCCGATTTCCAACTCACCGTATCTCCTCGCCGAGGTCCATGTACAAGTCGTTCACTTTGCCCTCGGATTCGTAGAGCCACACCCAGAGCTGCTCTTTCTCGTCGCTGGTTGCCACCAGTCAAGGATCGTCACTCGTGGTTTTTAAGTCAGGAGACACCAATCTAAAAGAAAGTTACCGTATGTGGGCTACAAAAAGAAAGTGCCCCCTACAACAAGATACACGTTGTATTTTGAGCAGTATTCTAAAAAAGACACAAAAGGGAAACCCTACATCAAATTATTAGAGAATTTTATCTCTGTTAGCTTTGGGAGCGTAGTTAATTACTATAAGAGAGAAGGTACTTGAAGACTCATGCTACAATTTTGTGCTAAAACCATCAAAACCTGCTGTAACAATGTGACATCTAGCACAAAAGTAGCTTTATAAATGCCCATATGCAACATTCTATTAAAGACAAGCTAATTCCAAATTTATTTTGTTGTAATCAATAGTTACTCATTAACCACTTTTCATTATATAAGGGTACGACTGTATCAGCACCTAAATGTCAATGCGCTATCAGAGATTTCGAATGCATCAGCCTAAATCCTGACTGGTGCATATTCGCCGAAGCAAAAGGAAGTGATTTTCTGAGGTCTTCAATGTGAGAATAGTAAATTTCCGGCCATGCATGATGCAACCATGCTTGGCTCGCAAGTTCACAGGAATCACGGCCATAAATTGGCAATGCTTTCGGACTGTGTCCGAGAAGTTTTGCAGGGGGCCCCTTCAATTCACGCCTGCAGATACACAAACAAGCATGTTTGTATATCAGATGCGCAGAAAGGTGGCCAGAAATAAAAAGTCCAAATTCAGTCGCGGGACACTGCTACTGGTGGGGAAGTATTCAATGTTTCAAATGAAAAATGAGATAGCTGCCAAGATTTCTCGGAGGCTTGAAAAAAAGATTCATTCCCATGTGAAAGACGAATGTTACAGCATGTGTCAGCATGGGCATTCGAGGAGAAAGCAGTGGTTGGAAAGGCAATAATAAAAATATTCATTTAGGTCACAATTCATTTAGGTCTCTAGTGGCAGCACTCACACATCCGCGTTCGTGTGCCCTGGTGTATTCCATTGGTCAACTTAGCGTTTCCTCAAGCTGCCTAAGCGAATCTCGGAGGCCATGCATAAAAAAGCACGTGGTTGAGATCTGTTCTGCCAGGTGCCGCTACGATCTTAGCTGTTCGCAAGAAAAGCGTTTGCTCCTTCGATGAACTCATTCGATTAAACTTCATTAATTATCCTGGAAGTTTATTGGCCTATATCTTAAGTAAACTAAAGCGTATGTGTCCAATACAACTCTTAAGAAGAATGTTAACCATCAATTTCATGCCAGTTTTATTGTTTAAAAACACATTTTTTAAATATCCGGAAAACCGGAAGCAAGTGCTTGATTGAAAGCGCATGAAAGAGAATCAAGCATGTCTCTAGTTACACATGCCGTTAAAGGTTAGAAAGTTAGAAACACTAAAGGCAAATATTAAGTCAATGTTGATTGTTGAAATGGCGGTCCACAAACCTAGTAGTGTTATTTTTGTGCCAAGGAAGGGCCTATTTTGAAATGAAATCACGCTTTAGTGGTCCGCATTGAGTTAGTGAACTTCAAATTACCCGCCTCTAGAAGCGCACTGACTAGACCGGCTCACGTCACTGTTGCCGTGCACAGCATTGCCCAGCTTTACTGCGCTAGTAGCAGCAGACCGAAAGCAGCGGGAGCCACAGCAGAAACAACAGCCATTGATAAATTTCCCGTCATTGTCTTCGAGATCGCAGACGTTTTCGTTTCAACTGCGCCCCGCTAGACTACACCACCTGTCCCGTGTAACCACGCAAAAATTGAATTTTTGAACCGCTCGCACCATTCCCCATAGTAACATTCCAGCAGTTATTTTTTCCATGAATCAAACAGAAATGAACAAGCAGCATTTTATTGCGTCTCTTGATGCACGTAAGGTTCTTTATTTAGTGCAGTTAGATTGATTACTAGTGATTAATTGTAGGCGGTCCGTCTGATGTCATCGGGATCATTTTGAAAATGTCCTACTGCGGCGCTTGTGTTTTTGTGCATTTACCTTAATTTCTCGCTAAGTAGGGCACTGTTGTTGATAATATTGTCGTTTTAGATGTTGTCATACATTGAGCTTTCACTCTGACGTAAATCGTTATTTGACTTTAGTGTCCCTTTAACACATGTTTGTTGAATAAACGCCAAAAGAGGATACAAGCGTGCCGGGTGCTGCATCCCATCGGGAGTGACGAGGATGTCCTCAAAAAAGCCCATGGACACTGAAATGAAAGAAGGGAGGCATCACAAGTTATGCACATTTGGAAACCTTTCACTTCACCCATAGAATGCATTGCAGTAAAGCCTACGGGTGGGGGGGGTTTGGGGGCTTGCATTAGAGAATTCGCAAGTTCCAGCGAAGAAATCAGGAAGCTA
The DNA here is from genome assembly GCF_043290135.1 of Rhipicephalus microplus. Lineage (NCBI taxonomy): Eukaryota > Metazoa > Arthropoda > Arachnida > Ixodida > Ixodidae > Rhipicephalus > Rhipicephalus microplus. The sequence continues at coordinate 30,171,384 of NC_134706.1, read as the reverse complement.
TACCAAGCCAATGTGGAAAAACCTCTATGCAGTCATTATCTGAGAAGTGGGAAAAGATCCTCTGCACTGACAACGAAACGACCACGTCCTTAACGAACATGACCCACAACATTATTGTTCCTGATTACATGCTACAGACTGCCAGATGTGTTAATATCAGGCTACGTGAGCATAGCAATTCCTTGAAGGGTGGGGTATGTTCTCATCTCGCCAGCCATTCTCGCAAATGGGGGTGCACACCTTTCATTTGCATAAACATCTATCATAACGCCCCATCACGATCAACGCACGCATGGGATAGCAGAGGCATACCACATGGCAAAGTGGTACGCCTCTGCTATAGTCATCATATAAGTCAGGCGTCAGCGCCACCATCGGAACAAGGGAAGATACTTTTCATTAATCAGTTATAACCTTGTGCATGGTTTACATTTGCTGAATATGTATGAATTTTTCTAATGAAATCTTTCAGTAGTTAGACCAGCGCTGTTTCAGTCTTGTTCCTCCGCGTCTGCCTTTGTCTGCTTCTACACCAGCCAACAATAGGTTCTGCCTCACCCGCCTTTCGGCCCTACGACATTGTGTTATTAGCTTGGTAGCACAATCTGCTTCTATGTGCCGATAGTAGCAATGGCGACTTGCATAAAAAAATTGCCACATAATTAGCTTCTTTTCCATTTGTAGAGGGCTGGTTTGACCATCTATAAAGCACCATTTCAGACAGGTTGACACTTTATGATTCAGTGTTTTAGTAACCAACTACACAGCAACAAAGAAACAGTACAGAACACACACATCTGGGCACTCAACTTTGAGATTCAACTATATGCGATGCCTACGAGGACAATCTACTGCTTGAGTCGTGAGTGGTGTAGAATGCACTCGAGTTACGTCTAGTCGTCATAAACACACTGTGCAAGAAAGCAGACGTGGGGACAGTCATTGTCGCAGCTCCGTCAGAGGGGCATGGCTAATGGGCATAGGTCTATCTATCAAGAAGAAAAAGTGAGTAGAAAAGCCTCATCATTGCTCGGTCAATTTATACCGTGTTTTTTCCTTGAACGTTTACTGACTGTATACGCCTCCTAAGGGTTGTCGCTAAACATGTAGCCAAATGCCTTAACAATAAAGATGTGCCAATATTCGAGTTTTTAATTTGAACTAAATAATTGAATTGAGCTTTCCAATAGCTAGTATTCAAAATTTCAAGTAATAAGACAGGAAAAATATCTAAAATGTGACAAAGGACAATGGTGCAACTTGGTTAGGACGCGGTGGCTGAAATAAACTCTAACGTTGTCACAGCAGGCCTTCAGGTAAAACTTAAAAGGTTCTGTCATTCCTGCATGTCATGAAACCGGTAAACAAGGCCTGAGAAAAGTATGGGGGTTGGTCAAACTTATGGCGTCAAAAAAAATAACCAGACATTAGAGTCTAGCGGCTCAAAGATACTTCAATTAGTCTCTAGCCCCTAGAAAGGATCATCGTTTGAAATACTACAAAGAGCATTGAGCTGCACTTCGTACAAGCATCACTAAAATTGTTTAGCAATACCTTCTTGTCCCTGTAACTGAGGTGCATAGTGAGCACGTTTTCAACTTTATGAAACGCTGTAATATCACGACGAGAGGGCCTAAAGCCTGCGAAGCAGCTTGTGTTTCTGCATGTAAATTTGCAGTGCTTCGGTAGCACTCACTGAGCGCGGTGTGCTTGAGGGCATGAGCAGATTTTATTTCCTTGTTTTTTTTTTATTCCAATTTTCAATAAAATCTTTTCAATTTGATATTTCCGGGCACTACTACATCCGAAATGAAACGTCCCTACTCGCACACACCTGACTTATAACGAAACTCTAGAGACCGTCGAAATCGTTTAGTACGCAGGTCACTTGCGTGTTAACAATGAAGCCAGGACTTACAGAATCCTTCATAGTAAATATCAGCTTGTTTTAAAGGCGTGCGCTGTAGAGACACTAAATAGTAATGAGGAGCATTGTCTTTATTTCAAATCAGCCAGATGCATAACTAGGCTTTATTTATGGAAAGGTCAGGTGGCTAGCGTTACGAAACAAATAGTTCAATATCAAAACGAATCAATTCCTAATTAGCATGCCCATCGAAAATTTGCTTTGTATCAAATCAAATGCTTTACCCATTTGCACAGAGGTGAGCAAATCAGATCAACTGATGCGTGTGTTTTGATGGCATGCACGCACTGATTAAAAGTTTTTGAAGCACACTCAACCCCCTTTTCAATAGCTCCTCGTGCTTTTCAATTTCACTTGAAATGGATTTGGCTGGCTTGCACAAAAAATACAGCTCCTCGTATAAGTGTCTCGATTGCTCTTGCAAGAACGTGCATGCAGTTGGTTACAACTTCAGAAAAAAGCCAACTCTGCCCGCAGCCGTCGCTCTCTCTTCCACTGACGGAATATGCATTAGTATTCTGTGTTCAGAAAAATTTATTAGGTATATCACAGATGGCTAACATCAGTAACAATTACATAGCCTTTAATTGCTAGATATACATTGACGAGAGTTTTGTCGAACAGTGCTTGCTCGTTTTCGTCGCGCCAGGTGCTTCACAAGCGGTTCAAACGGTCGACTTTCCCATATCAACACACGTTTGCGTTCTTGGTTATCGGTCGGAAACTTTAACATCCTAGTAACTTTTGTCAGAGATTGTTACCTTGCTGCTCAGTCAAAGATAGTGTTTTAGGCAGGTACGAAGAACCTTTAACTCCTTATGTGCGTAGTGTTTACATCAGCTGAGGAAAAGTACTTCTAGTTTGAACTGACGCAAGGTAAAACAACTGCATTTCAAAGATGAAAAGCAGGAGCATATAGGTTCTGTGGGCTAGAGCTTAAAATTTTTGTTAAATTATTTCTGATCATAGGACTAAAAAGTGTTCATCTTGTATTTGTGAACCTGTGGGTATGCTGAAGAACAGTTTACACCTCAGGTGCTTGCCAAGACATGGCAAGGTGAAGTGCAAAATGTCTTCGCAGTGCACAAGCAACTCACCGTAGATGCCTTCCTGGCTGCTACTACGAATCTTGCCGATTAGGACTTCGTCCATGAAGGGCCGGAAGACCACATAGCGGAATTGCACTGCACAGAAACGCCGCTGCTGAAGACGTCATTGAGTAGCTCCATGAAGTTTGACCGCCCTGAATGCAATTTTAATCTCTTGAAATAATTTAGTGTTTCTTGAACACTCAGTACCAAAACGGCAAAATTGACTGTGTAGCCACTGTAGAGCAAAAATATAATGAACTACCTCCAAATCCCAAGCAAGTGTCCCCTTCCTTTTCTTTGGGAAATTTGAAATATGTGCCCCTCCACCCGTCCCGCCATTTCCACTGTTTCATTTGCACGACAAGGGCGAATAAAAACGGTGAATGCATGCGTATTCAATAAAGCATTTCATTAGAAGCACGGGTGTGCGTTCTTTATTCTTAGCAGCTCTTCGCTCGCCATCTTGAAGTTTAATCCGCGACCGAGCCAGCAGCCCTCCATAAATCTTGTTGGATTATGTTTTACTGTAAAGGGGGCGGTTGCTCAGGATTTTACAGTATATGTTATTATGTGCTCAGCGGAAAAAGACACCATCTGGAAAGCTCTGCACATCAAAAAGTCATTCATAAAGCAGAGAATCATTAGTCATAAGGCTAGAAATGATGGTGACGTGACACGAAGTCTTTTGGGGGACCTTATGGAGTTAAGTGAAATCAATCTAACCATAAGCAGGTAGTAGCATTTTCGAGACTTCAAAGCTGAGGTTTTAACTTGTGAATAGTTTGGCAATCTGATTACTAAACTACATAATTATTCAAGCAATAAAAGAGACAATTCTGAATGAACGTTTGGACTCCTTAGTTAGGGTGCACTGCATTGCAGCGCTATAACTGGGCGAAGGGGGGGGGGGTCTGTTTTTTTTTTTTTTTGATGCTTTGACTTTTTGGGTGGTACTAAAACATTTACAATCCTTCCCTGTGACCACCAGTTGCCAGCCCTTCAACACCCTTTTGTAAAAAAAATTTCTGGGTAAGGTCATGCACAACGCTTTGAGCCCACAGAGCTACGCTCTCTACAGCTGACGTCTTGTCGCTAGAGGACGCAGACGGCAATTTCGCAACGCGCTCATGGTGTCCATATTTGGTCCGTTCGATTCACCTGCACCGGTCGGAACCGGTTCACGGCTGTGCACGCGAAATTCAGAAATTGTGCAGCGTGAGTTCAGCGGTGCAGGCACAGCACGACACCCGAAACAAATGACGATGTGCCGATAAGGTGTTGGCCTTATTTCTTTTCGGTTAATTTACACCATTCAGCAAACACCGACCTATGGCGAAACGCACATGCGGACAGTTTATGAGGCGCAAACATCTTGGCAAAACACACCGCATTTGTAGAGGCGGGTACGGCGCCTAAGCCACCTACGTCTAAGTGCTGCGTCGTCTGCTCAGCTGCACGCGCGCCTGCACCAAGCCGGCACCGTCAGCGAAGGAGGTGCAGGAAAATTGTGAACCGGTGCTGCACCTCTTCTGCACCTTTCGAAACGAATGGCAGGGTTCAGCGGTCGTCAATGCTGCACCGCTGAAACGAATGGTAAGGTGCAGCACCTCGTGAACTGGTTCACGTATAACTGGTTCACGTGGTGCAGGCGAATCGAACGCACCTATTATTCCGCGGCCGACTGCACTGTCGGTACGTCTTGTTTGCCGGGGTTTCTAGGAACGGTTCTTAAGCAGGACTGCCTCTTGATGGACCAAGCCAACACATAAGGGGTTGTTATCTTGAGCGAAAGTTGCTATAATGGTTTATTGGGCCACGTACCGGCTTCAGTCAGCAACAATAATCACGCGATGGTATCACGTGCCGGAATGATAACAGAGGCCTCAAGCTCACCGGTTGTGTGAAAGGAGCCGTCACCTGGAAGGATCCGGGAGTCCTCGATTTTCGTGATGTCGAAGAGCGCGATGCAGAGCCCCACGTTGATGACAACCTAAAACGGGAAACGGAGGAACAAGTGACAATGCATGCTCTGTTTTGAAAAAAAAAAAACTGCGGATAATTACGTAAAGCATACCTTGTTCGCGAGGCGCCGGTTTAGCTGCTCCACGATGGCTTCGTTCGGGCTGACGCGGAACAGCCACGGCGGGACGCGAATGCTGTCCGACATCTCGCTGATGACGAACATCGCGCCCCGGAAAACGTGCGCTACGAAGAAGGCAGGGTGCCGCACTAGACTGCCTGAAGGTCTTGGTAGTAGGTAATTTTACTTTACTGCAACAAGCGAGCTAGCGACAAGTCGAAGCACAGCAACGACCAAGAAGGTTCGAACGTGGTTCGAGCGTGCAACTAACGCATTGACAAACGCACGCCTCTACACACGCACGCCTGATGATGGAAACAGAAACCGGCTAGATGCGGCTTGCCATCGAGTGAGAGCCAAATCGGCAGCCAACACAAGACGCATGCAAAGATACCGCACATAAAAAAATCAAATTGGGCGAAACATCGTAAGTCACATAAATGAGCAGTTTTAGAAAGGCACAGACGTGCTTAAGGAGACAGCTGAACCGAATATTTAGCCGCACATTACTTCCACACAATCTGATTTAGTCACCAAATTCATAGACTCTAAGATTACATATGTTGTGCCACCTATGCAATCATTTGAAGAAGCACACCCGGTTTCTGCGGGTTTCTGTTTCTTCGGGCGGCGCTGCGGTCGCTTACGCGCGCGATTGAGGGGGGTGGTGTGTATGTGTGCCAAGTGGTTTCTGTTTCCGTGCTACGTTTGAAGCCTGCAATTCCTTTGATGCGAATTACGATCTTGTCGCTTGCTCGGGCCGCTCGGCTTTGATCAAACTATTTGGCGGTGAGCGCAATTATCGTGCGAGAAAAAAAGCAGTCTTTGAGACGAAGGCGATCTCGGCCAGCGCACTCGGACCGCGCTGCTGAAGTGCCGATGTTTGCGGCGCTTCACCGGTTTTTCGCACGGATATGACAATAAATTGGTAAGTATTTATTTGATTCGTCAAAGTTGGCCCGCTTTATCGTCACTGCACTGCATGTGTGTGTACAGCTGCCGGAGTTCCTCATTTCGATCGCGCGATTGGTGTCACACCGGTGATCAAAATATCCGAGCTGAGATGCGGCGCTAGCACTGCAGGCAGTAACTTAGGCGCGTCTTTTGTGTAACCATTAGTTACCGTCCTGCATCGCGTGCATATCTTCTTTAGAGCCACCTGTTGCCTTGAGCCGCGCACTGATGCCCTCAAATCCCGGTGTCGCCTCTTCACGACATCAAGAGGACGTACTGCCCTTCAGCTCGCTGTACCCTGCTCCAAAGTTTGATTTTGATGTTTTCGAGAAGCCGATCGTGCTATCTGTGCAACTGATGTTGCTCACGCATGGTTTAATTCGCCCAGGTGCGAATATATAACTTACCCCAACTGGTTTCTACTAGTTTGTACCGGTACCAATTCGATACTCGCTGGTACACAGCTAGAAACAAAGTGAGAGTTTCATTAACGTCCGATCGCACCTACAAACAGCTAGCAATCACGTCAGTATCAGGATATATCACGTATGGACAGTTCCAAACCAAGCATTGTTATCTAGTTCAAGACCACACAATCAAGATACGCATGGTGCTTGTTTGCATACAATGCCGCAAGCTGAATCTCGTCGTAGCCAACCTCATTTGAAGTGGAGGCTCTTTGAAAAGGCGCGGCGCGCTCGTCATTCGCTGATGCACTTCGACGAGAAATTCGTAAACAGAGGGTGCGTACTGAAACTGATCGACGTTTTGACAAGTCTTATTCAAGGCTGCCATTGTCCTGCCTTTATTCCTGATGCGCTTCGTAACATAGGCAGGCATTTAGCGCCTCTTAAATACAGCTAGCTAGCTGCCAGGCTTCGTTCTATTTGAATCTCTGTCCAGTGTACAGTTGAACGCCTCTATATTTGTACTACATGCATGTACACGCGGTGCAAAATTTCACAGACTACGATATGCAAGAAAAAGCTGAATATTGTCCCTGCTTCAGCAGGCAGCCTTACATTTAAATTGATGGCCTGTTTTGAAAAGTGAATAACCTCACATACTGTGCAGTTCGACCGTATACAGTAGCAAATTTCTGAGGAATTGAGCGTTTCCTCGGACCTAATGGTCTCCAAACTTTCGTGAAGTGCGTTAGAGGCTAGTTGGTACAACACTGAAAGTAAAATAAAACTGCGTGGGGGATGTAACGCAAGTAGAAGAAGTAAAAAGGACAAGCACGGTTCTGACGACTGGATTTATGGACGTCAGACTTGTACTTCTGACAACCCGCGTTCATGCCAACACTCGTGGCTGTGTCACACATCATCTTAAAGGCCGTTTATCTATCCTAAATGTTCTAGTTCTTTCTTTTATTAATAGATGGAAGGTTAACTAGCACACTTTTCTGAGCCAACCTCACAATCGCGGATACCTCCAAACATTACACGTGCCTTTTTTCAATGACGACTGTGCACCGGAGCGTTCTTTACAATAGGCCGTATTACAAGCACTATGGCGTGCATTCCTCAAAGCCAAATCAGCTGCATGGTGAAGTGGTTGAAAAATAGTTGAAATAGGGACTGTCGCTGGAGCCAATGCTTCAACAAGTGAACTTGTATTCACCATAGCTGCAAGCCGTTCTTGTTGAAATGTTGCCTCCAGCGACTTTTTCCATTCAATGGTTTCTCATCACTCTAAGCCCCTATCTTCCCCTGAGCTTCTGTATGTCATAACAAAGTGTATTGAAGAGGCCGAGCACATTGTCACAAAATAAACTTTCGCTGTATTATGTGTTTTCAACTAGAATAGCTACTGCAAAGTACTGGTACGATTCAACTGACATCTAATGCACTTCTTCCTTAGGGAGAGCAGAGTGATCAACTATGAGACAGAGCGCAAGGAGCGTCGGGGTACTCTGGAAGAGGTGACGGACCACCCACTGAGGACCAATGTCATCACAGTAAGAATGCACAGTTCGTTCAGTGAACCTGTTGCAGTCGTGACAAATGCACGAGCGTTCCGATTCGAGTCTGTTGGTATGCCTTCATGAGAGAAATGTGTTGACATTACCTTTAGATTGATATGTGGGGTTTAACGTCCCAAAACCACTATATGATTATGAGAGACGCCGTAGTGGAGGGCTCCGGAAATTTAGACCACCTGGGGTTCTTTAACGTGCACCCAAATCTGAGTACACGGGCCTACAACATTTCCGCCTCCATCGGAAATTCAGCCGCCGCAGCCGGGATTCGAACCCGCGCCCTGCGGGTCAGCAGCCGACTACCTTAGCCACTATACCACCGCGGCGGGGCTGACATTACCTTTAGCTATCCCTGATTAACTAGATAGCCTTTGTTAGCAAGCAATGCTGGAATCGTGTGAGCAACCTTGGTTAGAGTTCGTTTCAGCCAATACACTATTTTCCGCACAGCTTTATCGATTCAATTGCAGTAATCCACAATTTAAACTTCTTGAGTAACATGATACAATAAAAAAAAAGTGGTCAAAGTATGCACTAGGGACAGGATATTGCTACCATGTTCAGCTTTTATAGGGGAAGCTTAAAGGTCCGAACATTGCCTAAATTGGAGTTTTAGATCTACATCACATTCTGGCTAACCTACTGACCCATTCGCACAGAAATACCATGCAGGTTTTCGTATGTCTTAAATGTTGTTAGTTATATGTTTCGTATATGTAGTTATCATTAGAGGATATTATTCTATTTACTGCGCAGGCAGCTAAGTTTTACACAAGCTGCTGTTTTAAACCTACCCCTATAACATTTCTAGTCTTTGTTTTAGATTCATATATTGTGTTATTCTGCCCGTACTATAGATTACATCCACTCTTCTCTGTATTCTCAATATTCAACTCAAACTGTACCTAACATGAGCTGTGTATTTTGACAACAACAAAATGTTTTTCTTTCCTATACACGAAGAGGTGGCAAAAAAATAAGCCAGGTTAAATTTATCACTGTAATGATGAAAAATTCTCACTATTGTAACCGACAGCAGCATGACAAACTGGGCCCAAGAAAAAAGCTAGCACAAACGAGATCAGGACAATTATTTTCACTTCATTTCCTTTAAAATTATGCCGCTGCAAATTTAAAACACTGCTGGCCTGTCTCATTTAGCTACTTTAATTCAGAGAAAGCTCGTTGGAGAAAAAAAAATCAAAGCTTGCTTTATTGCAATGAAAAGAACATGAGGTAGGGAGAAAATGCTCCCGAAGAATATTATGGGTAGAAAATTGTTTAAAAGACGCTACTTTAGGTTTTGCAACAGTACCTATAAGCTACGTAAGCAGGCACTCTTGACTGTTAATGCAAAATTTTGAAAATACGAACACCCACACATAGGTAGAGTTCCTCAATGGAAGGAATAAGTCTGCAAAGGAAAGCAATATAGATTTGACAAGTGTAAAAAAGAAAGTCCAGTGCTTTGCACCTTTTACGACGGGAAAAGCCAGGGACCGAGCTGCCACGCAGAAGTCAATCAGTCGTGCTTGAGTTCTTGCATGTTTTGTTGATATTTACGTAGCTTGAAATTTGTACACTGCAGAATTTGTGAGGAGGTGTTTGTCGTTAGGGAAAAAAAAACAACACCAAGGCTCTAGAAGCTTTATGGCACAAGCTGTTTCAATTCTTATGCTGCAAGTATTGCGGTAAATGTGCTCAATGTTTAGTTGAATAGTTTAGTTTCACCATGATGCCAATGTAGACATTGCAGTTGTTTGAATATTATAACTGTTGCTATAACCAAAACCTGTAATTATAACCTACAACCTGGCCTATAACTGTACGCATAATATATGTTCTCCTGTGACTCGCCACGTTTCGAACCATGGGAGAACAAGAAGGCTGGTATACCTGTGAAGTATATTGCCCTCAAGCATGAACTGTGGTGTACTGTCTAAAACTGTGCTAAATCCATGAAAAATAATTGCAGGGCACTCTATATTACATCCCAAGAAAGCAAATGATTGAGGCAATACACTGTGTTGCACAGTTTTCAGTAATAATTTGTAATTAGCGTGTAATGTAATATCTAAATATTTTGCAGCTAGTTATCTTCAAGTCTTGCTTTAAGGGAATCAAATATGAGGCTCGAAATTCAGGCCCAGTTTGTTTTTCGGTTGTGTTCGTTTTGAACAAAGAAATATAATACTCTCGACATTGGTCCTGGAACGCGGCGCATCAGACAATTGTCGAACACGGTAGTGTTTTCAGCAAAGTGATCATCAGCTGCGATCGGTAGTGCAGTTTCATTAAATGGGTGCTGGTTGTACGCTCAGGAAGCCTGTAGAATCATGCACAACATTTTTATATCCATTTGAAAGAACAGGGGACATCAAGCGCGCTTCGGCCGCCGGAGTGCACTCTTGTAAACTTACTGGTTAAAAGCGTCGACGGTAATCGCCGTTGGGCCAAGCTCAGGAGGTGTCGCATTCGAGCATGTTCCTTTGGAGTTGGAAGCGCACTAACTTGATGGGCCCGTGAAGTGCACACTGCGCCGTTGTCATGTACTATTGCACACACCGCTACTGAAAGAGATACGACACGACAAGTGGTGTTTACAGGAGCAGCGGCGCCAGTCTTCGACAGAGCGGTTGCGTCTGACCACCACGTCGTGGAGCGGTCCCGACCCTCTGTCCATCAGCGAGGGAGCCGACCCGCTTTCGGCAATGGCCAGCGAGCAGCCGGTAAGTAGCCAATGCTACCGAAGTGTTGCCTCTAGTTGTATCTTGCATGCTTGAAGTGTCAAGACAAGTGAAGCCCCTGTTCTGTTTGTTGAAACATTTTGAACAGGTGTGTTAAAGCAGGGCTAAGAAAATATTTGGCCTGCTGAAAGTGATAATGTGTTGATTAAGGAGTCCATTTTCAGCAGTTCTTTGGGTAAAAAGTTGATTATCGGAAGTCAAAACAAAGGTCGAAGTTAGATTTTTTAAAGTTGCTGTCAGAACGTCACTATTGGTATGAGACTTCACGCAAGTCAGAGTTATCGTTTTGTATGCTTTGCCTCAGTGCAATTTCTGTCTAAGCATTAGATATATATAGATGCTCTAATGAGCTATTTTTAGAACCTTCAAAGCAATGAGGATGCATCTTATGTCTTTTCTAGCCTACCAAGCCATTTCTCGCTGTAAAAGGGACAATTTTGGTGTAGACTAAAATTTCTGGAGAACTTAGAACGGTGTTTTTCTATCAGTGTCTATTAAGTCACTCATGTGAACTTATTCATCGTTATTACGGCAGTAGATGTGAATGCCAGAAGTGCTTAACTTTGACAATGCAATTAAATTTTGGATTGTATGCCATTCGTAGATTCTTGCTCTTGTGTGGTTGTTAACCATTCTAGTGTGACTTTGACTTGTCTGTACAATGCCCTAGAAAAATGGTGCCTTCCTGGGTCTATCCAAGACTTCCTGTGGTTGATCAGTGGATGCTGCGTTGCGCTGCTAAGCTAAAAGTCACGGGCTCAATTCCTGGCAGTCGTATCGTCACTTCGATTTTGATGAAATGCATAAAAGTCCAAGTAAACCGATATAATAGATGCAAGTTGAATACCTCGAGTGGTAAAAACTAACCCGCTCTCCTACAAGACGGCGTACCTCATAATTTGTCATGACAAAAAGAACATAAGGTCTCTTCAATTTGTTTAAGATTCTACTAATGACCATGCGCAGGATCTGGACGTGCCGAGTTCTTCTGTTGCCGAGGAGGGTCGCAGTCGGCAGGCGGTCTCGCCACGTTTCGAGCCGTGGGAGAACAAGAAGGCTGGCATACTGGCCAAGTACTCGACTGCCGAAAAGCTTTCCATTGCCACGAGCTTTCTTTCTGGTGGTGAGAAAGGTAATTGTGCGTTCCACTTTACATCAAGATCTGCGAGGTATGTGTGTTACAAACGAGCACATTAACAATTGCAAATTATGAAGGTCATGCAACAGCTCTGTGGCTTGAATTGCGCTCAACTGGTTAGCAACATTGGATGTTGAGGTACTGCAAGAACCCGATGACGCCACAATCTTAGCAGTGCAAGCAAGTGCAAAAAGCGTCAGTAGTATGTGGCGTTCTGGTGCAAAGGCAAGGCATTTCAGTGCAAAGGTTTTGAATCGCAGCCAGTACTGTTGAGCATTCAGTTGCCTTGAGTTGCTCTTTGCGTGGTCAGTAGGGTTGGTCACGAGACCTCGACTCAGTTATGGAAATGAGTGCTCCCAAAAGAAACTACTACATAAGCTTTCGACTGTGTGCAATTCATATATCAGAGCTAAAACGATTATTACTAATTACATCCCCTATACTTTCCTTGGCATCATTGTCTGCTAGTTCTCATTAATGTTGTGTTTAACAAGAATGGTGAAGGCAGACAAGTCAGTTGTCACGATCTTATGACGTTTAGTTTGTGCCCGTCAGAAATCTACCGGTGCTTTGCAAAGGCCTCAAACTCTGTAGCCAGTGCATGTCTTTTGCTGTAGATGAGCCTTTTCAAGGGCTTCACGGTATTCAAGCTAACTATACTAACACCGTCTGCATTATGATCAGTACAGGTTCCTGTGCATTATGTTGCCTCTACCAACGCGACCTGTGACTGCGTGTTCCAAAGGGTTGTTAAGGCTGCATAGCTAACTGTTCTGAGTGACAGCCGACTGCTATTGCCATATGTCTCTTTTGAAACTCTGATGTAGGATGCATCTTTGCCTATTTTCTATTCGGTGTACGACGCTAGTTATGTTGTTGTTATTAATCACCCCGTGTGAAAATTTCTGGGTTCACTGTTTAACTGCTTCAATGTAGCATACTGGATTGTGTCACAGACTGTGACTGTGCAACACTGCACGTTGTGACCGCCCACTGTGATGCATCATATTGCGACTCTAAGAACGAACAATATGACACTTCATATCTTTGCATGTGATGCAACAGGGAGTGATACCGATGCAAACAGCCATTGCCTGTACCTTTTTGCCTCCTTTCTCTTGGAATTCGCTATTTTGATGTGCCTATTACTCCTCCCACCGCTGGGCACTGTTCAACAGCTTTACTGTAGCATACTGGATTGTGCGACAGACTGTGACGGTGCAACACTGCATATCTCTGTGTGTGACGGTGATATTTTGTGGCACCAACTGACAAGGATATCCTGTGTTCCCTCTCGCATGCTTTTTTTTTTCATCTTTCCAGTTTTCATTCACCCGTTACTTCTACCATTTACTGTGCATATGGTATCTAACTGGTGGCGTCTTCCGTTATAATAACTTCCCCATCATTCACTTCATGTCATCTCATCCTTCTTCCTGTCTCTGAGCCGTGTTTGGTGACGATGTTTGTGCAGTGGTGGTGAAGACGCAGAGTTCTGTGACGGATAAGGTCAAGAATCGGCTCGAGCAGTTGGACGACTTCGAAGAAGTAAGTCTGATGTTGTGTGCGAGTCTGCATGCCTGATTTCAGCATTGAGTTACATAAGTTTTGACCTTATGGTGTGCGTTTAGTGCAGGCGCAACAGGCTTTTATGCTTCTGTAAAAAAGTTTTGGTGAGGGGCTAGGATCCGCCACCGAATTTTCGAGGTGTGGCCCCTACCCTCTTCTCCCTGTTTGTCAGAAATATATATGTACGTATAAATATAGCCACCTTTATACACACACATGTACATGTTGCTGCAAGGTTAACAATTGTGTGATTTAAAACGTTACTGTAGATGAAAAAGAAATGCCAGCAAGTAACTACACACACAAAAAAAATCAGGCGGCAGAAACAAGTTGCAACAAATTTCAGTTGATGGTTCATTATACATCCTCGTAGTTTCAGGTCCCCTTTACTGCCTTTCTAATTTCAGGCGAAACAGGCACATTTGCTATCTAGTGTGGCACCAGGGCAGCTTATTGCTGCGCGAGCTGTTTCATTGGATCTAGACCTTTTCGGATGATTCTACGTCTCGTAGCAAGACGTACAGAATCAACCCAGATGCGATCTAAAGTGTTCAGGCATCAGAGTGTCATTTTGGCTCGAACGTAACCCTTCCCACTCGATGCAGGGCTCGGTGCGGGAGATGTTGAACCTGTCCCAGCAGGAGTACACCACTCGCATCGAGGAGCTGCACCAGGCCCTGCGCCAGGCGTGGGACCAAGACCAGCGTGTGCGCGCACTGAAGATTGCCATTCAGGTGAGGCGGTCCGACGGCTCTTCCAGTGTCGTGCGGCTCCCGTGAATGGATCTCGGTGGACTCGGCTAGTTCGCAAATGAGACTTGAGAAGCTTCGTGAACGTGATCCCAAATCCTTGCTTCTTATGGTAGCTTTAAGCGTTCACGTAAGCCTTTGTTGGTTCGTGAACCACCCATTAAGCTAGGTGAGAAAACACTTTCTGATTAATTGATTGACATGTGAGGATGTGAGGTTTAACGTCCCAAAACCGCCATATGATTATGAGAGATGCCGTAGGGGAAGGCTCCGGAAATTTCGACCACCTGGGGTTCTTTAACGTGCACCCACATTTAATCACACGGGCCTGCAGCATTTTAGCCTCCATTGAAAACGCACCCGCCGCAGCCGGGATCCGATCCTGCGAGCTGCGGCACAGCAGCCGAGTACCTTATCCTCTACACCACTGTGGCGAGGCGAGTAAACACTTTCTGTGGCAAGCAAATACTGCTATAAGCAGTTCAGCCATACCCTGCAGTCGTGTGCAGCTGGCAGAGTGCACAAGTGGGCCGAGAAATTAAGACTTTTTAGGTACCCAATCGCGATACACAAACCCATTTTTACTCTCTTCTGCGCTGTCGTCACTGTTTGACTTCGAACCGTGAATAGCACGCGATTGGCCAATAGCCAACATAAATTGGGAGTGGCATTCGAATCAAATGAGCTTCCTGGCAAAGGTTGCCACCACATGTTGGCGCGTGTGCTTCACAGTCTTCCAACATTACACGGGGAAGCAAACACAGACAGGAATCATAACACGAGAAAGTGATCGCACTTCATCACGTGTTCTCAAGGTCACGATGCGTGCTGGCGTAACTTCTTTTCCCCACACCATTCCTTGCTGTCTAGCTTCCAGCTTGGCAAGAGAAAAGAAAAAGCATGTGAAAGATCCCCATGACACCTTCATTCTTGACAGATCTGAGAAATGAAATTCTTGCAGCAGTCGATTTGTGAGTCAATAAACTCTGATACTCGAGTCATTTCATGATTACCTGAAAACGTGGTTAATGACGCCTGTTGAGTGGTACACTCTAACATCCATTTAACGAACCCAAATGAAATGAAATATCGGTTATAACAAGGTAAATGAAAAATAGTCCTGCAATAAACACAGTGTTAAGGATATACCTTTATAACGAATTTCCAGATATAGCAAACTTATTTCCGTGCCAGGTGCAACTTTGTCATACTAATGAGCTTTGAGTGTATCAGCACAAGAGCATGACAATATTGCAACTGAGAATTTGCGATGCACTCGTCCTGGAATGTGCAGCAGAGAGCTGGTGCGAGATGCTGCTTCACTTGTGCATTTTATCATTGCACTGGCATACATGCCGGTGTTTGGTCATGTGTATTCACCGTGTTCTCGAAAGCTCACAGCGATGCGCTTGTATGTGCGCATATCGATGCAGTGCTCCAAACTTCTGGTGGACACGTCGGTGGTGCAGTTCTACCCGAGCAAGTTTGTCCTGATCACCGACATTCTGGACAACTTCGGTGAGCTCAAGCAGTGTAGCCCGCCCCCCCCCCCCCCCCCCCCCCAGCCTGTGATCAGCCTGTGATCAGTGACATCTGTACCCTCGAAGACCTAATTATTTGCGCTCAAGAGTTGAGAATTTCAGATGTTCAAATGCATATGGTCAATGTTGTTTTTCTTAAAACGTAGCATCTCATGCAGGACTAACTTTTGTATATCTGATAGTCACTCTAAATGTAATAGCAGCAAAAAAATTTTCGATTTGTTAGGTTATATGAGATAATCATTTATTTCTTTTTTTGTTATAATATGGATGTACGAATGTGCTTGACTTGCTTGTGCAACCTTAGTGACCCACGTGAAATTGCTCTGTATTAATGCGTTGCTCTGTGTGGCCTGGAACCGCTTTGTTGCAAGACGAAGTTCAGCGAGTGTTTTGCAGTCGCACTTCACCACCTGACACTCTTATGCTCAATATATTCAAATCAGCTCACAAGATTCACAATGAGCCATATTTTTATCCTAAATGGAATCCAAAGCAGAACCATAAACAAGGTCATAACTGCGTTGGAAGCCGCAAGTACGAAGAGTTGGCAAATCATTGTTCTGCCTATCGGTCTCATGGTGGCCGAGCGATCACAGTGCTACAATTTCCTTTAGTCGGTGTTGTAGGAAACTGTGTTACAAAGGACTGATAAAAACTCTACAAGAAATCCCAATTACACTATTGCATCGAAAGTGTCGTCGAAATTTCAGTCATTCTTTTACCCCCGCTTGCCTGCATTTCCGCCTTGTAGCGCTGTTAACTCTCTAAGCAGTATGTATGCGATTGTAGGATGTGTGAAGTGTTGTCATTAGTTGGTATTTCATGCACAGGCCAGCTGGTGTACCAGCGTATCCACTCCAAGGCTGAGTACCTCAAGCCTGGAAGCAAGGTGCCCGTCCCCCTTCCAGGTTAGTGACACTGCCGCTTGTATGTGTGGTTCTGATACTTTCCAAAAGAGGTGCGAAATTGTTTAAAATTTCTATTAATAGAATCGTACGGTGTCCTGATCAAGTTGAAGACAATGAAGTGGCCATATTTCCTAAACGTTCATATATATATATTTTTTCAAGCAGCTTAACAATCAAGTAGCCACTCTTCCTGAACGTTAATACAGTTAAACCTGCTTATAATGAACCTCCATATTATGAATTCCTCGATATAACGAAGTTTTTCTATTCCCCGTCGTTGCTCCATAGAAGCACATGTATTTGCGACCCCTATGTAACAGAGTAACAGCGGGAGACAACCTTGATATAATAAATTTTCTCCACAGGCAAACTAGGAATTTTGCTCCGCATTTTGGCTTTTGGTACGAGCATACATCTTCCGCAGCTGCCCCGCCGCTGCGGCGGCGCGCGTGGCTCAGCAGGCGAGAGCGAGCGTTTGGTATTGCGCACGGGTAAGCGCCAGGCATGCAGGCGCGCCTGCACCCCATGAGCTGGCATTGCCGTCGTTCTCGCCACCACGGGCGCAAGCGCAGTTGCGCCCCCCCCCCTTCCCCCCACTCCTATTAAAAAAAAAGAGAGAACTATTTTTGCGCTTTTGCAGCGCCAATGTTACAAGACCAGGTTGGGCAGTGCCACGCATTTAGTTAGTGCCACGTATGTGGGGTCGCGCTGAATATTGCCACGTTCCATTTCCCAAGTTTTTGTTATCGTCACAAAACACCACACGATTCTCAGCGCAAACCGCGCCTGCAGTTTTCGAGAAGGTTCCGGACTGTAGTAGATCATTTCGATAAGATCACGCCCACTGTGCGAACGGTACAGATTGTTCTGGAACCTACGCCACCACCAGCGATAACGCTAGAACATTCGACGGCAAGGGTATAAATGCCAACGCGCTTCGCCGCTTGTCAGTTGTTGATCGAAGGCCGACGCTCCGTTCGCCGCTATCAGTCCGAGATTGCTATCTGTGCGAGACTGCTGCTGTAATTGGACTTTCCGTTTACCGGGCACAGGTTCGCCCAAATAAACAGTTAAATCCCAACACGAAGTCTCCTGTCTTCGGCCACGTCACGACCTCGTGACATCTGGTGGAGGTGCTGCTTCGTTCATGTACCGGACGCCCCCGTCAAGCCGTGAACCCAGCCCACGTCGCGGAGAAGACACCGACGCCAACCAGGAGCAGCGAACAAGTCGCTGACAGCAAGAGCTACCACCAGAGCACGGGCTTCTACAAGACAAGGCGCGGAAGACCAAGGCCATGACCGCGACTGCAGCGACAATGACAACCGCAGCGTCCCAGCCCACGATGGTCATGCATCAACCCAGGTTTCGACGCGAGAACGTGAGGCCATGAAGAGACAAGTTGATGAAATGCTGCGGGATGACATTATCCAGCCGTCCAAGAGTCCATGGGCATCCCCCGTGGTGTTAGTGAAGAAAAAGGATGGGACTTTACGTTTCTGCGTCGATTATCGCCGCCTGAACAAAATCACAAGAAAGGACGTGTATCCTCTCCCACGAATAGACGACGCACTTGATCGGCTCCATAACGCCAAGTACTTTTCGTCAATGGACCTCAAGACTGGCTATTGGCAAATCGAAGTCGACGAAAGAGACCGAGAGAAGACGGTGTTTATAACACCGGACGGCCTCTTCGAGTTTAAGGTGATGCCCTTCGGCCTTTGCTCAGCGCCTGCAACTTTTCAACGCGTTATGGATACAGTACTGGCAGGATTGAAGTGGCAGACTTGCCTTGTGTACTTGGATGACGTCGTCGTGTTTTCCTCGAGTTTCGACGAGCATCTTCGGCGCTTTGAAGCTGTACTTCAAGCCATCAAGACTTCCGGACTCACACTGAAGCCAGAAAAGTGCAGATTTGCGTATGAGGAGCTCTTGTTTCTGGGGCACGTTATCAGCAAGTCTGGAGTTCGTCCCGATCCACGGAAAACAGCCGCCATCGCCGACTTCCTGCCGCCCACTGACAAGAAAGCCGTGCGCCGATTTTTGGGCCTGTGCGCCTGTTATAGGCGGTTCGTTGAAAACTTCGCCCGCATCGCCGATGCTCTCACTAACCTTACCAAGGCCGACGTGGAGTTCAAGTGGGAAACGCCACAGGAACACACTTTCCAGGAGCTTAAACATCGCCTCCAGACGCCTTCGTTACTTGCCCATTTCGACGAATTCGCCGAGACAGAAATACATACTGACGCAAGCAGCGTAGGTCTTGGCGCCGTTCTTGTGCAGAGGGCGGACGGACTTGAAAGGGTTATTAGTTACGCCAGCCGATCGCTATCCAAAGCAGAAGCTAATTATTCCACAACAGAAAAGGAGTGCCTCGCCATCATCTGGGCTACGTCGAAATTTCGCCCCTACCTCTACGGCAGGCCTTTCAAAGTTGTCAGCGACGCAAGACACCACCGACAAGGCCAGCGGGACTTCTGCAGCCAATTGATCCACCTTGCCGACCTTTCCAGCAGATTAGTATGGACCTACTGGGGCCGTTCCCGACGTCGACTTTCGGAAACAAGTAGATCGTGGTAGCTACCGACTACCTCACCCGCTACGCCGAGACAAAAGCCCTGCCAAAAGGCAGTGCATCCGAGGTAGCTAAGTTCTTCGTCGAAAATATCGTCCTATGTTACGGCGCCCCGGAGGTCCTTATCACCGACAGAGGAACGGCATTCACTGCCGACTTAACTCAAGCGATCTTGGCATACAGCCAAACAAACCACCGCCGGACGACAGCGTACCACCCACAGACCAACGGCCTCACCGAGCGGCTTAACAAGACGATCGCCGACATGCTGTCAATGTACGTCGATGTCGAACACAAGACGTGGGACGCCATTCTTCCGTATGTGACCTTCGCATACAACACGGCGGTGCAGGAGACGACGCAGATATCTCCATACAAATTGGTCTACGGAAAGCCCGGCAACGACGCTCGATGCCATGTTACCCAACGTCACCGACGAAGAAAACCTCGATGTGAGCGAGTACCTTCAACGTGCCGAAGAAGCCCGACAACTTGCGCGTCTCCGTATCAAGAATCAACAGACGACCGACAGCCACCGTTACAACCTTCGACGACGCTTCGTGGAATACCAGCCCGGTGAACGTGTTTGGGTGTGGACGCCGATACGCCGACGTGGACTATGTGAAAAGCTTCTGCGACGGTACTTCGGACCGTACAGGGTGGTTCGACGTCTCGGCCCACTTGATTACGAGGTTGTCCCCGACGGCATCACGAACTCTCAACGACGCCGATCGCGACCTGAAGTCGTCCATGTCGCGCGCCTCAAGCCGTTTCATGCGCGTTAACAAACTGAAACAGTGTTTTTTTTTTGTATTGTTGTATCGTAATTTATTCATTTTACTTTCTTGCATTATTATTGTACCTTCATCTTTAGTTAAAGCATCGGGACGATGCCTTTTTTCAGAGGGGGGCAATGCCACGTTCTATTTCCCAAGTTTTTGTTATCGTCACAAAACACCACACGATTCTCAGCGCAAACCGCGCCTGCAGTTTTTGAGAAGGTTCCGGACTGTAGTAGATCATTTCAATAAGATCACGCCCACTGTGCGAACGGTACAGATTGTTCTGGAACCTACGCCACCGCCAGCGATAACGCTAGAACATTCGATGGCAAGGGTATAAATGCCGACGCGCTTCGCCGCTTGTCAGTTGTTGATCGAAGGCCGACGCTCCGTTCGCCGCTATCAGTCCGAGATTGCTATCTGTGCGAGACTGCTGCTGTAATTGGACTTTCCGTTTACCGGGCACAGGTTCGCCCAAATAAACAGTTAAATCTCAACACGAAGTCTCCTGTCTTCGGCCACGTCACGACCTCGTGACAATATGGAGGGCGCTTTACTGAATAGTTTTCTACGGTATCTGTGTCTGTCCGTGTCGTTCACTCTTCGTTTTGAACACCATGTGCTCGTGCATAGTTTCACTGCGCGCGCATGGTGTGGCCCCCGACGATGTTGAGCATAGCGGGTTTTTTTATGGGGATATCAATTATGTGGACAGTCTCGACAGGTTTTTTGCCGTCGCCGCCACGGTCATTCACCGTATATGTATTAAAGCTGAAGGGGAAAAAAAACTGCCCGCGCTCGGCGCCAGCTCGTCACGATGCGCCGACAGGCGCTTGTCTTTCACACATACTTGTGTGAATGGGGAGGGGGGTAGATGCTTGAGCGCACGCGCTTATCCTTCGGTGGGTAGAATTGCGGGCCTTTGGCCGGAACAATTGCTTTTAGTTGCCGGGCGCACAAAGATCACGTCTCTCGCTGGACAGGCGCTGTTTGTGAAAAGAATGCATATTTCAAACACAGCAAGGTAATAACTGGGGCACTTGTTAGTTCGCACCAAAATATTGACGGACTCTGGTTCGCACTCATATCTGTACCTGTGAAGGCACGTTTCATGCCTCATTTTTGTTTAAACAGCGCGTTAAGTGTTGAGCGGCAAACATTATTAGTTGGCTCTCATCCTGTGTATGTTGTTTTCATGTGTCATTTGTGTGTGAGTAGTGCGCTGCACGTTTCAATCTGCTTGCCGTTCTCAGCGTTACGTCCCAAGTTGTTGCTATCGCATTCATTGCTTCGCCCTTGTAGCGAAGCTCTAACTTTTCTTAATTTCGAACAATTGTGTCGTCACCATCGGGGGGAGCGTCAGATTAGGCGCTGATAGAAACTCTCTTAGACCACGCTGACGACGGACCTTCAGAAGTCGACTTGTCACGTGCTTTCGTCTTGCACCGCGCCGCAACTTCGCAGGCCGGTAGCTTTCGCTATTAGCGGATTAGTTCTGGCAACATGATGGCGTGTTGAATGCAATGTAATGAACGGGATAGCAAAAAAAAAATGTAATGTTATAAGAAGTAAGGCTTGCAGTCAACTCTTTTGGATCCGATATCGTGGAATTCCTACAAAATGCTGGTGTGAGCAAACACGGCCACTCCAGGGAGAAGTGCTCTTTTCACACAGTTCCTTCACGTTGAAACCCCACTGATACTTCCCGAGATAGCACGTGCGCCAGCGATCGTGACCGCCCTTAAAATCCAAGTTCATTATTGCTACTCGAGCAATGCCCCTCCCCCCTCCACGCATTGTTTCGTGCTCATTCAAGAAGGGTGGTTTACTTTCTGTTTGAACATTCGACGACAGTTCTAATACGCGGAAGAAGTTATGCACTCTCCAGGCGATAGGCATGGGCCGACTCATTTGATCTCTGCTTCAGCAGCGCTCGCGCGCATTTACCCGCTCGTGAAAGGTACGATGCACGGAACAGAAACGGCAGAAACCCATTGCGAGTGTCAGTATAATTGCTGTTGGAATAATGAATCCGTTTTTACTGCAAAATGAGTGTTTGCGGTTAGCTCTGCCTTCAGTCCCTTTTTTGCTTAATTTTTGCGTGTATTTTCTGAATTTTCGTACCGAACCTGCATATAACGAAATCCTTTTTATAACGAAATTTTTTGGGAAATTATCAATTTCTTTACATCCAGGTTTAACTATATATATTTTTTTTTTCCAGACAGCTTTCAAAGAAGTCGAAAAGGCTGTGCACACACTTAAACACAAAATTTGTGTGCACTTATGATATATTTTATCTCCACAAGCATGAAAAGGTGCCTAAGCTCAAAATCGACTCTAGAATCCGTGCGGAGTTGTCACAAAAATAGCTGTCTGTGACAAAAAGCTCTAGATAAATAGCTTTCTTTGACATCCAAACTCAAATAAGACTCACCATTACTGCTCACTGGTAGCTACACATGGCAGAAGTAGAACATAGAATGTACAGCTCCACATCATGGACTTCAAGTTGAGGGGGGCATTGCAACTTCCAGAAGATGGCATGCCTGAGCCTGTTTGATACTGATGACGAGGTGTATCATTCATCCGTCTACCTGCTCAGAAGCTGACAACAGCAGAAGTATGTCATCATCAGCTTGGCAGCCTTGCCAAGATGGCTTCAGTGGCGCCATGTACAGCCGCCCATTTTTGTTTTTTAACCTGAACGCACGAGCATCGACCACTCAGTCAGTAAATGCTGTTTAATGAAGCATGGCGGCTAAATGAATGAGAATGGGCACATCTGCCTGACGAACATTCCTGTGTAGATGCCCCATGCCAGGCTGTTCTGGGAACCGGACATGGGGAGGCCAGCAATCGGTGCTTATTAACTCGGTGGTCCATGCTCGTGCGTGCAGGTTAACGAAATAAGCAGTTGTGCTACTCGCTCATAACTAATTCAGCCCAAGTGCAACTTGGCTGTACTTGTTTTTTAAGAGTGGCGCTTTCTCGCAGCGGACTTCACGCCAGACCAGGTGCCCGAGTCCGCCAAGGAGACGTGCCGCAACTGGTTCTTCAAGATAGCCTCGGTGCGCGAGCTCATCCCCCGGTTCTACGTGGAAACGGCCATCCTTCGCTGCTGCAGCTTTCTCACCCGAAGGTCAGCAGCCATCTGATGCAGGCACATATGCCGAGAATCATTATTCCGATTTCATAACCAGCCCTTGTAGCTATGCAGTCCAATTTTGTTATAACACAGTCAAGTACAAGGAGCTTCACCATAATCTGCATTCATTATAAAATGGTGTCTATTAGCATCTTAGCAGTGACACCATTTTAGTTGTCGTAACATCTAGCATGGGTTCGTGTAAAGTGTCAATGGTTTTGAGTTAGGTGATACAAACATTTGTCCGGCAGAAATTATGGAATGGCACTGTTTCTCACAGTACCATGCTGCTTCTGTTTTCTTTAGTGGAGGGCAGCATTCAGTAGCTGTATGAGATACCTGTATTGTTTTTAATGTGCATGGACATAGGAGCTCTGGTTGTACAATATAGCGGGTTTGAAAAACATGACAATGAGATAGGCATGCACAAGGGGGGCACTGTACATATGCTTTTGTATGCCCCTGACGTTAAACCTGTCGGCGTAACTTCCACACCTGCGTACTAAATGACTGGCTTGTGTGGCTTTTTGTATTGCGATAGCAGTTATATGGACACTCTTGACGCTTCTTTGCCCTCGGTGATGCTGTTATGTCCCGTATTAGGTCCAGATCGATGACATTGTTTCAAGTGTTGTATAATCTATGTGCTTGTGAAATCATATGAACATTGGCAACAAAAGTTTATCTAGTGCAGAGAAAACACGCTGGTTGTCTTTGGTTGCATGAAAGGTTGATGGGACGGAGAGGCGGCCGTGTGGTTGTGCACTTTGCTCAGCTGTGTGCAGTCACATCTGCTTATCCTTACAGGCATTAGCAGATGGCTCATGCATTCGTATGTGCTCACCAAACCTTATCCCTCATCGCTCATTGTGCAATTAATTTAAAGCCTGAAGGTTGCTTGGCCCAGTGCAGCAGACTGCCACAGTCATGTTTCCTTAGGCTAGAATATTGTAGAGTTAGGCGAGGTTAGCTGCTGCAGATGTTAGCCGCTAACCGTACTTCGTATGGTATTATTTTTCGCTAGTGCATTTCTTGCTTAGACCTTGCGATGAAACTGCAGCCTTCTTTGGTCATTTCAGAGAATATTCGGGGGTACTGCTCCGGCTGACGGGCACCATCTGTGGCATAGGCGATCCTCTGGTTGCTGCTTACGCGCGGTGCTACCTCTGCAGGGTTCGTTGCTGCGTCTGCTGCTTCGTCTTTGGCTTTACAGCCAAACAGCACTTAAGCCCATTATTATTGTTTCTGTTCAGGTTGGCATGTCGGTTGCCCCCGAGGTCCAGGAACATGTCCTAGAGAATTTTTGGCAGTTCCTACTCACATATCCTCAGGTAAGGTGGTGCTTTTACTCCACAAGCACATGTTCTAAAGACCTGTGTGAGAGCCACAGGCCCAATATAGCTCTTTGAAATTTGGTGAAAAACGGCAGAATTTTAACCATTAGCAAAACTCACAAATAGAAGTTGCAGCCTACCTACCCGGAGTAATTGTTGAAGGCTTTCAAAATAATGAGAATCTTTCATGCCAAAGAAAGTAGCTAAGATAATTTGTAAATGTGCAAGCTAACCAGAGCAGTGGTATCGTTCTGATAACCAACCCTAAGCTATGGCACAGCATGAATGAATGAACGAATGAATTAATTGCACAGTAATGTCTGTGTAATTATGGTACTGAAATTCTATAACGTTCAAACATGTCGTTAAAATCTATTTCATTACTAACAATAATGACCTTGAACAAAGCTATAGTTTCAAAGTTTCAGCACGTTTTCTTTAATTGAAGTTGTGCATTGAAACAGAAGTGAACTTTGATAGTGTATTTGTGGAAATCCTCATAAGCATCTTTTCAATGTTAAATAACGTTCTGTATGATGGCACTCCATTTGATCTTGGCAACATTGTTTTCTTGTGCAGCTTGAGCGGCCGGTGGTGCAGCAGCTGCTGCGGCAGCAGAAGCTGGACCTGTCCACCTACTTGACCCTGTACTGCCCGGCGCTGGACTGGATCCTGCAGTGCGTCGCCCACGGTGCCTCCGAGAACCTGTTGGACCAGGTGCTGGCACGATGCAAGGCGCAGTGCAACAGCGCCCTGCTGCTCAACTCCATCATGACTGCCTTCCGACCCGAGTTTGTGGCCTATCGGGCCCTCGAGTTTGTCAGCCTCATGAGGGACTGCGACGATGCCTCGTTCCCCAAGGTGTGTGTGTGTGTGCGTGTACATATCGCTGCTAATTCTTCAACTTCCAGGCTGACCCGGAATTTCACACTTTTTTCATGTCTGCAGCATGTGCTCCTGCGCACGCTGGGGCTGTGCCTAGTGTTGGCCGACCCACCCGAGGACCAGCGACGACAAGTGCTGAGCCAGGCCTGGAAGGCCATCGCCAAGCTGCGCAGTCCCGCCGTAAGTTGTCGGTACAGGTGCCGACATGTACCTCTTGCACTGCTTCTTCGTCATTTCATTCTCAACGCAGCACGGTGAAACCGTTAATACGTCCCTGTTCGCTACGTTTTTCCTGCACGTGCATTGCCAAATGTCAGTCCCATACCAGACTGATTTGCGACAATTGTAATCAGACGTCATATTCAATTCTAGACCTTTTTTTCATTAGTGGCTCAATCTCTGCCCAAGCTAGCTGTTCTGTTCTCCCTGGAATATCTGATCATCAGGCTGTAATACTCACGCTTACTAATGTTGTTTTAAAGAAAAATTGCAAGGTGGTCTCGTTCCCAAACTTTTCACGTGCTGATGACACCTCAATATTGGATTTACTAGCATTTGAATTTGATTCTTTTTCGAGTTGCACTGCTGATATTCATTATCTGTGGAAGCGTTTCAAAGACCTTATAAATGAGTGTATTGATAGATTTGTTCCTCGTATTGTAAAAAAATCGAAAGGAAAGAACCCCTGGATTTCTCGGGAAACGTTGCAGTTGCGAAGACGGCTCAAACGTTTAAAAAATCAAAGACGGTGCTCTAAAGACGTAGGTATCCTCCAGCAAAAAATTTCTGAACTTGCTTCTCAAGTGAAAGCAAATGTTGTGTCTGATAAGGAACGCTATTATGGCCAACAACTTCCGAGTCTCATGTCTTCGTCTCCCGAGAGGTTCTGGAGTTTAATTTCGCCTAATACTGTGACTACTGATGTTTTTGTAATTGATGGTGTTGAAACTAGTGATTCATTTGTTATTTCTAACGCTTTCAATGATCATTTTAAATCTGTTTTTACGAGGGATAACGGTGTCCTGGAAACATTTGATGTGGCAAGCCCACCCCTTCCGGATATCATCATAAGTGAAGAGGGAGTTCTTAATCTGCTTTTAAAACTGGATGTTAAGAAATCTTCAGGTCCGGATGGAATACCGAATGAGTTCTTAAAGCGCTACGCACAATGGGTTTCAAAGTACCTAACAATTCTCTTTTCTAAATCTCTGAAAGATGGTCAAGTTCCGGATGACTGGGTAACTGCTAAAGTCAAGCCCTTACATAAGAGTGGAGATCCCCATTCTGTTACTAACTATCGGCCGATCTCATTAATTTCAACTTCCTGTAAACTCATTGAGCATATAATACATAAGCACATTTCAGACTTCCTAGATAAGCACAATATTTTGTCAGATTCACAACACGGATTCAGGAAAGGATTTTCTACTTGTACTCAGCTGGTAACAACAGTACATGATTTTGCGCTATCTATAAATTCCGGAAAACAGGTAGATGCAATTTTTATGGATTTTGCTAAAGCTTTCGATACGGTCTCACACAATAAATTACTCTTCAAACTTGATTTAATTCTTAAAAATACCCAGCTTCTAAACTGGATTTCTGGCTATCTTTTGAATCGAAAACAATACGTCTCTTTCAATGAACATTGTTCTCGTACAGTACCGGTTGACTCGGGAGTGCCCCAAGGCTCCGTGCTTGGGCCGCTCTTCTTTTTGTTGTTTATAAATGACATATCGCATGATATACCTGTAAAAGTCAAGTTATATGCGGATGACTGCATTCTATACTCGGAAGTTGAAAACCATACCGACCAAATTCATTTAAACGACGCATTTCAAAAGGTCATTCGTTGGTGTGATAAATGGCAGATGTCAGTTAATTTTAAAAAGACTGTTTTCATGAAAATTTCCCACAAACGTACCCCTCTTCATTTTGCATATTCAGCCAATAATGTTTTTTTGCAGGAGGTACATCACTACAAGTACCTTGGTCTTTGGATTTCGAATGACCTAAACTGGACAAGACATATTAATACTGTAATAAGCTCGTGCAATTACAAGCTATTTTATCTTAGACGAGCTCTCAAGCTTTCAACCCCCGCCGTTCGCCTTATTGCTTTTAATGCAATTGTTCAACCTTCTTTAGATTATGCTTCCATAATCTGGTACCCTCACACCAGAAAAAACATTAGCGAAATGGAAAAAATTCAAAAGAGAGCTGTTAGATTTATTTATAACAGTTTCGGCCGCACTTCAATAACACGTTTATTATCAAAAGCCAATCTTTCAACACCTACTCAAAGGAATAAAGTATTAAGATTGAAATTTTTCTTTCAGTTAGTTAAAGGTTATTATAAGTTAGACTTATCACACATACTTAATTTCTCCACGGGATATGCCACAAGACAGAGGCATTCCCTTACAATAACCCCATTCTCCACCCGTAATAACACGTTCAAATATTCATTTTTTCCGAGGACAATCATCGAATGGAATAACCTTAGTAATGAAGTTGTTTCCCAGTCTTCCTTGAATCTTTTTGCTGCGCAGCTCCAGCAGTGAGTGTCTGATATGTGATCCTGCTTTTTATTTCTATCACTGTAGCAATTCCCCACTCGTGACCAACTTGAATATAGCGCTGATTTCATTATATGCCCTTATGACTGTTCATTGCAAACCATTGTCTTTTTGTGTACATACCTCACCTGTTTTATATTTACTTGTTTGCCGATTTGTTAATTTAGCAAATGTGTATCCACCCTGCTAAAACCCTATGTTAGGGTTGCAGTATTCATAAATAAAATAAATAAATAAATAATATTCTCCCAGATCCTACGTTATTTTTCGTGGTCGTATAAGAAGAGTAATGACGACATTCTATTGTGCCTAGCACAGTTTTAATCAGAAATTTTAAAGCCACTATGTGCTTTGCTGCTTGGATTTAGCTGAGCTTCCTGTTGAACTCGTGCCTTCCTCACTTCCTGTGTTCATTTGAGTGTTTACACGAATAACATGCACTTGGTACTAAACCTGTCAAAAGTTTTTGAAGCCACCTAGTGCACGAGAATTCCTCAGATAGATAGTTTTTATCGGCCAGCAGCTTGGCACACTAGATGGATGGTTTGAGAGTGCTAGATGTGTTATGAGAACACTGACTTAGAGTCTAGCAGTTTAGCTAGTCATCATTTACACAGTGGCCTGGCGACTTTCGGGGAAGGCTACCTGCTTATACTCCCTGCTTTGCATGTAATGCCCCGATATTGCTTGATCCTGCAAGCCATGAAGTCAGGTTTGATGAAGACTGGCTTTCTGCATACATGGCTTAATCTTTGCGAATTTTCAGTAGTGGCAGTGTCACGAATTTTTCTATCAGCATGCACCGCAGCAAATGCTATGCTGCGACCCTGGCGGCGTTGTCACTCTCCTTTATGTTATCTGCAGAGGGAAGTTCAGGAACTCAATGTGAACTATGCCCTTTTGTGTGCGTGGAAAGAAACAAAAGAACATCACCCAAGAACACCGCTAACTGAAAAACTCGACAGTAAGCTAGAAATTTCAATTTAAATGGCTAAGGGTGTGCGAATATTCGAACTTTAGAATATTTTTCGGAGTGGCGTTTGCTATTCGATTCGATTCACAATGGAATTTTACTGAATTATTCAATCTACACGAAGACAAGTACAGTCAACGTTCAATTGGCAGTGGCCCCTTCAGATTTTCAATGTGCTTTGCCCCATCACATTTTTGCATTGCAGCAAAGTTGTCTTTCAGGCTTTGCTACGGTCGCAAATGTTTTTACTCGGGAAAACGCTGGTTCCTACATAGAGATGACAGATGCAGCAGAGGTTGGGCCTCGACTAATGCCGTTTCAAACTTGAGATATTGGGGTAGGAGGTATGAAAAACTGGATGCCGAAAATTTTCAGCATCCAAAAGTTCAGATGTTCATATATACTGACAACTACGAGGCAGATTTGTAACTCGGGACTCGAAAAGAGTGCACCTCTGTCCGCCACATCAGTCGGGCTTCTGCAGAAGTTGAAAGAGGAGGAGGGGCTGAGGAAACAGCATCTTTGCCTTTCGCATGCAAAGTGTTGTCAACCTTAGCTGCACCAAATCATGTACATAAGTACGATTTCATCTCTGCATTCATCATCATCAGCCTGACTACGTCCACTGCAGGACAAAGGCCTCTCCCATGTTCCGCCAGTTAACCCGGTCCTGTGCTTGCTGCTGCCAATTTATACCCGCAAACTTCTTAATCTCATCTGCCCACCTAACCTTCTGTCTCCCCCTAGCCCGCTTCCCTTCTCTGGGAATCCAGTCAGTTACCCTTAATGACCAGCGGTTATCCTGTCTACGCGCTACATGCCCTGCCCATGTCCATTTCTTCTTCTTGATTTCAGCTATGATATCCTTAACCCCCGTTTGTTCCCTAATCCACTCTGCTCTCTTCTTGTCTCTTAAGGTTACACCTACCATTTTTCTTTCCATTGCTCGCTGCGTCGTCCTCAATTTAAGCTGAACCCTCTTTGTAAGTCTCCAGGTTTCTGCTCCGTAGCTAAGTACCGGCAAGATACAGCTGTTATATACCTTCCTCTTGAGGGATAGTGGCAATCTACCTGTCATAATTTGGGAGTGCTTGCCGAATGTGCTCCACCCCATTCTTATTCTTCTAGTTACTTCAATCTCGTGGTTCGGCTCTGCGGTTATTACCTGCCCTAAGTAGACATAGTCTTTCACAACTTCAAGTGCACTATTACCTATCTCGAAGCGCTGCTCCTTGCCGAGGTTGTTGTACATTACTTTCGTTTTCTGCAGATTAATTTTAAGACCCACCTTTCTGCTCTCCTTGTCTAACTCCGTAATCATGAGTTGCAATTCGTCCCCCGAGTTACTCAGCAATGCAATGTCATCGGCGAAGCGCAGGTTACTAAGGTATTCTCCATTGACTCTTATCCCTAACTGTTCCCATTCTAGGCTTCTGAAAACCTCCTGTAAGCACGCGGTAAATAGCATTGGGGAAATTGTGTCCCCCTGCCTTACACCCTTCTCGATTGGTATTCTGTTGCTTTCTTTATGAAGCACTATGGTAGCAGTTGATCCCCTGTAGATTTCTTCCAGAATGTTTATATATACTTCATCTCTGCATTACCTCATTCTTAATAAGACAAGTGTGAAACATCACCCAACCAGCACTTCACGAACCTAGCCAAAAGAAACGCTTTCATGTCACTGTCTTATAAGAATGTGCTTTTTTTCCCCCTGTAATTTCGCTTCTAAGTATTCGAAAAATATTCTAGAAATATTTAATTCGACTTGCACTCACACTTCAAAATTCAAATTTGCATCGCACCCGAAATTTCTTGCAATTCGCACAGTTCTGTAAATTACGAGCTGTTGGTGACCTGGCCGTTTCAATTAATGCCAGACCATGCTTCTACAGGTGTCATGTGTTGACCAGAGTGACATTTCATTGCAGGACTACCTGAGCTGCGTAGAGGTCTGGATCGAGTTCCCTTGCAAGCACTTCACGGTGAGAGACTACAGTCCTTCGAAATTCTGTTTCGTCGGATGCTTGGCTCATTTGACGGTCGCTTCACTTTGCAAAGCTTGGGCCCTTCTCAGCACTTTTGAGCGTGCTCAGAATGAATGGAGCTGGTTCGAGCACTCTTGAATCCCCGTACAACAGACATCAGTGGCATAACACAATGCTCAATGAAATCAGTGTTCCGTTATACCACCATGCGAGATGAGGCAATCTGCCTCATGTGAATCAGCCACAGAACAGTTTGTCTGGCAGTGCCTGACGATGGACTGGTGCAGCCTTTTTGCAGTGTTGCGAGGATCCTAACAGTGGGCAACGAAGGGTTCGTTAACTCGGCCGTGCAATGCAGGTGCGCGAGGTGGACGCCCTGCTGGGTGCCCTGGTGCGCCAACTCGTTCCGGACCGGGCGTACGAGCAGCACCCCCAGCAGCTGGCGCGCGTCGTCGAGCGCCTGCTGCAGCACGTCACCGACTTTGGCCGGCTCTGCGCCATGGAGCACTTCCTGCCCTTGCTGGACCTGCTGCCCCGTGAGGGGGACGCCCGGGTTCGTGGCTGCAAGGCCGTCATGGCCGCTTTCCTGGCCCAACAGAAGGAGCCCACCCGCGACCCCCTGGTGCTGCACGCGCTGATGCACGTCGGCCAGGCCCTGCACGCATCGCTCAACGCGCTCGCCCTGGAGGACGAGCGGCGTCACATCGGCCAGCTGCTCTGCGGATTCCTGCAGAGGGTCGGCTTCGGCCGAGACTTCGAGCAGCAGTTGGCGTTCTACGTGGACGCCCGGGCTGCATTCAGCGCGCTCGACCCCGTGCTCGTGCAGTTGGTTCAGGTGCGCGTTTTTCCGGCTTATGTAAAGTTTACACTGTAAAGGCAGTTACACTATTTGGGAGGTATCTTTTCTCATATGAAATTAGTATTGTAGACTCTTGTTGAATGAAACTTGAAGGGATCCAGGAAATTTTGTTTCGTTTGACGAAGTTCTGTTTCCATATAAATAGAGGTGCAGAATTCAAGCAAAAAACCAATCACGTCGAGGACAGTTGTTCTGTTTAAGCAGCAGTTCAGATTGAGAGATTTCCATTTGCTGGGCGTCTGATGTAATCATCGTCCGGCTTGCTTGAGTGTGTCTTTTCTTGCAAACCAAGCACTCGCAACTTTTCTGTCATGAATAGCATGTCATATTCACAGCACGCATTGTACCAGGCATTCAACCCAGGAAAGGCACATGAGACGAACGACACTCGTGTGACAAAAGTGTGATTCATAGGCTGTCATTTAGTGATACCCAACACCAAAGTGAAGCGCTGGACGCATGATTGTGCCAGCGAGAATTGCCACAAGTGATCAGGTGGCCACCCATTTTTTATTGGAGCGAAATGCCAGAACTTTTGTGCACATGCAGATGTATGTGCGCGTTAAGTTAATTCATGTGGTGCAAGTCAATTTTTAGTTCCCTGATACACAGTGTATCTCATAATCGGACAGTGGTTCTGGCCCGCAAACACCCCGGAATCGAATTGATATGCACAGGACGTAAACCTCCTGGCCATGCGTACCCGCCAAGTCGTCAAGGGCCATCACACTCGCAAAACAGCTGCCTTTGTTCGGGTATGTTGCTCTTTCTTGGTTCGTTGTTTTGTTTCGCATGCACAGTTCGTGACACCTTTACGTTTGCTGGTGACCTGTGCCGACATGATTATTTTGATAACTAAATGTGTAGTGGACAAAGGGAGTCATTTCCAGACCAAGCTTTAACAGATGGGAAGTGTTTGTGTGTTATAATGAAAGACGCCTAAATCTGGCATCACAATCAAACTAGCTGCTCATGTAGTAAGAGTACTTTGATGCATCTAGTAGTTGACGTTGCCAAACAAAGGTATCGTGAAGTTATGCAATGTGCTATTTACAAGCACTCTTGTATTCCATCCATGATTGGCATAGAAGCTACAAGCCTAGGCCTTGCCACTTACAAAAGAAAGCTCTCCTGTATGATGTTAACACCACTTGTGTTGCTCATGGCTGTAGAACATGTTCTCATTCTGCTGGTAAATATTGAAACAAGTCTATCATAATTAAGTCCTGGCTGTAAATACACTGAATTGTATGTATCGGTTTACCTTATAAGCAAATACTAGGCAAATACTAGGCAAATAATTATGCAAGTTTTACGTTCGACTATCTAAATAATAAATTTTATTCTTAGAAACTTGAATGAGATAAGTGCAGCCGCAATTGAGCAGCGAAATAATAAGAAAAGAAAAATTTCAAGTAAGTTTCACATGTCACTTTACCCGAGAAAGAAAAAAAAAAGATGGGCTGAATTCTGAGGAAAATTAGTTCATTGCCTGTTGCGATTCCAGCCATTAAAGGGACAATAAAAGAAAGACGATTTTTCGTGTATTAGTACAATTTTGCAATCGGGAAAACACCACTCTTAGCCCGACACAACGCCCGGCAAGTGAGAAAACGGGCCGAAAGAAAATGCGAGTAGGGTCGCCACTATGAGATTCCTGCACCAAACACCGCGTCGTCATAGATTTTGAAGGCGTCTACTGGGTCCTACCTAGCTTCTAATTGAAAAAAAATTAAGTACATTGTCTCGTCTTCCGGTGCCATAGTCCTAGCATACCAAGTTTAAGAAAATTTCATATGGCAATGTAGCACAAATACGAAAAATGCATTTTGAAATTGTCAGCATCACGCGCATAGATTTCGGCTTGAAATTTTAAAACTAAACTAACCTTGATTTTCTGTGCTAATAATGACCATATGGCAGTGAAAATTGTGGCATTAGAGTCTTCCGAGTGCAGTTTATCAATTCAAACCAAGCCATTGTTTTTGTGCAGTGTCCCTTCGAGGGAAGGATTACTTCCATATTCTCATACGAGCATTGTCTCGAAGCTCCCCCGACGAGGTTGAGCCTAGAACTGCACGCCTAGAGAGTCGCTGCCGACTAATGCTCGTGTTAGGTGACCAGTCTGGCTGAGGTATAGACCTGCTGTAGAGTTTCCTCAATTGGAGGAGGAGGAGGAGGAGGAAGGGAAGAAATGAAAGGCAGGGAGGTCAACCAGACGCACGTCCGGTTTGCAACCCTGCACTGGGGGAAGGGGTGTCTAGTGGCTAAGGTACTCGGCTGCTGACCCGCAGGTCGCGGGTTCGATTCCCGGCTGCGGCGGCTGCATTTCCGATGGAGGCGGAAATGTTGTAGGCCCGTGTACTCAGATTTGGGTGCACGTTAAAGAACCCCAGGTGGTCAAAATTTCCGGAGCCCTCCACTACGGCGTCTCTCATAATCAAATGGTGGTTTTGGGACGTTAAACCCAACAAATCAATCAATCAATCATGGGGGAAGGGGTGAGGGGATTAAAGGAGAAGAGAGAGAGAAGTGAAGGGCAACGTGTGTGTAGATGTGACCTTGTCCATTGCACGCTTATAAGCGGTCGCGTAGTCCGGTCGTCTTTAGAAAACTTAGCAATTGGAAACACAAGGTTGACAGGAGGGGCATCAGCATTGTTTATTTTACACTGAAACCTTATTATAACGGAGTTGCATCGTACACGAAAATAAGTTTTTTATATCAGCATATTTGTTACAAAGATAAATTACTAACACTTTCTATTGCAAGGCTATTTTTCATTTACTTTGTTATAACCAATATTTCGTTACATCCGTGTTCGCTATATCGAGGTTTGAGTGTATTACTGTTCCTGCGCTTCATGCCGTCGCCCTTCTGCCCACCCCCGCAGGCGTGCGCGGCCTACTGCTTCATCACGATCCCGTCCCTGAGCAGCGTGCAGTCGCGGCTCGAGCTCTATCTGCTGTCGGGACAAACGGCGTATCTCAACCAGTGCCTTTCACAAGGTGATCATTGCTTTTGTACCCGTTCTACAGTTTTCGAAAAGCAAAGCTCTCGAAAGGCTCGAGGTCAAAACGTCGAGCATCCTAAATAAACTCTTCATGCCGTTGCATATGAGCAGCCACCACCGGCGAAGAGTCCGCAGAGCCTGCCCCGCAGCATAAGAGACTGCCCCGCAGCATAAGCCCAGTACGAGCGACAAAAGGCCCACTCATACCGGGTTACCACAGCCAGCTTTGCATTTTAGTTCTGGCGCTGAAGATTTGGACATTCTTTCGTGGTCTGTGGCAGAGAGTGGTTGGGCTCTACTTTGTCTACGCCAAGGAAAGACTTGGCATCAGCCAAGATTGCCCCTTTGTGCCCCTAAAACCAACCAGCTTCGCTGCTACTTAAGCTCCAAGTGGCTAGTGTAAACATTTCTCCCCCTTTTTCTTTCCTATTTTAAGATTGTTTTCCATGGCTGCTGCCAGCCTAGAGCTCTTCCACCAAATCTCTTTTGATGCTTATGATGAAAAGAGGCGTCACATATTACTTGGGCCACAATTTTAGGGGGCGTGGCACTTGGGCACCGAATAAAAGTTTTCATTGGCCATTTCTTGATGTCCCCTACATTTCATTGAGCGCCTACAGCAGACTCTCATATAAAGAAGCCTGAAGGGACAGGGACAATATGCTCCATTTAACAGTTAACGTTTACTGAGAGATGAGCAGAAGTGCCCTATGCAGGGATGAAACCAACTTTGTCGCAAGCATTTGTTTCATTTAAGGGGGCAGACTGGTCTCGGACATTTTTTGTTTATTTCTTTAGTGATCTTGATCGAAATGCACAGGGTTATGCAGTTTTTTTCTTCTAACTTCAAATATTTAATTCGTTTTCCTGTGACTCATCTTATTCCTGAGATAACTTAAGTTCACCCCCTATTGTTTAAGGCCGCCATAGAAAAAAGTGCTTAATTAAAAGTGATATTTAAGATATGCCAACATAGACTAATGACTATAGAGTGAAAGTATGCAACAGTTTTTGTCTTTTTAGGCCTTTCTTGGTTATTTTATAGCAAAATGAACTATCCATTTTTAAAAGCAGTTGTAATTGTGTTGCAATTTTTATGAGTAATTAATTAAAAAGGCTTGTGCTCTAAATTCTGCTTCCATGCTTGCATTCTACCCACAAACAGGTTTTCATTGCAAAAAGAATTATTGTTGTACCTGCCCTAGCTGCAGAGATATTGAGGCCTCGAAATTGAACAGTCGTAAATTTACTTTTTTGAGAAAAATGAAAAAAAAAAAAAAAAAACTGGAAAAACACAGTTTCTTGAAAAAGCAACAATCATGGTGCGCATTTTTTGCAATGCTCATAAAGGCGCTCATAAATTCATAGCAGAGCTTCTAACGTAGGTCTCGGCAAATTATAAAGAAGTCTTGAAGTCGGTTCCCCATTTTCTTCCAGGGTCTGCATGTTAACAGCACCAAGAATCTGTGCATTCTTAGTGCTGTTAACATGCGAAAAAACAGTGCATTCTGCACTTTAACTCGAGTACGAACAGCCAATAATTTTTATGCCCTTCCTGTGATGGAGGAGCAATATCTTTTGTTCTACCCAGGTCGTCATTTTCATTTATTTTTGCTTTTAGTATAGACACAGTCGAACCCAGCTACAACGAAACTGATGGGGCACAGAAAAAAAATGGCAGCATATCCACGGAGTGAATGATGGAGAGTGGGGCCAAGCATTCGTCCGTCCATTCGTTCTTGCTTCTGTCCGTCCATGCATCCATCCGCTCGTCCTTGCGTGCGTCTGTTCGTGCGTCCGCCCCTGTGTCCGTCCATGCATCTGCCTGTGTGTCCGTTCGTCCATCTAGTCAACACTCTAAGTACCACCATCTCGCATCTTTTCATCATATATTCCGCATATAGAAGCGCCGCCATCCAGTGGACATTCCAAGGACTGAACGAGAGGAGGCACACGCACACTTTCTTACGGCTTGCGCTTCGGGTCTACTTCCCACCTTTAACACCATCGAGTTCATGGTATATACTAGTTCACTGTATTCATGGCACTGCGGCCCCACGCTCGCTAAACCTTTCTAAAACCAAGGAGGTTACGCCCAGCGAGTATAACGTAGCAACATTTTCCTGTCAGATAGTGCTCAATGTACATGCCAATAGCTGCTAATGGGGAATGAGAGACAGGAGCATTCAGCTTTTAGTTAACGCGCATGCCACAAACTTTTTATTGTTCAACAAAGCACAGGAGAAATCTCCCACCAGAACCACCTTGGATGTCAAAATGTAACACTGGTTACACACTACGACTACGACAACAAGGAACGAACGGGTGCCGCTTTAAGGAGCTTCGCCCCTAAAATTTTCGTTGTAGTGAAATCGAAAAAAATATAGCTGATCTAGCTAGCAAAACAGAGGAACGTTTATCTCAAAATTAAAAAAAAATGTCCGCTGCTTCCTATTCTATCCCAGCAGCGTTACGACATGATTTTCACCCACGCATAGCGAGGCCATGGTGAAAAGCACGCTGAAACAACGCCTACAACCGCTTTCGTGAACGAACCAAACAGTTACATTAACATGCTAACACCAGCGGCAGTCCTCCGTCAATGTGTATTCGACTACGCAAAGATAGAGGCAGGGTATTGTGGAGCGGCGACTTTTGTGTTATTGTATGCCATTTTTATCATGCATCACTCGCGGCTAGCTGATTTTGTTGATAATGCGGATGAACAGCCACTCTGATTAGTTGCTACACTGGCCAAGCACGAACATAATGATAAGCATCGGAAAAGGCATTGTGCCGCAGTTGCACCAAGCAGCTGCGAGAAGGAAACCATGAACTTAGCTGCAGCTTCGGATCGTCTGCGGCTTAAAAGCAAGCCTCATTGCTATCGCTATCGAGCAATAACGGCGCCCATGCTTACTAAAGAGCGGCAGTATAGCGGCAGTTTCTGGTGGTGCCAACGCGTGTTCTAGACTTCGTTGGCTCTGAAATTGAATCAAAATGTTAAAGATTGGGTTTACGGCATAGCAACAAGTATCTGAGCCTGGAATTGCATTGTGGAATTCCGTTGAGGCGGGATGATAGAAAAAAAAGTGTTTGTTGTGCCGACAATATTTATGCATTGACTCCTATAGACTACTGACAGGGAATCGTTAATTTTTCGTTGTAGTGGAAGTTTCATTGAAGCGGCGTTTGTTGTAGCAGAGTTTGACTGTAGATTCAAATTGTTGTAGTGTGAATTTTGTTATGATAAAACAATATAAAGATAAAATGTTCTAAACTAGAGTCCTTTGTCTCAAGTATAAAGGAGGGCATTTTTTACGTCAGGTTCAACTTTGATTGAAAATGGTTTAAAGCAATGATTTATACCCCTACGGTGCTCTGCATACATCTCAAATAGATTCTG
Organism: Rhipicephalus microplus; assembly: GCF_043290135.1. Classification (NCBI taxonomy): domain Eukaryota; kingdom Metazoa; phylum Arthropoda; class Arachnida; order Ixodida; family Ixodidae; genus Rhipicephalus; species Rhipicephalus microplus. Next base: position 30,133,151 of record NC_134706.1, on the reverse strand, counting down.
AGAGTCGTAGATTGCTGTGCAGGTTGTGATTAGTTTGCTAATCAGGCCTTAATAGAAACTGTTCATGACATTTTAAAAACAGCTAAGAATAGACAAAAAACAAACACAAATTACATATTTGATAGAATCATACCACAAATATATATAAACTCAGCAAGTTCCATTAAAATCGATCAATTAATAAATTCACAGCATATCGATGGAATGAATGATAATGAGTGGAGCAAAGCATCCATCCATGTGTCTGTCCGTGCGTCCGTTCGTGTATGCATCCGTCCGTTCGTGTGTCAGTCTGGCGACGAGCCCGCGCCGTCGTGGCCCTCCGCACCTGCCGCTCCACTTTGTACATGCCCCACCAACGATCCGACACGTACGGTTCCGATCCAGGAGACTGAAAGAGGCACTCCTTCCCTGCGCACCCAGGCGGCGATGAGCACGAGCCGCCGCAGCCCTCCGCTCCACTTCCTCCATGCCCCACTAACGATCCGCCACATACGGCCACGATCCAGGAGACTGAGGAGAAGCATTTGTGGCCCACACACCCACGCACAGCCCGTGCAGCAGTCAATCGAAGAGTAGCGGTACAGCGACGTCTAGAATATCCTCACTCAACTGTAGTTTGGATGTACTTCTATGAGACAGCACCATCTATTATACTGTTGGGGAGGTACTGCCGTTACGCCTGATGCGGGACAAGGTTAGACTAAGAGAAGTTTCGCTTCGAAAGAAAAGTTTTAAAGTGCCACATGCCCCCTTCACAGTGTTTAGGTGCCCAATCCTGTGTTGAGCACCAGCATGCCTCATCCTTTGTTGTTCATCATTACAGCCGAGCAAATGAGCTTGAGCTCGTGGAAAAGGTGAGAGCGAATGCTGGGCGTAAAGAGTATGGTGAAGAGGTGAGAAGGAAACCGCGGTGCGGCATACGAGAGGGCCACGTAGTATTTATAATCTAATTATATGTGCAACGCCAGTCGCGTAGCACCTTTCTGGATGCCATGCAATAACTCTGGAATCATCGATGAGTCTTGCCATTCGTCTGCCACAGCTGCTAAACAAGCTGCCCGAGCGAAGGAATCCCGGTCTGTCTCTCCTATTCTCTGCCATTCTCAAACTGTTCATTTCAGCTGCAGTTGATTGGCCATAGCTTGACGAGCAATATGTCCTCTGCCTTTAGCTCCTTTATGCAACATTATTTCAGCATTGTGCAGCTTCCGCAACTCTCGACAAAAATGAGAGGAACGAAATGTGTTTCGACGTAGCAAACAAAGTCTCCTGATATATGATTTTGGCCACGCAAATCTTGGCGGCCATGAATTATCTCCGATTATGCTATCGCTTTAGCTCTCGAACTTTGTTTAATGTGGCCTCCCGTTTAACCCACCAGTGAAGACCGGTTGGCATCATTCTCAAGCGTCTGGGACCTGCTGATACGCAAGGGCAGACTTGCCAAGTTTGTTCACGTGTTCTGTGTCTGTACTTCCAACGCCGGGAGTGTGCTGTGGGGGTGCGCTGGGTTGATATGATTTCGAGTGCGATGACGTCACGGCTTCACACTTTCTCGAGTAGCTGAATATGCCCTGCAGAAACGAACGCAACGAAAATAACTCCCCTGACTTAAGTGGCAAACTTGCAGGCGACGCGTTCCTGCAAGCGGCCATCGAGCTCCTCCCAGAGTTGCCTCCCTACGTGGAGCCTGAGGGGGGCAGTGGCACCTCGACTCAGCGAACCAGCACCGAGCCGTTCCTGGTGTCGTACGCGAGCAGCCTGCTGTCGACGCTGCTGGTGGTGCCGGACCATCCGGAGCACGAGCCTCTGCGGCTGCTGCGTGGACTGCTGCAGGTGCTGCACGAGCGGCCGGCATCCACGTGGACCAGCTCGGGGGGTGATGGCCGGGCACGCATCTTTCTCAATGCGCTCAACCTGCTTGTGGCGCTCGGGCAGGAGCACTACCTCTATCACTTAGACAAAGGTGCGTCGTATATGTGGAATTATATGCACTGACAATTGAACGTACTATATGCATATCCGTGGACATACATGTTGGCTTGTATGCAGTAATAAGTGGATGTATATGGTCAAATACGTGAACATGATTAATACCACTGTAACCCGAGCGAACAAATGCATGATGTGCTGAATGAGTCAGTGCATCTTTGAGTTTCTGAAAATTGTGTGCGTGACTGAGTGTGTGAGAGTGAACGATTAAATGTGCCGCGTATCAGATTGTGTGAGCAAATTAAAAAAAATCCCTAACATTTGGTGCATCTTGCTGCCCCTTACTCTCAACCCTGCAGTGGATTCCAATGACGCACTGTACGGCGGCGACCCAAAGTTCCGGGCACAGTTGGAACAGCTGTGCACTAGCGTGCTTGATCAGCTGCTTTCGCATCTACGTGCACTCGGCGAAGCTGGGGTGAGTGTCGCACATTTAACTGTCTCAAGCTTCGCAAGTGCGCTAGATTCAAAACTTTCACATCGGAAGCATCAAGCCACAGACTGCAAATGACACTCAAATTCGTGATTAAACAGACATATCACGTGTGGCTCGGAACGGCTATGAATGCAGGCTAGCGCGGGTTTGAAGAAGGGGGAAGATAAGGGCTAGAAGATACTAGAATTCGAGCTTGGACTGTCGCTGAAACCAATATTTTGTTTTGATTGGTTTCTTCGCCAACAAAGACAAGCCATAGCTTAGAAACGCTGGCTTGAGTGGCGTTCCTTGTTAGACAACTTCTCATCTGGCTGGCATGTGTGCATGATGGATTTCGTAGCTTGGACTTAAGGTTGTCAGCAGGCAATGTTGTTCAATTTGGTCACAGCTTCAAAATTAGGTGGACAGTTCAAGAAAATCTTGCAGTGCGAGCTATAATGCAGACTTGGAGGAACACAATAAACAGGGTGGGAACTACTTCGAACTGGTTTATTCTACAAGAGTAATGCTTTTCAAGGACGTTCTAAAACATGAGATCAGTGTGTGTTAATGCATTACGATAATGCTCAACATGTGCCCATAGTGTTGTGCATTTTAATTTGCATCGTAAAGTTTTCTTGAAATGCGAATCCTTGCCAACTATCTCAAGCCATAATCCTGTATGTTAGATGGCATCTTTGTTAGTGCCTGTGCAGTTTGAAACTGTGAAGTCGCGCGCTCTTGCAGCATGTGGAGCGACAAGCACGGCTGGCCGTGGAGCTTCTGCAGAGGCTGGTGATCGGAGCAAACTTGGAGAGACGACCGCTCTTTTCCTTGGCGGTCAGCCTGTGGGGCCTGGCCCATCGAAATGCTGCCCTGGATCACCGTGCTTCGGTCAGTGCTGAAATCATCTTGGCATTTGCCTCCTCATCACATTTTACAGTGCGAGCTATAATGCAGCAAATGTGTTGCGACATTTGCTGCAATGGCCTACATCTATCATGTTTTTCAGGTAACCCTTAACTATACAGATTTGATGAAACTAGGCTATTTACATTATCGGAGCTAAGCTGTCTGCATTACCTACAAATATCAAAATCTTGGCTTTCTATGTACAGTCAATTCTCGATAATTCAAATTCGAAGGGACTGGTAAATTTGCTTGAATTAAAATAAGTTCGAATTGATGAAATCTAAGTGAACGGAGGGCTCCCTATGTAGTGGCGCATGTGCATTGAGCTAATGAACAAGCGGGAAGTTTCAGAAGACTTACATTTATTCACAAATCACAGGACATCTGCCATTAATTGAAGTAATCGGTTATGCGTGCCTGCACACGTTTGCCTTGCAACGAGTCAATCAATTTCGCATGCAGCTTGCAAAGCATGGCTGCTTCGGCTTCGGCATTCTCCTGGCAAGAGAAGCTGGGCGCGGCAATGTCCAGCGCCGTCACTTTCTAGAGACGATAACAACGACTGCATCTCTGCTACTACCCTCTGCACCAAAACCGCAGCATGGCCAGCACATGATGAGAAAGGAAGAGAGTCTCCACGCGGAAGGAAGCAGATCATTGAAAGGAGAAGGGTTACATGGCAGGGGCGGAAAAGGGAGAAGCGCGGCACAGGCACGTCGCAGATCGGCATTCGATAAAACGCAAACATTCCACCGCAGCCTTTTCTTTCCTTCGCACGCAGCGTCAAGGTGTCGGAGGTGCCGCCGCGGGATTGGGCGGTGTGCTGCATGTTCGAATTAACCATTGCAAGTGCTTGCGCGTTCGAATTGCCGCGCGTTTTCGCCCATTGGAATACACATAGCTTTGATGGGACCTCATCGTGAGTTCGAATTAACCGGAAGTTCGAATCAAGCGTGTTCGAATTATTGAGATTCGACTGTAGTGCAAAGCTTGGTTGCAATTGGCTTTTTGAGGCTCGTTATAAGAATGTTGCATGTGGCATGGAATCACATTCACTATTCAAAATAATTTTACAGTGGTGCTGTTAAAATTTCTCGTTATGCAAGTTCGCATTACCAGAAAAATATCACCAGGAACAGGTATAAGCGAAGCTCATTAAGGAACTGAGAAGTGCTGACCTAGTCTAGCCGCGATGTTTAGTCTAACAGGCATTTACTTGAAGAAGACCATTTAAGTTGTGTGATCGAATCTGGCCCACCCAGGATAATGGAATTTCATGTGGCCTAATTATACTGAAAGACTAATTGAGATTAGCTAGGACACCTCCAGCTCTACTGCAACTCAGCCTCGCGCCTTTAGTAAAGCATTCCCACTTTTTTCCTTTTGTAGAGTTATGTTAGCGACATGCATATAACTACGAATGAGTTCACCTTGCGCATTTGATAATTTGTTGAAATAAATGTTCAGGTTGCGGGATCAAATCCCGGCTGTGGCGGCTGCATTTCTGATGGTGGTGGAAATGTTGTAGGTCCGTGTGCTCAGATTTGGGTGCACATTTAAGAACCCTAGGTGGTCGAAATTTCCGCAGCCCTCCACTACGGCGTCTCTCATAATCATATGGTTGTTTTCGGACGTTAAACCTCACAAATTAATTAAAATTAATGTTTGGGAGAATTTGACAAACAGTTTTTACACTGTCCTTTGCACAAATAACCAAGATCTGCTTTGAGCATTCAATCAACGCCCTTCCTCATTCCAGGTGCGCTGCCTCGAGTTTGTCAAGAAGCGAGCAAGCAAGGCTGGAAACAAGGGCCCTTATGCCGAGCTGGCTACCAAGTTGCAGATCCCTTCACCGGTCTGAGGCCCTGCCCCATCTTCGCACTTTGTTCTCGAAGCCGAACTCGGTTGCGCCGTCTCTGCTGACCCGGCAAAGTTGAAGCTACTTGCAGCTTTCAGATCACCCTCGTGCAACTTGGGCAAGGAGAGCTTGGCGTAAGCTCGTAGAAACTCCCTTCTGCTTACGTGACAAGTCGTCAAAATACGGAAGTGCGAAGACATAGTTGTCCCATAAAGACGTACAATGATCTGAACGGAGAAGTTGCGACATTGTGCACCACCAATCTATGGTCCCAAAAGTAATTTTGATCGAGGCTTCTGCTGTGCGAAGTCTCTGAACTGCTGTAGCCAAGCCCATTGGCAGGAGCATAGAAAATAAATATGTGCGACAGACCTGCTTTGTTTTTTGTGTCATTCAAGGTGTGAACTTTAAAATGTTTTTGCAATGAGGTGAAAAGATGAGTGGCTAGCTAGCATGACACAAGCATAAAAAAAATGTGAAAGGCAGGTTAGTATGCCTAGACAGGGGCAATGCTTCTTCAGTGAAAAGTGAAGCATTCCACTTTTCAAAAGTACTTGAACCTCGATATAATTAAATATCGGTTATAACAAAGCAAATGATGATTAGTCTTGTAATAGATATGGTGTTAGGATTATACCTTTGTGACGAAATTTCGGATGTAACGAAGTTATTTTCGTGCGAGATGGAACTACCTACGTTTTAATAAGGTTTGAGTGTGTTTGAGCAATACTGACAATACCCACGCAGTACTTGCAATGTTGAGGAATATCTGAGCAATTTGTAGAAACCTACATTTGATGTAAAACGGAAACGGAAATGTGAAACGGATCACGGCAGATCACAATCTGAGGAGACCATGTGGCACAGGTACCATGGTAAGTTTGATCGCAGCTTTTTAAGGAAAAGGTGTTGGGTGCCTATGTTGGAGGTGTAACACGTGTAACGTTCATCCTGTTCTACATGTGCGCGGCAAGGGTTCCGACTACTCATTCACGTGCCACATGGACCAAGCGTTTACAGTGCAGTCCACTTATAACGATATCGAGAAAACCTAAAAATATGATCGTTATAACCGGTGATCGTTATATCTGGACTGCCGCCAAAAAATCGTCGCCGGACGTACCTTTTGTAGCTCCAGGCTTCATTTCGCTATTTTCACCAATTAATAAATATTGTAGATAGTAGGATGTCAAAAACAAGACTTTATTTCTTACTCCGAAGAACGCATCACGGGTTCGCTGAGGAAGAGAGACTGACCGACGGCGGGGTGGGAGCAGTGGGAGGAAGAAAGCACAGCCAGAGGTACACAGCCGGAATGCCAACGAGGCCCCGCCCCGATGCCGCCGCGCCGCTTTGCTTTTCGCTTTTTTTATTTTCTCTCTCTTTCCCGCTTTCGTTCGGCAAGCTACGAGTAGCTTGCCGGCTTGCCGTTGTAGAAGGCGGGGAGCCGCGGAGCGCGGCGCTTTGCTTTTCGCATTTTTTTTTTTTAATTCTCTCAGCCTCTCCGCGGTCGACGCGCGGCGAGGCGCAAAACGTGACACAGCTGGCGCCATCTGTAGCGCGTCGCGCCAACTCGCGATGCTCTCCTCGGCTTTTTGAACGGCCGGGACGCGCTGCCGGCGCTGTGCTGCAGTGGCGGCAGATACGTACTCGCCTACGCTAACTTTTCGTCTTGTCTCGGCATAGTTCGTTTCAGAGGAACTTATCAATCTAAATGTTACGATTATTCTGAATGAAACATGCCGTCCACGGCAAACTTTTCATCGTTGTATCCGATATGCGGTGGATAACATATCGTTATATATGGTTTTTTTCCCCATAGCCCCAATGCATAAAATGAGACTGTTAAGTCGACCCATCGTTATAACCGATATATCGTTATATGTGGTATCGTTATAAGTGGACTGCACTGTATACCTCTGATTACTTGAAAACATTTATCACTGCCAGAAAGACGATCGTTTTTCCTAGAATACATATTTATTGTTCTAAACTACGATTGATCTTTCGTATGCCGCCTCTGTTCTCCTTGCAAGCCGTACACTGCCAAAAGCGAATCCGACGAGGGGTCGCGACCTAGGAACCGCCGGCACACTTCGCTGCCGCTGACTGTTCCTCCAAGCTCCAGAAAGGTCTCCCGGAATCTGCGCACAGCAAGTCAATGTTTAGCGGGCCGACCGTGCAAACCGTTTTGCAACGGTAATCCCAGTAACCTGAACAGCCCGGCTGCAAACAGGCGCTGTCTGCGATTCGGCCATTGCCGAGAGGCTATGTGTTCTCCGAGGCTATATGTTCTCATCACAGACCAACGTTGTGGTATGCACTCAACGCTAAAGGTGTGAAAATGTGTGTCAATGGCACCGAGCACTTACCGTTTTCCCACACTGCTGATTTCAGACGAGGTCTCGGCTTTCTGGAATTCGCTGAGTACGTCTGCGGCGATCATCTGTCCCATGGAATAACGACAAATGACACGTAAGCAACTATAATCCACAAGACGGGCATGCAGGGCTGGACTTTCAGTAAAAACTGGGCTTGTGCGAATATTTGAGCACTTGGAATATTATTGTGTTTGACTTCACCTTGACTCGAATTTAAATTGTCGGAAATTTCTCGAAATGAACGAATAGGTGTACACTATCCTGCATGCTACCTTCCTCCTCTAAAGTTGGTATTGCTGCACCTAAGCAGTGCTATATCGTGAATACACCAAGGAAACTTTGCATGGGCATGACGTTTCACTTTTATGTTAAATGAACATACTACCGTCGCAATAATCCTTCCTTCTTTTAAGTTTAAAAGCTTGTTATGCTGGATTATATTCTCCAAATATAGTAAATTTTAAAATGTAACATATTTTACATCTTATCACTTTCATTCTACTAAAAGTGAAACCCTGTTACTAGGTATTCAAAGTTGTTTCCACTCCTCTTTTAAACCGAAAAGGGATGACATTTGCACATGCTTTATTCCAATAAAAATATTATATACATTATGCAGAGAGTTGGGTCATGACAAATATGCTAATATTTTCTTATGTGGCGTACCCGATGCCCCAGCTATCTTTAGCCCGGGGTTAAAAAATACAATGTTAGAGGCAGGTGAATATAATCAGTTGCATATTACCAACAGCCACCTTGCACACTTCAAACAGTTTTCTGTTTTGTAATTAATTTCTTAATTATAATTATTTATCTGATTCGCTAAATATAAATTTTAGGCAACCAATTGTACTTGCAGAGTTCTCGGAAACCCCATTACATTATTTGCGGCAAAGAAGGTCTTACGTATACGATTTTTTAAAGGCTGCAAAGAAAACCCGCAAAGAAAAAAAAAAGCCGCATTTGCGCGCCGTGAATGTGCTGGGGCCGTGACAAGCTAAATCTGTTGCAGTGGTAAGCCGATAATGTTCTAAACAATATATTGTTAAAACCGGTATCCTTATAAGTGGGTTGGATGCTAGTCTATATCACATACTATAACGATAATGAGCATATTTGTCATGACCCAACTAGCCTGCGCTATAGATTTATAAAATTGAAATAAGGCAAGTGCAAATGTCATACTTTTCAGTTCAAAGGAAGTGGAAGAAACTTTGAATACTAGCAGGATTTGACTTTCAATAGAATGCAAGTGATAACCTGTGAAATATGCTACATTTCAAAATTTACTATGCCTCGAGCATATTAGCCAGTATAACAAGCTTCTAATAAAAAAAAAAAGGAAGAACCGATGCGAGGGTAATTTGTACATACAGCTTTGAAGTAAAACATTGCTGCAGTGCAGATTTTCCCTGAAAAGGTGTATTCACGGTACAGGAGCCGACCACTGCAGTGAAACGACCTTTACAAATGGTTACACACAAATTGATATATACACCTATTCGTTCACTTCGAATACCTCGAAAATTTCTAACACTTTAAGTTCGAATGAAAGCGAATTCGAATGCATTAATACTCATCTGAATGTTCGGAGCGCTCGGATATTCGCACAAGCCCGAAAAACACACGACACCCAGGAGACATTCTTGAACATATTTCTGTTTTTCAGTGTGTATAAATTTGCCCTTCCTTGAAATACTTCGCTATATTGTAGGGTAGTTTCTTATTGCTGTGATTTCTTGTTGTGTTTCTTGATGCATATGCCAATATGTCAACCAATGTGTCAACCAAGTCGCTGCGTTTATTTTCTTCTGACAACTTTTCTTTACACTAATGTTTTATGCCTTCTTTGATCTGAAATTGTTAAATGATCCGATTCTGTTAGTTTCATTCTGTACTTTATCGCGATGTATGTCTTTATTGTGTACTTATTCGAATTTTTATGTTCACGCCCTTCCTGCTAAAATCCCTGATGGGATTGGCAGTATGTCGAAATAAATAAATAAATAAATAAATAATTACGGCTACGCAGTAAAACTCACCTGAGCCCAGATGGGGCAGAATTGAGCGGCCGGTGCCGTGAGGAAGCTGCTCATCGAGCAGAGGCGCTTCTCGGCAACTGCGTCGTTCGCCACCGGTAGGAACTGCGGCCACAGCCTTCGACTCAGGTCGGCCCAGAAGTCGGTCCTGCGAATCGCGCCGATTCACATCGTGGCGTGGGGGAGCGGCGATGCGAACGGACCCGCGCTCGCCCTAACCTGCCGCGAGTCGGACTGCACTCACCGGGAATGCAGTTCCAGGTCCAACTTGGAGTAGTAGAGCTGCCAGCAAAGGTCCCACGCCACCATGTGCCTGTCAGCTGTCAAAAGAAGAAGGAAGCCTCGTGGAGCAAGAAGCACGGAATTCGGTTAAGGGGTTACACATTGGGCTCAGCAACTTGATTGGAATTCCACCTGTCAGTCCGTACTGTGGTCGGGCACAACTTTAAAAGACGCCAACGTATCCACTTCAAAGGCAGATGCGCATAAATCTACGACAATGGTGCAGATTATATACTATACCATGGAATGTGGAATATTATAGAAAATGTCATATACATCAGATTTCGTATAGTGTACCACAAAATATGGCGAAGTCAACGCAAGAAAGGCCGTGGCGAAGCACGTACGAACAGAAGACTTCAAGAATACAGAAGTACAATACGGCCTGATGAAGGACAGGCATAAGCATCTCTGTTTCGACAATGCTCACAAAGCGGAGGTGGGAAGATTTTTACAAACACCTGGTTCGCTATACAAACGGATTTCTTTCTAGCAACCAGTCTGATGACAAGTTCGGGTTCCTCTACATTCGGTTCTAGATAGACTGAAAATGAAAAACTGATGAAGCGGAGTCACCAAGCACGACTCAAAAATTAAACTGTTAATCACTGAGCCCTATGTTAGGACCAGGCCTTCTAATAATTCTCTTCATATCTTTCCCGAGCCCTTTATTATTCGAAGGTAGAGAGTGACGTACAGGGCACCTAAAATGTCATCTTGTCAGCTTTAACATTTTATTCGAGATAGAAAGAGTAATGCAGCAGGGTGAATCCTTGCATGACCAGTGGTACCACGTCAAGATCACATGCGGCCAGCATGACCCAGCAAATGTCAGCATGAAATTACGACGGGTATGCGGGCACATCGGCTAGGTGTCACATTGTTCACGCTGGGAACGCAGCTACCTTACGTCACACCACACCGGTCACACCTGAAATATGGCTACCCGGTATCACCAGCCCCTACCATGCACGACGTCGCAGTGACCATATTTGGAATTTGACTGTGCAGCGTGACCAGCGACTACAGAGTGCGACGCAACACATAGACAGTGGCTACCCAGCATGACCGCGTCACCTTGGGTAGCCACAGACTAAAGCTTGGTAGCCACTGACTGCGATGTTTGCTAACCTCGTTGAAATCAAGTCAGTACAGTTGTTTGCAGCATGCCCGCCCATCATGCCTGAGCACAAAATATACAGTCGAACCCCCATGTATAGAACATACGTTTAATGAAATATCGAGTGTGTCAGACGGTTGCAGAATCCCTCCGAGTATATCTTCAATGTCGAAAATATTTCTTGTATGGAATGACCTATATAGTACAGAACTCTTTTGTAATCTCTTCAAGATTCAACACCACCGTGTTTGGCTTCAGCATGCAGTTCGCCAGCGTAGGAGCAGCTTCAATGTCTTACCTGCCTTCAAGGCATCGTGCATTTCGGCGGTCAGGGGTTGGGCAGCCAGGCGTGTGGCAAATTGGTGGTGCCCCAACAGCAGCAGGTGCAGGACGTTGCCGCACACCTGCACCCGGTCCCACTCGACGCCCCGGCTGCCTGACATGTGGGCGTGCGTTGACCGGCTAAGGCAGTTCTGCAGCACGTGGCCCATCTGGTCCACCAGTTGACCCAACTCCCCATACGACAGACCGGCCACGGGTGGTCCCGGTACACTTAGTACTACGTTGGCCACTGGCAGGCTGCCCAGTAGGACACTGCGCCCTGTGGGAGAGGCGTCAAAGGGTTGAAGGTGTCAGGTGCTACGCTCGACAAGAGTGTTGCAGGATCGCCACGAATGCCACAGGCAGGCTGTCTCAGCAAGGAGTTTCAGCCTGAAGGGGCGTCAAAAAAGTGTCAGAGGCATCGCTTAGCACTATGTTAACCACAGCAAGCTGCCCAGCAGGACACTGCGCCTTGCCTGCGAGACATCGGAATGTCGGAGGTGTCAGGCAAGAATAGGTGCTACGCCCCGTATGAACTAAGTGACCAAGAGCTTCGTAATTGATGCAGTGTAATGAATAATCATTTATAACAAATTTTTTAATATAACACACGTAGTGTAGACGTATTCCGAAGGATACGTGTACACTACAGGTATCCAAGGACCACTAGGGTGTGTCCAGTCTTAGCGATCCGTAGGGCACACGTTAACGCTTGCCGTGGCGAGAACACGGTACTGCTCAAGGTCGCAACACTTTATTGCCTGCAGCAACACCAAAACGCAGTACAGAGCTCGTTGCGAAGGCGCGACGGGAAAGCAAATGGTTTTATCCACGCCACGAGCGAGAAGTACTTGACAGGGTGCCGCGAGCACGTCTCCGTGGTAAAAGTGATTCATGGAGACACTGGAACAAAGGTCCCATTGCTCGAGCGAGGGCAAAGGCGCTCGCGTTGGCTTCGGAGAGATACGGATAGGCGCTGTTTGACCATGCACTAGGACACCGTACTGCTCTTCGGCCTAGCGTTCCAAAGGGGGGGGGAGGGGCGACATAAGGTAAGCGCTCGCCGCAGGCGCTGTTGGCGAAGTCCGGACGAGCCCCAAACAAAAGGAGCTGTCGGACAAAAAAGAAAACCATGCTTACCTCCATGTCGTCCCCTGAGGGGTTTCTCTCACTCCCGACGCGTGCGCGAAACCTCTAGGGAGATTTTGCGCGCGGCACCACAGTCAACATTCGCTACCGGGTGAGAAGGGTTAAGCATCACTGTTCGCTCTCCCAGCCCGGCAGACCACGAAGGAGGGAAGTCATGCCGGGACATGAGAACAGAGAAAGAGGCGGCAGGCTCGCCTCGATTCCCACATTTCCCTCTCCTAAATTCGCCCTTTACCTGTCTGCAAAGGCAGCCGGACGTCACCCATGCAGTTAAAATGACACTGCTATGAGCAACAGCTAACCTCAGTCCAGCCCTGTAACTGTTGCTAAAAAAATGATGACAAAGGAGAAAAAAACATTAACAAAATAAACACATGACTATAACATGTTTGGGAAAGAAAAAAAAAGAGCAAAAGAAGTAAAGCTAGAGTTCGTGGTGCCTGGGCGGGATAGCGTCCCCACGTGGAGGGGCAGAAGGGTGTGACAATGTCTACTGGGTGCAATGCCTGTGTGTGAGGCCAGAGGCACGAAAGGGGGCTGGCTCTCTGATGGCTCGTTGCTACTCTCGATTAGTCGCGAGTCTGACGAACGCCGCTTCGGTGGTGGTTTGGAGGCCCCGACTTTTTCGATGGAGACGGGGGAACCTCACTGGGAAGCACGGCCTCGCTAGGGATCAGGGAGGCCGAACCGGAATTGGCTGCGAGGCGCCCTAGCGTTGGCCAGCAGCATATAGCTGCTGTCAGCTGACCACACGCAGGAGCCATGGTGGAAAAGGGGCAATAGGGCTTCTCGTTGACGGATGAGAGCAGGGCACGACCGGACTGTCTGACGGCACTGGGTCAGGGCCCCAAGCACCTCTAATGTCCACGTCGACGAGATGAAACCATGACGTGCACTCTTCACGGGCACGCACTTACACGCGCACGAGGCACACACGCACACACTGCCGACAGCTGCGCAAGCAAAGGTGCAAAGCGTTCTTCGTCCCTCTCTCCACGCATAAGCACCAATACTCAAGGTCACAACTCCCTTGGCTGTAAAGGCACTCGCGTTGGCTTCGGAGAGATACGGGTCAGCGCAGTTTGACGACACACTAGAACAGCGTACCGCTCTTCGGCCTAGCGTTCAGAAGGGAGGGGGGGAGGGGGGCACATAAGTTAAGCGTTCGCCGCGGGCGCAAGGCGCTGTTGGCGAAGTCTGAACCAGCCCCAAACAAAGGGAGCCGACGGACAGAAAAGAAAAGCGTGCTTACCCCCATGTCGTCCCCGGAGAGGTCTCTCTCACTCCCAACGCGCGCGAGAAACCTCTTGGGAGACTCTGCGCGCAGGGCCACAGTCGACATCCGCTACCGAGTGAGAGGGGTTAAGCGTCACTTCTCGCTTTCCTAGCACGGCAGACCACAGAGCAGGGGAGTCATGTCGGGACATGAGAACGGAGAAAGAGGCGGCAAAGCCCGGGCAAAAGCGGCGAGCTTGCCTCGATTCCCATAAGAGTAGGTTTAACTATATTAAAAGGACAGCCATGTTGAGGCAAACATGAACCTGACACATTCAACGGCCAAAAATACAGTATATACTGGCTCTAGCAGCATTGACGTGACAAGCAGCATGGACAAAGGCACAGAGTTGTTTCTCGCTTCTTGAAGATAACATGAGCCGCAACGTCTCCGAAATGAAGTCACAACAAGGCTCTCAAAGTGAGCGCGCTAAATGTGTCCAACTTTCACTCACCCCTGGCCGGCTCAGTCCAGCTTCCCATGTGCTTGCCTGCTCGTGCGTACGGGTCCAGGAAGAAACTGCCCGCTAGCTCACCTGAAAGAACAAGGCCAGATAAAAAAAATGATTAATCGTGACAGAGCACGCACTGCTCACAGTTACACTTCAGCAGGATATTAAAAACAACAGAAACAGCACTGCAGTGAGGGTAAAATCCGACTAAAACACTTCGTGCATAACTTGTGCCTTGGGGCAACGCAAGAATACACCACCGTGGCACAGTAACGTTGGAGCCGAAACTTGCTGACTACTTGACCTTCAACCATGCCCCTACGTTGTAAGGTTAACACCTTAGATGCCTCTTTCTACGCGTAAAATGAACCGTCAGCCCCAGTGTCAACACGAGTGATGCAAAAAATTATCATAGGGTGATGCTGTCACCCTATGACCACATGATGTCACCGTGACATCACAGGTCGCCAAGATGTGCGAGTTCGTGATGACATCACTATGGCCATGATGTCATTATGACGTCACATGCCACGACATCATGCCACCACATAATGACACCATAACATCACAATAGTCACTTGGTCGAGCGTGGGCCGATATATGACGCACTGCAAAGCCACATGAGGCACATAAAGCTTTCGGGGAGGGAGGATTAATACAATTGACCGGGAAGAAAAAGAATAAAATAGCTTTAGCGGTTTAGCCATCTTAGGCAAATGCACAAGAGACTGCTGTTTTTTTTTAATACAGAGTGTAAATACGGAGTGTGGATTAAATATGGAAAAAGGTATGGTGCACCGAGCTAAAGCATGTATGGCGTTGGGTTCCCCGCAGCTCACTCACCCACCTGAAGGATGCAGGATTTCAAAGGCACGCACGTCAGAGTGCCACGCCTTGGCTGCCAGCTTTGACGACTCTCGGACGGTAATGCCTAGCAGGTCGTGCAGCACCTGCCAGAGGCTCTCCAGCACGGCTGGCAGTGGGAAGTATTCGCGCACTGCTGCTTCGTCAAACCTGCGCACGCGTGGATCACAGTGGGCTTCGTGACGGTTCCGATATTAAATCATGCAGCCAAGCAAATGACAGTACTACTGTGCCGTGTATGAACGAGGTGACGAAAATACAGCAGAATCTCAGTACAAATATGTGGGGAGTACGCAAAATATTTGTATCATCCTGAATTCGTATTAATCAATACAAGCACAGGATACCGTGAAGATGAACAAGAACTTTACCGGGGTCAACTACTTATTGCTGAAAAAGTTTATGGCTTTTTTTTTTCTTTTAACTTTTCTGCCCTCGCCGCCTCTCACGAAAGCCGACGGAAAGGAACAAAACCATGCCGCAGTTCCCTCAAAGGGAGCCAAAGTGGGAAAGCTCACTGAAATCTCAGTCGCCTCGCCGCCTGAGTGGCCGGAAAAGTTGCACCGCGTAGTCGCCACAAAAGCGATCAATCGTACGTTATTGTGCCCATAAAAATGCACAAATGCACAAGGAACTGCTGGTTTTTACACAAGAGGAAAGAATGTCACCTTCGCCCAGAGCCATCCCAGTCCCGCACACTGAGAATTGACTTAAATGCTCCGTCCAACAGTGCTTACTCGTTTTCATGACAACAAGCAGCTCTATAGCGTCTCAGATCGTGGGATTCCCCGCACAGACAAATTTTTGAGGTGGTTGCTTTAAGCTGGAAAAACGAATGTCCCAGTAAACTTCTTCGGAACTCTGACGCCTCTGCTTAACAATACCTAATGCTTCAGGTTGTATCAAAGAACTTTTAACCCTTAACATGAGTAGTAGTTACGTTAGTTGGGAAAATACGGTTCAAGCAGAAACCGGCTAGCAAGACTGCCTTTCGCAGGTGAAGGTCAGGCACAAGGCGGTTCTGTGGATAGAGCTGACATGTTCTCTTTGGTTGTAACAGAGTACGGCTTGGTGGCTGCAGACTTGGTACCTGCTAATAAGTCAAAGATGAAGCAGTTCTCTGTTTAGAGTAGGAGGCTGTGCAAGCCAAAATCACACCCCCTTAATGAGGCCCACCCTAATGGGGGAGCGCAGATGAACTTGTAAGGACAAGCGTTCTTGTATTTCGTTCGTGCTGAAAAGTGAGCACTGCTGCATGCTGCTGTGGCTGGTAGGCAGGTCTGTTGATCCCCACCACTTATACACAACACAGATGCTTCTTGACGAACTGTGCATAGCACCAAGAATTTTCTCGAATGAGCCGAAAATTTCAAATTGAAGATATGCTCAAGGGGCAAGATAAGAGCACGACTCGGACAACACACATAGAAGACAAAACGTCGAAACGGAAGCATTGTAAACGCAGCCTAATTCAGGAGAACAATAATTTCACGAATCAGTCTGCCCTTGTCGAAGAAAAGACACGGATGAATTAGATCTGGTTCTGCCCGTGAGTAGACTTTCTTTACTGAAGGTCTCGTTCCCTTGAGCAAAACACGACAGGCGAATGAAGTGGTACAAAAACCCGCATGCCCCGCGTCACCAGTGAGTTGTGATGTGATGTCACCACGCTATATCATCATAAAGAAATAATTATTTAGACAAGATGGACCTTCACTCTGTTGGTGGGCTTCGAACCTGTGCCCCAACACTTCAGAAGCAAGTGTCTTAATGACTGGGCTAGACTCGCAAAATCTGAATACACTTACACCTCATTTCATTTCATTTCATTTTATTACCTTAAAGACCCCATTGAAGGGGTATTACATAAGGGGTGGGTACATATATGAAAACGTGAAAGCCATTTTTTTTTTACAATGCAAGGTAGTTTGTTACGGTGTTCAAAAAGGTGGTAGGACAGGTTATGGCGGTGATTTCGTTAGAAAGGCCGTTCCAGTCCGTAGCTGCACGAAAAAAGAATGAGGACGAAAAAGTGACGGTGCGCGTACGCGGCCGCTCAACTTGTTGCGGGTGACCAGTGCGATGGGAGATGCGTGCCGGAGGAAGAATGTATGGTGGCCTGCCGAGCGAGCTGTAAAAAAACTTGTGAAAAAGGGAAAGACTAGAAATGCGGCGACGAGATGCAAGCAATGATAGGCCAGATTCTGTTTTCAGTGCTGATATGCTGATGTCGTAAGAGTACGTAGAATGAATAAATCGTGTGGCTTGATTTTGAATTGACTCGAGTTGATTGATGAGATATGCTTGATGCGGGCTCCAAATGGCTGATGCGTATTCTATCTTCGTCCTTACGAGGGATTGATAAGCTAGTAATTTGACATTATTAGGAGCGTGACGCAAATGGCGTTTTAAAAACCCGAGTGTTTTGTTAGCAGATGCAATGATGTTCGTAATATGCGTTGCCCAGGTTAAATCGCTACAAAGGGTTACTCCGAGATATTTATAGGAAGGAACTAATTCGAGGTTTGTGTCAGCAATTTGGTACGGGAATACTATCGGATTTCGACGGCGGTGAAAGGAAACAGTTTTACATTTGTTAGGGTTGAGTTCCATTAGCCAAAGGTTACACCAACCCTGTAAGCTTAGTAAGTCAGTTTGAAGAGACGTGTTATCCGAAACGTTGTTTATTTTACGATAAATAACGCAGTCGTCTGCAAACATGCATATGTTAGAAGATACATGTAATGGTAGGTCATTAATGTAAATCAAAAACAGAAGCGGGCCTAGGACAGACCCTTGAGGGACACCTGAGGTTACCGGGGTAGTGTTAGACATTTGATTGTTGACGGAAACTGATTGCGAACGATTAGTTAAGAATTCTTTAATCCATGCTAATACGTCATCATTTAAATTCAACGCGGCAAGCTTTAGTAGTAGGCGCTCATGAGGAACTTTGTCAAATGCCTTTGCGAAATCGATGAAGATGGCGTCAGTCTGAAGGTTAGAGTCGAGGTTAACATGCAGGTCGTGAACAAACATAGCTAGCTGCGTTTCACACGAAAACCCTTTCCTAAAGCCATGCTGTGCAAGATGAAAAAAATTATTGGAATCAAGGAAGTCCATGATATGTGTGTAGATGATATGCTCGAGGAGTTTGCAGGGTACACTGGTTAATGAAATGGGACGATAATTTAATGGTGATTGTTTGTTACCTGATTTGTGGACTGGAACGACCTTTCCGTGCTTCCAATCTGGAGGCAGCATTCCTGTTGAAACTGATTGTGAAAATAGTAGACACAGATACGCTGCACAGATATGTTTAGTATTTTTCAGGAGTTTGGATGTAATGTTGTCTACACCAGCTGAAGAAGAAAGTTTGATTTTGTCTATTAGTGATGAAATACCGCTGGGAAAAAACGTAATTGGTGGCATGGTACAATCAAAGTTCGCATGAGGGATGGTAAATGACAACTCAGTTTCTTGGGTGAAAACGGATGCGAAGGCGGCGTTAAACACGCGTGCACATTCCGTGTCACTTAGGGCATCCCCTAACTCATTACATAGTGTTATATTGCGCGTGTCCTGTGGGTTTATGACTTGCCAGAATTTTTTGGGGTTGTTCTTAAGCATGTTCGGTACGTCCGAATGGAAGAATGAGTGTTTGGCGTGACGTATGGCTTGCAGATAAGCATATTCGGCGGCTTTGTACATGTTCCATGCATCAGGGGTGTTACGGGACTTGGCTGCGCGGAAGGAGCGTTTTTTCTTGTTTTCTAATCGTTTCAGTGCTTTATTGAACCAGGGTTGGGCGGTATTAGGATTGATGTTAATTTGGGGAATGTATTTATCAACCATTTCGTTTAGCTTATCTCTGAAAATCAACCAGTTTTCGGTTACATTATAATGAGAAAAGGCAGTGTCAAAAGTGGAGTAAAAATTCGTTAGTTCAGAGTTAATTGCTTCGTAATTTCCTTTATCATACAAACGGATAGTTTTTTTAATGGTCGGGGCTAAAGCAGGCTAAATCACAAAGTCAGCATGAATGACTTTATGGTCACTGATTTCAGGCAGGTATGCAATGGAGGACACGCACTCGGGATAGCTGGTTAATATGAGATCCAGAATGTTTTGGCAGTTATCGGTATCGCGGGTTGGTTCTGTAAGAACTTGAGATAGGTTAAAGTTAAGGCATACATCAAGGAAGTCGTTCGATTCCCTTGACGTAGCCGCTGGTGCAGGCTGGCTTGCCCAATCGATATTAAGAAAATTAAAATCGCCAAACAGAATTACATGCATGTTAGGGTGTTTGGTCGTTATTTCGCTTAGTATATTATTGAGCTTAGAAGAAAAATCGGGAGTACTGTGAGGGGGCCTATAGCAAACGCCAAGTAAAACTGAGTGCGGTGCGGCATGGCATTTAAGCCACAAGATTTCAAGGTCGGACACAATGTTTATAGACGAACAGGATATGTTGTGACTGACAGCGACGAGTACTCCTCCTCCTCTCGTGCCGCTGCGATCGTTTCGAAACACTCTAAAATTGGGTAGGTCAGCGAGTACCTCGCCGGCAGTCACGTCACTAGTAAGCCATGTTTCCGTTAGTATCAGAAGGTTGCTATCAGATGATAACACCAGATTAGAAATAATGTCACGTTTTGGAATAAAGCTGCGTATGTTAGTAAAGATAGCAGAGAGCAATAAGTTTGATCGAGGGGCGGATCGAGGGCGGTGAGGCCTATTTTGATGATGGGGCAATTGCTACAACATTTCCTGAACAGAATCTGTGGAGTGGTCATACACGTAGCGTTTGGTACCAATGTGCAATGTTTTGAACCGCAATGAGTAGGAAGTAGATTTTGATTTAGCGAAGGCGATCAGTTTTTTACGAGCAACTCTAACGGGATGAGAGAAATCTTCACCAACACTGAAATTGCTTCCCTTAAATTTGGGGCCATTAGAAAGTAGAGATTCTTTAGTTTTGAATTGATTGAATTTTACAATGAGTGGCCGATTATGGCCTCCTGTGTGGCGTCCTAGGCGATATGCGCGTTCAATGTGATTAGGGTCAACGGTGAACTTCAAGTGATCATGACAATGACGGGTGACGATTTCTTCAGATTCTGCAAATGTTTCTTTAGGGTTTGGGTCGGGAATGTTATAAAAGATCAGGTTATATATATTATATAACAAAGCCACATCTACCACAAAAATACTTCGTTATATTTTAAAATTTATTATCTATGAGTATTCATATCACTGTGGCTATGACAAAGGTATTGGTCACTTAGTTTGTTATAACGCATATTTCGTTGTATCCGAATTTATTATATCGAGGTTTATTTGATTGATTGATATGTAGGGTTTAATGTCCTCAACCACGATATGATTATGAGAGATGCCAAAGAGGAGGGCTCCGTAAATTTCGACTACCTGGTGTTCTTTAACCTGCACCCAAATCTGAGCACACGGGCCTGCAGCATTTCTGCCTCCATCGAAATAGCAGCCCCCTCAGCCGGGATTCGATCTCGCGATCTGCGGGTCGGCAGCCGAGTACCTTAGCCACTAAACCACCGCAGCGGGGCATACTGAGGTTTAAGTATCTGAAACTATATATGCATTGTGCTCATGATCTAAAGCAATGAAGAAAAAAATTGATCAATAGAAAGGCTTCCTTGAGTTTTGTGGTGCTAGAACAAGAGCCCTCTGAAGGACAAGACAAAAAGCCGACAGGGAGAATTGTACATGTCAGGGAAATCCTAATTCAGTGAATACTTGATGGCACACGGTAAGGTTCCGGAAATTTCGACCTCGTGATTTTTTTTGTTTTTTTTAACGTGCGCCAAATTTAACCTAGCATGTTTAAGTGGTTGCGGGATTGGAATTTTGTGGGTCCGATTGAGACACTCATGAGTGGTACAGATCAATGACACCGTGGCGATGCCACTGAAAAACAACGTTCCATGGAAGGATACGACATATAACAAAACTCTATAATCCTGCAACACATTAACACCTCACAAGGCAGACTTTAGGTAGTCTCTTTAATGCGCTACCAAGTGTGAAGCAGGCTTTCAGGTCTCAGTTTTACAGGGAGTGTAATCTATCATCAAACAACTTTTAGACTGTGTGCAAGGCTTCGTCAATAATTTGTACAGCTTCAGAAACTCTCAGTTGACAATGTCTGAGAGGTTTTACAAGAGCAGCAAAGCTATGTGGTGACACCTCGCAAGGCTGGTCTTCACTGTAATGTCTGTTAAGTCTTCGAGATGGCGCTGGCGCAGCGAGTCTTGGCGAAGGGAATAAAACGGAGCCCGGGAGGCTCCACGGGGCGGGGGGGGGGGGGGGGGGGGTAGGGGGATTGTACTCGCTGCCGTCGTTCGGCGCCCACTCTCTCTTACTACGCTCACCTGGCAATTAGGGCTTGGCGCTGCTTGCGACGCCAGTAGGGCACGTCCCACAGTTGCAGCTGGTCTCGGAAACCTCGCTCCTGACAGAAACCCGTGAGCGTCTGTAGCTCTTCCTGGGCTTTTGGCCGCACCTGCTCCACTAAACTGAGAGAGAGAGAGAGAGAGAAAGATTGACAGAGAGTACAGAGAATGAGTACAAAGAGTACAACAGAAGTGCCAAGCTTGCTAGTCAGCAAGCACTGTACTGACGATCACAAAAGTTGGAATTGCTGGCCACATTTCCAACCATGAGCAGTCTTTTGAACAGGTAAAATGTGATGCCACAAGATAACGGCGATCATGATGCGGCGATTCTTTATCAAGCACGAAATTTTACGCACAGAACATCAAGCTGCACATTTACTAAGATGTAGATGTCACCGAAAGTGGTCACATAAGCCAGCGTTCGATTGACTCGCATGAAGATGAGATGTCAAACTCTTGAAGTGAACTTTCACCGGGGTCCCCGCACGTACCCGATCAAAAGGCGCGCTGGCGTTCTTACCATATGTTGATAAACTGTAGCCCTTGTTTCTGTTACTGTACAGTGTTTCAGTCGACAGCTATACCTTGTGCCATTTGTTTACCACTTCTTTTATCAGTGTCCATGCTTCCAGCTTTTTTTATGACGAATGCTCATCAACAGGCTTCCTTTTTTGTCTTTCTACAAGGTGTGGTCTCGAGCTAACACGCATGTGGCACTCGCTGAAGACAGTGTGTGGGGCTGTTCGTGAAGTGTCAGAAACCAACCAGAGTGCATTTACCATCGTTCACGCATCCGAGATTTGTATGGTGCTCACAAAATGAAAGGCATCATCGGAAATATAAGTATAAGAAATGGGTGCACGTGTACAGCTACTTAAAATACACGTGTTGCCATGAATCTAGTTGAAAAAGGTGATGCTGAAATTCTAAGCAAACACTTCTGCCATTAGTAATTTTTTTTTTCTTAAGTTGCTACAGTAACCAATGCTGTATCGAAGGCACAATCAATGATTGATAGTTTGTTGGCACTGCTACGTACTGTGTCCTTCGTTTTTTGATCCCGAGAGAACCAACAAGCAGCAACTTCCAGAATAACATGCCACAGAGTGGTGCCGCACGCGCCATCAACGGCACCTACCTATCGAGGAACGTGTTGACCCTCTCCGTGCTGCCGGCCATCTTGGTCTCCATGGAGAGGGCGGCGAAGTGCGGGTAACCGAGCACCTTGGCCTGCGCCTGCCGCTGCGAGCGAATCTCCTCGATGGGCAGACTGTTCTTGTGAGCTCCCGTGGTGCCCCGCGAGTGGTACGCCTGCCAGATGTTCCAGCGCTGTAGCCGGTTCCCGCAGTGCTGTAAGAAACCGCGGTACGTCTCCTCCTCTAAGGTGGCCAGCCAGGGACCCATCGAAGGTTGGCTCCTGAAAAAAAACATGCTTTGTTCAAGTCCCTCACCCTCTCTGTAAAGATGTGCAAATGCATTCAAACTGCAATATAACAAACTGGATATAACGAGACATTGGTTATAATGAAGAAAGTTAATAATGGTATTGCAATGGATATAGTGTTGGGAATAAAACTTTATAACAGATTTTCGGTTATAAAGAACTTTTTCCGTGTAAAATGCAACTTCGTTAAAGTGAGGTTTGAGAATATTCGAAACTTTAGAAGAACGTATTCGGTGCCGCTTCGTCTGATTTGGTCGGTGCATTGAATATTCTCCATTTATAAGTGCCAATATTTTAGGTTAGTATGTGGGGTTTAACTTCCCAAAACTACCACATCATTATAAGATACGCCTGTCAGGCGCTGACACTCCCTGTAAAGTTGTTTGCGCCACGTGGCACACGTGTCTCGCCCAAAAGCCGCATTTCGTGTTACAACCATCGGGCGTTAGATGACATGTTCGCGTTGAGTACCGCAATCATTATCATGGTTGTTGCGGTGGCAGCGCCGGCGGTGACCCCTGGCAGAAGGCAAGCCTTGGTGGTGGGCGAGAGTTCTGCACGTAGCGGTTGTCGCAAACGGTTGTCTCTAGCGTGGGTCCTGGGCGCATGGCACCTCGGGCCACGTCGGGGGTGGGGGGGTGGCCCTTGTGGTAAGTCAAGCGTTGGCGACGCCGCCTTGGGTGTCTTATTGTGTTTGTCATGGAATGTATGGTCATATTGTGTACGGATGTCCTAGGTTGTTGATAACGATTGATGTATCAATTCGGCGGATGATATCGTCATGATAAAGTAGTTAAACGTATGTGTGTTGTGTGTTGTAAGGTTTGTACCGACCGCGTCTTCTGTGTCCGCTCACTCCAAGAGTGTGGCGCTCGCCATTTCGATACCCCACACTGGCTGCCCAACGTGGAGCTCTTGGAGTATTGGACGAGTTTTTGCAGTTCGGTACAGGCTTTTGTTTGAGCCGGGGAAGAGTAGGTTTAGTGGAGACTTCTCATTGCTAGCGTCGGCGGTGTGCTTTCTTGAGTGCGAGGAGATTGGTTTTGTGACGTGTTTGAACTTGTCGGCAGGTTGAGTTTTTATTTTTTTTTTCTGCTAGCAAGTTTTTTTGTTGTTGTTTTTTTAAAGAAAGTTGTTCAGTTGAGTACGAGAGCCATGCAGTCTGCATCCTGGGGTGAGCAAGGCTTAGAGCACGTGGTTTGTAGGCCAGGCCCAAAGCAAATGAGTACAGAAGCCTCGTGGTAGGTCTGATTTTCTGTAAATAGCTCCTTCTATCTCTTTGGGCTCAGGGAGATGAGCGTCATAGCTGTCTGGTATTGCGGCTCGACGCCGGGGTGTCTTAACACCGTCCGGACGCTGATCGCTCGGTAAGCTGCTTTGTGCGGCGAGCGATAGGGCCACCTTACAGAGTGGACGTCTCCTTGCGGCTGCCTCTTCTACGCCTAGGCTGGGTGGATGCCGGTTGTTGCCGAGTGACTCATTAGGCCTAAGGCTCTGCGCAGCCGCCTGTCACACGTGGCACAACCAGGAAGATCATGGCAGGGAGGTGTTGAACATTTCTTCCCTCACTTTTTTTTTTTCTTGGAATGAATGGGTCAGCAAAAAGAGATTTTTGTTTTATTTTGTTGGGCATCTCGGACGCCGCCGATATATTAGCTAGCAGTACTGACCATTGTACCATGTGGGCAAAAAGCTCGAAGCTCCCTTCCCTAGGTCCTGCTCCATTGTTTCTGTCGAGTGTTTTGGAATGTACGCAGCGGGAGTGCTGTAATCCACAGCTGGCTGTCTTCTGTACATCGTCAGTGCCGCTGGCCAGGAATGCGGTTGGATGGTCGGGCGATGGAGATGCCTGGGACCTGCGCAACTGCCTGCAGTCCGGCGCCATTGTGAGTGCTGGTCGCAACCGGCAGACGTGTCAGCGCTATTGACGGTTCGTTGCGCCGACGGCAACGTTGCTGTTGCGGGACCGGTACTGAGATGAAGTCGAGCCGGACAGTGCAGCAGTGTCGACCAGCGGCAGTGTCGTGGTGCACAGACATTATGAAGAAACATGTGATGTCATTTTTTATTTGTTAAAGCTTGTGTAGCTAACTTCATTGTTTTTCGAAATATGGTTTGAATTAAGGTTGAAAGAATGTGGGAACGCTGACACCCCTTGTAAAGTTGTTTGTGCCGCGTGGCACATGTGTCTCGCCCAAAAGCCGCATTTTAGGTTACAACCACTGGGCATTAGATGATGTGTTCGCATTGAGTACCACTATCATCATCATGGTTGTTACAGTGGTAGCACCGGCGGTGACCCCTGGCGCAAGGCAAGCCTTGGTGGCAGGCGAGAGTTGAGCGAGTCTCTTCTGCGCGTAGCGGTTGCCGCTGTGAGGGTGGCTGAGAGAGGGCGTTACGTGACGGCGTCATCATCATCGGGACTTGGCCGAGAGAGGGCACTACGTGACGGCGTCATCATCATCATTGGGACTGGAGTGGTGGGGGTTGCGGGTGTGGGGAAGAGAGAGTTCGGGCGGGTGGGAAGGAGTGGTAAGACGTAGCGGTGTGTGGGGTGCGATTTAGGGTTAGTTGCGCGTGACAAGTGGGGGCTCGTCCGGGATGGCTTCAGGCCCGACAACAGCAGCGGACGACATGCCTAGGCTCCAAGGTCTCGTTGAAGAGCTGTTGCTGGGCACCGACGGCTCCGCCATGGAGCGCGAACGAATCGCGGCGGTCGTGCGCGATCGAGTGATGGCGACGCCGCTGCCCACGGCTCCGCACGTGGGAGCATGGACTGGGGCCGCTAACACTGGCGCGGTCCCTCGGGCCACCGACGACTCTGCGCCTCGGCTCACCGCTGCGCACCTCCCCCGCTACTCCGGTGCTAGAGACTTGCAGTCGCCGGAGGAGTTTAACACTGGCGCGGTCCCTCGGGCCACCGACGACTCTGCGCCTCGGCTCACCGCTGCGCACCTCCCCCGCTACTCCGGTGCTAGAGACTTGCAGTCGCCGGAGGAGTTTTTTGAACGTTTGGAGAACTTCTGCCTCGTGACGGGGGTCGCCGCCGATAAGCGACTGACACACGTGGTACCGGCTGCCCTCGAGGGTGGCGCGAAGTTGTGGTGGCGGTTCGTGCGCGGGTTCGACTCGTGGGAGCAATTCACCGCCGCCTTCCGCTCCGAGTTCTCGTCGATTGACGCGAAGCGTCGCCTGAAGGCGGAGCTCGAACAGCGCACGCAGCACCCGGAAGAAAATTTGAAAGAGTTTATATATGCCATCGCTACTTTTTACGACCGCATCGGGGAAGAGGTCTCCGAAGCCGAGAAGGTGCAGCGCGTACTGAGGCAGATGCACCCTCAGTTGCAAGATTTGGCGGAGGGGCATGCCTACAATGACCTCGCCGAGTTGGTGAAGGCAGCCGACGGCCTAATGGAGCGGGCTTGGCGTCGCCTCCAGTACAGACCACCGCCACTTCCGAGCAACCAAGTAGCCAGAGATCTGGCGTTCCGCCCTAGCCAGGCCCCCGACCATCGCTCACTGCCGCAGCCGAACACTATGGCGACGGCGTCGTTCGCTTCGTTTGCTGCTGCCCCACCGGCACCGCCGACCTATCACTGGCCACTGCATCCAGCTGCGCTAGACCCGTCGTACTGCCGGGACCGACAGTACTCGTGCGACACAGCGCCTCCGTTCTCACCCTACGGGCCAGGACCGATGCCGCGGCAGGAGCCCGCGAGTGGAGCAACGCGTGTGCAGTGCCATCGCTGTGGTGGATTCGGCCACATATCTCGTAACTGTGCCACGGGTCGACGAATGGGGCCACCCGTTTGCTTCCGGTGCCAGCGATCGGGTCACCTGCAAGCACAGTGCCCGGGAAACCAGTGGCGGTAGGTGCTGCCCCGGCGGGCACCTACGGCAGTGCGCACCAAGTAGCGACCACAGCCGGTGGCAAAGAGCCCCTTATGGACGTCCGTATCGGGTCGTCGACGTTCAAGGCCCTGCTAGATACAGGCTCAAGTGTAAGCTTCTTCGGACCGCACGCCGCGGCGGCGGCCCAAGCTTCTGGAGCCAAACCCAAGGCAGACGTATGCGTGCTGCGTTTGGCATCAGGCTGGTCGCAGTCAACCATGTCTCTGAAGTGCCAGATCGAGTGGGCTGCCGGTTGCCGCAGACAGCAGTTTTTGTGCGTTCCTGACCTGTGCCGTGACGTTGTCCTTGGTAGGGATTTCCTGACGGTGAGTGGCATCTCTCTGCACGTGTCACTTGGTGGGTGGACTGTCGGTACAGAACCACAAAGAATTGTGCCGTTTGTCAAGGCCGTTAAGGAACAGCCAGAGGCAGTGGACGATTTTGGAGACAGTCTGCGCTGCATTTTTGCTGAGAGCGATGCCACTGTGTGTGCCAGTGTGCCGGAGGCGACTGCAGCCTGCAATGTGATCATTTCCGGCCACTCGTCGGACCTAGACCCACGCATGAAACACATTTTAGAATAGTTCAGCGAAATCTTCACCACAACTCCGGGCTGCACAACCCTGGCAGAGCATCGCATAGACACGGGAGACAACCCACCTGTTCGATGCAAACTGCGACCAGTGAATTCCAAGAAGCAGGCCATCATGGACAACTGCATTCAAGACCTGCTGGCACAGAACCTCATCCACCCTAGCCAAAGTCAGCATGCCAGTGCTCCAGTCCTGGTTGAGAAGAAGTCTGGTGGCTACCGCATGGCTGTGGATTACCGCCAGCTAAATGCACGCACTAAGGTGCCAGTCTACCCCATGCCGAGGACTGATTGGTTGCTGGCACAGCTGGGACGAGCCAGGTGGTTCTCAAGTTTTGATCTTTCACAGGGTTTTTTTCAAATCCCCGTTCAAGAGCAAGATATTCCAAAGACAGCGTTCATTTGCCATCGGGGAACCTTCGAGTTTATGAGAATGCCCTTTGGAGTTGCCGGAGGTCCTGCCACGTTTCAGACCCTGATGGACCGACTACTGGAGGGAATTAATCACCAGTTTGCCATGGCGTTTCTTGATGATGTCCTGTTGTATTCGGAGACCCTAGAGGATCATCTTGAGCATGTTCGGGAGGTGTTGAAGCGGATAAGTTCGGCACAGCTGACCATTAACCCAGAGAAGGTGCACGTGTGCTGTCAATACCTTAAGTTCCTTGGCCATGAAATATCGCCCGGGCAGTGTAGGCCGGACAAGGAAAAAGTGCGACCGGTGCTGCACTATCCTCAACCAACAACACTCAAACAGCTGCAGGCCTTCCTGGGACTAGCAGGCTATTACAGAGGGTTCATACCTCAGTTTTCTATCACTGCACGTCCACTCACAGAACTCCTTAAGAAAAAGCAACGTTGGCGGTGGGAGCTGCCGCAAGAGGAAGCCTTTAGAGCACTTAAGCAGTCCCTGGCCGACGATGTTGTTGTAAACTTGCCGGACCTCAACAGACCATTCGTGGTGGAAACAGACGCCAGTGGAGTCGGCATTGCAGCGGTGCTTCTGCAGGCAGCCGAGAGTGATGCTCAACTGCGTCCAATAAGCTTCATTAGCAGGGTCCTCACTGAGGCAGAGCAGCGCTATACAGTGCAAGAATGGGAGTGTCTGGCTGTGGTGTGGGCAGTGGACAAGTTCCGACCATACCTTGAGTTCACCGAGTTTGAGGTACACTGTGATCACTCCTCACTATCCTGGATGTTCACCACAGACCAGGCCTCACCACGTGTAAAGCGTTAGGTTTTGCGGCTGCAAGGTTTCAACTGCAGAATCAAGCACAGGCGGGGTCTTGCAAATGTGCCAGCCGACGCCTTGAGCAGAGCTCCCCTTCAGCACCAGGAAGTTCCAAGCCCGAGTCTACACGAGACGCTGTTCCCTATGGCTGTTCCAGAGCCCAGCCCACAAATCAGCTTTGAGGCAGCTGCTGTAGCATCTGAAGTGGACGACACTACTGTCTTGAATGATGCAGGGCTCCTCGCCCAGGAACAAGAGCAGGACCCCATACTGTCAAAACTACGAACTGTGATGAAGGGAGGAAAGCTTCCGCCCACTGACAGTGATCAACCTTTGATAAAAGACCTGGCGGAGACGACCGAGATGGAAGAGAGTGGGTTGCTTGTACAGCACCGAGGGAACAGGAAAGTACCTTGGCTACCAAACCATCTCTGCAACTTGGTCCTGCGACTGTCCCATGACCACCCGATTAGCGGCCACTCCGGCTTTTTTAAAACCCTCAAACGCGTTTCTCAGAATTTCGTGTGGCTGGGTATGCGCTCGGACATATCCAAGTATGTGCGATGCTGCCAGGTTTGTCAGCGCACCAAAGCCCACCGGCAGAAGCCAGAAGGGCTGATGAGCAGTCAATGGGCCACTGCCCCTATGGAACAGCTCAGCGTGGACATAATTGGGCCCTTGCCTATGACACCTCGACGCCACAAGTACCTTCTCGTGGTGATTGACAAGTTCACCAAGTTCATTGAACTTTTTCCATTGCGGGCAGCAAACAGCAAAAGCGTGGTGGCCTGCATGATCCAGGTTTTTTGCAGACATGGCACACCTGTCTCCATTTCAAGTGATAATGGAAAGCCATTTGTAAGCAGGTTGTGGAAGGGCCTCCTTGAGCATTGGGGCATACAAGACCGACACACTGTTCCGTACCGCCCTGCCGGGCAAATGGTGGAGCGCCACAACGGCATTATCAAGCAGTGCCTTAGGGCTTATTGTTCCAACCACAAAGACTGGGACCAGCACATCCCTGAAATCGCCCTGGCCATGCGCACGGCTGAAAGCGTTGTCACGGGCTACACGCCTGCCTTCCTCTGTTATGGCCGGGAGCTGAGAACCCCATGGACACAGGCTGAGGCCAAAGACGACGCGGAGCCTCCTGCGACAGCATACCGTGCATTTGCTACTGAGGTCTCCAAGTGTCTGCAGGAGGTGCTTGACTTCTCCAGGACACACCAAAACCACATGTGGCGCGCTCAGAAGACTCGCTACGACCAGCACAGGCGGCCACTGACAATACAGGAGGGTGATCTTGTTCTGCTCGAAAGCCACTCCCTCAGCGATGCCACCAAGGGCTTCTCCTCGAAGCTTGCACCCCGGCGTTCCGGTCCCTTTCGGGCAGTGAGACGTGTGGGACAGAATGACTTTGTTCTAGTGGACCCCAAAACGGGTCGTCGCCACGGTGTGAGACACGCAGATCAGCTGACACTGTACCATGACGCTGCAGGCGATGTGTAGTGGTGGCTTCACATTTTGAGGGGGGGGAGACCTGTGAGGGTGGCTGAGAGAGGGCGTTACGTGACGGCGTCATCATCATCGGGACTTGGCCGAGAGAGGGCACTACGTGACGGCGTCATCATCATCATTGGGACTGGAGTGGTGGGGGTTGCGGGTGTGGGCAAGAGAGAGTTCGGGCGGGTGGGAAGGAGTGGCAAGACGTAGCGGTGGAAGGGGTGCGATTTAGGGTTAGGTGCGCGTGACACCGCAAATGATTGTCTCTAGCGTGGGTCCCCGGTGCTCTCCACTGCGGGCTGCACGCCAGCGGCTCTCGTGGTAAGTCAAGAATTGGCGACGCTGCCTTGGACATGTTATTGTGTTTGTCATGGAGTGTATGGTAATATTGTATACGGATGTCTTAGCGTGTTAATTACGACTGATGTACCGATTCGGCAGACGATATCGTCGTTCTAAGTTAGTTAAATAAATGCATGTTGTTCTTTGACTTGTAGCGACCGTGTCTGCTGTGTTCGTTCACTCCAAGAGCGTAGCGCTCGCCATTTCGCGACCCCGCACGCCGTAGTGGAGGGCTACAGAAATTTTGACCACCTGTGGTCCTTCAACGTGCACCCAAATCTCAGCACTCGGGCCTACAGCAGTTTCGCCTCCATTGAAAACGCGGCCACTACAGCCGGGATTCGATCTTGTGACCTGCAGTTCAGCGGCTGAGTACCTTAGCCACTAGACCACTGCGGCGAGGCAGTGCAAATATTTTAATGTGGAGTGTTAAGAAAAGAAGTAAATTGGGGCTTGCTGAACAACACCATTTGCAAAGCACAAATGATGATAAGAAAACACTAGTACCAGACAAATGAGGTTATGGAAAAAAAACAGTACAACAAGGGCGAACTAAAGAGGGTCAATTACTTTAAAAAAAAAAAAAACAACTCAATTAGGAAGCCATTACAGAATTTAACTGCCGACATGGAGTCTCTAACCCACAATACTGGCACTGGCTGCCGCTATTATGCCCATGTTCAATATATTATCGGCTGAATGTTTGCCAGTGTTGTCACTGCATGACATGACCGGTTACCACATGCCTGCACCACAGTTCCCCTTAAAAAAATAACAAGCAAGCCGCAACAACAAAATGTTTAAATTGAAATGTGTGCATGCAGGGTCAAGTGATAATAGCACGATTGCTACCATTGCAGTGATGCTACCATTTCACAACATAACATCAACGTAGTTCTTTCGAGCCATTCTGTACATATGGCTCATTTTCACAAGTTTAATTTAGCATCAAGAGCTGTAGACTGATTGTTCCTTTCATATGTACATGTTTTTGTGATGTCAAGGGCAGTATCTCAGTGTCGTACAGTCGAACCCCGCTGCAACGAAACTGACGAGGCGCGGAAAAAATTTCGTCGAAGCGAAAATTTCGTTGAGGTGAAATAAAAAAGTATAGTTGATATGAGCTAGCAAAACAAAGGAACAGTTGTTTTCAAAATTCAAAAAATGTCCACTGCTTCCTATTCTTTCCCAGCAGCGTCACGACATGATTCTTACACATGGATAGCGAGGCCATGGTGAAAAGCACGCTGAAACAACGCCTACAACTGCTTTCTTGAACAAACCAAACAATTGCATTAATATGTTAACAGCAGCGGCTATGCACCGCCAAAGTGTATTCGACAACGCAAAGATGGAGGCAGTGCATCGTGAAGCGGTGACTTTTGCCTTATTTTATGCCATTCTTATCACACATCACTCGCGGCTAGCTGATTTTGTTGATAATGCGGACGAACAGCCACTCTGATGAGTTACCACACTGGCCAAGCGGGAACAAGTACTGGCATCGGAAAAGGCATCTTTCGCGCTTGCACCCAGCAGCTGCGTGAAGGAAACCATGAACTGAGCGACTGAGTTTCAGCTTTGGATCGTCTGTGGCGTCTGCGGCTCAAAAGCAAGCCAGTGGCTAAAGCAGGACAGTCTCATTGCTATCACTATCGAGCAATGGCGGCACCCATGCTTGCTGAACAGCGGCGGTTTTTGGTGGTGCCAATGCGTGTTTTAGACTTCGTTCACGCATTTTCAGGCTCTGAAAACGCATTGAAATATTAAAGGTTAGGTTTATTGCATAGAAATAAGTATCTGAGCCTGGGATTGCATCGTAAAATTTCGTTAAAGCGGGACGATCGAATAAAAAATGTTTGTTGTGGTGACAATATTTATGCATTGACTCCTATGGACTGCTGATGGGGAATCCTGAATTTTTCATTGTAGCGAAAATTGACGTGGCATTCCTTGTAGCGGAGTTCGACTGTACTACTACTGCTACTAATAATAATAATAATCATATCATTAAATAATTTCATATGCACAGCAATGTGAACCCTAGGGTGATATGCACGTCTAGACAGAAATTAAATTCCCTTATGCTTGTATGTCTGCTCCCCTGTCCAACTCAAAAATTTTCTATACACAGCTCATATAACACACAACCTAAAGAACTCATTAACTCAGGTGCAGGTAACATGTACATTTAATCTTGAACTGTGGCTTCGTGGCAGTGCTGACTTCCCCTGCATGTGCGGTTTCATGGCACAGCAGCTCTAAAGCTGTATTCACACGGCGGACAAAATCGTCATACGACCCCGGGGTCGTGTACTACGTCACCATACGTCACCCGTGTCCCCACCTCGGTCCGCGAGGAACGATTCATGAAACGACGGAAGCCCAACCGCAATAGAGATCCTCGGGAAGCAATGGTGAAATCCTCACTTGTAACGTGAATTCTCCCCTGTCGTATGAATGCTGGCGGTGGAGATATCCGAACTCCGTCACATGACACATGAATGATTTGTCTGTGAGCACTTCTGGCGTGTGAATACGGCGTAAACTGCAGAAAAACCGCCTTTTTTAGTAAGAAAGAAAGGGGGGGGGGGTAGAAACAGTCAAATGTATGTCTGTTCGTTCTGCTTCAAAGACTTTGAAATTACAAATAATTCAAACACTTGTCAAAACAAATTCAAATACCATTTAAGTCGAATATTCTCCGTTATCGAATGTGCGCCAGTCCTTTCATATCACCTTCAGCACCACGTAACTCACCAAGGCTTTGGTTGCGCTGTTTGATTAGTTTCTGAACGATATGAAATGTGCCTCACTTGTCGACTGCCATCCTCCTGACAAGATCGTGAGGCAGGTGCTTCACCAGGTCCCCGTCGACTCGGTGCTGAAATTCGTTGGTGGACGCTCTGACGTTTCGCCTGCATCAGACAGACAGGCATGTGAACTTGCAGCCAGCGCAACTAGCCGAACCGGTGCGTTACATTACACAATGCCGGTGCGCCAGCAGAGATGATGCACCAAATCCAGTCAAACACATGCAATCAGAGACATAGCGAGAGCCACCGCGAAAGTAAAAAAAAATATTTGCACACAACAATGCGCCTAAAAAGGAAACCTGCTATTTCACACACTCAAACCTCATTATAAAACAGTTGCATCTTACACGAAAATAAGTTTGTTACATCCAAAGATTCATTATAAAAGTATATTCCAAACACTATATTTATTGCAAGACTATTGTTCACTTACTTCGTTATAAGCGATATTTCATTATATATGCAGGTTCGTTATATGAAGGTTTGAGTGACAGGAAGTGAGAAAGACCAGGGAAACCAACGAGATCTGTACTTTAGTTGCTAATAACTACCTGAGGTCAGCAGACAATGCAGACAAGAAAATCACTGAGGAAATTGCCTATCCTTTTAAAACTGAACTGTAAAGATAATAATGAAAGAAAAAAAAATATTTCGTTGACAACTGCGAAACAGAACTGAGACTCAATAGTATATTGGTGTCTTTCTAAGATATTCACGACTACTTTTGCAGTTTGGATTGCCCTGCAATCCAAACTGCAGTAAACTCTTGGCAAATCGAAATCGTTCAAACCAAGCTAACGCTCAATGGAACAACTGCTTCTGCAATCGAACCCCCTTAATAAAGACACTGATGTAAGCGACAAACGGGTATAAGAGACACCAGCGTGCCTGCACTGAAATAGGTGTTCATAAGAAAACGCAAACATGGTACCCTGTTTATAAGAGACACCTCATATAAAAGACAAGAACCGCTGCACGGTGCATGTCTTTTATAAAGGAGTACAACTGCGATATGATTTGTTTCACACTTGAAATCTGCACCCCTCTTTATCCCTCACAAATTAAAGTCCTGCTAATCGGAACATATTTTAGGGGCGAAGCTCCTTAGGGCGTGGGCTGTGCGTCCCCTGTAGCCTGTATGTAGCCACCTCTAGTTTAGTTCTTGCAATGTTCACTAGATGGCGGTACCGTCCCCTGTATGTAGCCACCTCTAGTTTAGTTCTTGCAGTGTTCACTAGATGGCGGTACCATCTCCTGTATGTAGCCACCTCTCGTTTAGTTCTTGTAGTGTTTACTAGATGGTGGTACTTGTAGCTGATGATGAAAAGATGCAAGATGTTATAAACTAGAAAGCGGTACTTGTAGTCTATGAAAGACGCGAGATCTTATAAAATAGGAATGATGTCACTTATGGCACGTGTCATTGGTTGAAGGCAATCGTTCGATTTAGTGCGGCGACGTACGCTAGGGGGAGCGTTGTAATAAAATCCGTTCGCTGTTGGCGCGCGCTCGGAGTCGCCGGATGGATAAGGCTGCACAGCGGAGAGAGCGCAAGGCGGCAGCAGCGCGCGCTCGCAGACAGATTTGTGTATATACACACACAGCGTTTCTCACGTCTTTACATGATGATCGACTGGGCGAATTACACGGAAGATTCACAGTTTACCGATGAATCCCTCCGGAACTTCGCCCATTCATCATCATTCACCCCGTGAATATGCCGTAATTTTTTTTTTACAGCGAAAGCTGTTATGAGACCCCAAACTCGGGTCACGCGCAGTTGTCCGCCGCCACTGCCGCCGGTGTCCGTAACCACACCGCGCGAAATTAGACAAAAAAAAACCTAGCACCAATGACACAGTGGGGCTCGAACCCAAATCCGCTGGGTGCCAGCCCAGCATTCTACCACTGAGTTACACCGGCGCTTGTAACTTGTCGTACAACTTGCCTTAGAAAGGCTTGACCTAGCACCAATGACACAGTGGGGCTCGAACGCGGATCTGCTGGGTGCCAGCCCAGTATTCTACCACTGAGCTACACCGTTGATTGTGACTTGTTGTCAAACTTGCCTTAGGCAGGCTTGATGTCGGGAAAGCAATCGCGTTAATACGATCTATAAAGCGTTTGAAAACAGCGAAACAACAACCAGTCGTCGCACAATGCGAATAGCGTAACGAGTGGGCCGTCCAACACTCCAACCGATTATAAAAAGCTTGTTCTTGTTGCTCTATTAACTATGGCACATACCCACTCCAGCCATAATTCCTCATCGTCGTCAGCGACGGCACAAAATTCCTAGCAAGTGTTTAGCGGATACCACGCTTCTCAGAAGAATGACGAAAAACAGCATGGCAAATGCCGGCCTTCTACCCAAAAGTTTATTAATGCCCTAGTGGGTACCAAGCAAGTGTGCTTGCACTAGATACCCAATGAGTGTTTTGAAAAGGCTCTAAAAGGCCACTCTTCTAGCTTTCGCTGTGTCTGTGCTGCCCCTTCCGCGCAGGCCTGGCGTTTTTTGTCCTCTCAGGTTCCATTTAACGAGAGTCTCCTACAAGGTTAGTGTTGTCGCTGAATTGAAGCGAGTGTGCTAACAAATCGAAATAATCTTGCGAAATGCACACAAACTCCGGCACTTTGCATTGTCTTGATCTATGGTCTTGCATCCGTATCTGCGCACAAACCTCCTTTTACAGAATAACATGCTGTCATGTTCACTGCTAATCAAAGCTTCGCAGGTGCTCATCTCTACGTGCAGGGTTTTGAGGCTTCGATGGGAAGTACACACTTGTGAAATAGTTGGCATTTCCATTAGGGAAGCGAGCCCTCACCGGAAGGTCTGAGCCTCCTTCTCGATGCGGCTCACGGCCTGCCCCAGCTCCGACTGCTGTGGCGTCGGGAGGTCGATGCCCATGAGCCGGGCCTCGAGGCAGTGGCGCTGCACGATGCGCTGCTCCTCCTCCGAGTAGCGCTTCTCGTCCTTGATCAACTCCTGCAAAAAAAAAAAAAAAAAAGACATGAGCTTGTATTATTGACGCCATGTCTTCGTGATCTTGTCTTAAAAACCCGACGACTTGGTTCGCTCGGCATTGTGCCAACGCATCGCTTTCGGCCAACAAAGCTGTACACTGTCTCGGGAAGTCCAGTAATGCCAATTCGTAGAGCTCTCCCACTACGGCTAATAGAGTGGAATCTTACACTTTCAGCGTTCAGACGCCGTGGCAATAACGGTCAGAAGAATAAACCTTTGCAACATACATTATGATAGTCTATAAATGTGCTAAACGTACGTATTTTAATTTCAGGGTTTCGGAGGCCATCGGAGGCAAGTGCAAGTGCGAGAATAAATTGCAATGTATTTTACAGCAGTTACTAGCTATGATTATTTGCAACCAGCCGTGCTTTACTTTTTTACAAATTTCCGAACCAATTTCAACAAAGCACTCCAACTACTACACGCTATGGTTATCTGCTGTCAACAAATATTCCTAAGAAGGAGAAAAAATACCCTGAATTTCCTACCTGAACACTCCACGCCAGATGTCTTGTTAAATAAATACGGCACTGCCTCCAGCAAAGCAATCGTGCATCTCAATATATTTCCAAGAGAAGCGATATAGTCAAACATTGGGCAACAAATGTCCTTATTTTATCATTCGCGCAGTGTCTGTAGCCTCTTTCTTACAAATAATGCACAAAAATGGCGAAAGAAAATTGTGCCTCTGAACGAGGATGCCATGTTGCAAGAAGATCAAGTGTGGATGCATAGTGAAGTAAAGACCAACATATTTCTTGCTGACATTAGCATACCGTATTTACTCGCGTACTAAACAAACTCACGTAATAAATGTGCCCCCAACTTCAGTTATGAAAATTTAAATTTTTTTTCCTTGCATAATAAACGCACCCCTACATTCATCCACTGCAGTCCCATTAACCGACGCCTGGCGCCTCCTCAACTGTTGGATCTCTTCCATTTTTTTTATTATTTTGCCAACACCTTTCGGCCACCTCGGCTCATGCCCTCCACCTCCCACACCCTTGCCCGTTGCCACATGTCGTATTGTTTCTTTCTATCTGTTCGCGCCACGCCCCCTGTCTTATCTGTGCGCCATAGCGGGTCCACGAATGATGCGAGTGTAGAGACATCGTAGCTGATAAGCACACAGCGACCGAAGGTCATGAAACTGCCCGCGGCTACCGGCGGTCGCTTCCTGCAAATACGAAAAAGCTCAAGCACGTGCACGCAGTTTTCGAGCGACGACAACAGGATTTGCTGTCGCGAAGGGTCATTCGTCGCAATCACGTCGCATGTTTCTGGAAAAAAAAAATAAAATCGCTTGTCCTCCAGAAAATATCACGACGATTCCTGCAACATGGTAGCACCCCAAATTCTCGCTTCGCTTGTCACTGCGTAGAGGAGCTTCTCACGTAGAAGCGAGGAGGTGGCCGTATTTTCTCTTTAATCTTATTATCGACGGTTCGTTTGGATGCTCTGGGGCAGCTTGCTGCAATGTCGGTTACTTGCTACAATGTTAACGACGTCGTCACGGTCGTTGAGCGAGGTTGCCGCAAAGTTGGCAAAGTGGGTCGTAGAATTGTAGCGCACGCTTTAGGGCGCCCCTCGATATCACAGCAGGTACCACTGTTGCGGCTAAACGATTGTATGAAAAGATAGCCGCAAACCGCTTTTATGGCGTGCGCGGGCAGCCCAGGGACAGCTTGCACAGAACAGAGCCTTTAACCACCAAAGTGGAGTGAGGTGCAACAAAGAAGCTGTTTCCAAACAGTGTACGCGTATGTCAATTGCAAAAGGCTAAGCGATCTAACTTTTTTTTTGCACAACTGCATTTGTTGCTCCTCCCAAAAAAGTTTTCGGAAAATACACTCTGCGTAATAAACGCACCTTCCAACTTTGCTTCGAATTTTTAGAAAAAAAAAAAGTGCATTACACGAGTAAATACAGTATAACAAATCCATGCTCATGATATTTTTTAACTGTGCCACTTCCCTATAACAAAGCTTGGCAGTACTAAAGCTTCTGTAGGGCGTGCACATAAGGTGCACACAAAGATGCAGACATGTTCAGGCCCCACTCACCTTGACAGCGTGGTACATGGGAAGGCTTTGGTACTGCCTAGACAGTGCTCGGTGTACGCGTGCCTGTAGCTGCAAAAGACAGGAATCAAACCTTAGCTAGGACTACGTGCAAACTTCACAGATAGTTATGCCTTTATATGAAACTTCTATTAGTATTTTTTATTATATAAAGCTTCGTTTACCTCTTTACCCACTTTCTGTCTGCTGGTCTTCTAAGTACCACACAACTACTTGGCTGAGAGCGCCAGTTAAAAAAACATCAAGTTTCAGCGCAGCTAATGAAAGCTGATGTTCAGTGAATAGATCTATGTATGATCGGCCCTTTTTCTTCTAACGTTTATGGCCGAATAATTAGCTCACAATTAGATATGATGCTAATAAATCTTGCACTATTAAAACTGCTTTGGTGTCTTTCCTGTCACTTCGACCTACTGCTAGTGCCTCCAAATCAGAAGCATCAATAAATATGAGCTTTATAATTAATTTGCAATGAAAACCATAAATGAATGCAGGCATAATACGCATATTCAACTTATTACTTTTTGCCCAAAACAAGAGGCGCTGAATCCTGAAAAAGGTAAAAAAACATAACAGCGAACATATTACCAAAGTAAGAAATGGTGTAATTTTGTACTAGTGTAAAAACATTCCCGCAAACACTTTTGGAATCATTTCCCGAGAGGTGTGTGTGTGTTGTGATGCCAAAATGCAAGAGGTAGTCCACGCAAGAGAATTGTAGCAATACCTCAGTACTAGCACCATCTCACTAGATTGTATGATATAGTACTACTGTTCTCTGAATTGCTGCAGAGAATGCTCCCAATAAGGCTTCTATTGTGACGGACAGCCAACTGCTGTGCTGGAAGAGTGCCCACAATTTCTCGCACCTGCTCGCGCTTCTCGGGGCGGCGCAACACACCTATCATGCACAATCAATAAACAGCAGATTGGCTAATGAGACATCATGAGAAGTGCATGCAGAGAGGGCACTTTTTTCAATGGAATGATTTGGCGGACTCCACTACAGACCTACACTTCTGGGCACAATTTCGCTCATTCTCCAACAATAAGATGTACCCTATTTACTTGTGTAATCCTCGCACCCCCAATATTGCCCAACAAAAATACATTTTTTTTTCCCCGTGAGTGATTATCACATTCTCGAAAATTGCAGCAGTAATGTCGTCCGCTCCTTTCAACCACCGATGACGGTAATGCACGACAGCCTGGCGCCACCTCGTAAGCATCATGTATACTATCGACGCACGGAGTTCCAATCCAACTCAAGCCAAACCAAAATGGCAAGTGCCCATTGCGGCGTGTTAGTCTATGTTGTGTCCGCTGTGTGGTTACGCTATGGGGTGATTCTGGAGCTACACGGCTGATTTTAGGTTGAAAACGATTGATCAAGCACTAAACAATGACAACAGAGTCACCAGTAGACACTTTGGATTCGACGAACTTTGTGCTCGCTACTGGTGACAGCAGCATGGGCAGCTGAAAGCCACAAGGACACACTGGGCTGGGCGCTGGGCTTTCTGTGTACATATGCTACGCCCGCAAGATTTGCGTACCGTATTCTAAAACCTTCTACTATTTGCTCGCAGCTTTCATGTCTCAAATAAATCTTGCCTTGCATTGAATCTCGTGGTTTTATTGTTAAGGTAAGTTTTAATAAGTACTTCTCAAGGCATGTAATTAGTTGCTAGCGTGAGAATCCTCATTTGTGGCTACTTCGTTGTTGTTTTTTTTTCGCCCTGTACGTTTTTGCGGAAAATTTTGCTCACATATTTCTCGCCAAGCCCCCCCCCCCCCCAACTTTTCATCAATTTTCCGTGAAAAAAAAAAAAGTGCGAGAATTATGTGAGTAAATATGGTAGTATCACCTGATGTAACAGCGTTACAGACCATCCAGTGACTGCTGCAATGTCGTTACTTCTCGTACTTTGGCCCTCAAGTTGGTACAATACAGGCAGGCAAAAAAAAAATACGATGTTGCGGTAGAAAGGGGAGTGGCTGTACACTAACAACATCTGCCTAGTGATCCGCGTTGCGAATTTGACTGGGTAGCATGTGCGGGTCGAACTAACCTTTTGGTATGCCTGGGCGATCTGTTCCGTCTGATTGACCAGGTACATGAGGCGGAGGGCGCTCCAAGCCGACTCCAAGGGGGCAGCCAACCTCTCCAAGGGCTCCATGACGGACTGAAAGGTCTTCACGTAGGCTCCATCTGAAGTATAAAAGGATTAGGATTACATTATTGCAAATGATTTGCACTTGGGTCAAGTTGCTATGCGTGTGAGGGTGCATACAGCAGATCACATCAGACTTTTCTTTTTTCAATAAAATCAATACACTCAAATTATATTACACTCGGACCTCAACATAATAAACCTGCATATAACAAAATATCGGTTATAACAAATAAAATCATAAGCTAAAAATACAAATAGTGCTAGGAATATACCTTTTTAACAAATTTTCGGATATAACAAACCTTTTGTGTGAGATAGTTATAGTGAGGTTTGAGTGTAGCTTAAACAAAGAAACGAAGGGGGATTTAAGAGCCCTTTTTTTTTCTTAGACACAACCAATTTGAGACTAGCTTGCATAATTTTTTAAAGTTCGGCTCTGATCACATACTGGTTTGCCTAAATTCATTGTGAGAGCGCAACGTATATATACCACTGCCACAGTTTTGGTAAGATCACAGGCTGCTCAAACACTGAAGGATAGGGAGAAGTAACGCGCATACTTTTGTTTCCACCTCCTTCAGTTTTTGTCATATCGGTGTAATTTCAACTCGAACACTTACATCAGAACCAATACCCGTAGCCACTTGATTCCTAGTGACACAACGCTATCATCTTGAGTTATTGCACACACCTGCTGAAATGTTAAAAATTTTGATGCCTTGCTGCATTCTGTGAGTGCAGAGTACATTTTAAGCAGAAACATATGTAGGCAGGTGCCTTTTGACCCGAATAACCTGGCACTAGATTTGGTATGTGGTCTAAATTTTGTCACAGATGTCCCTTCACGAGCAGTTTTGAAAGGAGCCCTGAACAATCTTTCTATGTAACGATTGAATAAGCTTAGTTGTCATGATAGAAGCATGATAGAGGCGTAAAAAAAACAAATAAGTGGTCGCCGTGCGGGGGCGATAAAGGAAAAAACTGAAGTGTGTGCGGGCGACGCGTGCCACGGTGCGCGTGCCGGGGCTCGAGACAGCGCAGCGGTCAAGGATAGACGGTTCTCGGCTGGACGTCCGGTCCGGGGAACTAAGCGAGGTCCTCCAGGCGCTACCGTTTCTGTAATCTAGCTGGGGACTGTCCCAGGGACCAGGCGAGGCACAGGGGTTCCGGCTGGTGTTCCTGACTTCTGCAGGGCAACCGTGACGAGCGAGGCCTGCATTCCGGCTGCGCAGCTGGCCCAGGGATCTGACGATGTCCCCTCGGCGATCGAGCGTGTTCCGTGGGTGGTGGACCACTGCTGCTGAAGTCGTTCAGAGGTGCTGAGACGACCCAGGCGTGGTCGAGACAAACGTGGATGCCAAGCTGCCGAGCTGCTGTAGCAGAGAGCTGTGCCTTAGCGAGGGCTGGCACGCGTGAGCGACGTCAACCTGCCAGACAGGACATCGTCTTCGAATGGCGGGCATCGACGTCCTTCAACGACCTCAAACACGGCGAGAACATTCTGAATTCAAAAGACAATTAGCGCAGTTAAGACTGCATATATTAGCGTAACTACCACATTGACCATTATTAGATCATCTTTTTATGTAATATATGTTTTTGTGCGTGTGCACTCGTGGCTCGACTCAGTTCATTGGTGAGTGGTCCTGGGCCCAAACCCTGATGTTACGTCACATTAGTATTGGAGTTTTTTGCCTCGCAAATTGATTGCCGCAAACTGTTTTTGAACTTCTCAGCAAAGATCACAGCTACTCAGTAAGGGATTGCAGGGGGGGGGAACAAGTTATTTAA
Organism: Rhipicephalus microplus; assembly: GCF_043290135.1. Taxonomy (NCBI): domain Eukaryota; kingdom Metazoa; phylum Arthropoda; class Arachnida; order Ixodida; family Ixodidae; genus Rhipicephalus; species Rhipicephalus microplus. The sequence continues at coordinate 30,090,755 of NC_134706.1, read as the reverse complement.
GTGAGCATCATGTCTTCGAGCAAGCGCGACGAACTGCAAGCGCTCCTTTCTGCTGCAATTCCTGTGAGCCAGTGCGGCTCACTGCATAATGTTAGCAGAATATGGAGCGCTGATGTAACTTGGGTGAGGGGTAGGAGGGGAGGCAGGCACAGGTATGACTTAGGGGGTGGGGGGGGCAGGTCACCCTTATGCACCCCCTGCTGACCCCCATGGTGGTGGATTATGGCTAACAAGCTTTGACCCCCGCCTGTGGTGGAACTAACAAAACAAGCACCTTGCAGTTGCTCTTCCAGTTGGGACACCCCAACCTCGAACTCCACGAGCAGCTTGCCGACGGCATTGTAGCACTGCACTCCCGTGAGGTGCGCATACTCTGGTGGCTCAGCCGTGAACCGCAGCAGAGGATTGGTGTCGGCCGTGTCCTCGGGCACTTCAGGAACTCTGCGTCACAGGAAGCCAGAGATGAGTTGAAGGGACACCAAAGTCAAATAACAATTTATGTCAGAGTGAAAGCTGAATGTATGACAACATGTAAAACAACAATAATATCAACAGCAGCGACCTACTTACCGAGAAATTAGGCTAAATGCACGAGAACACATGCCACGAGTAGGACATTCGCAAAATAATCCCGATGATGTCAGAATTACCGCCTATAATCAATCTCTAGTAATCGAACTAGCTGAACTAAATAAAAAAACTTCCGTGCATCAAGAGACTTAACAAAATGCTTCTTGTTCGTTTCTGTTTGATTCATAGAAAAAAGAACCGCTGAACATTACAATGGGAAACGGCGTGAGTGGTTCAAAAGTTCAATTTTTGCCTGGACAGGTCGTGCCATCTAGTGGGGCCCAGTTGAACCAAGCGCCCCTGCCATCTAGGAGGCCATGGCAGGATATTCTTCAATGGCGTTGTTACTACTGTGGTTCCTAATATTTTCGCTTTGCTGCAACTGGTGCCAGCGGCCGCAAAGAAAAGCCGGGCAACATTGAGCAAGGCAACAGTGACGTGAAAGTTTCCGCTTAGTGTGGGCAATTTGAAGTGTGCTTACCTGATGCAGACCACTAAATTGTGATCTTATTTCAAAGTAAGCACTTCCCTGGGTCAAAAGTAGCACTACAAGGTTTCGGGACCACTATTTGATCAAAACACCGACTTAATAGTTGCCTTTAGTGTCCGTTCAAAGGAGAGAGTTGAAAAAGACAATGCGATGGAGAAATAGACACAGCTGTAAATGTGCAGACACATTGACACACCATTAGATGCCCCTCTCGTTCAGTGCTGCACCTGTGCCGTTCTACATTTGCGGGAAGCTGTGCTTACAGATTATATTGTGTATGCTAATCAAATAACCCGCCAATATGTTTTCGCGAGAAATACAATTTCTCACTGGTATCAGTAAATAACCCTAGCAGAATTCACTGAAAAAGATATATTAACAGCACTGCTCTGGTCACAAGAGACCATTCGGTAAGTTGGAAAAGCCACAAAATGAAAAGTATCAGCAACAACGTTGCCTTAGAAATTCCTGTACCAACTCACTTGCTGGTTTTGAAACGATATACACTATGAATTGCATGTATGATCCTTTGTCATGCTTTTAATCATTCTTGGCCCTTGCAACTGATCATTCTTAGTCCATTTAATGTAGAATATTTTGGGAAGGCTTATACCCGTGCCACACGGGCAGAAAAAATGGCATTTACCCCCGAATGCCTTCAGATTTATTGCCATTCGCGCGGTGCCACACGGGCGAACAAAATGGCATTCATCCGAATGCCATTCGAATGCCATTCGCCACCAACTGCCTTCGCCAGAACTCAGTTGACTGATAAATGCCTACTCTCGACGACACAGCTCGCGAAGTGCGATTTATCTGAAAGTATATAAAACAAATCATATTTAGCTAAAAATGAAATTTCCCGTCTTTTATTTGCACTAAAGTCTTAAAAAGATGCTTTGAACGTTATACGAAGAAAATAAAGTATTGATAATGAAACGCTTGTCAATTTTAGTGTCTATTTACGCTGCGGATCTGACTAGTGTTGGCTTAGGTTGCTACGGTCGGCTGCAACGTTGTAAAACAAAGCAAGAAACTAAAACTTAGACAGCGTAATACGCTTATTTCTGCATTTGATGATTATCTGATGTGTATGAAGCTTGTAAATGCTTCTAAATTTTTTTTATTGCTATTCACTCAATGCTCACTTGGAAGGTGCTGTGATCGACATCATCAAGTCAAATGTCATTCGCTTTGGACGTGTAGCAGCGCCGGCGAAACGAATGTCATTCGGAAACTGAAGGCCTTCGCCACCAAATGTCATTTTCTATGCCCGTGTGGCACGGGTATTATTCATCCAATCAGACCTAAATGTGATAAAATACTTTCGAATATATGATGTGGCACTCATATGCTGATGCACTAGCTCTGCAAAAAAAAACAAAAAACAAAAAGAACCTTCAACCTGCATCTTCAATTTTACTAAGACATCATGGTGGAATTGATGACAAGTGAGTTGTCAACACAAACTGTGCTTGACTTCAGTGTCCTCCTTAATTTACTTAGTTTTGCATCTCTAGGAAACTCATCCATGGCTCTAGCACTGAAACCAAAAATCGACCATTTAACTTTATGCACACCTTTTCTCGTGAAACATGTGCACCCATTGTATTGTATTGTATTTTTTGTAGTCCTTTTTGGATCTAATAAGAAGTTGATGACCACTGAGTGTTGGTTGAGACTCGCACTTTCGGCGTCTCTCATAATCATATGGTAGTTTTGGGACGTTAAACCCCACATATCAATCGAGACTCGCATTTTCATGCATACCTTTGCTAAAATATTACCTTAAATGTCATTTCTTGTTCGACAGTGACACACCTCTTCGCACCTCCATCCTCATCTGAACTGTCATGATGGATGGATTTCTTAAATCTAAGGTGACGCCAAAATCAACAAAGCCAGCAAGCAACCAGCTGACCTGGACAAGAACCTCAATATCGCCAGATTGACCTGCGGTGCAACGTCACATTGCCTAGGGCGTTTGAGTCTTTCGGGAGGCTACAGTTACGGAACCCAGTAGAGAGAAAATTTCTGGCTAATCCTCAGTAGTTGGGATTTTCTTTTTCAGAAAGGAGGTGTCAACACCCCCTCCTTTCCAACCACGTGTCCCCAGGTTCTACCAATGCCTGAAACTATAATCTGTATTACGGTGGCCACTGGTCAACCCATTGGTTCGTTGGCTGCCAAATGAATGATTGACCGTAATGGTTGCCGCGATACACATTATGCAGGGGTGATATTAAGACATTAAATACGGCAGTGCGACTGCTCGTGACGGTGAGGACTTGAAGGTCAACCACGGCGTGTTTTCGCTGAACTGTTGCAGGCGCCGACGGCATCGCCTCGGGCAAGTTTCGCCTTCGGTCGATCGTGGTCGACGTCGCTACCAGAATAACCATGCCGCACATCATAATTAACATGACTGGTAAAACAAAAAGCGATATGTTTAGTCAATATACCCAGCAGCATATTAAGGAAATCTTATAGATACAATTGACCTAATATCGCAAGCAGTTACCGCGCTGAAGACCGGCATGCGAGTGTTTTGTGAAGAACTTTCGGTGGACTATCCGACGTTTCACCGGTCGTCCTTCCATTGCGACCCGGACATTCCGGTCAAGGACCGAGTTCTGCGTATAACTAGGAACAAGGTACTTAATTCCACTCAACTACTAACACACGGAGTGCTTAGTTGATAGAGGCGTACTAACAATAATGTTCGATTTCTCCCGAGAGACGCACAAAACTGCGCCGCTTTTCCATCTCTCTCGCGGTGCACTGACAATCGGGTCACCGGTTCGACTCGGTGTACGAAGTCAGATTGCGTTATGAAACTCGCGGACACTCACAAAACGATGTACTTGTGGCGTTTCTGCGGTCCAGCGACGCCAAATCGCCGCGCTGCCGCGGTCAAGGCTCTGCGCGATGACCACATGAGCGCGGCCATGTTTTGAGTTTGAGAGGTCGGCAAGTTGCGGCAAGTCGCAACGTCCGAGTGATCCCGTTGTAAACAAAGTGACAGTTAACTGCTTCGCTACGGTTTGCAATTATTTACTGAAGCTAGAAAACGGGTGTATTTGTAGAGATATTTACGAATCACATAGCGTTGAATAGCTGATGTCTCAGTCTACACTCAAAACCTGTCTGAGTAATAATTAGTAGTCTCGGAGGCCATGCTTTTATGTGCTTTATGATTCATTGCAGTTTGGAGCATTGTCAATCTTGAAGGCACGCAATACGGTCTTAGCCAATAATAGCCGCTTTCTGCAATATAGCTAATAGCCATTTTACAGCCGTGGCGATCCGTAGCTGCCATAACAATCTCGCGAGTTGCGAATGCAGTGCGATTTTGTAGTGTCCTGACCATGACCTACTACACTCCTGACCTGTTCAGATAGCGGGGTTCCTATGGGAGCGCGTGTCCCCGCTCTCGTTCAATCGCTCGCCGTAGGTGGCGCTACCTATAACCTGTTCGTCTGCTACTGTGCGGCCGGCAGGAGGGCGACGGACTGATACCATGCGTCTGCTTCTGTGACAAACTGCCTATACGTGTGATTGTTTTTTGCTGAAAAGGCTAACGTGTGCTATGTGTTACATTTTAGTAGTTAGGCTATACTGGTTGATTGACTTCTAAAGCTGTATATTTGCGTAGAAATGTCTTGCTGCATGGTTGTTTTTGCCATTCCAGCCTAAAAAAACTTCAATTTAGTATTCATAAAGCTTTTGACTAATAATGTACTCATTGGTAATAGAATATCAAACTGATTTTAGGTTGTTTAGGACGCGTCAGGTGAAACGCAGTGCCCCTGTTGAGCACTTACCTTGGACACTCGCCCTGGACAGGTGTACACTTGTAGTCAATTGATAGAAGAGAATAATGCACATACGCCCACGGACGCATATCAAGGAGAGACACAGGAATTGAAGCTTTAACTCTTACTGTGACCTACACAACAAAAATTGTGCGTCAAATTTCGCTACGGGAGTTTGTCTGCTGGAACGGGGAGCGCTGGCCGATGCGCGTTTCTATGATTTTATATGTCCGTGCGATGAGACGATATGGTAAAGGCAGTGATGTGCCTATCGAGGGCAACACATTGCGACCCCAATAAAGTTTTTATCGTCATCATTATCATCATCTTGTCGAGCATAGTTAATAATAATAATAATAATAATAATAATAATAATAATAATAATAATAATAATAATAATAATAATAATAATAATAATAATAATAATAATAATAATGTTTTATTTTTCATCAATAGTTTGATGAAGGACAGCGGCAGGTAAAAGCTGCTCTTCGAAAGAGGCAGCTTGACATAGGCCCACAGACGCCTTTAGCACGACAGCACTTGCAAACAGTTAGCAATGTTATCTAAGCAACAATTACAAAAATATCAAGTTCAAATTCTAAAAATAAAAATAGCAACCATGATAACAATGTAGCAACTGCAAAGAAATCTTGAAAACTATACATGTGTATATCGTGCAATTGAGTTCGGGTACAGAGTAAGAAATCTATGCCAGCTTTCACATATTTATCAATTAACGTAGAAACTGTGTAGAACAACCTATCTGTGGAGTAGTTTGTTCTCGAAGTTTTTATTTTCCATGTTTCTTTATGTCATGTTTCGAACAAATTATTTGGCTGCAGTTTCGAGAGGTCGTACAAATAATGTCGACTTTCTTGAAATTGACGCCTGACCACCAATGCTAACTTAAAATCGTAGAGACGATGTAGGGGTGGTATTCCAGCCTGTTGAAACAATTCACTTCTGCGAGCATCATACGACCAGTAAAAAATTATTCTAATATACGTCTTTTGCATCAGGTACAGTTTTTGTAAGCGCGTGTTAGTCGTAGTCCTTCATACCAAGAAACAATAAGCAAGATGCCAACAGAACAGTCATTTATAAAGTAAGAATTTTACCTTGTATAGTAGAACAGTTTTGCCACTGTACACCGTGCCCTCTACGCGAGATAACTGACCCAGCACACTGTAAATGCGATCGTTTCAAAGCATATTGCTCGAAAATGTAACTCCAAGAATTTTTATACAATTTACTAACTCAATAATAGTATCGCCATACTTGAAATGTATGTTTTCATTAACAGACTTATTTTTAGGGCGGAATAGTACCGCCTTTGTTGTACTAGTGGTTATGTTTGATTGATAGCGCCCAAGGGCGACACCCGCAGTTGGGGCGCGTACACATGCTGAAAATGTGCCATTATACTCGTTTGTCAATGAAAAGCAGATCCCTCAAAGTGATATCAAGGTTTCTGCTAAAAGAATTTGGCGAGTGTATGCGTGTGATTCGAGCAATGTTACAGCACTTCAAAATGAAACAAAACACATTTGTCGCTTTACTTATGCGTGCCACAATATGCCAGTTAAAGCTGATGTTTCAAACAAAGTTTCTGCACTTTCGAAGAATATCCTACTTGCTGGCACACAGTGACGGCTTGTGTCTGCAATAAAGAAAAACATATGTACGCGTACAGAGCTGCGTGCATTTGGGTCATAGTTCAATAAAATGTGCTAGCAAGGTTCTGGGCGCGTACATGATACAATGGAGGCATGCAACTAAACTTTTAAAATCTTGCGAGATTTTGGCTTTTCGGCTATTCTCTTTCTCTTTCCTTCTTTGGCTGTTTTGTCCCGCACGTAGTTTGAGAAGAAAGGACGGCTAAATTTTTGCAACACTAGCCGCGCCATGGCTTCTCGGTGCTCGCTAGTAGCGCCTTTATGGCTGAAAAGAGGGTTCAAGGCCACTGCAGGTAGCACAGTTTGCACAAAAAGTGCCATCGGCCTCTTTTTGGAAATGGCCAATGGCGCAAATGCTTCCGCGGCCCTTTCTAGAGTGCTCACAAAGGAAAGAAATGAGATCGTTGGGTATGAAAGCCCTCCCCTGTCTAAATTAAATATCACAGCAGTAGCTGGTCCAGATGAGCTGGGAGCCTTGATTTTGCCGATGCAGTCGTCGCAAGTAATGCAATCCTCAGCTGCTTTCACCAGGAAGCCCGCTATAAGGCCAAGCGTGCTGGCCCTTATGCCTGGCTGTGGGGCACCTGTGGGAAGGTAGAAATGAAAAGTGTGCAAGAATTTTATCAGTATATAGATAAGCATGCATGATTAAACCGACACGTGTCCGTATACAAAATATGAGAAATATATATATATATATATATATATATATATATATATGTATGTATATATATATATATATATATATATATATATATATATATATATATATATATATATATATATATATATATATATATATATATATATATATATATATATATATATATGGATGTTAATGCGCTTTCAGATAACAACTGTTGCCCCACCGCGGTGGTCTAGTGGCTAAGGTACTCGGCTGCTGACCCGCAGGTCGCGGGACCGAATCCCGGCTTCGGCGGCTGCACTTTCGATGGAGGTGAAAATGCCGTAGGCCCGCGTTCTCAGATTTGGGCGCACGTTAAAGAACCCCAGGTGGTCGAAATTTCTGGAGCCCTTCACTACGGTGTCTCTCATAATAATATGGTGGTTTTGGAACGTTAAACCCCACATATCATCAAGATAACTGTTCATTCAGCCGACGTTTGCGTCGGGAGAGCCCCGTCTTTTTCAAGGTATAATAATATTTACACATTTTCCGCGTCGATTTATAGCTTGTCACGACAGGAGGGAAGAAGTCCGGAGAATAGTATAAACAACAACATAAAAAAAACTGAGGGAGAAACGTTTAAAAATAAAAAAAAATCTAGGAGAAGAAGCAAGAGAAAGACGACGGGATTAGGAAGGGACAGCATCTCAAGAGAGTAAGGCGAACTCAAACGAGCCATGCCATCATCTGTGTGCCAGTTATGACAGCGATTCAAAACCGCCGAAAATTTCTTCCCCGATTGCGGGAAAGGGACGTCGGTTAGTCGAGTTGTGTGGGCGCCTGGTGAAAGCATGTTATATTTTTAAATGTAAGCCATAGTACCTGCTTGTACCATGGACTTATCGTTACATACATACACAGTATAACTGATTGAGAAGCATGTTTTCATCTACATCGTGCACTGACGCAAACGCTGCCTCACGCGGCTTGCATGTAACACAGTAAGCAGCGCAGAGTTTATAATATATGCATAATATCGTATAGTGGGGAATTGTTGGACGGTGTGTAATAATTTTTAAATAATGTAAATCATTCCATTACACGGAATCAACGAGATATGAAAAGCGCACCACGGCAAGTCTGCAGGGCTTCTAGATGTGGCCGCATCGTCTGGGTTATAGTAGCAGATGTCGATGCCGCGCACTCGCCTGACGACCCTTGATTCTGGTTTACTAGCGAGTGCATTTCCAGAGGTTGTCCGGCTTGCTTTACTGCTGTGGAGCACGACGCCTGCCTTGCACTGGGCGATCCAAGAGGAGACGTTGTTTGCTCTGTACTGCCACTTGGTGATGAGTGCATCATTCCCATCACGAGGACTTTCTGCAGTGATGAAAGCGCAGCACGGGCGTCTGTCTGATCGTTGCTTCCTTGAAGCTGTCTGATGGTGGAAAAAAGTGCTTCGACAGGGTCACTGGAGAATTTGGCAGTCAACACGTATAGGAAACCTGAACGGATGAGAAATTGTGTGCACTGTACTGTGGACATTGTGGTCAGTTGGAGAGCTTCGTATGTTTCAAGAGATATGAATGCCCTCTTATGTGGTGCCGCGGCTTTCCATGCTGCGAAAAAGGGCAGAAATTCCTGCTCCAGCCATATCAACCTGAAAATAAAGCAGTTTATTGTAGAAAATATGAAACCTAGCGGGATAAATGGAATGTACCTGTCATCATCTGGGGAACTGAACGGCATCCTGTTTTGGTCCCGGCTTACTACGTGGAAGGTTGTATTTCTTATGTTGTGTATGGTGAACCATTTAAATATCATTTCCATCAGCTCGATGGTTGGCAGGCAGTCTTCAAACCCGAAAATGCCAAATCTGCGGCCGTATTGTAAGAGGTATCGTAAGGCCGATGTCACCTAGAAACCAAGGAGACGCGACATATTAAAAATGATCGGAATTATTTAGAGAGAGGTTTCTAAGCTTGGACGTTCGTATACAGCAAGTGAGACGAGTTACAAGTGGCACTGCAGTCATCAATAACGTGCACTTTTAAGTGAGTTTGTGTTAGTGAACATATATTTATAGAAGCTCTAATGATACGTAATTATTGTGTGGTAAGCAATACGCGCAGGTACATTCGTTAAGAAAGGGAAATTGTATGTTCAGATAACCATGCGCTGTTAGCAGCAGCAGTAGCAGCAGCTCATGTGCATGTTTTTATGTGACCATACTGATAAATATGTTAGCAGTTATATACGTATTGAATTACATTTTCACCATTTGCTTCCGTTTGGGTTCTACAAACAAATAAACCAGAAACTAACATGAATATTCACGTATCGTTTGCGGTGAATTACTATTAAAAGGCAGTTTTTGTACTGCTTCATTTGAACGAAAAGCTGCAAAATTTTTTCTGCTTCTGCATGAACATTCACTTGACGTAATATGATGTAAAATGAGTTGTGGCGTAATATTAGCGCATAAAAGTTTGCCCGAGCGCGCCAAAGAATTTGAGAAGTATAAACGTCACTACTGATAGAAAACTGCGAGCATGATTCTAGCTCAATTAGATGTATTTTTTTGTGTAATACAGGTTGCAGGAAGCATACATAATTTACAGCTAACGAAAAGGCATTTCCTGCATGACCTGTGTGCGTCACGCATTGTGATGTCTACAAGGAATACAGAGAATCTGGGAGTGTGTGACACTAACGCTAAATGGGTTTACACCTTTTCTTATACATGCCTGTGGAGAGAACACTTCAACGGCCCTCTTCACGCTTAATTTCTCGAAGTTCGTCGGGTAAACGTGCTTCTGCGTAAGGTTCCGAACAAGCTTGAACGACGACTGTTTTTCTGTTATGTCCAGCAACTTTCTCAAATACGTGGGGCTGTAGTAATGCCCATTGTTGAACAGAACGCGTTTGGTGGACAACATCTGGTTGCGGAGATTTTTCAGGATGTGGCAGTGGTCAAAAGAAAGGAAGAGCCTCCGATTCATATCCATTGGATGTCTGCAACAACAACAAAAAAAAAACGAATAAATAAATTGGAGAAAGGCGGCGTTTGCGGTGTGAATAATTAGTTGCATATACGGTTTTCTGTTTTTTACCAAAGTAATGTAAATGTTAGCCATTCGAAGGACGTGTGCGTTGTTAATTATTACCTTATTATAAAATTTCTCCACTCATGCCATGATCCTGCAGGTCTGTGTGTGTGTTTTATTGAGATTACCTACACCTTAAATCTTCCGAAACTTTAAGTATACTCACCCATTCATACAGTCGCATGCAGGTGCGCATACATTACGCAAACGCGTAACGTCAATTGATTTGTAAAGACGGGCTATTTACAGCGATTGTACTGTTGATAGCAATCTTGTTATGGACACGGCTTTCTTATATGGCAGCGCTGATTAAAAAAAAAGAAGGGGGGGGGGGGGGCTCTGATGCTGATACAGGCTTTTTTTTTTGTGCGACCAAGTCTTTTGTTTTTTTTTTTCACTCAAACACGGCATGCATGCGCGTGCATACATTGATTGATAGATATGTGGGGTTTAACGTCCCAAAACCACCATATGATTTTGAGAGACGCCGTAGTGGAGGGCTCCGGAAATTTCGACCACCTGGGGTTCTTTAACGTGCACCCAAATCTGAGAACGCGGGCCTACAACATTTCCGCCTCCATCGGAAAAGCAGCAGCCGCAGCTGGGATTCGATCCATGCATACATTGAGGGCACACTGCGAATACATATAAAAAAATATTTACACTAGGCATTGCGCACAGCTTAATGCGAGCTGAGAGCAAAAATATATACTTAGCAACTTACGGCACAACTGGCATCATACGACCATTCCCTAACATGGTGAACATCTTTTTGTTCGAAGCGTGGTTGTCAGCTACAAGTCGGACCACTTGGAATCCTGCTTCTTCGATGGACTTAATTACTTCAAGTGTTAGTTGATGCAGGTGGTCTCCTTTTACTGACTGCGTGAAATAATATCCCACGGGTAGCCTGAAAAAGATAAAAATTAGCAGTATTCTGTAGCGTCGGTGTCAGCTGGGCTTAAAATCTCACTCCGTTGGAGAGAGGAGGAGAGCCAATTGCTCATCTCGAGTGCTTGTCAAATAAGTGCACAATGCTAAAGTTGACTTGCCGGGGGAAAGGGGGGGGGGAGCCCTCCTTAAAAAATAGAAGACGACTCCCCCTGCCCCTCCCCAGACTTTCAGCCCTGGTCGCGGAATAGCACATCATTGGTTAATTAAAGACAACGTTTTCTTTTTATATCTATAGGTGGGGTTAGTCTTTCAGTCACAGCGAAACGTATAGTGATAGACAAAGTGATGATTCACTTACGTGTAGTGCGTTGATAAGCCTACAAATACAAAGGCGAGAAGGTGTGTGGCCAGCTCGTTCTGAATGCCCACTTCTTTTTCTAGGCCTCCCATTTCGACTAGGCCATGGACTTTGTCTCCTTTTTTTTCGTACGTCAGTGCTTGCTTTAAAGACATTTCATCCACAATCAAAGAGCCCATTTTTTCCTAACAAAAAAAATGGGGGGGGGGGGGGGAATTCACTGTTAACAGACATGCGTTATATATCGGCGGAGACAGTTAATTATATAAATAACCTTCTTTGTTGTTCCGTACATGACCCATAATTTAACAGAAATGATTAGGGTTTAGAGCAAACATAGCGCACTGCCGTATACTCTTAAACAATACATCTTACGTTCGAGTAATCCTTGCCACAGGTCTGGTCCCTGTTTATTCACTTTAAATCACTTTTCATTCGGCTATACTAGCATGTATTTTGATCAGTCAAACACTGCCGCGTGCGCTGCTTCCTTCGTTATTCGCGTGCATATTGTAAATAATTCTGATCGAAGTAACGTACCCGTTCGGACAAGTGTGTGCTTTCCGTGTGCAGCCTTTGCTTCATTAGCGACGAAACAACTGCTCCAGTACAGTAGCCAATGTAACGCTTCAGTGTCATGCGACTTGGAAGGGTGAGGCACCCAGACCTCCGCAACATTTCGTACCCGCAGGGTGATTTAGCTTGCCACATTATGGCCTGCCTGATGGTCACCTCTTTCCAACGGTGATTTTTCTCACGCAGGCATTGCAATTGCTCCTTCAAAAATTCAGCCTTCTTGTCGTTCTCGTCCAGCATTTCCTGATGATGAAAGGGCAGTTGAAATGCGTAAATCACGCGCAAGATAACATACTGGAAGAAAGCGGAAGTGCAGGGGAGAATGGAAGCTTGACCCGCTGAAACATCGTAGAGCAGGGAATGCCGGCGCATCCAACAATTCGACATTTACGTACTGGACTTGCCCTTGTCAAGACAAGTTTAGATGTTGTGGGAGAGTGAGCAAACGTTCACACACACGCTACTAAAGGAGGCTGTTGCTGTCCTGACAAAGAATAGTGCACCTGATTGTCGAAACCTTGCATTTGGCATCATTCCTTATTCAACAATTCATAATCGCGAGAAAAGATATGCGTTTACTCTTAAGACAATAATAGATGTTTCATGTCACCACGTGGACATTCAATTGCAGCTATGCTACATTAATGAATTGCGCAACTTCAGACTTGCGTCATGTTCAGTAACCGGCCACCGACTCACACATACGGACTAGCGGAAACTGTTCACTTACACTTTCCAAACCATTCCTTCCTTTTTGAATGCAATGCTGCTCGCTCAAGTTTATAAGGCAGACATCACATGTGCGTCAAGCGTGGCTTCCTGTACGAGCATAAACCGATCGGCCCATAGCACCAACACAACACAGCTTGCAAATTACTGTCTTTCCAGTTGTCAGTCCAATGTCCCTAATTGTTTGCGACGACAGAAATTTGAACTCGTTGTTCGCAGGATAAAGGAATAAACTCGGGGTGCGCCAATCACGCAAGGGGGTACACACCGACCTTCGTATCTTAAACACTTGCTCATGTGCGCGCTTACCCACCAACCTTCTTTTATTCCGTGTCCTTATGTCAGGCCTACACCTTCGTATGACCAGAAAGATTGCCAGCATCGGCGTACACTAAAATGTCACGTAAATTTATATGAAGAAGAAAATCTATAAACAGAGTTTCTCTCGAGCAGACATCATGACAGCGGACTTGTCATCCTTAAGGCTATAATTGTATTTCAGTCTTTCAGAAAACAAGCCTGCTTGTCGAAACGCCGCCTCGAAACAACTTTGCTAAAACTACTGATTAAGCGAGTTGGTTCATGATTATTTTCAGTGTTTGTGTGTGTGTAAACAGCGATTAAAGAATGGGAACAACCCCTGTTCACAGGTTTTTTACTGCAAGCTTCCATCCTCCCCTTTCTGACGTTTCTTACAAAAAAGTATAGGGACACTAAGTTAATAGACTGATAAATGAGTACCTGATAATTCTCTATCGTTCCTGTTCCGATCATACGACTATTAGAACAGAAAAAATTAAGACTAGGTTTAATGTTCTGAGTTTGGCGAACAATCTTCGACACGTGCACGTCGCTTTATGTTGCGTCGCTCCTTGTGTACTTGGCCGCATTGGCTGAGAACATTTCTTTGAAACTTGCTACTTCAGACCTTGCATCTACTAACACAGCAGTCTTAGACATTACCTGAGGCCGTCAAAGTATGACGTCACTGCTAGCCGATGCGCGAGAACTTAAGGGTAGCATCGCCACCTTTACAATCTCTTATAGTTTCGAGAATTCCTTCGCTCACCGGACGTCCTCTCGTAGTACGGGTGATGTTGATAGAATTGACTTACTCCTAAATTGTTATTATGTTCAGAGTCATTTAAAATTAAGTGCGAATATAAAAGGATTAATATAACATTCGTCCACTGACGTAACTGCGTACCTGCAGCGTTAGAGCGCCATTCGCCTCGGCGAGGGCTTTCATCTCGAAAAAATCTTTCTTTAGCTTCTCTAGCTGTGAATGCAAATTACTGTTCATTTCTTTCAGCCTGCTGCACTTCCGCCGCAACGTCTTAGTTGCCGCGACCAGGGAGCGCATCTTCTTCAAACCGATCGACGTTTGCGACGTCATGGAGCGCCGCACTGGCCTCTTCTGGTGTTCCCCTTGTATAACTGAACTACAGTCCTCCATGTTGTCCTGACTTGATGGAAAATGCAACCACTCGGCCTCTTGTGCAGTTTCAATTGGGTTTTCAGAACTATATACTTCCCCAGGCTCCGCTGATGCTCGCTCTTCTTGAGAAGAATCTGCGTTGGACGTTCCCCTGTTAAGCCGAAAAAATAGCGAAGCATGACAGATATATTGTCCCGCTAAACGCATAAGGGAATACTGCTAACATTATTCTTATCCGTTGTTGTGTTAGACTTCAAGTTTTACTTACAGTATTTTTACTTGTATGGGTGCCAGCGTTGTTTCCCCCTGCGTTCGTTTTAGCCGCTTTTTCCGCGGCATTGGATCTTGCCCACGTGGATCAGGAGAAGCGGGAAATAAGGAAGGCACGGCTGTGGGCTTCAACATCTTCCTTTTCGTCACTGTTCTGTAATCTTCAGCGGTAAAATGCAGGCTGCATACCTTCGACCGGTCGCTGGGCTCCCAGCGATGCTTTCCTGAACCTTCATCAAAGGTAAAGGCGTATACGCATGGCTAGCAAGATTGCAAAATAACAGTCCATAACACCTTTTTTGTAATTAATTTTTCCAAAATGTAACAAGCCAAATGGGGAGGTTAAGAAAAAGCATAGCCACGATTTTATTCTGGGGAAGTACCTGTATACCCATTTAGTGCATTTTCATATTTTCTCGCAGCCTTTGTAAATGTCTTTTTAGATGACTACATTCGTCGATTGATGTTTAGTGATGGTACGTGGTCGAGTCCAGTGGCATACTTGAAGCCCTTTATTCGAAGAGCTCATTGGCTATACAAGGTTTCATAACAAAGCTGAATTTCCTAATGGCTGCTCAGTAACGAAGCGCGACCCAATACGACAGAGCCGAAACCGAGGCGCACTTGAGCGCCTTGGTCTTGGTTTAGAGCGCAAACCTCTAACCTGTACAATGACTCCGCCGTTGACGACGATGACTTCAGTGGTTTTTGTTCTTTTGCATTCTCCAAAACGAATCTTTGTCATGCATGATGTAATCTCAGATGCAGCACGCACATAAATAGAGTATCTGTCGCTGATTATTCCAGGTTCCTCATTTCGGTTTCACCGGCTGGGTCTCTTAACCCTCACAGAGCCGATGGGCTCATTGCACGAAGGACTTCAATTATGTCATTATACCCGACCGCCTGCCAGCCCTATATAGAGTGAACAGTTAATCGCCACATTTCGTTACCGGCGTAACGTTTCTAATTACCTTAAGTAAGCTTATACAGAAACGAACAAAGCTGTATGGGAAGATAGAGGTTTGAGATGAGAAATACATTTGACCAAATTCGGTCGCTAACTTCAGTGACACCCAGTGTTCAAGAGTTGTCCATCGCTAACACACACACACACACACACACACACACACACACACACACACACACACACACACACACACACACACACACACACACACACACACACACACACACACACACAGAGAGACAAACTGTGGAGGCAGCACGTAAATATTTCATATCATTAATTTTTTTATGGATTTCGGCGGCATTTGTTGAGGCAGCCTTCGGGAAGGGTGCTCGAACCCCTCGCAACCCACCGCTACGCATTTTTACATAATTTACAGATTTCGTATATTTACTTTTTTCTTGTGTGCTATATTTAAATTTCTTGGCACTATTTGTGGAGCCTGCCATATTAGCCGCGGTACTTTAAAAAAGCTTTCATGTTTTTTAGCTCAGTGAATTAGCATAACACACGGAAATAAAGTTTACTAAAGCACCCTGGTGCTTCTTGCTAGCTTGCAACTCGTTCTGAATTGAAACGACTCTCAAAAACACAAGACTCACCTTTTCTTCCAATTGCCTCGATCCATTCTTCCCGTATGTCTGTGGCAGGAAACTCGTGAAAACTTACTTTACTTTGTTTGCCTTGTTCCGATTTGCAATATGGCACGCAGCAATACACCATACTTACATTTGAGGTGTCAGCTCATCTAAAAAAAAAAAACTGCACGCGGCCACTATTAGAGCTGACTACTGCAGCTATCTGCCGTCTGCAAGTTTCTGCACACGACCTACTGTGTTTCTGCGTATCTTCTGCAATTTGTGTATGCGTATCGTCTGGAACCATCGTGATTCAGTGTGAACAATGAATGCCTAACAATAGTTTTTTTATCTCGTTGGACTACGTTTTCATTCAAGAAATATTTTCATAATAAATTTTCCTTCATTTGTAGAAAAGTTCCCGTCTGCTTGCCACTGTGACCCTTTGTGTGCTTTTTTTACGGTTCTATTTCTGCTTCAAACGTCCACACGAATGCAGCCAACTCTGACGAGGAATCATATCGCTTTATTTGCCATATTTTACACATTCATACACAATTCATGCACAATAAGAACGATTTGCACTGCCACAGCGATGGCTGAAGCAGACGACAGCGAACAGGTGCTGCCTAGCGCCACGCCGCTCGTAGGTGACGGCCCTAGCGGCAGAAGGTATGAACTAGAACGTGGGCGCTGGAAGAGGTGCTCTCTGGGCAGGTCAGGAGTGTAGTAGGTCATGGTCCTGACGCGCAGTGGGTCGGATTTCCTAGTGGTGCGTGTTTTTCGCGATTGAATAAAAACAGCGGCTGGTGTGACCCGATCGAGACATGGGAAAGGTTAGGCGAAGCAAGAAGCCCCCTCCCGAGGGCTGGGAACTGATCGAGCCCACTCTGGACGAATTGGAGCAGAAAATGAGAGAATGTGAGTGCTTTGCTTGTTTGCGTCTTCACTGTGTTGCGACGAGGGCCTGGCCGGCGGCGTCACTGTGACATCGCTTTAATAAGTTTCTCCCGCGATCGCTTATTGATCGGCTCAATCATATCATTACGAAACACGCAAGAAAACAATGCGACTAGAAACGGACCACAGTCTTGCTGAGAACTTGCGGCTGTATGTAGTTGCGCTCTGCTGCGCGAATGAGTCTCAGCTGTTGCTTGGTTGAATTATGTCGCGAGAGTTCGATTGTGCATTTTCAGTGTGCAAGTTACACACGCGCAAGAAAGAGTGTCGTTGCGTTATTTGGCTGCCAGACACACCAGGTGATCGAGGTTGGATTCATTTTGCGGTTTCTCGGGAAGTGCGGCGCAACACAGCAAGTACAGCTTATCATCAGATGGATATCTAGTATTGCGCCCTGGGAGCTTCAAGAAAAGCTCGAACTACGCTTCGTTCATGAATGTGGTCCTGAAAAATTAGCAGTGTTGGTCATCTGAAGGCTCCGTGCTAAAAAGAGCGGTGTTAGTGCATCTTAACCAGTGCATTTCTTTCAAATCACCGCTAAAAACACGACGCAGATACTTTTGCCTTGCGAATGTACATTTCCTTTCGAACGGATTGGTCAGTGGGGTGTTGTGGTACGTGTTCGCAAAACACTGACAAAATTAAGAAAAATTGACGTTGGGGTCTATCAACAAGGGTGATCATTAGAATTCTCAGCCCGAAACCAATATTCCTAGAAGGGCGCATCATTTTATAATGAATATAACCGGACTAACGCAAAGTCGCTCGTCAAAACATTGGCTTACATTTGGGGCCCCGCCGCGGTGGTCTAGTGGCTAAGGCACTCGGCTGCTGACCCGCAGGTCGCGGGTTCGAATCCCGGCTGCGGCGGCTGCATTTCCGATGGAGGCGGAAATGTTGTAGCCCCGTGCGCTCAGATTTGGGTGCACGTTAAAGAACCCCAGGTGGTCGAAATTTCCGGAGCCCTCCACTACGGCGTCTCTCATAATCATATAGTGGTTTTGGGACGTTAAACCCCACATATCAATCAATCAATGGCTTACATTTGGGTCTTTCCATTCTGCTGCTGCTGTTCAAAACAGAGTGACTTTTCCTATGCCACAGTGGTCAGACTGAAAAAAAAAAAAACGAACCTCGTGCTATGTTTTTCGCAGTATGACTAAGTAGTTCCAGGCATTGGACTAAGTTGTCAGAAGTGCCAAATGGTTGCTTTGATCAAACAGCGACTGCTTTGGCACATAACGCATGGCTGCACTAAATAAAACACGCACAAGAAAGAAATGCACACTGGATGTGCGCAAACATCTCTTCCTTGTCTCCGTTTCTTAGCGCAGCCATGCATTATGTTCCAAGAATGCACCGAATAGCCAGACCAAAAGCGTTACTGCTTCAGCTCGGTTGCTGGCTACTTGATTTTTCAGTCGCACAACTGTAGTCATGTCACAAACCTCAGAACCACTCAGATTAGTAGAAAGGGGATGTCTGCTTATTTTACAAAGTGTTCTCATTGCTAGCAGGAGCACACTCATTGTGCCAAAGGGCAGCTCACTTTAGCCATGTGAACATTGACTCCTTGGTCTGAAAATGGTCGCGCGACCAACACTGGTCGCAAGTGCGCAACAGGCCTAAGAAATCCATTTGGTTTCAGGTGAGACGGAGTCTCACGAGGGCAAGCGCAAGGTTGAGTCCCTGTGGCCCATCTTCAAGATCCACCACCAGAAGTCCCGATACGTGTTTGACCTCTTCCACAAGCGAAAGGCCATCAGCAAAGGTGCGTTCCGCTTGTCACCGTTCACCAATACTTCTCTTTTGCACGAACTACGATGCGTCCATCATTGGTTTGTTTGTTTTACTTGGCACCGTGACTGCGTCTTTACACACAGGACCAAGGAAATGACGAAAGGTTAGAGGGAAGACATGACAAATATAAGCTGACTCAGAAATAAAGCTTATTCATGCAAAAAACAAAAAAAAAAACTTGGAGAAAACATTGCACATGTGTACACCAGTACACCTAGCTAGCTTTCCATTTGCAAAAGCACAGAAACCACTAGAAACATGACAGAAGATACATGTAATTAGCAGTTAGACGTATCAAGAAGTTGTTTTTTCTTGCTCTGCATGAACTTGTTCAACTAGGTATGTACTGTACCATGACTGTGTTATACTACACTCAAGCCTCATTATGACGACGTTGCATCTTACAGGAAAATAAGTTTGTTACATTCAAATATCCGTTATAGAGGCATGTTCTAACGCTATATCTTTTTCAAGACTATTATTCATTCACCTCGTTATAACCGATATTTCGTTTGATCTGGGTGTGTTATTTTGTGGTCTGAGTGTACTAATGAGGCGTAAGGTTGTTGGGCAAGCATGAACTGTTGGGTGAGTGGGCGTCAAGTGTGTAGGCAGAAATTTTTTTCGGAGGGGGGGGGGGGGGGGGCACCTTTTTTATTTCTGGAGGGACACCCCCTTGAAATGGTCGATTTGCGCTTTCTATGCCATGGCGAAAGATATTTTGGGGTTGGGGGGGGGGGCACAGGCTTGGTGTGCCCCCCCCTGGCAACGCCCCTCGTTAACATGGCATTTCAAATGTCAAGAGCAGAGGAATTGCTGATGAATAACTAAACAGACCAAAAGAACATGGGTACTGAAAGAAAAGACCTTTCTTGCTGGTACCCATGTTGTTTTCTTTAGTGCGTGTATACACGAAACACATACATTTACGATGGACTTAGGTTATTGCTACGGCATGTGAGACTCTGCTTCAGCTATATTTGACTGTGACAAGTTTTGTTACTATTTGCGTGATGTGTGTGTGCGCGCAGAGCTCTTTGAGTACTGCATCCGCGAGGGTCTGGCCGACCGCAACCTGATGGCCAAGTGGAAGAAGCAGGGCTACGAGAACCTCTGCTGCCTGCGTTGCATCCAGACCAGGGACACCAACTTCGGCACCAACTGCATCTGCCGCGTCCCCAAGGGGAAGCTCGAAGAGGTACCAATGCAAAAAATTGTTCTAGTTAGCGCCCTTTCGAACTGTTTAGTTATATTTGGGGTCTTACGTGCTAAAACCAGGGCATGATTCTGAGACGCACTGTAGTGGAAAGCTCTGAAAATTTCGACGATTTGGTGTTTTAACATGCGCCGATATCGCACATTACACTGGTTTCTAGCACTTCCCCCCTTTTGAAATGTAGCCACTGTATCCGTGGCTTGTAGCTGTCTTTACACAGTGCTGCATCCCCAAAACTTCAGCTTCAGGATTAAAATTTCCTGTAGCTATTTCTGAAGATACCTTTCAGATGGGTTAAGGTGGGGTGCATTGATTGCAAGCAACCTTTTGCATTGTGTTTATTCAGTGGTGTTATATACGTCATCACGCTTTTTCTTTTTTTTTCTTGCAGGGTAAGATAGTAGAGTGTGTCCACTGCGGATGCAGAGGATGCTCAGGGTGAAAAAACTGGCCACTCATCTCCACCATTGCTGGGAAAGCTCATCTACAGTGTCGCTGAATAAAAACTTCTTTGTACAGCCAAAAGTTGGGTGTGCAGTGATGAGCTTCTCGCCAGCCCCACATAGGTCTGGCACTTGCCATTTTCTTTCCCATAGCCCAAGGTGTCTTTTTTTTTTTTACGCAATAGTGTTGAAGAGCTCGTTCTGCAGCAATAACGAGAACAGTGTCGGCGGCGTTGGTTTTTAGTGGAAAATCGGCACTGTGTGCGAGGGAAAAACTAGGGTAAGATTCCTTCATATTAATAAAATTGTTCGGTATGAGTGGGAATTCATCCAGGTTTTTTGTGCATTAAGTGGGTGTTCTATCATCAAGCCAATCCAGTGCTTGAAAATGTTGCTGATGTCATTGTTATGATCGGTATTGAGTTAAAATTCAACATTGTACGCGGGCACGAAATGAACATAGATGCACATAACAGCATTCAGTTGAACTGGGAAGCTAACTTGTCCATTGCAAGTAGGTGTTGTACCACCCAGCAATGCCAGTGCTTGAAACTGTCATGGAAAAATACACTATATAGAAATTTAATGTACTGCGAGCAGCCTCCACTATGGACATAATATTGCATCACCAAAGAGCAGAATCACGCCAGGTGTCAAAACATGTGAACTGCTCAACGAGTTGGTAGTTTTGCAATGGGTTGGCCCACCCATTGCAAAGTTGTCTGGTGTAATTGATCACCAGCAGCAACAGTAGTGTACAGCTGCACAAATGCACTCGTTGCCTTGCAGTTGCGTAGCGGGTACTACGGAAATGCCGAAAGGGAAGAATTAAGACGTAGCTGGCACTTCTCAACTGTACTTGCAGTAAACATAGTAGGATAGCTCAAAATGCTCAATGTGATACACCTTGGATGGTTTGTTTTCTTCCGGTATGTTGTCCACCAAGAAGCAAAGCGATTGAGGAGGTGATGCGAACGGGGCTTGAATTACGTTGTACTTTCAAGAGCGAAGCTCAAGCACTCTCAGGAAGTTTTTTTTTATTTTTGTGCTCTCTACCAATACCACGTTCTAGTAGAGGCCTAAGATCGCAACCTAACGCTGAGTCAAGAACAGGACACAAACTGTATGTGCATCTACAACTATCAAGCTACACTCAAACCTCCATATAACAAAACTGGATATAACAAAATGTCGGTTATAACAAAATTGCCTAAAAATATTTTTGCAATATATATAGGGTTAAAAATAAACCTTTATAACGAATTTTTGGATATAATGAACTTATTTCGTGTAAGGTGCAATTTTGTTACGAGGTTTGTGTATATCGAACACTGCATGTCACATGACTGCACAGCACTACTCGATGCCCACAGATAGCATCGTTGCTTGAGTATGTGGAATGCCTAGGAAACAAAGACGGTATTGAAGTATCAAACAAGAAATGCAATTAAAAAAAAATGAGCAGTGCAAATTTTTTAATGCAACAATTCAGCACTCGTGCAGAACTTGAGTGGTGATGAGCCAGAATCGAAACCAGGCAAGTAATCTACCACAGAGCCGTGCCAGTGTTTGAAACTGCTTTGGAAAATCTTTAGTCATTCTATTGCTCAAGGATTTAATGTTAACAGATGCAACACTGCACGACACAAGTGGTGAATCGCATCAGGTGTCATCACATCGTGAAAATATCATTGACAAGCGAGCGGTTTAAAAAGTTTTTTTTTTTAAGAGTCGAGCCACAATTCACAAAATCCTCGTCATCGCCAGCAAGCAGCTTTGCAGGTGCGTGCATAGCGCAAAATTAAATTATGAGTGATCGCTTTGTGGGTACTCTGAAATTTTACTTGCAGTAGGTGCTCCACAGAGTTTAAAGCGGACAATTTTGTGAAAAGATGTTCCTTTCCCCACCTCATTGCCGACTGTGTGTGCGGAGAAACTAATTTCTGTATATGGATGAGGAGAAGCGAAACATGCCTTTTTAACGCCACTGCGTTTCACACACGCCTAAAGGTGAATGTGAAAGTGTCCTGCCATATTTTTGTTTCGGGACCATTTTGAAACGCACCTGTTGTGGCGTGGAAAACAGCTTGATCGATGGGCTAGCTCGACGAGTTGAAACGATACACCATCGAGTCGAGCACAGCGCACGACAGTGAAGGACAATGTGTTTAACGATTCTGGTTAAAAAAAAAAAGGAAGACTTTATTTACAAAACTTAAGATTATAATAGCGCCAATCGTGCCGGTCGAAACCAGTGGCAGGGTCGGGTTGTGCAGGGTGGCCCAATCGCAAAGTTCTGCACGCGGCGGCCGACAAAAACGTCGAAGTCGCTGTTGCAGTAGATTGGTAAGTGCATTTCTCTCTTCTCCATCTTCTTCACTCCGACGATGCCATCTGTTTTGCTTGCGCTCTGATGCGCTTCTCGTACTCCAGGGCGTTTTGGCTGTGGTATAAAAAATAAAAGCATAGAGTTACGCGGCACAGAAAAAAAAATTAATATTTGTTGTAGGTTTCCCACGTGGAAGCTTCTAAAGTGCATGATGCATGTAATGCAGTTGAGTGTAGCTACGAAAAAAAAAAAAAAAGAAAACACCAGGCCTGCGCGGAAGGCGCAGCACAGTTACAGGGAAAGCTAGAAGAGCGGCCTTTCCTTAACACTCATTGGGTAACTGCTGCAAGCACATTTGCTTGATGCTCACTAGAGCATTAATAATAAAAGATTTAGGGTAGTAGGCCAGCATTTGCTATGCTATTTTTTGACATTCTGATAAGCGTAGTATCGCATAAACTATTTCGTGCCAATTGTTCATGCAGTGGCTGACGAGGAACAGGAATTACACCTGAAGTGGGTATGCGCCACGGTTAATAGGTGAACAAAAACAACCTTTTGTAATGGGTTCGAGGCATTGGATGACCCACTCGTTATGCTACTCGCATTGTGCGACGACTGCTTGTTCTTTCACTGCTCTAAAATGCTTTATTAAAAGTGGTATTAACGTAATTGCTTTCCCGACATCAACCCTGCCTAAGACAAGTTTGCAACGAAGTTTCAAGCACCCCGTGGCTCAGTGGTAGAATGCTGGGCTGGCACCCAGCGGACTCAGGTTTGAGCTCCACTGTGTAATTGGTACTAGGTTTTTTTTTTCTAAATTTGCGCAATATGGTTACGGGCACCGGCGGCAGCTAACTAGGGTGCTGCGCGAGACCAGAGTTGTGACCTCACAGCAGCTTTCGCTTTAAAAAAAATCGGTGCGCAGTGCGCTTGGTATCGTATTTTCGGGTGCCGATGTGCCAAACTGCTAGCCCCTGTTCCGAGCAATCCTTGGCGTTTTGGGGGGGGGGGGGGGGGTTACAAGCTTGACTGTGGGGTCTGCTGCCAATGCATAAAATGCCCGTCTGCAGTTCCAAGGAGCTAGTGCATGATGTGCTTCGTTACTTGAGAAGAAGCACGTTGACACGAGTGCACTAGCACGTCGTTTTTGCTCGCAATGTTCGCTGTCAGCGGTTAGGCCTAAAGATGACCCGGATGACGCGCCGCGCTCTTAGACCACGCACGTGTTTGTAGTAATCTGATCGAGCATCCGCTTACAGCCCCTAACTAAAGCGTAATTATATCCCAAGTGATCGTGGAGCTGTGAACACGTCACGAAGTAGCGATTTTTGACAGCCATGTCATCCCGACGCACAAGCAGCAGACAACAATCTCCCAGAGTGAGCAACGGGCCAATGACGAGGCGAGCTTGGGGCGGCCCAAGCCAATGAGGGGCCTAGAAGGTGGCCACAGCCAATCAGGAGCCTCGAAACAACCTTCCAACATTAGCTTTTTGCGCACTTTTTTTATAAAACAAGGAGCCAGCTGAGAAATGCACACGGAGAAAGGCTCTTTCCGATGAGCTCAAAAAGCCCTGTTGGAAAAAAGCCGGCTCCTGGCTGCGAAATCGCGAAGCTATAATTTTTTGAAAATCAGTTTTCTCGTAATTTCAAGAAAAATTTTCACTACCTAGAAGGGTTAAACAAATTTCCCGAAAAATTTCTGCACGGTTTCAGTGTAGATATTTTGGAATCTGATAGAAAAAAGGTTCTAGAAACCGAATTTCAAAAATCGTTTCTATGCCTTTTTTCGTGATACAAAAGGCTGCAAAACACAGCTTTTATCCCTGAAAACCTCTCCAAATGTACTTGCAAAAATAAAAAAAAATAGAAAATAGCTAGCAAAGAGAAGGCGCGCTCGTAATTCTGTGAGCGACCTCTCGTAATTGCGACATCGTTGTCCAACGAGACCAAGGGCCAAAGGTACCGTATTTACTTGTGTAATCTTTGCATTCACATAATTCTCGCACCCCCCCATTACCCAACAAAAATACAATTTCTTTTTTTTTTTCTGGAGTAATTATCCCACCTCCGAAAACTGCGGCAATAATGTCATCTGCTCGTTCTAGCCACTGATGATGATAGCGTGCGTCATATTTTAAGCATCAAGCGTACCATTATTGCACAAAGATTCAAGCCAAGCCAAAGTGTCAAGTGCACGTTGCGGCGTGTTTTGTATGTTGTGTCGGTAATCTCGTCATGTTATGGGGCAATACTGAAGCTACATGGCTGCTTTCAAGTTGAAAGTGATAGACCGTGCACTAAACAACGACAACAGGGCCGCCGGTAGGCCCTTCGGAATTAAAGAGTTTTGTGTTCGCTACTGATGACGGCAGCTGAAAGCCACCAAGGCGCGTTGGGCCAGCCGTGTGCCTAAAACTGCGATTGATGGTAAACTTTACTTCTTCAGAAGGAAACTGCGGACGATTCTGTTAAATAGCCATCAGTTCAATACTAATGGCCTACGCTTACCTTTTGAAGGCTCCTGTTGAGTGACGAACGCTACCGCTACACCAGCAACGCCCACAAGCTCTGCGTATAGTATTCCGATTCTCGACTACAGTTAAACCTGGATATAACGAAACTCAAATTCCCGGGAAAATTCGTTATAAAGAGGATTTCGTTATATGCAGGTTCGGCACGAAAATTTGAAAAATAAATGCACAAACTGAACAAAATGGGGACTGAAGACAGGGCTAACTCAAAATACTTAATCTACAGTAAAACTGCGTTATTATTGTGATAGCAATTGTATGGACACTCTTGGTGGGTTTTTGCTGTCGCTGCCATGTTCCGTAACAAGTCCAAATTGATAACATGCCCCCGCGCATCGTAACTTTCAAGAGCGGGTAAAAGCGCGCGGGCACTGCTAAAACAGAAATCAAAAGAGTGTTTATGTATCAAAGTGCATAAGATAACACCTCCCGCATGTTAGAACTACCATCGATAGCTCAAGCAGAAAGTAAACCACTTGTCTGAAACATGAAACAAAACGTGGGGGAGGGGGGACCGCTCGAGCAACAATAATGCTTTCGGGTTGAAACAGTGCTGTTTCAACCCGAAAAGACTGCGTGAAAAGAGCACTTCTTCCTGGAGTGGCTGTATTCGCAGACACCAGCGTTTTGTACGAGTTCCGCGATACTG
Organism: Rhipicephalus microplus; assembly: GCF_043290135.1. Taxonomy (NCBI): domain Eukaryota; kingdom Metazoa; phylum Arthropoda; class Arachnida; order Ixodida; family Ixodidae; genus Rhipicephalus; species Rhipicephalus microplus. Next base: position 30,064,720 of record NC_134706.1, on the reverse strand, counting down.
GATCCAAAAGAGTTGGCTGCCAGCCTTATAACATTAAAATTTTTTGCTATCGTGTTCATTGCATTGCATTCAATTCACCGTCATGTTGCCAGAACTAATCGGCTAATCGCGAAAGCTACAAGCCTGCAAACTCGCGGCGCAAAACGGAAGCGCGTGACGAGCCGACCTCTGAGATCTGTCATCACCGTGGTCTCCGAGAGTTTCCATCAGCACCTAATCTCATATCCTCGCTGTTGTGAGAACACGGTTATCCGAAATTAAGAAAAGTTAGAGCTTCGCTGCAAGGGCGAAGCAATGAATGCGATAACATGGAATGTAACGCTGAGAACGGCAAGCAGATCGAAACATGCAGCGTGCTTCTCACGCACAAATGACGCGCGAAAACAACATGCACAGGACGAGAACGAACTAACAACGTTCGCCGCTCAACACTTAACGGGCTGTTTAAACAAAAATAAGGCACGAAACGTAATCACAGGCATAGGTATGAGTGCGAACTAACAAGTGCCCCAGCTGTTACTTCGCTGCTTTTGAAAAGCGCACTCTTTTTGCAAACGGCACCCACCCAGCGAGCAAAGAGATCTATGTGTGCCCGGCAACTAAATGCAATCATTCCGGTCAAAGTCGAAGGCACCCGATTTTCCCAACCCAGAGGGTTAGCGCGAGCGCGCCCAGGCATCTAACCCCCCCCCCCCCACTCGCCGCATGTTTCATATATATACGTAATTACTCGAATCTAACGCGCACCCTTTTTCCGGTTAAGCGAGTTCATAAATCGCATGCGCGTTAGAATCGAGTACGAACAAAAAATTACGGTCAATCTATTGCCATCGCAAATCCGAAATGGCCGCCCCCTACGTGCGTCGGCGTGGTGCGTCGGCTATTTCTGCCTATGTGTTTACCATGTGCGGCACTTCGTACGTGTGCTGAGGAGTTCGTCATCTAGTAGTGCATTAGCATCGACGACGTGAAAGGGCCGACTCCAAAAACTCAAGTGCACCACGATGCCGCTTTTAAAAGAAAAGTCATCGCGTGTGCAGAAACAGACGGAAGTCGGGCCGCATCGCGGTCGTTCCCGAAACGTGCGTGCGGGAGCGGCGGAAACAAAAGCAGAAGATTGTTGACAGCAAAGCTTCACGCAAAGGCTTCAGTGAGCCACAGCAGGGTCGGTTTCCGCAAATTAAAGAGCTGCTCCGCGAGTATGTGCTTGAGGAGCGAGCGGCACAGCGGCCCGTGACGACAGAACTGCTCCAAGTGCGGGCTATGCAATTAGTCTTAGAAAAAAGTCTAATGCGGAGCCAGTTTAAAGCGAGCAGGTGCTGGCTAATTAACTATATGAAGAGGAAAGGCTCTTCCCTTCGAAGGGAAACATGCATATGCGAAAACTTTTGCGGAGAAGTACGATGAAAAGCTTTACAGTTTTCAGAGGTTCGTCCTAAACTTGCGGCGCATCAACGGCTACCTGCTTGGGCAAATCTGGAATGCCGATCAGACGCCTCTTTACTTCGACATGCCTGGCACCACAACTGTCGAGAAGAAGGGGGCAAAGCAAGTTCGCGTGCTGACATCGGTCCACGGTAAAACTACAGTGACGGCAAAGCTCTGTTACACGTCAGATGGGCACAAGCTTCGCCCGTACCTCATATTTAAATGGAAGATGCTCCCGAAAGGAATCGTTTTTTCGAGTGGTGTGATCGAGCGGGCCAGCGAAAAAAAATGGGTGCGCGTTGCAATCGATGTCTTACGTTTTTTTTTTTCGCGGTGGAAATCGGGTGCGCGTTACAATCGAGGGCGCGGTAGAATCGAGTAGATACGGTATATATATATATATATATATATATATATATATATATATCTGTGTGTGTGTGTGTGTGCGTGCATCATATGTCTGTGTGTGTGTGTGTGCGTGTGTACGGTGAGTGGCAGCAGCGGCGGCGGCAAAAAAAAAGATCCAGCGGAGACTGTCCATGTAATTGCTATCGCAATAAAAAAAAAAGCTAATTGTCGTGGGGGCCACACTATGCGTGCGTAGTGAAACTATGCACGGCCTCGAAAGCGAAGAGCAAACGACACGGACACAGACGCTGCGGAAAACTATTTGGTAAAGCGCCCTTCATAGGCAACGCGGCCTCAGATATGCGACGCTAACTGCGTCACATATCACAAAGGTAAGGAAAGAAGCGCGCGCAGGTGCAGTCTAGTGCGGCCGTGAATAGAGATGGCCCAAGTCAATTGTCTGTGGACTTACGGCGCCAGCCACGAATCCCTTTTGTGTTAGGAATCTGACGAACTCACCAGTAGATAGTGTATGCCTCCGCCTGCGCCGGGTCTTTGACGTTGGGCTCGTTGAGCAAGTCTTGAACGCCGAGCAGGATCTGCTTGATGGTGATGGCGGGCCTCCAGTCCTTCTCCTCGTCTAACAGGGACAGACACACCGTACCCGAGGGGTACACGTTTGGGTGGAATAGGGGGGGCTCGAACTTGCACTTGGGCGGCGTCGAGGGGTAGTCGTCCTTGAAGACCATGCGCAACTTGTACAGTCCTCCTTCCCAGGGCGTCTGCGTAGCAAATACGACAGCCATAAGTCCAGTGGACTCAAACTTAGCGGAACTCTTCTAAACGTAACTGACATGAATGGCTTCGTACTTGAATTCTGCAGCCCAATTCAACTCTCACTAAATGGAACACCCACGGAAGGGAACACATTTTCCTGGTCCCTTCCGGTAACGTTTGACGAGATTCAACCGTATTGAGTCAATCATTCTCCGATGAAAGCGATGTAAATTGTGCAACGTTCAGTCCAGAATTTAGGCAGAATTGCCACCAGACAGCGTAGCACAGTATAGTCATTACAGCAAGTCACACGGCTAGGTGAATCCACTGATGTGCACAATCAAAACAAACAAAGGAACACAGTAGGGGACTTTCAAATTGCTTAGTGATGTCCTTTCATTTTGTCCTGCAATGGCATAATTAACTACTGCCCAATGTGTTTGAAGTAGCTCAGAAACAAGCTATCCTGAAGCAAATAAGCGGTTTGGAGAAAAGAAAGAAAAAAACCTTGTACAAATAACAAGCCTTGCAACACAACAGAACGTGGACAAACAAAAAATTACATTTCAGCAGCAAATTAAAGACAAGCCAGGTCTTTTTACGCAGAAGTTTTCAGCTCGCAATTTGCCTTTTCCATTTTCCTGTGCTGCCCTCTGCTGTTTTGGTAGGGGCTGGAGGGACTGGCATTGCTTGAATGAAGGCCTCCGAGACCAGCAGTCATTTCGCGACTTTTCCGCTAGGGAAGGGGGCATGAGCCACGCCATTGCGCAAAAGGCAGATTACCGTTTCATACCAAAATTGGAGAGGTACCAGTAAATCATCACCCAAGTGCAGACAAGGCAAATAACTTACAAACACGAACTAGAACATAGCTTGCTCCCTTGTTGATAAAGCAGGCTCAATATGTAAATTAACAGGAAGGTTTAATTGGAATAGTTTACCTCGGGTGACTAAGTGAAAACGGGCGACCGAGCGGGTAAGTAGTGTTGCTTCGATTTTGTGAACTGCCACAAGGTGAACCATGAAAGAGAAGAAAACAGCACTTCGAACAGGATAAAGTGAAGACAGCAGATACTGTGCAAAGTCCTTAAATTTCACTTCATCCTGTCCAAAATGCCGTTTCATTCCCTTTCACCCCAACAAGATTGCCCCTGCAACTGACAGGAATAGTGCTTGCAGGGGCATGTCGTCACGTAGTGCTGTTCACCCCTCTGCTGAACGTGGCTCCACAAGGCAGTGCTCCGCGAAGGGCCACGAGAGTTTATGCTACCAGGGGCATGTCACGTACAATGCTGTCCCCTTCTCAAGTGAACACGGCTCAGCAAAGGTAGTGCTCGGTGGACAGCCAATGAACAAGCGCATGGCAGTGCATTGAAGCTCGGCCGCATGTGTGCAGGGACCCTGGGGGTGACACTTCATGCTATCTGCCACGGTGCTGAAGCATGCCGCTCGTTGATAGCCACAGCCGTGCTGCTGCTCTTGCTTAGCTGTAGTGCAGAACGCTCGTGTTCGTCTGCCCAGCTTTGATTCGATGCTCAGCAGCAAGATGCAAGGGCACTCCACGAAACACGGCCACACTAAGCCATGTTCACTTCACGAGCTGATGCCACTGGAACTATCCGCACAAACATCTCCCTCGGACCAGATGACACGAAAGAAAGCGAGGTAACGCCAAGGTAAACAGAGCTGCCCATAGCATTAGGAGCTAAAATTCATGTGTGGTCTGTGTTTAAAAGGCAGTTATGTATCAATGTTCAACCCACTCGCCTCAGAATCACCTTGAGTGAGATGTTACCACAACTAGTAATGACAAAATTGCAATCACTGGTCCGAACAATATCGAAGCGACCAACTACCAGTTGCACAACGCCACGAAAAGCACGAAAGGGCCAACCCGAACTCACCCCCTGTTTTCCGGGGATGGCGCACTCCCAGTTGAGCAGGTTTAACGTTCCATCCAAGTTCTTTGTCGGCCGGGCGACGAACCCCTGCAAAACAGGCGAAAGCGCCGAAGGATGTCAAACAGTCTGGAATACCTCAGAAAACTGAATACATTCAACACAAGCACACATGGATCGCAGACTTGTGTGGTCTCATGAATCAATCTAGAGCACATTCCAAACATTCATGAGGTTTCTACTCTAATAGTGCATAGACTGTGTAACAAACCACAAAATAAATTCTACATTAACACGTAGTCTAGAGCACAGACTCAACCGCGGTTTCTTTCAAAATTTACAAGGAGGAACTGGCGCTGCGATCGTTCTAGGAAATGGCGGATAGTACTCGAATAAGCCTCATCTTCGCACTTGCGGCTTCGATTATCGTTGTTGCCTAGGTTTTTATCAAATTAAAGAATAGATTGGTGTGAACTTTGAGACCAGATTTTCAATGGTGAGCATGAAAAAAGGTTAAAAGCGCGAGTGCACCTGCTGAACATCTGCTGAACTTCGTCTTGTGACAAAGCAGGTGCAGGCCACACGGACCCAAAAGAAAAATTTAGACCAATCTGTGTACTACCCATCATTCCCAAGCAATCAATTGCCATAGCAGCTCCCATAGACAGTGGAGCAGAAAAAGTACTGTTTTCGAGCAGTCATAAGTGTTTTAGGAGCAGAATGAATGCTAGTTTGGAGCAGCTACTAGAGCAAGTACTAAATTTGCAATACATTATTTGGAGTTAAGAGCATTATCAAAGCATTTCGTAAATATTAACATTTAAAAACTGTTGTCAAATAAGCAGTACATAATTGGTATGAGGTGTAAAAGCAATCCAGCTCTTTTTTCCCATTTCATCACACTAGCCTGCATACCTAGCTGAAAAAACAGTCAAATGAGCTATACGCTTATTACAAGTCAGTTCTTGTTGCAACAATTAACCTCAGAGCCAATAATGCTGAACATCAGTTGCACAAAGAGGTGATGGTACAGAGATCCTCTTCAGTTGCCTGGGGGCTTATGAGTCGGTCCAACAGTAAAAGTTCATCATTCTCATTCTCTCAGAGTCGTTTCGGAGCAGGCTTGTAGCAATTACTGAGAAAACAAAAACTACTGTTTGGAGCAGCAGTCCTCTTTTGGAGCAGTTTGGTGAAGCCCTTACATCCCTGCATAGACTTTAGGGACTAGGCTACCTCATTTCCTGTGAACCAGACCACTAAATGAATTTCGCCTTTATCTTGTGGTCCACACCATAAGTGCTGTGGACTGTGTGGAACAGTCTACGCTGTAGCCCAAACACCTCTCTTGACGGTGATTTTCATTCACAAGTGGCAGAATTGTGGCCCGGTCCACGGATTCGGCGATGCATTGTCGCGCTTCCAGCGCTATCGCCCGATTGATTGATATGTGGCGCTTAACGTCCCAAAACCACCATATGATTACGAGAGACGCCGCAGTGGAGGGCTCCCGAAATTTCGATTGATTGATATGTGGGGTTTAACGTCCCAAAACCACTATGATTATGAGAGACGCCGTAGAGGAGGGCTCCGGAAATTTAGACCACCTGGGGTTCTTTAACGTGCACCCAAATCTGAGCACACGGGCCTACAACATTTCCGCCTCCATCGGAAATGCAGCCGCCGCAGCCGGGATTCGAACCCGCGCCCTGCGGGGCTCCCGAAATTTCGACCACCTGGGGTTCTTTAACGAGCATCCAAATCTGAGCACACGGGCCTGCAACATTTCCGCCTCCTTCTGAAATGCAGCCGCCGCAGCCGGGATTTGAACCAGCGACCTGCGGGTCAGCAGCCGAGTACCTTAGCCACTAGACCACCGCGGCGGGGCCAGCGCTATCGCCTGCTGTCGCGAACTCTTACTCTCCACGGCACTCCGGCCACCATCGACATCAAGAACATGGGCCACTGACAGCAATAAAGGTGTTTCCAGAACAATCCTGCGCGCGTAGATCTCTTCCTCGACTGCTACAAAGGCAGAGCCTACAATGACTCATAGGATCGGCACCACTTCAATGGCTGTAAGTTCGTCCAACCCTAGCCCTTCGGACGTAAACTGCGCTAGCGTACTTGCGCAAAAACAAGGCGCCTTTCCCGTTGACATGGACGCGGTTAAATCGCACGCAACCCCGGCAAAATGCATCTGTGTGAAACAACGCTGAACGGCGTAGCATCACAGAGGGTTACTTACAAACGGATGGTCTTTCCTCCACGCTTTCCGCTCTTCCGAGAGTCTAGCGATGGCGATTCCGGACATGTTAGTTCTTCTGCAATTAAAGAAATAACAATAAACAAACACTCGAAGGCCTCGCGTTGGCGGCATAGATCCGAACGAATATCGCCGAGCACTAGTTACACAAGGGGACACATTTGCTACGTTGTAGGTGTTCCCCTCGAGCTCAGGTGTGTAAGTACAACAAATTTCACACGCGCAAAACGCACAAACGATTAGCAATGCATGGCGGTCAACTCGTGCAGGCACGTCGGCGAAAGACCTCGTCGACGGAACGGGCCCACATTTTTGTTCGTACGGCCCTGCAGCGGCCTTACTCGGCAGTAGTCGCAAGTTTAAGGCATCGTAGAACGAGGCGAAACCCGCGCGGTATTTATTTCTCTTTTTGTTTCTTGATTTTGAACGCAGAATACCCACGCTCTCAGCTGTCATGATGGACAACCAACGCCGACGATACAAGCTAACCCTAGCCGCTGCTGCGATACGCGATTCACCGACGAGCAGCGGTAGCACCGGAACCGGGAGAAGCACACCAACACACACGGAGGTCCTCGCTGAAGTTAAGAGACAATTGCAGAGGCCAGTGAGACCGGGAGTTAATACGAACCGTGGACCGGGAACAAGCTCAGCTCCGTTTGCGCCGAAAACCCTCCAGCTCGTAGGTCGAGGGACGCGAGCGCGGTAGCGTGAATGGGACAAACACAGTCGAGAAGGCGACCGGAGGTGAGCGTTGCGGTCCGAAACGGTGACAAAATACGTTTCAAGCGCTCGCAGCGCCCTAAGTGCACGCTCATCTGTTTTATTGTTAAACGTGTCACAAAAAAAATTGCTGTGGTAAAAAAAATCGCCTTTTTTATGACAAAGCGTGAGCTGCAAATATTAATAAATTTTAGCAAAGGCTTGTTTTGTGTGGTTAACACAAATCTCAAAGGCCACGCTTTTAGATATAAAATTGTTATACCAACGGTGGCAATGACGTATTTTTATTACGGTTTCTCATAAAAACACGACTTTTAAGAGTGGCAACAAAATAAATTGTCACTACTGAGCTTCATCGATTTACCAAGTCCCGGATCACTCGCCGGCAGCCCGCGGACGCCTCGGCCTAGAGGAGGCGTTGCCTCTGCTCATAGACGGCTACGTCACATGCTCGTCGGCCGATGGTCCGCGCCTGCCTCATAGTCTTCGTTGTGGTCATGTCAGTGTCGTGTCGCTTTAGTGCAAATGTGCCTTTAAAATGCCCAATGGCATCTAAGAGTTCTTCGACAAATCGTTAAACAGATGCATGGCAAAAAGTTAGTAACATTACGCAAAAGAACCGTTGCAATCTTTAAGTGTCTGCAAGCTTACGTAGTAAAAAAGGTCATACAAGTTAGTAAGTGCCCAATAAAGTTAGCAACAGCTTCTATAACTCACTATTGGCATGAGGTTGCAAGCTTTCTACTGTTTTTTTTTTAAGAGTGCACACTTAAGGTACAGTGATGTCGAAATTGAGCGAGACAGGACGAAGTTAGGAGAAAATAAACGTGTGAGAAGGAGGGTTATCCAGGGCACTAAACCGGCTTAAGCTCGCAAGCCTGTTCGAAACTGCGCCAGGTGTTTTTTTTTTTATATATATATAATGGAAGTGTGGACTTTCAATTAGTTAAGGAAAGGCAAGGTACGAGTCATGTGAAGTTGAAAGCCGCTAGGCAGCCAGGTGGTATTCTACAGTGCTAAGAAAGTGCAACAAAACCCCATACTTGAATATAGCGCAACAGCCTAACATACAATGACAAAATTCGGTTCAAATGCAGACGCCGGACCATTCCCAATCGTATTAAAATGCGTGACAAATTGTTAAAAAGAAAAAAAAAGAGAAAATCTCTGGAGTGCGGCCTCACTGGAGACCACCTGCCGGTAAGGCACTTCCTCACAAGAGCAGGATTGGCCACCCTGTTGCAGTACTTGGCCACTACCTCCCGTGACTACAACAATAAACACTTGGCCCTCAGTCCCCAGAGGCTGCGAATCATCTGTCCAAGGGGGCGGTCAGACCTGTGACGCAGCAGAGGGTGCTAAGAATCTCTGGGTCCGGAGAGGACGCCGTTGGAATTTGAACTTTGCCACGTTCAACGCTAGAATACTATGTAGTGATGCGAGTCTGTATCTATGCTATTCGAGGACTTAAGAGGGTGTGAAATGGAATGCAGTAGGGCTAAGCGAAGTTAGAAGGACATGTGAGGCTTATACAGTGCTGAAGAACGAACATGTTCAATGCTACCGTGGATTAGTTGACAGAAAAGAACTAAGGGTGGGGCTTCTTGTACACAGGAATATCGCTGGCAGCCTAGAGGAATACTATAGCATCAGTGAGAGGGTGGCAAGTATCATAATCAAGTTTAACAAAAGGTACAAGATGAAGGTGGTACAGGCCTACGTGCCTACATCGAACCGTGATGATCATTTGGATGAACGCTTCTATGAAGACACAGAGTCAGCCATTAATAAAGCAAAGTCACAGTATACTATTCTGATAAACGACTTTAAAATGCCAAAGTTGGCAAGAAACAGGCCTGAGACCATGCAGTGGCGAATATGGCATCGGATATAGACATACCAGAGGACGTTATTAGTAGAATTAACATAACGTAATAATTTACGGATCTTGGATAAATTCTTCATAAAACAGGCTAACCGTACGTGGACGAGGCGAAGTCCTAATGGTGAAGCTAAAAAGGAACTAGACTTCATTCTTTGTGCACACCCAAGCATTGTACAGGATTTAGAAGTATAGTTGGCAAGATTCGATGCTTTGGCCATAGAATGATAAGAAGTGGTATCCACCTAGATTTAAAAAAGCAAAGACAAAAACTGATACGCAAGAAGCCGAATAATTAAATAACAGTGAGAGCGAAAATACAGGAACTCATAGTTCGTTTTCGGAATAGATTCGGAACACTAAGCAAGGTAACCAACGTTAGCGTTGAAACAATGAACGATTATATTCCTATAGTATCACCAAAGAGTGTGCAATGGAAGTCGGAAGTACTGTCACTAGACAGTACACTGGCAAACTATCGCAGGAGACGACGAATCCTATTAAGAGACGACAAACCAGGAAAGCCTCAAATGCAACCGACAAAATAGAGCTGCTAGTGGAGCTTTCGAAGTTAATAGGCGTAAGGTAGCCGACGTCAGAAGGTATAACATGGAGAGAATTGAGCAGGCTGTAAAAAGCCGCGGAAGTCTAAAAGCTGTGAAGGCAAACGTAGGCATAGGCTGAAATCAGATATATGTATTAAGGAACAAGGAACCCTCATAATCAATTTGAATAGGATAGCCGAGGTGGCAAGGGAGTTCTACAGAGAGCTGTACAGAAGCCAAAACAAGCACGACGATATCGTGAGAAACAATATATAATAGTCCAGATGAATTCGACATCCTACCAGTAACGATACGGGAAGTAAAAAAAGCCCTATAGAAGGAATGAAAAAAGGCAAAACTGCTAGTGGGGATAAGGTAACAACGGACCTCCTGAAAAATGGCGGAGGAATCGTGTTAGAAAAACTGGCCACCTTATGTACAAATTGTCTCTTGACGGAAAGGGTACCAGAATCTTGGAAGAACGCCAACATCATCTTAATTCATAAGAAAGGGGACGCCAAGGCAGTGGCGTACCAACTCTTCTAACCTACCGCACTAAGAACCTACGAGGAAAATCATCATAGTGGCAATGTCGGCAAAATATTACTATGTTGTAACATAGCCTCGTAACAATTTCATTTTTCCGTAAGAAAATAATTGAGTGATTACTGTTGTGAGAGATAACTACGCCTTACTTGTCGGTTTCCCCAGCGTACAGCCAAGAGTGAAGCAGCAAATGCTTTGACCGGTCCATAAAAAGTTGGTTCGTTCCCATATATAACTGCATCGGCCAGTTGCACTGCAATGAAAACATGAACAAGTGATGTAATATATAGGGCCAAAGCCCCCCCCCCCCCCCCCCAACTTTTCTCATAGGGAGGGGGGGGCTTTCGCCCTTTTCTCCCTTGTGATGAGTGAAGAGAACGACAACGACGGAAGTGCGGGGCAAGGCGCGTGTAATGTGCGCGTGAGTGTCAGCGAATCAGCTGATGACCTGTGGTGGCCCATAGAGGTGGCGTGCCACGATTGGGCCACGTGTGACCATTACGTGGCAGTAAGCTTTGTGACTGGGGACGAGCCAAAGCAGCGGCAGACGGAAGACAGCGGGCCGAAGCGTCGGACGCAGGCGATCCAGGTTCCGGCAGGGAACGCGGCCGTCCACGCTGCTGCCGTCCAACCACCAGCCGGGGCGGCATTGCCGGCACGAGTACTGCATCTCGGGGTGCGGCCTGACCTGCTGTTCTCTTCCTTGCCGAGGGCATCGCGGATCTCGGCGAGGCGTCTCCGCAGTCAGCCGTTCGGCACAGCGATGAACGTGGCCTGGCTAATGGTCACGGTTGCGCCGAGCAACGCGTCTCGACGCCTTGCTGTTCGCTGGACGGGCTGGCCATTCCCCGCATGGAGCATCGCGTCTGCGATGCGGGTTGACTGCTCCGTAGCCGCACCCATGCCATCAAGCGCCGGTGTCACCAGAGCGTCGCACATCGGCAAGGGACGAGCAAGACGTTCTGCCGGGCGAGACGCGGGCGTGTGTACGGAGGACCACGGAGCCGGGCGAGGTTCAGGGTGGCCGAGGATCCAGGTGCCAGGGGAGTTCTGGCTGAATCGAGGATCGCCGAGCGGTGCCGAGCCGCACAGAGCGACGTGTCAGACTCGGACGTGGGACGCGAGCTCATGAGCTGCCGTGTGCAGCCGAGGGTACCTGGCGGTGCCCTGGCCAGGAAGGAACGTGCGAAAGAGAGCTCGAGGGTTGAGGCCACGAAGGCAGACGAAGCGGTGCGCCGCACGAGAGGACGAGTTCCTGGCAGCGTTCCTGAGCCGTACGTGCGACCCGTACGTGTCGGCCAGGTCGAACCCCGGTGTGTCCGTTCGAGGTCGAGTCCGTCGGCCTGTGCAAGGTCCAAGGACGGGGCCCGCTGAACGGCTCCTGCCTGGGTGCAGTGGCCGGGAGCAGGTTCGTGGGCGAGACCTACCAGGTGTGGTCCTCGTGAGCCGTGGCCTGATCCTGGAGCTCCGGAGTTGTGACCCTGACTGCTGGGTTGGCCGCGACGTCCGACTCGACGGAGCTGCACACGGTAGCGTATCCGTGCGCCGTCAGCCGTTCCACCCGTGCCATCAAATAAATTGTTCATTTTAATCCTTTCTCGTCCGCTATAAGCAAACATAGTGACGAACGTCCTTAACCATCACACCCCACCCTCTCGGACGATACGCCTATGCGCCAAAGACTTGAAAAATTACAGGCCGATCAGCTTGCTGTCCGTTTTCTACAAACTATTTTACAAAAATATTAGCTAATAGAATTAAGGCGATATTACACTTCAATCAACCAAAAGACCAAGCAAGATTTCGTACAGGCTACTTCGCAATATACCATATTCATACTATCAATCAGGTAATAGAGAAATGCGCGGTATACAACATCAGGGCATCGAAGAATCCTACATAAATATACTGGAAGAAGTCTACAATGGATCTACAGCCACCACAGTTCTCCATAAAGAAAGAGACAGGATCGCAATAAAGAAGGGTGTAAGGCAGGAAGACACGATCTCTACTATGCTATTCACTGCGTGTTTTCAGGAGGTTTTCAGGACCCTGGATTGGGGAGAGTTAGGGATATGAGAATTAATTGAGAGTATCTTAATAACTAGCGATTCGCTGATGACATTGCCTTGATAAGTAACTCAGGGGACAAATTGCAGCCCATGATTACATAACTGGACACGGAAAGCAGGAACGTAGGTCTGAAAATTAATATGCACAAAACTAAAGTAATATGCAACAGTCTCGGCAGAAATTAGCTCATTGGGACAGGTGGAGAGACGCTGGACGTTGTAAAAGAATATGTCTACTTATGAAAGGTAGTAATTGCGGAGCCGAACCACGAGAGTGAAATAACTAGAAGAATAAGGATGGCGTGGATCACATTTGCCACGCATTTTCATATCATGAATGGTAATCTGCCACTAACTCTCAAGAGAAAGGTATATAACAGTCGCATCTTGCCAGTACTTACTTAGGGAGCAGAAACCCGGAGGCTTACAAAGAGGGTTCAGCTTAAATTGAGGACGACGCAGCGAGACATGGACAGGAATATGGTAGGCGTAACCTCAAGAGACAAGATGAGAGCAGAGTCCGCCATAAAACAAACGGAGGGTTTAGGATATGATAGTTCAAATCAAGATGAAGAAATGAACATGGGCCAAACACGTAGGCAGGATAACCGCTGGGCATTAAGTGCAACTGACTGGATTCCCAGGGAAAGCAAACGCACGAAGGGGAGACAGAAAGTTAGGTGGGCCGACGAGATTAAAAAGTTCGCAAGTATAACGTGGCAACGGAAAGCAGAAGACGGGGTTTATTGGCGGATCATGGGAGAGGCCTTTGCCCTGCAGTGGCCGTAGTCAGGCCGATGATGACGATGCTCGCAAATAAAACGCCTATAATGGATCATAAATATACGATGTATCGATGAGGCTTCTAATCACGAAAAATGTGAAGCAAAATGTTGGGATACGTATGCCACTCTGAGCAGCATACCTTTTCACAAGTTCTGTCTGCCTGATGTGTCTGTGCCTGGCTGTTTTTTTAATGAGCGTAGAAATTTGTGTATGTATTAAATAAAATGCAATTCTTACGAAGAAAAAAAACCTGCCTCTTTGCACTAAATTTTCTGAATTACTCCAGCTGCATTGCAAATGGTTCCAGCAGGAACCAGTTGGCCTTTAACTGGAACTAGTTACATGTCGTTCAAATGAAGTGGCTGAAGTTCAATCCTAGCTGCAATTAGATGTTTCCCAGTTGGTTTCTGTAAGGGCGTGAGTTATGCCGCGGAGCATCATGGCCTTGGGACGGAGAATAAATGAGCGCAGGCTTTCCCGACGCCATATCTCCGCCTGTTATGTTTGTACTAACTGAACGGACCCGCAGCTCAGCCATACTCTTAGGGGGAGCGTGTAAGGCCGGGCATGAGTGACGCCGCAGAGCGTCATGGTCTTGGCACCAGGAATGGATGGCACCGACGGTAAGTCGCCTTCTTCTGAGGACCGGGCGAGTAAAACCGTTGGGAGGCCCAGTACTCGTCTCTTGTAACTGAAGCCTTGCCCCGTATACAAATCGAAGACCCCCCCCCCCCCTCCCTTACCAAATATCAGTGCACTTGAGAATCTGTCTGCGCGAGCAGCAATAAGAGAGCCTCGAGTTGAGGGACGCGGGTAGAAATACGAGCCACATGCGGTGGTCGGGCGGAAGTTGGAAACCGGCGTCAGCAGCGAGGGAAAGCGCAACGCCATTCGCGCTGGGCCAAACCAACACCGACTAAATTTCAAGGCCGAAAGGCTGCCGCAGTGACGTCAGAGGTTGGAGGCCCAGTTACCCAACTGAGCATGCTCAGTAAGACTTTTTTTTCCACATCTTTTATTCGGCCCAATCAAGCCGCAGCAGCTGCGAGAGCGGGAGCGTTGGTTCTCTTAAAACGTGAACGAAACACAGGCTTTCCGCAGCGTTCGCGGCGTAACTGGGCCTCCACCTTCTGACGTCACTGCGGCAGCCTTTCAGCCTTGGAATTTAGTCGGTGTTGGCCAAACTGTTCTCTCCCTTCCTCCATTTCTTTTTCAACCTCCCCCTTTTTTTGTCTTTCGTTTGTAAACACCGCACGACGGAGCGTGGACGGGCAGTCTGGGGTGTGGTCTGGGCTGTAACCATGGTCTTGTAAAACGGTGAGGCTCTGTGCTGCGTACTTCCCTATAGAGTGCCCTGGGCTCTGAAACCAAATGAGGTGTAGTAGAGTGAGGGCCTCTTGGTTGTAGCCGCTGTTAAGTGCAAATTAGTCTCACCACCGGTAATTACCCTATGCAAATGTAATAGAACTTGTCCATAGCCATTCCAAGCCTTCTGTCGAATACTTCATCCGTGCCGGGCTACATCAGCGAGTATCTCTCGCGTCAACGTCGCGGGAGGAAAAGAATAATTACTATTTCCAACTGGTAATTAGTACGTTGTAACTGTTACCAACCTGCTTCCAGTACAACCAGAAATTGTTCAATTATGACTCTAGCTGGAACCATTTGGCCTGCAGCTGTAGTACCAGTTAAGTGTATATAGACTACAAATGGTTCGAGTTTGATGCCAACTGAAACCAGTTTTCTCTAAACTGGTTTTTGACTGGTACCAGTTAAGCTGTAACTGGTACCAAGTACTGCCAACTTCTTCGCAGTGCAACTGGAAATGGCTCTAGTTCGACTCCAGCTGGAACCAGTCAGCCTTCGACTGGCACACCTTGCGTCCCCTTCAATTGGAAAGGGTTTGCCTTCGATCCCAGCTGGACCTGGTTTTCTGCGAGTTCGTTTTCAATGCGCACCAGTTGAAATCTAGCCGCAACCAGTCGGTTTTCAACTGGCACCAGTTGGGTCCCCACTTGGTAACATGTGCTACGTGAGGAATGTTTTTTATCAAAGCAGTCCGAGGTTGTTAAATCTAGAGGTAACAACTGATATTATTAGCGGTCAAGTGTGTGACATTTTTAACCTCTTTGAGAACTCACTTTCTTTATGTAATTCTTGTTATTTGTTTCATTTTTCTCTCCACACCGACATGACTGTTGCCTAATATCACTGCAATCAGTGCGCATGGGCTGGTCCTCATACATAATGCCGGGTCATTCGAAAATAAATGGTGAGTTGCAGTACAGCAATTGTGTTTGCGTCCTTTATGTGAGCGTGAATTTTGTTTTCTTCTGTGCGCTGCTTCTTCGCAAATTATGGTTTTTGCAGTGGTTTATAGACAGTAGCCAACCAATTGGTCTAGCCTGCGATATTGCGGTTACAGTTAGTAAATGTTGTCCAAGTCCCTTATTTCTATCCGAACTAGTTTGACCGTCTATATCATATATCAAATTATTACTGAAGTCGTAAATACCTCAAGAATAGCAGTAATTTCTGTTTGTAAAGAAGGTGTTTTAATTAGCCGTTTACAGATTGTATTTTACGAACAAATGTTTTCTAGCAGAGTTGCAGTAACATCTGCAGTTTCCAAGGCTCTGTATTTGTACCATTACTACTTTTTATTATTATCTCTGCTACCATCTAATGTAATATAAAACTATTTGCTAACGACTATGTCATCTATGAAAAAATGAAGCCTTACAGGTTCCATAATGATCGTAGTGATTCTGTAGCTGTCTTAGCTAATTGGTGTTTCAAGTGACAGATGAAAATAAATTTGGAAAAATTTTGGGTAAAGAGTGTGAGCTGCTAAAAACAAAGCTATCAAACTTCGCATACGCAATTAACACCACTTCTCTTAATGAGGTTGAGGCTCATAAACATTTACGAGTTACACTAACTTCTGATATCCATTAAACAACCAACACATATAATCAACCACTGACCTCGAATGAAGAAATCGATCACTAATATAATTCCGAAAGTGCTACGCAAATAATTTTTCTTAAAAATTGGCAGATCCCACGTACAGTGGGAATCGATGATATGCGAAGCACAAATGAGAAATGTTAATATGTCACTTTGAAATCAGCACAACGTTATGAGGTGGGGGTAAATGATGCCGTACATGACTTCTGTGTCATGATTATCATGTTTGGGTGTGTCGTTTACCTTCGTCATCTATTCACGTCACGTGATACCAAACTTAGTATATGTGGAGCTAGTGAAACGGCCGCGAGCATGCTATGAGCGTGGTATGTTGGGATGTTCTTACATGACACGCGTGTCAGAATTATCATGTTTGCACCAGTCATATAGTTCTTCATCCAACGACGTCATCATCATCACCATCATCATCAGCCTGACTACGTCCACTGCAGGACAAAGGCCTCTCCCATGCTTCGCCAGCTAACCCGGTCCTGTGCTTGCTGCTGCCAATTTATACCCGCAAACTTCTTAATCTCATCTGCCCACTTAACCTTCTGTCTCCCCCTAACCCGCTTCCCTTCTCTGGGAATCCAGTTAGTTACCCTTAATGACCAGCGGTTATCCTGTCTGCGCGCTACATGCCCGGCTCATGTCCATTTCCTCTTCTTTATTTCAACTATGATATCCTTAACCCCCGTTTGTCCCCTAATCCACTCTGCTCTCTTCTTGTCTGTTAAGGTTACACCTACCATTTTTCTTTCCATTGCTCGCTGCGTCGTCCTCAATTTAAGCTGAACCCTCTTTGTAAGTCTCCAGGTTTCTGCTCCGTAGCTAAGTACCGGCAAGATAAAGCTGTTATATACCTTACTCTTGAGGGATAGTGGAAATCTACCTGTCATAATTTGACAGTGCTTGCCGAATGTACTCCACCCCATTCTTATTCTTCTAGTTACTTCAATCTCGTGGTTAGGCTCTGCGGTTATTACCTGCCTTAAGTAGACATAGTCTTTTACAACTTGAAGTGCACTATTACCTATCTCGAAGCGCTGCTCCTTTCCGAGGTTGTTGTACATTATTTTCGTTTTCTGCAGATTAATTTTAAGACCCACCTTTCTGCTCTCCTTGTATTACTCCGTAATCATGAGTTGCAATTCGTTCCCAGAGTTACTCAGCAATGCAATGTCATCGGCGAAGCGCAGGTTACTAAGGTATTATCAATTAACTCTTATCCCTAACTGTTCCCATTCTAGGCTTCTGAAAACCTCCTGTAAGCACGCGGTAAATAGCATTGGGGAGATTGTGTCCCCCTGCCTTACACCCTTCTTGATTGGTATTCTGTTGCTTTCTTTATGAAGCACTATGGTAGCAGTTGATCCCCTGTAGATTTCTTCCAGAATGTTTATATATACTTCACCTATGCCCTGATTCCGCAGTGTCTGCATGACGGCTGATATTTCTACTGAATCAAACGCCTTCTCGTAATCTATGAAGGCTATGTTTAGGGGTTGGTTATATTCTGAGCATTTCTCTATTACCCGATTGATAGTATGAATGTGGTCAATTGTTGAGTAGCCTGTTCGAAATCCTGCTTGTTCCTTTGGTTGATTGAATTCTAATGTTTTCTTTACTCTGTTAGCAATTACCTTTGTAAATAGCCTGTATACTACAGAGAGCAAGCTGATTGGCCTGTAGTTCTTCAAGTCCTTGTCATCTCCTTTCTTATGTATTAAGATGATGTTAGCGTTCTTCCAAGACTCTGGTACCCTATGCCAACGACGTCACGTAACACCGAATTGGGTATATGGGGAGCTAGCAAAACGGCCGCCAGCGCATCATGAAGAGCCCAATATACTCCAATGTAGCGTTGACACGCGCGCACGCTGGGCACAGCGGCGCAACGTTAGCGAAACGCGAGCTCTCTATAGCCTGATGCCAGGCGCGACCAGCGTCCTTCGGCGCGGCCCGACGGCAACCGGTGCCAACGCCTCCTCTAGGAGGCGTTGCCGGTGCGAAATGCGACATGCTCCATTTCGCGCCGATGCGTTACCCAGACAACACTGCATATTCCTCTTTTTGTGACAGAGGGACGCCGGACGCGCTGAAACGCGCATGCGTGAAATCAACGCCACGCGCCTGCGAGTATATGGCAGGACCGGCGCCTGGCGTGGCAACGCGGCGTGACCCGACGAAATGAACGCCGGCGAGCACGCGCACCGCGTCACGTCGAAATGTATTGGCGCCTTGACTGTGGCGTGTAGTCATGTTCTCACATGACACGCATCTCATGATTATCATGTTTGCACCAGTCGCCTACCTTCGTAATCCATTGGCGTCACGTAATACCAAATTTGGCATATGTGATGCTAGCGAAACGGCCGCGAGCGCGTCATCAGTGTGGTATGTAGTCATGTTGTCACATGACACGCATGTCGTGATTGTCATGATTGGATGTGTCATTTACCTTTGTCGTCCGTTCGCGTCGCGTAATACCGAGTTTGGCACATGTGAAGCTAGCGCAACCGCAGCGAGCGCATCATGAGCGTAGCATGTAGTCATGTTGTTACATGACACACATCTCATGTTTAGCATGTTTGCACCAGTATCATACCTTCGTCATCCATTCACGTCCCGTAATAGCAAGTTTGGTGTAAGTGAAGCTAGCGAAACGGCCGCTTGCGCATCACGAGCGTGGCATGTAGTCATGTTGTTACATGACACGCATGTCATGACTTTCATGTTAGCTTCCGTCGCGTGTGTTCTCCATGCAATCATGCCATGCCATACCAGTTTTGCAACATGCCATGTGAACGAAACCACTGCAAGAACTGCAGGGAGATGAAATGTAACACGACATTCATGTAATCACGACATTCATGACATACATGTCATGATTTTCATGTTATGACTAGTGAAGTATATTCTTCATACAGTCATGTTGTGCCATACCAAGTTTGGTATTGATACCATAATCAAAACGGCAAGGAGAGCTAAAAGTCGTAGGCGGCTAGATAGATAGATAGATAGATAGATAGATAGATAGATAGATAGATAGATAGATAGATAGATAGATAGATAGATAGATAGATAGATAGATAGATAGATAGATAGATAGATAGATACGCTCAAAGTCGCAGAAGTTCACTAAGATATGCTTCGCATTTAACAAAGCCTAGCGCCCTCAACAAAGCCAACGAAACCAATAGCCCAAACACACAATTATAAGGCCAGTTACTGAACGCACTAACACAGTCCGGTTTCCACATACGATTGCTAACCTGACCAGTCTACAGAAGAAATTCAAAGAAAATCCGCTTGAGTTATCCACAACAAATACAGACGCGAAGATTCACCAGCCCATATATTTTAACTCAGTCCGGTTTGCAAACACAATCAGGAAGAGCGAAGCACACTCGCTTAAAAGT
The DNA here is from genome assembly GCF_043290135.1 of Rhipicephalus microplus. Lineage (NCBI taxonomy): Eukaryota > Metazoa > Arthropoda > Arachnida > Ixodida > Ixodidae > Rhipicephalus > Rhipicephalus microplus. The sequence goes on along the minus strand of NC_134706.1, from coordinate 30,045,060 downwards.
CTTGTTTCAACTAATACTGCCTAAAATAACCAGAAGAGCAATAATTCCAAATGCCTACCTTGTTCCAAGGTCTTAATGAAAAGAAAAAAAAAACGCACAGTAACGTGTTTGCATTTTCTAATGGATGGCTGACTGGAAACCACGAATTCGTTATGATAATCACATGTTCTTATACCCGGTTGCTTGTACTGCTGCATTTTGAATGTGGTATTGCGATGTCTGTACACAGGATTCGTGTGTGTGTTGCAAGCATGTAAGTTGCTTTCACTGCATTTTGAAGCAGATGAAGTTGTTTTCGTTGTAATTTCAAGCAGAGGTGGCACTGTATATATGTTAGGACACATACTTATCCACGCTATCATTTCATACGCATGTATCTCGATTTTTCGGTCGTGAACAAGATGATGTTTTTTTTTTTTTCGCTTACAGTCACCGGTGCCCACGCCGATACCGACGTCGATGTCATAGTTTCTTTAAAACTAACTTTAATGCTATCACAATAATAGCAGGATAGTACGTTCGAAAGGTATGCATTCGGTTCGCTTTGCTCATTTATACGCGTCTTACATGTTTAGTCTGGGCTTGAGTTACCTGAGACGATTTGCATATATCATCCATCATAGTCTGAGCCAGGTTTGTTTATATTGTAACGCTCCGGTTCTGTGGGTACTTGCGCGTGATGTTGCCTGTATTGAACGTCATCGTCTTGGGTAATGTGGCGTTAATGGCGCAAATGCCCGCCTTACGTGGTCTAACCAGATCCCGTCGTGTTGACGCATATTACAGATGTGCCATGACCATCGCCGACATGCTTGCTGTCTGCCTTTATGTATGTACCAGTAGAATTGCGAATTAAATACTAACAAAAAGTGTTTCAATAAATTCCTCTCATTCGCTGGCGTTTTTCATTGGTCGCGGTTTCTCTAATAGTGGTTAACGTTCTTTTTTTTTTCACCTTGTTTATTTCTCCGAAATTCTTACTTGTCGTCAGTCCTAATTATCCCCCCTCCTTTTTTTTTTAACTTGGCAGCCTGCAATACTCCGCCTGTGCAGCAGTCGGCCCATGTGGTTTGTTGTTTTATTGTGAACTACATTAATAACTCTATCAATTTATGAGTGGATTTTTACCACTCTATTTCTTTCAATCATACGTCACGTCCACACTCCGCTTTCCTACCATCATCATTGCAACGGTATTCAACGTTCAGCGTGCTATTGTAGTCCCAGACATAGAGCAGGAGGATGAGAGAGAGAGAGAGTGCAAAACTTCATCCGAGTACATTGACATGAGAGGAAGGGGTGAGCTACGAATATCTTGATTTCGAGTGTGCTGCAAGGGCGATAAATGGACCGGATAAGCGTTTCCCCATTATGATATGTAATAATTGATATGCGCATGAATGAAAGCGTGGTAAACAAAGATTAGTGTGGTGAGCTTGAAGCATGATGGAGATCCTGAAAAATTCTTTTGCTTAGCGGAAAAAAAAATGACGGATTTCGTAGCCTTAATGTGTAGTTTATTTTGTTGACAACAGGTAACCATGTTATCCCTGTCGTGGTTAAGTTTACACAATAACGAATCAATGCTATTATCTGAGCAGGAAATAGGAGTGTTGTCAGCGTGTAGAATACAGTCAGATGAATTTAGGCATTGTGAAAGGGTCATTTATGTATATATGAAGAATAAGAGTGGACCTTAACAATGATCCCTGCGGTACCCCCAGGTGACTTGTTTTACGGTGCGAATAAGTGCTATATATTGATACAACATGCAACGTACATCGGCCAAAATGACATGCAGGGAAGGGTGACCCTGTTGGTCGACCGCATATATCAGTGAAAGTGTCCGCCACCGCTGTAATTTATATGTCGCCCTGGCGTAGTAGACAGAAACCCCTTGCTGGCAGGGGCAGCGGCCTTAACCCTCACAGCATCCCGGCCAGGCTGCGAAGGGGTGGGGAACCGGTCTTCCAGTCTGTCGGCGAATGGCCGGAAGCACTGTCCGATAGCTGAAGGGGTCATCGCGATGTCCGATGTCAAAGCAGCGCCGGACGAACAGGCTACGGCGCGACCACTTTCCTGCCAAGGGGACTAGCAGGTGTACGTCTTCTCTCCGCATCTTCAAGTGTCCATCGCAGCTGATCTTGTTTTTGCGTGTGCGGTTGTTGTTGATGTCGCCCAGACCGCTGCTCGAGCAATGGGACTGGTTAGTGAGCGAGGGAGAAGTATAGGCGGAGGAGGAGGTTAAAGAAGGGGCGAGCTACTTATAGCTGCGCTCATCAGGGTCCATGGTCACCATACCAGTGTACAACTCCGGAAGCGAACAACATAGAGGTGAGCGTGCCTTCGTAGCAATGCCGGTCTTACGTTTCCTACCATGATCCATACAGTTATATGTATTAACCATAGTGGGCAGCGCACAAAAGGAAACACACAAGAGAAGGAATCAGGACAAGCGCTGGGTCCTGATTCCTTCTCTTGTGTGTTTCCTTTTGTGCGCTGCCCACTATGGATAAGTTCCAACTCGCCCGCCTTTCGGTGCTACAATATGTATTAAATTTGAATGCCTTTCCTAATCTAGAAACACGATGAAGTGCCGTGAAAACAGAACGCGAATATGTTTCTAGATTTTTTTCACAAATGGTTTTCTACACAGAAGGCAATGCAGATCTATTACGAACTTATTTTGCATGAAACGTCCGGCCTTTAGGGACCACGAGACTCAAGAACAAGCTTAATATTATCGCTGCTTTGGCAGAAATCCTCGTAGTTAGATTTACGGCCTGTTTTAAGGCGCGCTAGAAACATGAGCTGTACAGTTGACCGTAACTAAAAATTCCAAATTGCTGGGAAATTCAGCGTCTCCCGATCGAGTCTCGTAGTGCTCTGTAAGTTTGAAATCTTTAATGATTACTCTCGTGCTAACATGATTTGGTAACTTAAGTGGTTCGGGAGCCACAATTACTGGGGCAACGCAAACGTGTTAACAAATTCTGCTATTACCGCACCATCGTCTCTCGGATAAGGCCAGCTAAAACGACAAGGGTAGTGCTCTCCACGATCAGCCTCTCCACTTGCACCGAGGCACGAGGCTAGTCAGCACCTAACTAAAAAGAAAAAAAATCTCCTTTAGGCTTATCAGTTCGTATAGTTTATTGATCATATCGCCGCTGATTTCGCCATAACAGGTTATCATAATAAGCACAAAGATATGCTCAGAACGGCGCGCGTGTGCGTCATTCGAATTTCGAGCCGAACCTCAATTTCTGCACACTATTATGGTGGGCCTAATTTCACTTCAATGTACGTGCAGTGCTCGTCTTTAGTTTTTTTTTTGTCTCTTTGTTACGCATTGGCTAACTCATTGTTCTGTATGACAAACCGAACGATCGTCTAGTTAACCTTCTTGCTATCACTTTTTTTTTCTTTCTTATTCTCTCTCTACCTCCTACATTTCTCGATCGAGTTCCAGACACCTTGTTTCATTCCATTGTCGATTGCCTCAGGCCTAGGTTTCATTCATACTTACAAAAGATGAATCTCAAGGGTCCCAGCGGATGCCGCAAAGCTCTGCTTCGGACTACAGCTACAGAACCACGCTCTAAACTGCTACACCACAATGTACTCTGCCTCTCGGTTGAAGACATGCCTTCTTGCCAAACGTTCACTCCAGTGATAATTTGTGCTCAATCAGTTCCTGTACATTCAAAGCCACCATCTTCCTATGAGCATCTAGCAACTGAGTTATACCATAATCGACCATAGCTATACATTAAGCGACTTGAGGGGGTGGGGGGAGTTGTATCCTCCAACGGAATAGGAAAGCCAGTGATAGTGCCCACTTGAAGTTGACTGATTGTTAACGTTATGTCATTACGTATACACCATGGTTGCGGTTCTCCCACCATGCAGAAACGAAGATGACGTCCAGAACTTCCCTCGCCATGGCTCTGCCATTGGTGGTTCTCCTGGTGGTGGCGCTTTCGTCGGCGCAAGATTACCCGCCGCGACGGACTGTTGCCAGTGGTCGCGACTGCAACTACATCTGCTTCCTGGACAACTGCAACCGTCACAAGTGTTACTACACCTGCACTAGGCCAAGCTACTGCGAAGACAGTGCGGCACTATTAATCTCTGGGGGTAAGTATATGCGTTCACTGAACGCTCTCTCTATACTATACGCTGAGTGTATTTACGAACAGTTAACCTATACTATGTGGGTGAATTTATTACAGTCAGCGCTTTTTGCAGCCACTACACTTACCCAATGTCTGCTCAGGTCATTGAATGCGGAACACACCTCCTGTGCAATCTAAAAAAAATAAATAGAAACTGTTGCTCGTTTGGGTGGGGTCTGACTTGCTACGCAATTGACTCTTTTTAAAGATACACGTTCACTCTCTTCAGCAGGTCATTATACTCCCTACGAAGAGTGGCGAGAGGCACCGCACTCCCAAAAGGTGTTAACGCGCATCTTTAAAGGGAGTCATATGCGTGGCAAGTCAGGACACCCCAAGAAGGAGCAACAGATACTCCTTTTTTACAGATATTCTAATGCACAAGGTATACCGAATATAAACATACGGCGCTCAGCACACAAAAAGTGTATGTAATGGCAGCTCAGTGAAGCTTGCTGCGGGATCGCCCGTGTCTTTTTTCACATAAGTGAAAACTGAACGCGTAAACGATTGCAAGTTGTGAACTTGATGTCTGTTAAAAAAACAATGCGTATTACCACCTATACAGGCCAACCCCACCGGCATTGTGATTTTAAAAAAGAAGTCTGTCTAAAACAGTAACTGAAAGAATTAGGGAATAGCTTTGCACATTAGGGGGTTGGGTGCATCACTGAAGATGGAGCTCAGGGAGTGACATGCATTTTTAAAAGCTCAAGCTTCTCACTATGTTTGACCTAGTGTCGTTTCCTTTATATCGTGTGTTGATGACCATGCCATATGCCTACCTCCACCATATATATCTTCGGGTACAAGTCACCCCTTTCTCCGTCAGATAACTCAACTTGGCACTGAAATAAGTTTTCTGCAGTCAGTCATCTGGGAACAGTCTTTGTCCGTCTTAGCTTAGCTTGTCTGGCGCCCCGCGTTGGGCGCCAAATGTCGGCTCCGGACCTATGGTAATCCAGTGCCCTCAGAGATAACACGAGGTCCTTTAAAAAAACACACTGTTGCTGCTGAAACTCTGGGCCCAGTGCGAGGTTCGATCGTGAGCGCCGCCCAGGCCACTTCTAATCTCTTTCCATTGCGCTCCAGGCCAGTGCCCCGTGATTCTTTCGTAATTATTAGAAATGTTCAGTGTAGAACTGACGATGAGCTCTCAGCTAAACTTCTTCGTATCTGGGTTGCATCGCAGGTTCAGTGGACGGCGTAGTGCCAGGTCATCCATCACCGGTTCACGACGTGGATGGTGTGGATGTTCCCAACGATCCGTCGGCGCCCGCAGTGGCGCCAAGCGCCTGAAGCACGCTTTCACCTAAGACGCCATCATTGCCACAAGCTCATCACAGTACCACCGTTGACACAATAGCCACAACAACACCGCCTGTCACAACTACACACGCCAGGCTAGCCACCCATCCCGGATCTTAATATTCAACCAAACCTGTATAGGAACCGCGAGTTATACGGACACCCTGTTTGTTTAATGGGCATTTTATCGCTTGCAGCAGGACACCTCTCCGCGCCGCAGTGTGTGAACTATATGAAGGGGTACGCATGCCGAGAGGTGCGCTACCTTCTCTCGCCGCTTCGTTTGAAGTCAGGAGTGACGTAATCGACATGCATGAGGGGCCGGACTAACGTCGGCCTGCGTTATCTATAAGATCAGGGAGGCTGCTTCTCTGTAAGCGACGTGAGAACACGTTCTCGACAAAAACAATGTGACTTCTTATTCTCTTAAATACGCCGGAACTGTTTAATCGGTATCACTGTGCATACTCAGTGTTGTTTTTTCTTTCTTCATTGTAATGTCTTGCTCTGCCGCCACCTCTGAGCTTAGTGAGAGGACGCGCGGAATTTCAATCGTATAGGATCTGTCCTTGATGGCCACGCTAGATAGCGACGTCATTTCAGAAGCAACGCACGACTTGGACATCGGCCATGTCGTTCTCGCTCAGTGCAATGTTGTGCGTGCAGTTTATCGACGATTATGCACTGAATTCTCAATAGAATTTAAACTGTTTAGACCGATATGCTTTAAAAAAAACTTCGGAGTAGTGCAGCAAGTGCATAAAATTTTTCGGTAAGAATAGCCACCCTCTTGTGTGTTTTTTTTTTTTTGTAAGAGTGGGAGCTGCGCACTATACCGTACCAGCTCTCATCCTGCCATATACTCCCCCTCGGTTGCTAGCAACATCGAGGTCTCATTGTTATCCTGAAGTCTGTGTTTCTGTGCTATAGAGGCTGCGCGAGGTGTCATGGGAAAGGTTTACCAGGCTCCGATAGAGAAGTACGGTAATGCAGACATCAGCGGGTTCTCCCATGCTGACGACTTCTTAAAAACTGGGTACGCTTATGTCAACCCTCGCGGCCGGGGTTTGTATTGTCTACGTTACCGCAACTCGGTCTCTAGGGTGATCCGGGATCTAACTCTACGGCTTGTTGAATAACCAAAGGTTGTACACCATGTCTTCAACGCAGGTACACTGGGACTTGCCCTCCGACTAATACTCCCTAGACAATGTTCTTCTCTCGTGTCCCTGAAACGCTCTAAGTGCGGTCAGCAAGTTTGCCGTATATGTACTCTGAGCAGTCGTGTTCGTCTTTACTGTACTTCATGTTCTGGAACACTCGTGAAATCCACAACCAAGGGACAGTGACGTCGTCCATACATTGTGAAGTGTCTTCTGCTAACACAGTGTTCGTGCCAAAAAAAAAATACTATAGAGTGAACTGTATCAAGGTGCATGTGCCATCGTACCATCGCATCTTTAGAGATGGCGATCGTGAGGTCAACTTCTTCTGTAGTGAAACGTTGCTACAGAGGGCTTTTACTGACGTCATTGAAGCCTGCGTGCTGGCTTCAATGACGTCAGTAAAAAGAGACCTATGGACTTGAGAACCCGTATCCACGACGCCGCGGAATCACAAGGTGCTTATGGAAAACGCTTTGTCATTGTTGTAATCCAACGTGGTACAATGTCATTCTATGCTCATAATAAAATCGACAATGTTGACCATACGCGGTCTACAGAAGGTGTTCAGAGGGTCACCGTTTTCCGAGTTATCACACACCAACTGGACGCACGTGACTACGGGAATGGCCGAAGGGAATAAAAAAGCGATGTAATTACTGAACGAAGTGCTTCGGCGTTATGTCTTTTCGGGAAGTTGGACGTCATTTTAATCATCAGCATCCCATTGGGACAGCACACACCAAAAAAAGTGCTTTACTGCTTATTTTACTCGAGAAAACTTTTGAAAAGAAGGGATAGCAATTGATTCGCGATAAAGAACTGATAAACAAAGCAAACAACAAGACTGATTGATTGATTGATATGTGGGGTTTAACGTGCCAAAACCACCATATGATTAGGAGAGACGCCGTAGTGGAGGGCTCCGGAAAGTTCGACCACTGGGGGATCTTTAACTTGCGCCCGAATCTAAGCACACGGGCCTACAGCATTTTCGCCTCCACCGAAAATGCAGCCGCCGCAGCCAGGATTCAATCTCGCGATCTGCGGGTCAGCAGCCGAGTACCTTAGCCACTAGATCACAATGGCGGGGCGCAAACAACATGGTAATTTAGCCCTAATAGAGAACTGAAACAGCGTAAGGGTAAGGAAAAATATATAATTAATAAATTACGGGGTTTCTCGTGTATTAAAGAAAAGTTGGTAATTTAAATATGACACACATCGCAGTACTGCTACTCAAAAATATTCAATCTTTATTACGAATTAAATAATAATTTAATAACAAATGTAGTTACATTGTGTTTTAATATTGTGTTTTAATATTGCAGCTTCTCAGATGTAATGAAATTAGGTTGCAATCACCGGAGTCATTCGATAATTCGGCTATTACTTCCTAAACGCAATGAAATTGTTCTGAAATTGCAATAACAAAACGTCATCATTCATGCACAACTCATGTACACTTTTTTGCACATATACATAAAAATACCATAGATCTTTTTTTTTAATTTTAATTTACACTAGGTTGAACTTGTGTTTGTCATTTTCATTCCTTTTTTGGTCAACGGTTTACGCCATAAACGAACAGGACATACTGTATATTAGTCAAAAGTAATTAACAAAAGATTGAGCCATTGACGCTTGGTGTAATTAATTACATTGCTAAATTACAACAGCAAGTACCTTAATTAGTATAGCTTCCTTATCATGATTTAATTACTGCCAAGCAAGACACGATAGCCTGAAAATTGTATATACATGTAATGACGAAGCGAGTAATTATGAAAAAAGATAGCTACTAGCATGCTATACTAGCAAACAAAACTAGAAATTTCTGAGCAACTATTTAGGGTTATTCGAAAACATCAGTGTGTTTTAAGCCTATAGTTTGGCTTGAGAGTTCCCTTGTGAGAGAGCACCTACTGAAAGCACAACTGCAATATGCCCACTGTGGCATGATTCACCGTCACATTGCCAGGTAACGGAGGGCGTGCTACGCGTCCGAAAGAGGGAGAGAAGGAAAGAAAGGCGGGGTGGTCAACCGGACGCATGTCTACTGGTTTGCTACCCTGCATTGGGGTAGAGTGAGAAGGGACTGAGAGGAGAGACGGTAGTAAAGAGAGGGGTGGACAGAATCACAAGCACACTCGGGGAGCACAGCCAGTCCCCAGCGATCGCGCAGATCTGTTTTTAATGGGCGAAGCACCTTCAAAAGGTACAATGTCCCTCCGTCCACAAACTGCCACCCACCGTCTATAGCATATCTATAAACCGAAACATCGGTAAAGAGTGAAAAGTTTATCGAAAGACCAGAAATAAAATAAAAGACTACAACACCGACAGAACTCCTGCATTTAAACATACATTAATCAAAGCATATGATAGAACAAAGGTTATCAAGAACAAAATAAAATGTTGTTAACCAGTATTTAATAGAATGCCACCATTCATGATCCGATGCACGCTGCTTCGCCGTGCCCTATCACTCATTATTCACTTCGGTCACCTCGTGTACATGGCTTAACGCTATATCATAGTAGGGAACCAAGTACTCAAAATCGATTCCCCCTCTTTGTAAACACATATTTTTTTAATATTTGAGGCAATTTATCGTGAAAAATATTCTAGGACCATAGACGTATGCGTCGAAGACGCAGTGGGCAACGAAATCGCTGGTGAAATAGCGTCTGTAAGGCAGAAATTCGGCAGACCCCACGTAAACCTCGGGAATAGTTGTCATGCGAAGCAGGCGGAGGGAGTGTGACTGTGTTGTAATTTTTTCGTTTGTTGAGCGAAACGCTACGAAATGACAGTAACGATTCGTTAGAAATGTTGTACGCAACGACATATGTTGTATATATAGTCGCGTGTTTTATGTAACCGACTGCTTATACAGCTGCGTAAGAATGTCACTAGCGACATGGGTACTAGCAACACATGAGCGGTGAGCTGAATCGTAGCGTTTGGGCTTGTGAGGATGGCAGCCCTGGCTGGGGCAAAGTAGAGCTCTTAGAGTGGATGGCACTTGAGTACACAACGGTCGTTAAACCCGTCATGACGCCTGTATCTCAAGAGTGAATACGTACTGCTCTTAAACTTAGATGGTGAGAACTGCAACCACGATTGACGTTTCACGAACGTTATAAACCTGCATGGGACCGTTTATCTTCTAAAGCAGTTTCGAAACCTGGCATGGCTCTGTCATGGAATACTCGATTCTATAAGGAATAGTTGGTTGACTGGTTGGCCCTTAGGTGCCTGGCGCAACCCACCACGGGGGATGGGCCATGAAACGGACAGTAGAGTACTAAGTACCTGAATGGAGTACCTTATCTTAGAAATAAGATTGTTTCACCGGGCGAATACGTTTAGATAGGGATGTTTAAAAATAGAGAAAGCAAAGTGGCGAAACGCGGATTCAAAATGGAATAAATAAAGAAAAAAATGGTTGATCACACGTGATCGCGGGAAACGATGATATGCGAAGCACGAATGAGGAAGGTTGATATGTCACTTTAAAATCAGCACAGCGTTACGAGGCGGAGGTAAATTAGGTCCTGCATGACTTCCATGTCAGGGTTATAATGTTTGGACGTGTCATTTACCTTCGTCATCTACTCACTCACCTGATACCAAATTTGGTATATGTGGAGCTAGCGAAACGGCCGCGAGCCTGCTAGGAGCGTAGAATGTAGTTCAGTTTTACACGACACGCATGTCATGATTATCAAGGTTGGACGTGTCATTGACATTCGTCGTCCATTCAGGTCCCGTAATAGCAAATTTGGCATATGGGGAACTAGTGAAACAGCCGCGAGCACGCTGAGCGTAGCATGTAGTCATGCTTTACATGACACGCAAATCATGACTATCATGTTTGGGCGTGTTATTTACCTTCGTCAACTATTCGCGTCATGCAATACCGAATTTGGTATACGGAGAGCTAGCGAAACGGCCGCGAGCGCATCATGAGCGTGGCATGTGGTCATGTTGTTACATGACGCGTATACTCACGATTATCATGTTTGCACCAGTCACACACCTTCGTTTCCCTTTGACGTCCCGTAATACCAAACTTGGTATATGTGAAGCTATAGCGAAACGGCGTTGAGCGCATCATGAAGGGATCGATATACTTCGATATAACGTTGACGCCCGTGCACGCTGAGCGCAGCGACACTACGCTAGCAAAAGGTGAGCGCTCTTCTATAGTCTGACGCCAGGCGCGACCAGCGTCTGTTGGAGCGGCCCGGCGGCCACCGGAGCGAAATGCGACATGCTGCATTTCGCGCTGACGACGTTGGCCATACAGCACCGCGTCTGCATGGCTTCGTGACGGAGGGACGCTGGTCGCGCTCCAGCGCGCATGCGTCAAAGCAACTCGGAGCGGCGCACGCCTGCGAGTATATGCCAGGCAGATCGGCGCCTTGCGTGGCATCGCCGGCGTTACGCGACCAAACGAACGCCGGCGCGTACGTGCGCCAAGTCACGTCGAAGTGTATTGCGCCTTGAGTGTGGCACGTAGTCATGATCTCATGATTATGATGTTTGCACCAGTTGCATACCTTGATTGATTTGCGGGGTTTAACGTCCCAAAACCACTATATGATTATGAGAGACGCCGTAGTGGAGGGCTCCGGAGATTTTGACCACCTGGGGTTCTTTAACGTGCACCCAAATCTGAGCACACGGGCCTACGACATTTCCGCCTCCATCGTAAATGCAGCCGCCGCAGCCGGGATTCGATCCCGCGACTTGCGGGTCAGCAGCCGAGCACCTTAGCCACTAGACCACCGCGGCGGGGCCCAGTTGCATACCTTCGTCATCCATTAACGTGACGTAATACCGAATTTGGCATGCGTGAAGCTAGCAAGACGGCCGCGAGCGCATCATGAGCGTGGCATGTAGTAATGCTCTAACATGATACGCATCTCATGACTATGATGTTTGCACCAGTCATATACCTTCGTCATGTCTTATCCACGTGCCGTAACACCAAATTTCGTATGTGTGAAGCTAGCGAAACGGTTGCGAGCGTACCATGAGCGTGGCGTGTAGTCATGACTCATGACTTGAATGACATGCATGTCATAATTTCTATACTAGGATCTGTCACTTGTGTTCGCGATACAGTTACGTCATACAGTGGCAATTTTGGAACATTTCATGCGAACGAAACCACCGCAAGAACAGCAAAGTAAATCATGACATTCATGACATACATGTTATGATAGCCATGTCATGACCAGTCAGTGTTGTTCGTCATACAATCATGTTATGCCATACGAAATTTGGTATTGATACCGTTAACAGAACGGCCAGGAGAGCTAAAAGTTGTAGGCGGAGATAGATAGATAGATAGATAGATAGATAGATAGATAGATAGATAGATAGATAGATAGATAGATAGATAGATAGATAGATAGATAGATAGATAGATAGATAGATAGATAGATAGATAGATAGATAGATAGATAGATAGATAGATAGATAGATAGATAGATAGATACGCTCAATGTCGCCGAAGTTCGCCAAGAAATGCTTCGCATTTAAAAAAAGCCCAACAAGTTAATAGAGTGAATTTATGCCTAAGCTTAACATTCAATTATTTCATTCGTTTTGTTTTGTCTAGGAAATCGCATATGCGGCAATGCTTTGGTTTGGTTCCGGCTGAAACTCTTTTACGATTCGCAGTTGGGCAACAGTCTCACACTTAAATGACCGCTGTCTGTTTTCGCCGTTTCTGGGCAGATATTAATAGTCGAAAACCGGTGGCACATACCCGCATACTGCAGTCTGTGGTATACGGATATGTGCCACACGTGTCTGAGGGGAAAGGGTTTAACAACGTACGTGACGGAACTTTCCCGTTATACATGTCGTGACCAGCCACACATATTCGTCAAAACTGCTTACTCACCCATACTAATTTTTGTCTACCCTAAGTTAAAGAAGCGATCACGAGAGCACCCAGACGCAGATAGATAGATAGATAGATAGATAGATAGATAGATAGATAGATAGATAGATAGATAGATAGATAGATAGATAGATAGATAGATAGATAGATAGATAGATAGATAGATAGATAGATAGATACGCTCAAAGTGACTGCAGTTCGCTAAGAAACGCTTCTTTTAATAATTGCACCTACATCGCTGCACACTTTGTTGATAATGTGGCTGATGTTAATGATGATGATGAAATATGAATGAGACTTTTCTGAGCTGTTAAGCGTCGGCAGCGTTAAACCGCCAAAGGAACTGAAACGCCGTTCGCGGCGAATCACTGACATGGAGTTATATAGTGCAAGTGTTCCGTGTCGTTTAGTGGTGCTTCCACAGGGGGCCAGCTGGTATGGCATTGATAAGTGAAACGATGCGCCGCATAGAACAACTGAGACGATTGACACATGAACCTTGTCCGTTCCGGTCCTTATCCGTTTCGTGTTCGCGTGTCGTTCCTGTCAGTTGATCCATGCAGTGCATCGTTTCAATGTTCGATACCCCGACAGTTTATATAATTTTCAGAAAGACTTACAATGCAAAATTGTGGATTGATCACTAGCGCACAACAGGCGGGAACCGACCGCTTTAGGAGGAGGATGAGAAGAGGCATTTACTTGGCGCCATGTGCATGGAGCTAACGTTCAGCGCGCTAGTGTCCACTGCTGGTCAGGCGGCCAGGAGACCTCGGTCCCTGGCAGCTGCCTTTGGCCCGCTCCGTGACCCACATTTGTATTTCCGGGTCGGAGCTAGATACACGAGGCATATTATTGAAACCCTTTCTCGAGGCAACCTCACTTGTACGAAGCAAGAGGAAGAATCGGACGTCTTGAATCTGCGAAGCCGCGGTTGAAACCTCGAATTGATCCCAGTCGGAAGCCACGACAGGAGAATCGTCTAATGTGGACTCATGACAACCGGTATAGCTATAAGGCCACAACTCCGCGGCGCAGACTTTCACATACCAACGAGCCGAGTTAACCAATCTTTCTTGAACTTTGGTGCAGGAAGATGGTGCACAGTGTGTTTTTCAGCGAAAAGAAGAAAACCCGGCAGGCCTGCATGGAACGCGCGACACAGTCACAGCCGGCTTGCTTTTGTTAAACACCCTTTGGGTAATTGCTATAAAGCACAGTGCGCCATAAATCATCTTAACTTTTGTGCGTTAGAGACGGCATTCATTATCATGCTGATGCTGATGACCCCAGATAGATGGCGCTCACCTACAGAGGGGGATGGGCCAAGAACCGGGCGGCAGGATACTTAAATGAAACTAAAATGAAGTTGAGCCAGACTGAAAAATTAGTTTAGAGATAAAACTGCCAATAAACAAAAAATGGTTGCTGAGCAAGCGGTCAAGTCACTATGCCATCCTTGTCATTCTTGTGGTACTCGCTATACACTTGCAAAGAGATTTTGTGCATTTTTTATGCTGTGACTGACGACGATGAAGAATTACGTCTGAAATTTTTTTTTCTTTTCTTGGCCAATCTCCCAGATTGGGTGTGAGCCATGCTGTTAGGTAATCATCATCATCATCACCACCACCACCATCATCATCATCATCATCATCATCATCATCATCATTATTATTATTATTATTATTATTATTATTATTATTATTATTATTATTATTATTATTATTATTATTATTATTATTTTGAATATCCAAGGGATATTCAAAATACCTAAAGACGAGTACATACGCCTTCCCGGAAAACGTAGCACTAGATTGAATCATGATGCCCCCATTGAACCTTTTAGCACTCGCACTGACATCTTCCGGTGGTCATTTTTCCCGGATGCTATAGAACAATGGAATTTTTCACCCCAACATGTTATCAATATTACCCATGTGCAAACTTTTGACAGAGAAATTGATGCTTATTTTGGTAATGGTTGAAGTACTGCCTATTCTGTTTCCCTGTGTTTATTGCTTACTGGTTTTTTTAGGTGTTCTGTTTGTACTCATATTGTACTCCCTCCCTGTTATGACCCTAAAGCGAGGGTTGACAGTACTATGAAGGAAATAAATAAAATTATTATTATTATTATTATTATTATTATTATTATTATTATTATTATTATTATCGTCATCACTTGTAACGGGTGGTGCATTCGATGATTCACTCACTCTGTCGGGTGAAGCAGCGACTGCGACTCGTATATATATATATATATATATATATATATATATATATATATATATATATATATATATATATATATAAAACAGGTGCGGGTGAATGCCGGGGTCGGCACCAATATCGACTGCTTTCGGCGGCGTGTTCCTGGAAGCTGCGCCTTCGCAAACGCATAGCACATGTTGTTGGCCGGAACATCTCCGCGATCCCCATTCTCTAATTACTCGTTTCTTGGCCAATCCCTCAGAGTAGGTGTGAGCCATGACTTTAGGACATCATCATCATCTCTGTCAGCGGCCCGTAAGACCGGGCGGTGGGCGCAAGCCATTGCGAGGGTCTCTGACAGCAACGACAGCTATAGCGTCTGCACAATCATCACGGGGCTCCAATATACGCGTCTTCAAGGCCTCGCCACGGACTGCCACTGTGTACTAATTGAGCCGACGACTACGCCGCTGCAGATCCCGATCACTGAAGGCATCCGTGTGAACGTGATCCTTTATACGCTCGAGAGCACCACACACGAACTTGAGAAAACTCCGTGAAGCAGTGTTCTTTTTTTTTTTTTTTGGCAGACGCGTGGGGAGCGTTTGGGAGAGAGGAAATTTGGAACGCACCTAGTGCGCACTGCGAATAGACGTACTCCCTATATGCACTCTTAATTTCACCTCAGCAGCGAGATACGAGAGCCGGCTTTTTCGGTTCACACCGGAGAAAGGGGCATCACAAACTTCACTGACTCGTTATACGCAATTCCTATTGTGCGACACCTCGTTGTTATTTTGCTGTTCTGAAATGCTTTATTACTCATATTAACGCGATTCCTTTTCCCGGAATCAAGCCTCCCCATGCCCAGATTGGAACGGGATTTCAAGCAGCAGCGTGACGCAGTAGTTAGAGGAGACGGTACTCTGTTTTTCTTTTTGCTTAGTTTTTTTTTATTTCACGTGATAGTAGTTACGAATACCAGTGGCGGTGGACAACTATATACGGTGCACGTGACATTTTTGTGTTTTCATATCAGCTTTCACTGTAAAAAAATCGAGGGGGGGGGGGGGGGAGTGACCCATTCATAGGTCTGGTGGTCGCATGTTGATTTCCAACTGAGTGCGTGTTCTCCCATGTGACTATGAACTTCGTTCTGCCGAGCCTGAAGTGCGCCTGTACCAATTTCACCAGATGCCTGGTGGCAACACTTCTCTGCTTCCAGCAGCAGTGGTGCATGGTCAAATATTTCATTTCATTTTATTTCATTTTATTTCATTTCATTTTATTTCCTTAATGACCCGCGAGGGGGTATTACATAAGGGGTGGGTAATTATAAAGACAAAACATAGAAGCCAAAGATTTAACATAAAAAGTGCTTATTGATATTTTCTATGAACGATGATGGGCAGAGAATGGTTGCAATTTCACTGGGAAGGCCGTTCCAGTCTGGTGCGGTACGTGGAAAAAACGAGGCAGAAAAAGTAGAAGTCCGGGAACGTGGCCGAGCAACTTGAAGCAAATGGCTTGTGCGGTGAGATATGCGTGTTGCAGGAACGATATAAGGTGGGGCATGCAAGGTACTATGAAAATGTTTGTGGAACAATGACAGGCTGGCTATACGACGGCGAAGTTCTAGATCTGGTGAACCAGATTCTGCTTTCAATCCAGATATACGCTGACAGTGGGAGAGTATAAACAGTTAATAAGTCTAGCGGCCTGGGTTTGAAGCGATTCGATGGCATGTGTAAGATAAGACTGTCGAGGGTCCCAAATTGGCGATGCGTATTCTAGTTTAGGTCGAACGATGGAATTGCATGCTTGTAATTTTACGTGTTGTGGAGCGAGGCGTAAATGGCGTTTAAGGAAACCCAGTGTTTTATTTGCAGATGAAATGATATTAGTGATTGGTATGTTCCATGGAAGATCGCTACAAAAGGTCTTTCGGTCTTAACCACCAAGGCTTTGATGGGTTAAAGTACCCCCAGGGGTCTCAGCAGAATCATGTGGCGATACCTTTCGAGGTTAGGGTCCATAAACAACTGATGCCAGGTCACTGTACACGCAATATACCTCTACCCACTGGGAAAAACCTGTACGTGGGTTCGTTTTCGGGACTTGGAATTGAACTCGGTACCTCCCGCATTGGCATTGGATGCTCTAATCATGTAGCCACCACTGCTAGGCACTAGGAAGTGTAATTCAATCGGTAGCTGAAAATCTACCTGTCTAACAAACTTTTTTGAAATTTTCGATATAACGAAGAAATTTCATTTTCCTAGGAAATACCATATGCTCTGTATTGATCACGCCAAATTAGCGAACTGATCTACCCACCAAACACGTTTAAACAGTACTTCCTGAAATAACGAAGTGAAAGAGGGATCATTTTCCCGCCGCTTTGAACTAGAAGTCCTCGTTTTTATCTATTGGTCTTTTCAGAGTTCTAGCACTATTATTTCTTTTGACTAGATGCTGCACATTACGCTTCCATACTGGTTAGCCTACAGAGGATCATTTCAGGTTATATTGTTCAAAAATTTTTGATGTATGTATATACGGGGTTGTTATGCATTGGAGTCCAAACCGAACTTCATTGCTTCTACAAAGGCAACCAGTGGCAAAAGCAGCGAGCAAGCCAGGCTGACGCAATCGCCGCCATCGAAGTGACTTTGAAAAGAGGAAAAATGAAGAAATAAGCGCAGTTCCGCTACTGCCTCTCTCGATGAGGGCACCTCCACAGTTCAGCGCAGCCAATGGGAAGATGGGAAGTAAAGAGACAGAAGAAAGGGGGTAAGAGAAGTGTAGTGAAAGGCATTCGATCACTCGCATCACGCACGTGCGTAAGAAACCAAACGCAGCACACGCAATCCACCGAAAGACCGCCGAGAAGCCGGAGGTGTAGCGATGCACCCGCGAAGGGAGAAATCACCGTCATCGGCGAGTCTTACGCAACGCGTGGCAAGCTTCCTCCACCGACGAGTTCGATTCCGGCCCGGTGATGCAGTCGACGTCGACTAGCGCGGCGCACTTACTCAACGCGTGGAAATTAATACCAATCACCCACGGTAGCAATTATAGTGTAGTATTCTAGTACACTATAGTGCAATCTAGTGGGGCGGCTCCTGATTGGAGGCTACTGACATAAGCGTTCCCGGGGCCTACAAAAGAACCAAGCGGTGCGACTACAAGCAGCAGACGAAAGCATAAGAGCGTCCGAGGGCATCTGAAGACATCCCGGCTCTTCGTCGCACATCAGTGCGAGCTCCTTATGCTGTCATCACCGGTGCCGAATATGTAACACCTCTATTTATGCTGTACATAAATGTTGCCTCAACACACCGCCACTCCGTCCATCAGCTCTGTGCAGAAGAAGCCACGAACTAAGACACGCATTACCCAACAGTTGTGACAGCGACACGAGTCGCAACACGGTACTTCGAAAAACTTCTCATATAGCACTTTACAAATTTGTTAATACACGATACGTAGTAATTGAGGGTTTGGTGTCAGTGTACCATTTCGAAACATCTGCGTTAATTTAGGAATTACCGAAACCCATGTCTTAGATTCAGTACCACTTGAAATATGCTTTGCGATATACTTAGACATAAATTAATGACTCTAAGCTAATTTTTCGTCGCGATTCCATGACATACACAACAATAGACACAGCTAAAATGTAGCCGCGAAAGCCCGTGCCATCACCTCGAGCTCTGCCCTTCGGAGCTAAATGGACCTCCGGCCAAACAGCCGGAGAACGCAGGGTTCGCGAAAAGTACAAAACGTCTACCACGAACTCTCGTTCTCACGGACACGCCGAGAAACACTGTTCATCGATGCGGCAGCTGAGGCATGTTGGTTAGAGCGGCGTCAAGTAGGCCAACTGTATCCTGTGAGCCAGGAGTACGCAGATGCCGACGCCCACGTGCCAGATCTGGTGGCTAGAGCCCAGGTAGTCCACCCTGCCCGGCCACCTCCGCTCGGGAAACCTGGTGACGAAGACGCACAGCGAGAGGGCCAAGATCAACAGCACGGTCACGTGACCGGGCAGCGTGCGAGCCACGAGCACCGGGTTGCCGTAGAAAAGGGCGTAGTGCGCCAGCGGGAGCAAGCTGTAGAGCGAGAACCATCCCATGGCTCGGACCCTCGCCACGTCGTAGTGCCGGTCTACGTACCGGGACGACGCGGCGAGCACGAACGAAGGGCCGGCGGCGATGAGGGCGCCCACGACGTGCGCCAAGCGCCAGGAGCCGCGAAACTGGAGCGCCGTGAATCCCACGACGTAGGCGACGATGCTGAGCCAGACGCCGGCGAAGTCGAGCCGGTACCAGGCGCGAGACTCGGACATGCAGTTGAGCGTGTGGTACGCGGCCGACAGGAACAACGTGGCGGCGTACGAGAGCGTCATGACGGTGACCAGAGCTCGCTGCCAAAGTACCGCGCCAGTAAAGCGGCCTCCGGCGTTGTCTTGAACCAAGAGGGCGAGGAGGTACGCGAGCGGCAGCAGGTTGCTCCAGATATTCACCGTCTCGTTGTGCCACTGTAGCAGGCTCAGGAGGCATTCGTAGCGGCTGCGGCAACGCCGGTATCCCGTCAGGATGTGAGGGCTGGTGTACTGCTCGGGAGGGACGTCTTCGAGGCGGCACAGTTGGCGACCCGTTTCCGTACGCGGGGATAGCGGGAAGCGCCTCGAAGCCCACCACTGTCGTAGTGGGTGGGCGGGCGCGAACAGGAGCTGCATGGCTCATATACGGTTGCGTAGCTGCTGTACAGCTGTGCTGCGCGGCAAACCCTCGGCGTTCAGCTATTCTTCCGAGGTCCTACCTTGGTCGTCTAGGAGCTGCCACTGCTGGTACGCTGATGGCGATCTTGGCCTATAGGGCCCTACAGCTCGAGACCTGCGCAAGCGCGCTTCTTCTCCTCCTCCTCATCTAATGGGGCATAGTCAATGCGCGCTTTATTATTTGTTTGTTTGAGCCTTTTACAATATGGCACACACCCACTCTGGGGGATTGGCCACGATTTCGTAGTTTTAAATTTAGTAGATTCTCATCAATCGTCTTCAGGCTCACTGCCACGGTAGAGCGAAGCATGCGTGACCACGACAGCAATTCCCACGCACAAACTTACGCATACCATTCCCTAAACAGCCGAATTACTTCAGTGTTTAGATGCGAAGCAGCTGTTTGGTGGTGGTTGTAGTTAGAAGATGAGAAAAGGCACCTAATTTCTGCAACCCGGTCGGGAGCACGGCGCAGTGCCTAAAAGCAGCTGTTTGAGTATCCTGTGTAGCACTGTCCCTCCGTACGAGTGACGTCAAGCTCCCCTCGCGGTGTGCGCTGACGTCACCGTCTCCATCGCCTGCCGCGCATTCGCTCCGCTACCGCAACCGCCTCTCGCTACACCACCGACTCGTCGGTTCACGCGCAATAAACCTGCTGCGCGCCTAACGTACGCGTTGACACAAGTCTGTACGTGTCACCTCTCTGACGCTTCGTCCTCTCCTCTGCTCGCAGCACTCGAGTGGTAACATTATTTCGGTTAGAGGACACCGGAAGACTCTGGAAGACGGGAAAAGCTCACGCTCTTTCCCTCCTTCGGACATTTATAAGACAACCTGGTGCAGCCAGGTATTAGAAACTAACAAGGAAAAAACCGCAAGGATAGCTCGCCGCATTAGGCACCCTCCTCTGCCGCCTCTCTAATTGGGCATGGACCAGATGCTAATTATGAAATGGTCGTCCAAAAAGGTCCATCATCTCGTATGGTTGGCTTGAGGTGAACCACACGGACGACTTCGGGTCGCGTACGTCGTCGTGATGTGCCGAAGTTACCATCGGAGACAACCTTGCAGATTAGTTGGCCAACACTCCGTTGAATTCCGCAGGGTCTTCTGGCCCTAAAGAATTCAACGTAGTATCTTCGCAGGAGCTTTTCAGCGAGTCCGCGACGTCACAGTTGTCGTCCGAACCGACACAAGATCACCTGGGTGATAGTTGGCTTCGCGGCGGCAGCGGTTGTTGCGTCCGGCACTCCAGTGAGCAGGCAGGCCGCCTCTGCACGTTGTAAGTACCCTCAGAAGTCGGCGTTCAGGTCGTCATTTTTTATACGCTTGGAAGCATGGCATCTAGCATCGTAGTCATTCACGTCCGTAGACAAGTTCGAACGGGGTTATCTGCGTAGTTTCTTGGATAGCTCTGTTGTATGCGAACATGATAGGGAAGTTCTTGTCCCACATCATATGCTCAACGTCGACGTACTTACTTAGCATGTCCGCTATAGTCTTGTTCAGGCGTTCGGTAGGTGCGTTCGTCTGGCAGTGGTAGACCGTGGTCTTCCGGTGGGTGATACATGTTGTTGTAACACAAGACTCCTTGCACGACTCTGCAGTGAATGCCGTGCCGCGTTTCGCGATTCGGACCTCAGGGGCTCGAAGTCTCAGATTGGTGGACGAAAAGTTTGGCGACTTCTTCTGCAGGCTCTTTAGGCGGTCACTGCGTAGCGTGTCATGTAGTCAGTGGCTGTAAAAATCCACTTGTTCCCTGCACGTGACGTACGGCCCAAGAACTCCGCCGATCTGTTGTAGGAGCCTAGATGATACGGCGATCGGCTGCAAAAGTGCGATGGGTTTATAGTCGGCGGCGTTTTTCAGCGCTGGCAGTCTTGGGATG
This sequence comes from Rhipicephalus microplus, assembly GCF_043290135.1. Taxonomy (NCBI): domain Eukaryota; kingdom Metazoa; phylum Arthropoda; class Arachnida; order Ixodida; family Ixodidae; genus Rhipicephalus; species Rhipicephalus microplus. The sequence continues at coordinate 30,023,600 of NC_134706.1, read as the reverse complement.
ATAACGCTGCGAGTCATGCCTTCTGATTTATTACCTTAAGTGTTTAGTTTCTGGCATCTGGTCCCGCCAGGTTGTCCCATAGATTTCTTGTATGCCACACATGATATCTGATCTGATAGGGACAGAGTTTCACCCTGTCGTCACGGGATGAATGTTATGTCTACACCCGGTGCCTGTCGTCACGAGGCAGCCATTTTGACTCTCCGGTGCTTCAACGCGGATGTAAAAACGCTCGCACTGAAGCGAGAGAGTGACCTGCGTTGTTCCGCCTATGATCGCCTGTGCGCGTTGCTTGGCTGGCTGTTCCTTATTCCTTAACCGCTTGCATTTTTCCTTGAGTCTTTTGCGGAGCACAAATTTGTTCCAATAAACTTTGTTTGCTAAACTAACCCTATGTCGTTTCTGACTACATGACAGCACAATGTGTGCAGTACCAGGGGGGTGACACTCCAAACAATGTATCCCGAACTGTTCTCAAGGCCGGACTTCTGCGTGTGTGAAGGTTATGTGGACTTAGAGTACGCCCATAAAGCGTGGTGAAACGCTGAAGTTGTTTAAAAATAAAGCGAAGGTATCAATGTTAACACGTATACCGAGTTCCATTATTCACATCCTAAGTTGTTTCTAGCAATAAATTCCTGAAATGCAAATATATTGTGTGGCTTATCGTGGGATTTTTTCTCCTGTAAAGTTTTTTAACAGGTAAGAAAAATAATTCACTCTTAATATTGTTGATCACTTCTTCCTTGACGAGAATAATTACCGTAATTTACCAGCACACCGTTATTTTCTTTAGAAGCACTGAATGTATCAAAATCGCGAAATTGATGGAAAAGCATTTTTGGTCTTAACAGTTTTTACCATTTTTTCAGGTGAACGGATTTTTTTTTTCGGAAAACTAACTTCGAAACCATTGTTCTCGCTTAGTGCGCCACACTTCAACCCATATATGCTCAAACTAGGAAAACTAACAAAACTAATTTATTTCCCCAAAATGATTGCTTGTACGACCTCAGAAAAAAAAACTGTTTCCAACAATGGTTTTGAAGCCCTCCTACATGTAGGACACCAATGTTTCCTACACCTCGAACAAAATTATTAGCGCCTATCAGTGTCATACGAAAGTTACTGCACACCCAATAACTGACGAACAATCGACACAAATATTTGCAGCATCGAGAACAATTGGACTCTTTATGACATATATTTTTTCTCGGTATGGGGCTCAGCTGCACGCACGTGAAATAGCTATTTTGGGACTGAAACACGTGACTATTTGTAGCCCAGCAATAGCCTAGACATGCATGTGATGAGGACAGGGCTTTGGGAACACACCTTGGGTCGCGCTACCTTTTTTACAGGTATAACATTCGAGTTTCACTGAAAAGTTTCAGCGTCCTACTTGTAGAATACTGGGCATATGTGGGTTAAATTTCCACAATATCTGAAATGGTGACTAGGACTTCATGTTCGATTTTACCTGGACACGCCTCATTTTTGCGTGTCATATTCGCATCGTCGCACCGTGAAGCACCCTTCGTTATGACAATACCGACGTCTGTGCTTTAGCGTGAGTGCTGATGTTACCTCAAACCATATATTATTCAGTGCACTACTAGACGCCTGTGTAGATTGCTTTCCTAATAATAATCTTTTTTTTTTGGGGGGGGGGGGGGGTTAAGGTTCTAAAACCATGTCACATGACAATAAGAGACGCCGTAGAGAAGGACTAAGAAAATTTCGATCACCTGGGATTCTTTACACTGCACCTAAATCTAAGCATACGGGGTCTCAAGCATTTTCGCCTACATCGAAAGTGCGTCGGCCGCGACCTGCAGGTCAGCAGAGCGCCACACCGCGGCGCGTGGACGACTTTCGTGGCGAGCTCATGATGCACACACAAATAGTGCCCTTAACCTCGATCCATACCGTACCACTTGCCTCAAAGTAAAAAAAAAGCATATCTGCTTCAGCAGTAGGCTATACGCGCGAAGAACATTGTGGATTAATAAAACAACATTTCAGCCTACAGCACAGCCGGATCTGGTAGTGCTCATCTCATAGTGATGATGTTGTTACGCAACAACGTACATCTAGTTTTCACGTTTGCATGCTTTCTAAATATGTGACTATATATGAAATTTCTACATATGTTTATTGAGTACTACGCTTACTCGACTTATGACGTTATGTTCATTCTTTTCTGCCAAATTTTAATGAGTTTCTGTGGGAAGGTTTGCAACAAAATGGTAGCGGTTTGTTTCTCGTTTTAAATGTGAAGCGTTTCTTAGCCAACCGCAGGCACATTGAGCGTTTTATCTATGTTGCGTGGTGTTCACATGGTCACACTATAAAACGCATATAGAATACTTACGTCTGTGCTGCAACGCAAGTGCCGACATCACGCCAGACCACTCGCTATCCACTGCTGTCACCATGGTAGGGAAATTCCTGCTGATCCCACAATTTAACGTCGATATACATCATATAACGCCTACCTCAAAGCAAGAAAATGTGGCATATACAATTATACTCACCGGTTGCTTCGCATGAAACATTTTCACCAGGCGTGGGGCCTGCCGAATTTTTCTTAACGCGTCCGCCACTTCACAGGAATCCGCAGAACCGATTGGAAACACTTTTGGCACAATATAATTATACGAGGTATATGAGAATAACTCACTCTATAGATCTTCTCCCAGGAGAGAAAAACCGCCGTCATGCTGGGATTTAGCACGGGAGTACAAAGGCCCACGTCACAGCCTCTGCAAAGTATAGAAATCCCGACTCTTTGGCACAACACGGAGGCTTATGGTGGCGCTCAGGGAGCCACCTGTGAAAAAGTCTATGTATAGCAGTTGGGGATTTGATGCCAGTCTGCCATTCCAGCACCTCCAGTCAGAAGTTAGTCGCTAAACTACAGGTCAACATTGGATACAGTACTGCTTGAACAATCAATTGAAAGACATATATTTAAAAACAAATTAACGTTCGTCATCTAAATGTTCGTTGCAAGACCAACGCGACCCACACTGCAATCTGAACGCTGTCATACAGTTTTCGTCGAGGGAGAGTCAACATTGCCGCTTTCTGCGCTGTGCTTCGAGGCAAAATGGGCCTCCTTCGTCCAAACTAAAGCCAAACAGCCGAGGTAAGCAGGGCTCGCACGTGTGCAGGAGGACGTGAAAGGTCTACCGCGAACTCACTCTCAACACACACAGACGCCAAGAAACACCGTTTGTAGAAGCGGCAGTAAAGGCGCACGTTGGCTAGAGGGGCGTCACGTAGGCCAACTGTGTCCTGTGAGCCAGGAGTACGCAGATTCCGACGCCCACGTGCCAGATCTGATGGCTCGAGCCCAGGTAGTCCACCCTGCCCGGCCACCTCCGCTCGGGAAACCTGGTGACGAAGACGAACAGTGAGAGGGACAGGAGCAACAGCACGGTCACGTGACCGGGCAGCGTGCGAGCCACGAGCGCCGGGTCGCCGTAGAAAAGGGCATAGTGCGCCAGCGGGAGCATGCTGTAGAGCGAGAACCACCCCATGGCTCGGACTCGGGCCGCGTCGTAGCGATCGTGTGCGTACCGGGACGACGTGGCGAGCACGAACGACGGGGTGGCCGCTACGACGGCACCCACGACGTGCGCAACGCGCCAGGAGCCGCGAAACTGGAGCGCCGTGAATCCCACGACGTAGGCGACGACGCTGAGCCAGACGCCGGCGAAGTCGAGCCGGTACCAGGCGCGAGACTCGCCCGTGCAGTTGAGCGTGTGGTATACGGACGACAGTAGCAACATGGCGGCGTACGAGAGCGTCATGGCGGTGACCAGGGCTCGCTGCCCGAGTCCCACGCCCAGGCGGGCGAAGCGGCCACCGGCGTGGTCTTCGACCAGGAGTGCGAGGAGGAAAGCGAGCGCCAGGAGGTTGCTCCAGATGTTCACCGTCTCGTTGTGCCAGCGCAGCAGGCTCCGGAGGCACCCGTAGCGGCTGCGACAGCGTCGGTATCCCGTCAGGATGTGGGGGTTGTGGCGCTGCTCCGGAGCCAGGTCTTCGAGGCGGCACAGCTTGGCGCCCGTTGCCGAGCGCAGGGATATCGGGAACCGACTCGAGTTCCACCACAGTCGTAGCGAGCGGGCATGCGCGAACAAGAGCTCCATCGCTCGTGCGGCGAAGCGCGATTGCGCGTCTATACGCGTTGCGCAGCTAACCCCTGGGCGTTGAGCTATTCTTCCGGGGTGCTGCCTTGCCCGTCGAGGAGCCGCTACTGCGTTGGCAATGGCCTTGGCCGAGGCCCTCACAGCGCGAGATCGGCGCGAGCGAGCGAGATGCACTGATTGTTTGTTTGTTTCTTGCCTGCCAACGCTGGCACATACCCACTCTGGAGGGATTGGGCCAAGATTCTCATCAGTCGTCGTCCTCCTTGGCCTAGAGTATCGAGCATCGGTGTATATGCAGCAAGGTCGAAAGCTCGCTGCCACGAGGGAAGTGGAACGTGCGTGACCCCGATAGTAATCGTTGAGTTTACCGATTGCATCGGCGTGCATATTATCGCGCTGGCGGTTCCGGTGAACGATTATGAAACCGCCCTCCGTATGTGCGAGTGGATCAGGGTCAGCCAAAAGGCGGAGACGACGGCCGCGAGTGGTTTTGCGTGCGCGCGCGACTACGTTTGGAGCGCGAATAAAGCGGCCGTGGAATTGACCGTGAATGAATAAGATGGCGACGGTGCATATTCGAATACTCACGCCAGCATTGTATACACTGTACGAAAACAACAATATGCTCAGGTGGTCGTCTGCGTATTTGAGAATCGGCGTGCGTTTAGCGTAATCTCTTGCGTAATCTGTCTCGTGAAAGCATATAGGAGTGCAATTCTAGCGGTTTCGGAAACCTGTTCCACACTCTCTATGTAACTTACGGAGAGAGAGAAAGAGAGAGACTCTTGATTAAGAAAGATAGATTTTTGCCGGCGTCTATATATCGCTGGCATGCTACCCTGTATAGGCATGGCGAAGGGGACTGAAATATTTCAGCAGAGAGAAAAGAAAAACACGAAAAAAAAGTTGTGACCAAGTGAACCAGATAAAACTATTTACATTATAGGGTATCAGCTATATATAGATCAAGGCTTTCCTATGCGAGATGTCGTATTATTAGAGCCTTCCGACAAGGCCTATATCGGACAGGTAATTGATCAATGATAGTTTGACCCGACGATGTTCGGAAGGTCCGCGCACAGGGCCTAAAATGTTGCGCAACGTTCATTGTTTGTGGCAGATCATGTCCATTTCTCGTTCGAACAGTTGTCTCTCATTGCGGTACGCGATGCATTGTAGAAGTATGTGCTGCGCTGTCTCTATGCTGCCACAGTTGTCGCAACATGGACTTGTGGTAACGTATACGGGGGTGATAATACTGCCGTATTTACACTCACACAACCGGCACTAGCTGTGGGCTAACTGTTGACAGTGATCGCTGTACTGGTAGCTCATGTTTGCTATCCGGTGTTAAAAATAATCGCTTTGTCTTTTAATGGGACAATAAAAGCCACCATGTTCCTTTATAGCTAAGTAATCGCAGAAAAAATTTCATGCTCTACAAGATTCTCTTGAATTCTCTTCAATGTTATTAACTTCAATATATGTGGATTCCGACCCAGGGCCCTTGATTCATTATTGGCTTCCTCCTAAGCCCCTTGATTCACCCTTAATTCACATTTAGGTCACCGGACGTTACACGCACTTGATTTTCTTTGTGTGTTACGTTGATTCACAAGTTATTGAAACAATTGATTCTGTCCTCATTAACGCTTTGGTCACCTGATCCAGCGGAAATCGTAAAAACAAAAGCAAAAAATCGTGGGTTACCCCTACCAATTCGAACAAAATTATGGCGAAAAACAAATTGTGCCACTCCTTTATGACAAAAAAGCGTAAGCAAGCTGAACTTAAATATTTATTTATTTATTTATTTAACAATAATGCCAATATCATCAGAGATTATAGCAGAGAGGGCATATGAAAGCAAATATTTGTTGACACAAAGTCATAATGAAGGAAAACACAAGAAAAAACCAGAGTTAAAAAATGACATACAAATCATAGATTATACATTGTCATTAAAGAACACACAATCAAACAATTTTAGTAATAGCAAAATCAGGAACTAGGTCATCGTTAAAGGCGACTGCAAAAATATAATGAATGCATTTGTAACATGGCGTAGGGACAACAAGTAGGCATTTTCATTGAACAACATATTCAAAGAATTTTATGAACAAGAAACTAATCGAAAAACATGTCACTTGAAATATAACAATCATAAAAAACAAAACTTGTGTATTAGTAACATGTAGTTAAAAAATGTCCTAATAAACTTGACACTAGTTTAAAATGTGCAAAGCTATTAATTTTTTTCCAGTATTCGAGAAAACTCGAGGAAAGACTGGAAGGTTGTCAATTATATAACTGATACGAAAAAAAAAATGCAAATAATCCCATACATGTAACGTTGGATCAGGGCACTCAAAGTGATGAAAGTGGCGGTGCAGCACGAACTGCTCATTTTACACGTTGTGGAGAATATGTGTCACCAGCTGACTTGCCCAGAGCTATGAACTTGGAAAGAAAGAGCCATGTACAACATCGCATGGAGTTTAAAGAGTAATAAAAAGCATACAAATGTCTGCGGTTCTGACGATGCTATAAGTTCCAATCAAAGACGTCACAGAGATTTCTTAGATGTTCACATAGTTCCCCCTCTGTGCTTAAAATAGCTTGAGTGTGCCCAATTCATCTAGGAGGAGCGGATCAAAGTACATGAAATTTCGCTACACGAGAGTACATTTGAAGTAGCTAGAAGATGATGATGATGATTCCCGGAAGAATAGCACAGCCCGCCACAGGTGATCGGACACAAGGCGGGCAGCTGTAGAATTTGTGAAATGAAATAAATAATAATAATAATCATAAAAAGAGAATACGATAGGAGAAAAGACGGCGAAGAATATGCTAAAAAGATAATATAGAGAGATACAAAAATGTTTTGATGATTTTTGTGGATTTTTGTGTTCTTTTAAAACTGAAATGAACATTTCGGCACCGATCCTCTTCTTTTTTTTTTACAAAGAAGTTATCTATAGTAGATTCGCACAAAAATGAGCAAGAGGAGTAATAAGACCTGAAGTGCTTTTTGAAGGATTTCAATACTTCCGAGAACAAAAAAAAAAGCTGCTGACAGTTCAGAATGGTGTGCCTTTCGCCACGAAGGACCACTCACTCTACAAGAATAGTAGCGCGAATACGCGTTATGCAACAAAGGACGGAGCCGACTGAAGCGAGAGCATGGTGTGAATTTTGTTGTAAAGTATTGCCACATTATTCATTATATGCGATTTTGAGCTGGCCGACCAGCTCTGGGCCGTTCGGAAAGCCGAAGGTGCCACTCGGATCCAAGGACCTCGAGTGGTCACCTGAGGAACCGCCATCATAATCGACGGAGAGTGGGAAGGGACAGGGTTTAATCCCCTTTTCCCCCACCTCGCCCGGAGAAAACTGCTGGACTTCAAGTAAAGTTTATTTATTCATTCATTCAACTTCTTAGACTTCAAGCCCAAATGAAAATGTGCCAACAAATAGAACAACCAAAACCAAAACTTATCTCTGAATACCTATGATAGTGGGCTGTATACATATTTTAGTCACAACTTAGATTTGGACATTTCACGTATTTTGGTGACACGAGCTCGTTGGCGAATAATTACTGGGCAAGCCACACTGTCAGTAGCAAAAAAAAAAAACACTTTTGTCTCAGTTTTACTGAGAAATTTGATTCTTTTTTATTTTAATATACTGTCTTCCTTTTACATCTTTTTTCTTTGTTTTGTAAGCAATAGTGCAGTTATTATTCATAGGACATTAAGGGCCAAACCTCATAAGCGCGAAAATGCACGCGAAAGCGACGAGCGACGCTATGAGCGACGAAACAGGGCGTTCGCGCGACGTGTCGCGTGCTCGTTTTCGCGCGATCGCTCGGTTCTCCAGATTTGGAAACCGTCGCTCATCGCCCGGAAGTGCTGGGCTCAAGCAGCCAATAGCGAAATACCGGAAAAGACGAAGACTACATAGGTGCACGTGACCCTGCCCGAGTCACGTATGCGCAACAAGAAATAACGCAATGTTTATTAAGCATGCGCATATAAAAAATGCTGCAAGGCAATAATAAACTCTTTCCGTTTCATTACACAACAATATATCTTATTTTTAAATTGGAAACCGCTCACTACGCGGTTTTCTTGGTGCGAGTTGACGGCCTCATGCCAGCAACAGTGGAATTCGCTCGCCGAAGCCGTCGCGTGAATGAGGTTTGCCTGCGCTAGCGACTGATTGTGCGAAGCCGATCTACGTCGCGTCGCTTGTCGCTGTCGCGTGCATTTTCGCGCTTATGAGGTTTGGCCTTAAATGTTTTCTTGGCTGATCCCCCAGAGTGGGCATGTGCCATGGATTCCAGGCTACAAACAAACAAACGAAAGCGGACCAGGCTGTTAACGTCCACCCATTGTTAACGAAGGCAGCCGTGGATATGTTGATTGATTGATTTCTGGGGTTTAACGTCCCAAAACCCCTATATGATTATTAGAGACGCCGTAGTGGAGGGCTCCGGAAATTTAGACCACCTGGGGTTCCAAATCTGAGTACACGGGCTTACAACATTTCGCCTCCATCGGAAATGCAGCCGCCACCACCGGGATTTGATCCCGCGACCTGCGGGTCAGCAGCCGAGTACCTTAGCCACTAGACCACCGTGGCGGGGTAGCCATGGATATGTCTGCACATTCTCTTGCACTGTATAGACCTGAGCACGTTCATCTCGAAACCAGGTGCCTAGCCTCCCGATGGCATATTCTCGCACGCAGACGCCATCTTGTTTTGAACTGCCAAAGCATGTAGCTGCGGCGCCAAGTTAACACGGCGAGTGGCATCTCGAGGACCTTGAAATAAGAGAGAGCGCCTATTCATGCCGTTCCTGCTTACAAGAATGAGTGCGAGAGGCAGATATTACTCGGCAATCTCTGCGAGGATCCCAAAACGACGCAGAAGTCGTGCCCCTCTGGTGTTTTCAGATTGCACACATTTCCACCCGCAACGATAAATGCAGAGCTCCGCCGCCTGTGGATAATTGCAATCAACCGAAAAAAAAAAAAACTGCGAGCAGAGTGTACGAGCATAGTCCTTCAATACGTTAAGTACACTTGCTGCGTTTATTTAAGGACTATGGTTTATTCAAGCGCTTCACCGGCTGTTTGGCTATTTGCGTGCGGTATATGCCTGTAGTATACGGCACCAAACGATTGCCGCGCTCTCAAAGGCCATGTGCCAAGAATAAGCAGAAAGCGCGGACTTCGACTCACTCGAACTGTGACGTGCCTCGACTGTCGCTGTTGGCAAATCTGTGCATTCAGCCGGCGTCGCCGTAGCACTATAAAACCTTGCAATGCTCAGGCTACATCACCTTCTCACCAGCTGCGTGTATGTTCTGATTGCCAGGCATGACTGGCAAATGATGAACACACGTGGTGCATGAGCGAAAGCCGGAGCGGGATTCTGGCGCTTATGGTGACGCCGGCTCACAGCACAAGTTTAGGCCTGCTGCCGTAAGACTTGGTGGTATGTGGGGTTTAACGTCCCAAAACCACCGTATGATTATGAGAGACGCCGTAGTGGAGGCCTCCGGAAATTTCGACCACGTGGGGTTCTTTAACGTGCACTAAATCTGAGCACACGGGCCTACAACATTTCCGCCTCCATCGGAAATGGAGCCGCCGTAAGACTTGGTCGAAAACAACGCTTTCTGCTGTGCACGTTTCTTTCCCGATAGTATACGTACTTGATGAAGTGGCTTCTGCAGTCTTAAAATGCACGTGCTGTAGATGCATTCCGCGCTGACTGAAGAGCGATGTCTTCTCGATGTGTCACGCGAAAACTTGACGAAATTTCAGGAGAGAAAAAGGGCGAAGCACGCTTATACGGTCGGACTCGGGGTATGAAATTTTGCGTTTGATTCGCGTGGCATACAGGGAGTTGCTTCGCTGAATTCTGGTCTATAGTGAACACAGCTCGCTGTGTTCTGGTGTATAGCACGCTATCCCGACGTTAATCGAGTGGCGCACACCGCAAGCTGAGGTGGATGTGCACCACCGAACGGAAAGTGAAATTTCTTGATATACCGCGTCGTTGCGTTTATCTAAGGACGGACAAGTGCAGCGATAGAGGACACAGAAAGCGACATCAAAGTAGGGTTCGCTGTCGTAGAATATAGTCGTTTCATAAAAGACCTGGGGTGTGCTGATCTGAAATTTAATCTTCACATTTCATCGCTCTCGATTTGGTATCACGAACATGCAAGCATGACGTTGTTCACAAGCGTGATCAGCTGCGGGATTTCAATACTTCGCGCTCATTTTCGGCTGATTTGCCGAATCGTGCCTATAGACGTTGAAATCTTGGGGCACGTCTTTTTTTATCTATCTAATCAGCCAACACGGATCGTCCGTTGCGGAACAATTTTGTAGGCGGCGGCTGGCTGTCCGAATTTCGTAGGTGGCACCAAAAGGGCGCACGGATCTGCACCATGCGTGCGTCAGTGTCGCGCGAATCCACCTAGCTGGCTTGCTGCGGCTGCGGCTCGACTTGGATGCTCTTGCGCCGCCGCACGAACGGAGAGGCCGGTGGTCCCTCGAGGAACATGGCTGCGTCCACGTGCGGCGTTGGCTTGTAGGCCGTCGGTCCGCCTTCGGATTCGGTCTGTCCACTGGGGTCCAGCGACCAGCCGCAACCGACGCGGCACGGGTGCAGGTCGTCCGCCTGCGACGAGACGCCGTCTGGTGCGTGCTGGCGGAAGCAGCGGCATGCGGGACTCGAGCTCTCCGACTCAGGCCTGCGATGGAGCCCCGCGGCAATTTTTAATCGTTACCTAGCTGCGGGCATTGGTCGTAAGTATACGAATTGATTTCATAATGGAATAATTGGAAGCGCAAACCAACGGGACACAAGAGGAGAGTCCTTGTGTCCCGTTGGTTTGCGCTTCCAATTATTCCATTATGAATTCGTACCAACTAGCCCGCCTGTCAACCCTACTGCAATACGAATTGATTGTTCTGGAAGGGTTTTGGTAGAGTACCGTTCATGCGCCCTAATACGACCTTGATCCCCCGCCAGCCATTGGTAATAAGCATATACGACTTTATTGTATATAACTAGAGTGTCTTAAACTGTTTACGACAAGTAGTGTCCTGGAGTGTACTATTCTGTAACACCCTAACCCGACCTTGACCTATCGAATGGCTCACCCAGATACCTCTTGTTAAACGCGGGTCAAACTTATAGTCCATACACAGGATGCGGATGTCGTTCAATACGTTCACGTTGGAATAAATGTCTGTTTAATGACAGTGTTTGACCACTTCAAAACATGAGGAAAAAAGTCGTGCTGGAGGCCGTATTCAATCTCGTGCCTGCCTTACACGCTTGTGGACGTCATGTAAACTTTAATCGATGACGCAGCTGCCACCAAAGGCACCAAAGGGGATGTGGAAGCAGCTGGGAGAGCACCCCGGACTAGGGAGAGGAGTGTCCCTGAGATCACTATGCATGTGAAAGCTTCATAAAATGAAATAAGTTTTCAGCATTGGCGTCGGCTAAGTGGTGCAAAAAGAGCACCCACCCTCCTCAAGCAACGCCAGCCCTTTCTCACCACCCAAGCGACTGCAGTGATTGAACCCTCCCAGACGGGCAGCAAAGGCCGCAGGAGTCCTGGACTGAGGACCAATCCACAAGCGTTCTGCAGAACAGCGCTTGGAAGAACAGTTCCAGAGCTAAATCAAGTTTTTCTTTCTCTCTCCCGGACGCAACACGGGTTTGCACTTTCCAGATAAAGTCCCGCTGATATCCCGTATGCTGGTATCAGTAATTTGTGCCTCGTGGGGCAAACGTGTCTCGCGGATAGGCCGCATTTAGGGTTAACAACTGACGAGTGCTAGGTGGTGTTGTACTCGCGTGCATGTTCATCATCATCATGGTTAGCACGGTAGCGACAGCAGTGATGTCTGGCGGCACATAAGACATGAATGGTCCTCTTTGGCGTGTGGCGGCTGGTGCGAACGCTCGTCTTCCGCGTGGGGTCCATGGGGACGGCTCCACGGGTCGTCTCCCGTGGGCCCCTCGTGGCGAGTCTAGCGTCGGAGACGCCTTCTTCGCGTTAACTTTTGTTTGCTATGTTGATTGAGTGTATTGGAATGTTGTATGAAGTTGTTTAGCACGCTCCTTCGCGTTAACTTTTGTTTGCTATGTTGATTGAGTGTATTGGAATGTTGTATGAAGTTGTTTAGCGCGTTGATCACTATTGATGTGTACATATCTTGCATTGACGTCACTGCGGTCACCATCTTCAGGTACCAGCTAGTTGAGATACTCCGTGAACTCTGGCTCGACTGCGTGCAGCGAGAAATGGTGACATCGGATTGGTGCCGGTTCCGCTTCCAATTCTTTCTGTTCTTCCTTAATGCTACTGGCGAACAGAAGGAAGTGGGAATAGCACAAAAGAATTCGAGGGAGGAACGACTCTCCGTCGTCCCTTGTGATGGCGCTCTCGAGTGCGACAAAATGTCAAGATGGCCGCCATCTTCAGGTAACCAGCGCTGAGGACCTGTCTGTGACGACACGTGCAAATCATATATACATTCGGCTGGCGATATTGTCGATGTAAATGTAATTCAATAAATGTTTGGTTTGGTTCGATCGCGTCAACTGTCTCCATGTGTTCTGAGAGCATGCCTCATTCTGAGACCACACAATTTCCACTCCAACGTCCCGAGAATGTGCCTAAGGCGGACACCACACAAGTTCGATTCTCTACAATGTTCTCGCAGAACCCTCCTGCCCACTACGCTCTCATGGACAGCAGCATGAGAGCACGTTATGTAGACAATAACGGGGTTCACTTTTCTCTTCGTTTCTCTTTAAGAACCACATAAGAAAAAGAAAAGAGCGCAAGATGTGAAAATCAGAAAGCGTATTCTTTTTCCATCGGTTTGACTTCACTGAGCAGAACAACTTGTTCAACACAACGCTCGTGGCGACGCGACAGCGTTCCGAAGCAAGCAACGTGTCACGAACCTGGTGGTGAAGTCCAGCGACAGCAGCTCTTCGTGGCTGAAGGCCGCGGGCGCCGACTGCGAGGTGAGTTTGGTGGCCGACGAGTGCGAGCCGGGCAGCAGCGACGACTCGCCAGAGTCCACGTCGACACGTGGCGCCGCGGCCACGGCGGGCATGGGCGCCTCGGCGATCTCGGCAGCCTGCACCTGCTGCTGCTGAGCGTTGGCGTCATCGGCCAGCGCGTTGTCCACCGTGACGTGGATACCCGTGCAATAGCGCCTGCATTCAGGCATACTCGTAGGTACAAGTGTGCAGTGTCGACCATGTGCATTAGGGTGAATACCTGGGCAATATTCACGCCCATAAAACTGAAACATTCATGCTTCCTCACGAGTGAAAGTGTACGTTATAAGATGTCCAATTTAAGACAAAAGTATTTCCCTGAATTATGAATTACACATCAGCTTCTATGAGTTATTCAATAGTAATTAGGTGCTAACTTCAGATTAGGACGGTTCTGTGCATACACTTTGAATCCAGAACTGAGTGAACTCACTTTCACCCATTCGGACAGATATTTCTGCTGCAAGCAAGTTCAAATTTATGCTCACCAGAATTTCACTGCTCCAACCTAACTGCATAGTGCCAGCTGGTTTCCACCACACAACTGGTCAACACACCAGATGGGCCTCAATTATAACCAATTGCTTCCAGCAGAGCTGACAGGGTTGCAGTTTGAACCCAGGTAAGTTCAGCTACTTCCAGCACAACTGGTCCTGGTACCAGCTGGTTTCCAGTTGGCTTAGCCAGTTGGTCTCAGCTCAAACCAATTCATTTTTCAGTTACACCATCCCCTTGGCCATTGGTTCATGGGGATTCAAACACACCGTAATTCCGTACAGCCAGGCTCCCTCAGCCATTCATTCATCGATGTACCAAAATAATGATTAACCCGGCGAGCCCGGACTCAAAAAAAAACTATATGCAGACGCGGACTCATTTGGTCTCAGGATCACCAATTTTTTTCCCAGACGTAACTTCCGGGGTCGCTCTGAGCCCTTCTTTCTCCGTGGCTCCAAGTCTGTGAACGATCCTAAGGAGTTTGCATACCCATTGGTTTGCATGGAGCTCTTCTCATGATCGTCTTGCATCATTGTCCTCTACTCCACGTTATTCTTGACATATACTGTCCTATGAAAAACGACGCCGCGGCGAGATTTGTTTGCGTTTCGGCTGCCCTTTCATTCAATCGAGTTTGTGTCCTTTATAGCTTATCTATAAGGGCAATTTACCTTCGTCGCGTGCAGCTCTTATTTATAAAGCTGCTCGCTTAGCACTTCAAGATGACCAGCTTGCGCGCTATCAGCCCGACATACAATTATCGACAAGACAGCACTCCCTCAGTTTTCAGTAATGAGAACGTCAGCAGGGCAGATAATGGTTATTGCTTGGTGAACAAATACGCCCCGGAGCTATAACAATAAGAGCATTGCCCCGAAGGGTATAGTTGTTTAGGAGTTGTAGATAAGATTGATCTATGGAAGGCTACAGTCGGTTATCCGAAGAAGAAACGTCATCTCCGCCCACAACCATCGATGTGTCTCCCACGTATAATTTGCACAAGAACTCCACGCAATAGCGTTTAGTCATTTTCATGACTCAAGCATTTCTCGGTTGTTGTAGTTGAGGTTTCCACACATGCACACTTTATGTAGCTGGTTTAGGTGTGAAACTTGAACTTTGTAGTGAAATTTGCGGGGTGTTATCGCTACTCAGTAAAAGATCTTGTTTTAATCAGTTACGACGGACCTCTTTTTATTAACCGAGAAAATGCACACTTTGTTCGAGCAACGACCAGCTTGCACGACTGTGTTTCTCAGGTCAAGAGATAGCGCGCCGAGAACACACGTTGAGAAAGAGTGTTTGTGTGTTGCATGCACTTTGCGAAAATGCGAAAACGCCGCAAGGTTTTACGGCCTTGAAGACCTTCATTGTTGCGCCCATCAGAGTAAGTGCACTGAAATCGTAGCTCCGGGAGACGGAACACAGACCTGAGAATCTGCAGGTGGAAGAGGAAGAGGACTGCGCAGTGCAGGACCTGCAGCGGCTTGCTGTTGAAATAGAAGCTGGACACGACCCGCGTGCAGTCCACCAGGAGGAACCACAGGTGGAAGGCCATGTCCAGAAGCCAGATGGCCACCTCGAGCAGCACGCCGGAGCCGGGCCTGTGACGTCGCAATTAAGGCTGAAATATTCGCTGCAATACCGGCAGTTCACGGACGCGTGTTATCGCGTCGCCGACTACTAAAGGAACCAACATTGGGCCAGAACACGTGGTCAGATTCGGGAGGAAATGAAAGAATCGTGCACTATAGTGACAGAATCAAGCATTCTTTTTGCGAGATAAGTATGACTTGATTTCTTTAAAACGCGTGTAAGACTAACAAAAACCGGTATGTAGCGCAGCCTAGCGAAAGAGCCTTGAAGCTTTGTTATGAAGTCAATTACTATGCTGTACGTAATCAAGTAGCCTGATGCTGTCATATGCGCCACAATTTGTCCTAAACAATGTATATTGTTGTTTAGCCCCGCTCCATTCCATGCTGCTTCTTAGGGCCGTTCCACGCGCTTCTCGCACAGCCGCAACGCACGTACCGGGACCCCTACCGCACGCAAGCGGGGGACAAATGGGCCAATTGGCGACGCTCTTTCACCCTCCGCAGCGTCGCCAATTGGCTTATTTGTCCCCCGCTTGCGTGCGGTAGGGGTCTCGGTACGTGCGTTGCGGCTGTGCGGAAAGCGCGTGGAACTGCCCTTAGGTAAGGGCCTTTACACGTGGTGCCCGCACAGCCACAATGCACGTACCGGGACCCCTGCCGCACCCAAGCGGAGGGGAAAAGAGCGTTGCCGATTCGCTTACCCCCCCCCCCCCCCCCCCTTGGGTGCCCCAGAGGTCCCTCCTCGTGCGTTGCGGCTGTGCGGCCAGCGTGTGTAAAGGCGCTGCACGGTGACAAGTGGCGCTGCCTTAGCGGCTGCCAGCGAACCGCAGCGCAGGCGTGTGGAGTGCATGCGTACGCAGTAAACCACAAAACTTTAACCGTTCTCGCGCCCACTATTTGCAGCGTGTGTTGTCACGTGTGTATGCGACCTTATATTCCCCGAAGATAAAAAAAACATGATTACAATTATTTTGCGGTGTTTTCTATGTTACAATTCCATCATTAGACACTCTTAGCAATAATATTTCCGTTGGGTTGAAGAACATAGATGTCGGAGGTGACCCTAATCCTTTCTTCAAGCTGCACGCTGTAGCTTCACGGTTCTAATTCTTCGCATGACTCGGAGAAAGCGCAACTACTGGTGCCACGTGAGCTTGTCACAACTATAGGTACGTTAATGTTGACTGACCCACCCTCACTTAACTCACGTCTGTCCCAGCACTCATCGTCATGTTGGCGATTTTCACGCGTGATTCGGTGAAGGCGAAACCACCGTACTGTGAACGGCTCCCAACTCACCTCAGCCGCACCACGTGGAAGTGCAGCAGAAGGCACTTCTGGACGAGGCTGGTCACTTCGTCGGTGCTGTCCAGACCCAGGTAGACAGTGTGGGCGATGACCACGAGGGCCGCCACCGCGGAGCCAAGGTGGTAGCCCTCGTCCATGACGCCCAGGATCATGTCCATAGCTCCATCATCGTCCTCTTCTCCCAGGAAGGGTCTACGGACACCAGCCTGCCGCCCTGCTCCTTCTTCTTATCTCCAGCTCATGATGATGCTGGTTCTGGGATGAATGGCACTTACCCACTCGTGGGGTGGGGTGGGGAGCGCAAAGTTGCAGCATCCCCCAGTTGATTCCCCAGCAATCTTCTTGGCTTCTGTGCATATGCTTATGGGGATGCGGCTCCTGGAATGAGTGACTTCTATCCAGTACCAAGAGCAGGTGGTTCATGTATTTTCTTCATTCTTTTTCATGTCTTACTAGAGGTTACGGAGTCAGTTTGAAAGCAAGAGGTATCAAGGACCAATTTTGCACTTTAGACAAACAAAAAATCATTGGGGCATTCCGTGTATCTAATACTATATTGTAGTACACTGTATCTAGGCCGTAATGACGCTGTACCATATTGAGGAAATACACATAAACACGTACACAAGAAGGTGGTACACACGGACGAGCGCTGGTCAACTGTGTGTTATTCGAAATCACATTGCCGCACCCACACAGAACTTCCGACACATGCGCATTCCATTTATCCTTACATCCCTTAGGAAGTAACGTTTTTATAAAACTTTTGCCAGTATACAAACTGGGGAGAGTTTCAGAGAATTTTTTTTTACTTCTAGGGATTTTTTTATCCCGCGAAATACATCTCGATGAAACCATAAACTTTCTTGTCTTCATACTAATATCCAACCAGAAAAAACACTAATTTCCAACCAGATGACGTTGGCCAACCTGTTCCACCAGTGCTACCACGCTATCTTCCTGGGAAAAAATGACATTTTTTCCCAATGCGTCAGTGCGGTAGATAATGATGGGCAAATAAAAGAGACCTGTCAGGTTAAGCTCATGAAACTCTTTGTTGAGTGCAAGACTTATGTTATTCACTGCGTTCCACTTGCCTATGGCAAAATTTACATAATGCAGACGGAAAGACACACACACACACACACACACACACACACACACACACACACACACACACACACACACACACACACACACACATATATATATATATATATATATATATATATATATATATATATATATATATATATATATATATATATATATATATATATATATATATATATATATATATATATATATATCGTAATCATATGGTGGTTCTGGGACGTCAAACCACCCCACATGTCATATTCCAAAAAAAAAAAAATCCCAGCGTTCGTTCGTTCCACCTTCTTCTTGTGTACATGTTTGTGTATTCACTGGAACTCTATCTTGGAAGTTGATGATGCGCCAACTGGCTCAACAGTGAGCGATAGTGACAGATTGTCCAGATCACGTAGTTGTCACTTGCGCCACCCTGCTTCCGTTGTACGCAGTGAGCGTAGCACAATCATGCCCTGCAAGATTGTAAACCAGCCGGCGTGTAATCTCAGAGGCTAACTCGATTCTCGCGAAATGTGTGCTGAAACGATTGCGCCTAAGTTACCTTGGTACAATATCTTTTTTTATTTGTTATCTTTTCGTTGTAGATTCGCACAAATCTCTAATTTTATTACGCACAGTTTTCTACAGCTGTACAAATATGGTCCTAACTTTTCTTTTTCCCGCTTTTCAAGCCTGGTTTACAGATGGGACCACAAAGTCGACGAGAGCGCTACAGGCGTTGATAGCGGAGGAGCACCGCATCATAAATTTTTTCTCGGTGAGCCAAGTCGACGCGCTGTTCATTTTCACACATTTCGCGCGATTCTAGCGCTCTCACGCGCGTGAACGCAACTTCTGGTCACGTGGTTTTCGGGATGTTCCGAAGCGTGTGTTGGTGAAGGAAGGAAGGCGTGTGTGGGGCTTCCCTGCTGACCGTGGATGCCGCCGCCGTCTTGTTTGTGTGTCATCGCCTCGGCGGGCCAGCGAACTCGTCTCCTGTTTTTTTGAGATCACCGCCGAAAGCCGCTCGCACGGTGCGGCATGTTGTTGAGCCCGCTAGATCCGCAACGAAGAAGGAGGGCCGCAACCCCGTAAAAAAGCGGTGCTGACTAGCCACCCCTCCCCGTCCACCGACAACTGTCATGGATAGGCTGCTGGCGCAGTGCGGCTGCCTCTACGGGCTGCGCTACGGCCCCGAGGAACTGGAGTCGCTGCAGCGCAGCCACAAGATCGACAAGATGATCCAAAAGGACAAGCAGGTGATCCGGAGGCAGGTCAAGCTGCTGCTGCTGGGCGCCGGCGAGAGCGGCAAGAGTACTTTCCTCAAGCAGATGCGCATCATCCACAACTGCAGCTTCGAGCCGGAACAGCTTGTGGAGTACCGCTCGGTCGTCTTTCAGAACGTGCTTCGGGGAATGAAGGTGCTGGCCGACGCCCGACGGAAGCTGGACATACCGTGGCAGAACCCGGCCAACGAGGTGCACGCTCAGCGACTGTTGGGTTACGACTCGGCGTTCGAACCCGCCGACTCGGAGACGTTCAGCCGGTACGCGCCTTCGGTGCGGGCCCTGTGGCAGGACGCCGGTATCCGGGAAGCATTCGAACGTCGCATCGAGTTTCAGTTGGTCAGTGATTGTACCGCACTCATTTTTCCTTATATTAGAGGCACGGCGCGCGGAGTCGAGACACCGCGACTTCATTTTATCTCGACATCTCTCGTGTCCGTGTTTGCACTTTTAACGTGAATACCTACCTTCTAGTTCAGCCCTCTGTTATTCTAATCGTTATCTCTATTTCGTCACGGAGTGGGCGATTGTGTGTACCAGCGTAGCTGCCGTCTGTTGTTGCGAGGCACCGTGGAACTTTTGACAGGTGTCGCACCTGGGAGACGCGCGGCTGGTACATAGGATATCGCCCGGCCGGCCCGAATGGGAGTTTTTGTTTTCTTTGGGCGCGATAGCGAAGCGCTACTCTTTCACGCCAGACGCGATAAACGGGCGCGATCATAGCGTACACACGGGCACGGTTTTCGTTTGCTCGGCTGCAGGAAACGGTCGAAGTTTGGGGGGAGAGCCCCTAGTTTGTCTAGCCGCATTCTTTTATCGGCTTTGGTGCGTTACAAAAAGAAGTTTCCAGATCTCCTGCGACAGATTGGACCGCGTAGGAGCCGCGTTGGCTACGGAGCTTATCTGTTGCGGAGCTGGCCTCAATCTCGCGACGGGCACCCTTTTAGAGTTTTATCTTTCATCCTCTTTGGGGCTTGGAGACGTTCGATTGAATTTCTTCTTCCCGCAATGTTTCGCCGTCTCTTACAGCCGATTGCGGTCAGAGCCAGGCGCGTAGCAAGAAATAATTTTTGACGGGAGCGGGTAGGGGTCAACAACCTTTCGTGTGTTTGTGTGTAGGTGTTTATATGCACATGCGAAACCGAAAAAAAAAAATTCGAGGAGGAAAAGATTCAACCTTCTCTGCCAATGTCTAAAAGAACCAACGCTTCATGTTAGATATACCTATTAATGACCCGTAAACTAAACTAAAAATTTCGAGCAATTCTTTTGAAAAAGTGGATGATGCATTCTTCAATGTAACCGCATGGAAGCGACACGTAGAGCAAGAGCTAATTCAACAGATGAAGTGCTGACTTACATTTGTTTTTTATAGCAAGAACGTTGTAGAATATTTACTTACTTCTAAAAGTTTGCAAAATGTTGTATCCACGGCCGCTTTATTTTGTTGGGTTCTTTTTTGTACACGGCGGGGTGATGTTTCCGCGAATGAAAGGCAAACTATTGACGTCACACTAACTGAGAGCAGTTCATTCTTCGGCATGAATGTGCACTCTGGAGTCGCAAATAAATCCTACATCCACAGCACAATTTACAAAATGGAAAACTATGGAATCACGAGAAAGGACACTGAATTGCAACTGATTTTGTGGCGCACTTATGCAACAGAAGATACGCAAAAATACAACATGATCGGCACTCACCTTGAAACCTTTACACGCGTAGCAATGCATTCTTTAAAACAAGTCCTGTGCACAGCAATGTTTGTTCTGTGGTAGTGTTTCTTGATGTTGCTTGTAGATCTTGCTTCGACTGCCACGCTATCAGGCTTTAGACTTCACGCTAGCCCATTCAGCTTTTTCTGCTGAAATAAATGCGACCAAGTTGTATCCATTTCTGTTTTGCAGAATGACATGGAAGTGTTCTTGCGGGATTTAATTTCACGTCTTTGCTCATGCCAGCATGTTGCTGTTGCACTTGAACATTGTACAAAATTTTCGTGCTATTCTGTTCACATTCCGTTTTGACTGCAGGGCGACGGGGTTCGTTACTTTTTCGACCACTTGGACCGAATCGCTACCAAGGCAAGTATAATTGGCATTTGCATTTAAACACGCATGATGGGCTGAATTGAAATGCACTGAGCCATGTAATATGAACAAGGAGGTTGTTCACCCTGCATCAAGACTTCCTTTAGAGGAGCGAAATCTCTTTCCATTCCAATGTGTAATTTGGTTCTTCTGCAACACAACTAAAGGAAAACGCATCATGCAGTGCACTCTGAGGCATGCTGCTATGCAACTGAGCTAATCTATGCTGACGGCGGCTCTGCACTTAATTACCAGGTGATGGAGGAGAGAGTTGATTTATTCTATAGTGCGGTCCACTGTTAAAGGGCACTCTCGCGCTCGTGGCCAGCTGGTGGCGCCGCGCTAACTGGCGGCGAGATTTCTAAATGCGGCACATGCGCATGGAATAGTAAGGGCGGCGTGCACCCAGTTTCGTCTGCTGCTTCTCCGCCTGTGTGCATGAAAGCATTGGAAAATGCTTCTGTATTTTCGGGATGCAATTTATCTAGCTGTCTCTCTGCCTGCTGCTCGAAAGGTTTTCAGCAAGCACAAAAATGTACAGTTTCATTTATTCCCGCAGTTCTTCACTAGCTATCACCGTTAAGCTCGTCATATTTTTCACACGCTGCTCGCCGCAACTGGCTGCTTTTGATGACAGTATGTGAAACCTGATGCAGGGAGCATTCTAAGCTCACCTTTTTTGACCATGAAATGTTGGCTTGTTAAAGACGAAGAAGGCCAAGGTGGTATTTACAGTGGGAAAGTCTTGAAAAGTCATGGCTCGCAAACGCACGCCTTTTGCATGAGCAGACAAGGGGGGGACGCACCAGCTTGAACCTTTGCTCATGTGCGGGATTTCGAAATCTTGGCAGCAGTTAGCGCTCTGCGGACCGCCGGCCATGCACTCGCGTGATCCCGCTAACAGTAGAACATGCTGTTCATTCATTTTACAGAGAGATTCTTGAACCGGTTGTACTTCTGTCATATTGCAGCAAAATAAAGAGTGTAATGACTGGGAGTATATGAATGTATTGCTCGCACAAACTTAATTTGACATTGTAGTTTGTTTTTTCCTATGAGTTGACTCTAATTTTCTGGCACTGTTTAGAATAAACGGATGCCTAGCAACTGATCCGATTGTAAGTTTTGGACAATGCATTTGTCGCAAATGTTTCTAGTACCCAGGCCTGGCCGGGTCAAGCTGTTTGGAGGACACTATTGAATTCTTTATTACATGATTTCGTGATATCGTTGATTTGGTTCCCAGAAAAGTACGCATTTGGTGGCCTACGATGAAAATAGAGGAATCAAGTCATTTTGTGATACATGCTTTCAGTTTTTAATAATGATTGATTTGTGGGGTTTAACGACCCAAAACCACCATATGATTATGAGAGACGCCGTAGTGGAGGGCTCAGGAAATTTCGACCACCTGGGGTTCTTTAACATGCACCCAAATCTGAGCACACGGGCCTACAACATTTCCGCCTCCATCGAAAATGCAGCCGCCGCAGCCGGGATTCGATCCCGCGACCTGCGGGTCAGCAGCCGAGTACCTTAGCCACTAGACCACCGCGGCGGGGCAGTTTTTAATAATGCGTTTCACTCATATGGATTTACCAAATATTCAATCATTATAGTGTGGAGTTATTTCCCATGTTTTAAACTGTGCACGAAAGAGCTTGGACAGGAATGTTTTTGTAGCGTGATCTTTTTATCAAACCTTTAGACAGTGAGGACTCACCTGCTGGTGTTGCACTGTTGTTCATCTCAACGGGATAAATTACCCCTAGGATAGTTGCAGTCATCAGCTCGTGCGCTAGTTTCCCATTTTGTCCCCGGCATGAGGACAGTACGGCAGTTAACAAATTTATTAAACATGACTTTTTTGCACAACATGTGCACAGGCAAACATAGCAACCATCTGGATGGGTGGGTTTGAGGTTATGGTTTTAAGACTTGCATCGCTTGTGTAAATTTGCTGTAACTGTGCCATTAAAAAGGTGTAATTATCGAGATTGTAAAGCTTTGCAAAAGTGATGTAAGAAATGCAAAAAAAGAAAATGGTATGTGCAAGAGGCGGCATTTTGCAGATGGCTCAATTTTGTTTTGCTTTTTGTCTGCAGATAATATTTTCCAACACAAAGGAGGCCCCTGATGCATGGCCTTGAAAAATTGACAAGAAATAGTTCGTCACAAGAAATAGTTCGTGACAAGAAATAGTTTTTCTTCGGGTTGTTGGGAACCTTAGCTTAATAAAATAAGTAAATGATACTGTCTGATTGGAGCTGTTTACATGGGCACCTACATTTCTGGTGCAATGTTTAAACGAGAGGACACTTTGTTGTTATGCCAGGACCCTCTCACATTCTGCCTAACGTAGGTTGTGAAGCATTCGTAGCGAATTAAACTATAACATTCACTAGCTGAGAAACATTGGCGTGTTGGTGGTGCATATTGCATTCCTGACAGGGTTCTATGTGTATGTGCTGGTTAGGAATCTCTGCATCATGTACCTTTTAACATTCCATCAAAGTGGAAAGCTGCTTACAGCAAACGTTACTAGGCACGGTCATCGCCTCGTCGTGTGCATTGAACTTCGATCGTGTTATAAAAATGTGTCTGAACATGGACGGCGAGTACATAGCTTGCTGTGAGAATGGACATTCGACTGTCACTTCTCTGGAATTCATTGTGCAGGAGTTCATACCCACCAACCAGGACATCCTGCATGCACGGAAGGCGACAAAGAGCATCACGGAATTCGTGGTGCCCGTCAATGGGGTACCCTTTCGTTTCGTCGATGTGGGCGGCCAGAGGTCGCAGCGCCAGAAGTGGTTCCGATGCTTCGACAGTGTCACCTCCATTCTCTTCCTGGTGTCGTCTAGTGAATTTGATCAGGTGAGTGATTTTTTTATTTTTTTCTCAGAACGATACCACTTTTCAGATTAAGCTTGGCAAAGGCACACTGGCGTCCATCCACGACCCCCACTGTTCTAGAGTCCAACCGTCGACTGGTAATATGGGTATGCTTGATTGTTAGGGCGACCTTATGGCAGTGCCACTGGCTTAATAGGCTAATCGGAAAATGATGCAAAATATTTGACTAGTTTAAATGCACTATTGTCTATTTCGGAATGTTCCCGTGTGACTGCATGCTAGTTTGATCACCAGGCCTAGCCCAAGGAGGAGTATCTTTGTTTTCGATACAACTTTGGCATGGTTGACAGCCACGTCGACAGCCCGTGGTTCGCCATGCTTGTCCGAGTCTCTGCAGCTCGTATTCACAAACAAAACTGACCCTCACCTTCTGACCTGAGTGAGTGATAGGCACTTAGTGTGTTTGGATTGTACTAAAGCTCAACTTAGATCTACACCTAACTGCAGAAAGTACATTTTCGCTCATAATCTGTGTTTTGTGGCTTACTCTTTGAGCATTCACGAACAGGCTGGCTAAATTTCAGCACATTTTATCGAGCACTTAATTTATATTCAATACATTTATAAGTACGTGAGCGGCCAGAGAGTCTGACAACACTGGTGCACTTGCAAGCACTGGCTTAACAAGCCGCTTGCTTTGCGAGCGTTTGTTTTCCAGCTAGTGATGTCGTTTCACGCTCAGCTGCGTTTACAATGAAGCTATATCAGCTCACTTCAGCTCGACATTGAAAATTGAACGATTTGCTTAGGCAGAAGGTAGAAGACAGCGTCTCCACTCTGTGAAGCACATGATGCCACACACCTCGTGGTAAAACGGTGGTTGCCGCCAGTGGGCGGGGCTTGCAACCGGCGTTTTTTTCAGGCCCATTTTGCAATTAAGTGTTCTTTTACAGTCCATCTTTGAGGCGTGCACAGGCACAAGACGCTCTACTTCTATATTCCGCCGAAAAACGCCTGATTCAGGTGGCGACCTCGTCGTGGATTTTGAAGGGTGACTTTCATCGTTTCCTCTTGAAAAAATGCGGGAGGCCAACTGTTGCAGCAGTCTTGCCAACTTCTCTGATTTTGCTTGTTTTGCGCTGCCGTTGCATATCATTATGCGCTGCCGTTATGCCGGGTTCATAGGGATCTGCAGGTACCCACAAAGCAGGGGTCCCAAACACGTGACCAGGTGATCGCACATTACTGTTTCTATAAAGCTTCCTTTCGGGCCAGTCGGTGTTGTATCCCAGATGTGATATTTTTTATCTCAAAGAGGAAGTAAACAAAAAGAGCACTATAGCTGAGAAGACAGTGCATGACTCTTCTCAGCCAGTTCTTTTTTTTTCTTCCTGTTTGCGCTAAAAAATATGACATTTGGGGCACATTACTGTCTTTTTCTCTTTTTAGGAGCGAAGCTCCTTAGACTTGGACGATGTCCGTTGTTGCCTTCTTAGTAGGCTCCTGTCGGCCGGTCGTCTCTACCGTGCATAGAGCGTTCATAGCGCACATGTGCTGTAAAAAAAGTTTGTACTGTGTCCATTCATCTGTTCATTCGCGCACTTGTTCGTGCATCTGTGCATCGAAATGTGTTCGACGAACGCCTGGGCCCATCATGACGGGGGTCGGTCCGAATGGCACACGGTGCACGCGTGTCCTTTCTTGCATGGTTGGACATGTTGGGCACAGCTATGCAATGAGAGAAAAGCACGAGCACTGTGGACTCCGACGTGAGGCATGACAGACGTGCATCCGTTGAGCTGCTGTGGGCGCACAAGACGTGCATCTGTTGAGCTGCTGTGGGCGCCTAACCAAATGTATTGGCAGCCTGCGTCTGGAGAACTGCTGCGGATGGCCGAATAAACTGTGGTAAATAGAGGAAAACTTGCAGACCTGTCAAAAATATTCTATTGTTGTTGTTTCTTTTGTACGGTAACACTCTTTTTGGGAATTCTCAAAATGGAATGCTAATGGGCATTCAGAAATTCAAAAGTAGTAAATACGTGGTGCGCTGAAAAGTAGGGAAAAAAAATGGCAGCATATCCACGGGGTGAATGATGGAGAGTGGGGCGAAGCATTCGTCCGACCATTCGTTCTTGCTTCCGTCCGTCTGTGTGACCGTCCATGCGTCCATCCGCCCGGCCGTGCGTGCATCTGTTCGTACGTCTGCACATCCATCCGTGTGTCTGTTCCTGCATTTGTCCATGCATCGGCTCCTGCCTCCGTCCATGCGTCCATCTGTCCGTGCAGCCATCCGTGCATCCGTCTGTGTGTCCGTTCGTCCATCTAGTCAACACTCAAAATACCACCATCTCGCATCTTTTCATCATATATTCTGCATATAGAAGCACTGCCATCCAGCGGACATTCCAAGGACTAAACGAGAGGTGGCACACGCACACTTTCTTACGGCTTGGGCTTCGTGTCTACTTTCCACCTTTAACCACCTCGAGTTCATGGTATACGCTAGTTCACTGTATTCATGGCACTGCGGCCCAACGCTCACTAAACCTTTCTAAAACCAAGATGGTTACGTCCAGCGAGTATAAAGTAGCAACCCTTTCTTGTCAGATAGTGCTCAGTGTACATGCCAATAGCTGCTAATGGGGAATGAGAGACAGGAGGATTCAGCTTTTAGTTAACGTGCACGCTGCGAATTTTTTATTGTTCAACAGTGCACAGGAGAAATCTTCCACCGGCACCACTTTGCAGGTCAAAACGTAAGACTGGTTACATACTACAACTATGACAAGGGACGAACAGGTGCTGCTTTAAGGAGCTTCGTCCCTAAAATGTGAGGAGTGAAATGCACGTAAGGTGACTAAGGCACTGCCCAAGATATCGCCATAGTAGCAAACACGTGTAGACAACAAAATAACCCCGATTTGTGACCAGCACTTTATAGCGGCGGGCACATGTGTATTTTGGCCGAAGGCCCGGAAACCACCAAAAGCGAAAAATATTATTTCACTTCTTACAAAGTGTAGCTATTTAATAACCGGAACACTTATATCCAGTGTTGTGTGATAGTTACAGACAATTATTAGGGCCTAATTATTTAAAATAAGTATGTAAAATTTTTTATAGCCTCATTTCCAGGAGCTCGACTTAATGAAAAAGTGGTGCATTTGTAAGTGAGTCTAAAGGACCCCTGACAGCAAAAGTTTTGTTCGAGACTTTTTTACCCAAATTTATAGCTTTGCATCTGGTAATGCCAAAACTGAATTGTAAAGGCTCTTATGCATTGTATAATTAAAGCTGCTGTCATTAATTCTGGAAGCTCTTGCGTCAGTTCGAAACTCCCGCCTAAATACCGTAAACTAGCGTCTCACAGCGGGGCAGCGCCTGAAACTATGTGTGCTCAAGCTTTGGTGACACTGAACGCGCCGTTTTGAATTAGGGGAACTTGTGGGTGGCGAAGAATGAACCGATGCAGGTGCTTTGAGCGTGTCCCGCTCAGAAAAAAGAAAAGCCTTCTTGTCATAAGCAGCCAAAAACCACCTTGAGAGCTCCCAACTACAGAGCAAGAGGGGCGATGAACAATAGTCTTCGGTGGGTGCCAGTCGAGGTATTGTTCGCGCCCTGCAAAGGTTCTCAGATGCTGACAGTACTTGCTTGACCTCTGCAACGTAAGGGGAGGGGGGGGAACCTGTCTACGTCTAACCACAAGACATGTCGATTGGACCTTAATACTGAGGTGTGGACACACCCTCAAAACCAAAATAAAGTATCTTATAAGCAACGCTTGCCACGTAAAATTGTTCAGAGTTTATGTATGCAGGACTTTCAAATCAAACAACACAAGCCTCTCAAGTTCCCAAATTTGGTGTCGGTGGTCCTTAAAGTGCAGTTTTTAAACTTTCCTGAAACTTACTATTTTTAACTGCTTCCTCATTGTTTAATGAGTGAACTTTTTATAAATTTTACGTTCTGTTCTCAAATAGAGCCCTGCGTATTATTTTCTTTTTATTAGGAAGTTTCACTGGTGTTTTCTTTTGTGTTTTGTGTGCGGAAACCCCTGCTCATTCAGTTTATAATGTCCATTTATCCCAGCAGACGTGTGGGCCTCCCCTGGTATACTTATTTGATCGTTTTTGTGTTATTGTTGCTGAAGAAAAAGCTTCGTTATGCTGATTTGGCCATCAGCGCCTATTTCAAATATCCAAAAATGTGAGCGGACGCTTTCTCTGGTGGCAAGTCTTCAGTTTCAGTTTATTTACTTTCATACAAAACATACATGCTTTTATAAGTATACAGAAGGAGGTCCCAGAGCACTTGGCTGAAGGGGCACCTCCTGTAAGAAAATGCGTGAAATATTGTACAAGTTAAATGCAGCTCTGTCAACGACGTGGAATAAGTTCAAGAAATAAATGTAATACAGACTAAAGATAGTCAAACTTTAGTAATCATAAGTACAACAAAAACACTGCTTAGAACGTTTAAAAAAATAGGGAAAAACCCGAAAAATAATGACTAAATAAGCAAAGAAAGGAAAAAATATGAGTATCTATGGTACAATTAAGAGTACATGAATATGAACAGCTGTAGATAATATTACACATCTTAGAATTCTAAGGTGTCCACAAGAAATGGAATAATGTGTTTTTAAAAAGTGCTAATGATGAAGACTGCTTAACGTTAGGAGGAAGACAGTTCCAGGTGGTTAACGATGTGAAACAACCAGAGTGTTTTCCATAATTAGTATGGACTAATGACAATAATAAATTGTTGTCTTGCTCGACATTTTACAGTATTGTGCCCATGTGAGCGAGTAACACGAAATCTCAATTTATTTTCGAATCGAAGATCTCCTGAGCAAGGAAAAATGGAACAGGCGTCGCTAGGTGATGAAAGCCATTTTATGAAGAGTTGAGTTTTCGTGAATTGACGACCATGCTAATAAGCACACAGGCTAAATATTACTAACATTTTTCTTTGCAGCATAAGTATAAGTAAAGTAGAAAGAGCTGATATATTAATGAAGTCGAAGCAACTTGTGTATTTTTGAAAATTCACGAAAAATGCTGCAATTTTGAAGCTTGCTCTACTTTGGAATGTGATCGCTGTTTCTGTGAATGTCTTAACCTGCTAATATTTACAGCACGAATAGGTTTTTGTGTGAATAAACTTCTGCATTTGTGTTTTTTTATTACAAAACGAAAACATTAAGCACACCAATCTGTTGGTGTATTAAAAATCTACATTAAAAAAAACCTATCTCAATCTTGATCAAAATTATTCGGATTTCTTTCTCAGAGGACTGCATGATGATGTTCTAGAAAGACATGTTTATCAGAACGAAATAACAGATGTTCAAACATCGTGTTTTGAGAACTTTGTCACTACCGCGTAAAGGACGTCTCTTGCTACAAGAAAATCCAATAAAATGTTTTATTACTTTGTCTGAGGTTTACAAAATAACAATAAGGCGTTGCCAGTGAGCAGAACATTTGCTGTAAAAGAACGCTGGGGCAATTATGTTCAGAACTTGAACCTAAATCGAATTAACGGGAAGCTAAAATAGATGAAGATACAATGCACCAAACCCAGGTGTTCTTCGGTAGGCATGCCGTGCCTGGTCAAGCAAGCTAATAATCAATTATGACTTAAAAAAAAAATGGTAAGCTCCATCTACAGAAGTGGGGCACACCTTCCCTTCACCCTTGAGCCTTGCCAGCTGGTTTTTGCTCAAAACAAAAATGTTGTTTTCGCGGCTGTCACGAATGAACAGTTGAGAGGTTCATCATTATTGCACAAAACATTACATTTTGCTGAGCGGCCATATTGGGATGCCAGACGAAATTTACCAGGACAGTCATGTTCCCAAGCTAAAGCAACGGAAAAATTTGTGAACTGTGGCTGTGTCGAGCCGTCCTTTCAAAAAGCGCACCTGTCTCCCTCAAAGCTAGAACAGAACTGATTTCTTTAGCGCTAGCCTGTCTACACTTTGTACCCTCTCCTACATCATAAAAAAGGTGGGGGAGAGGGCAGCATTGGATATGGGAGTGTGGGAGAGCGGGGTTGGGGTGTGCTGTGACGAATTACGTGAGGGAAAAGGGAGCAGGTGTCTCGTGAATAGATCGCCGCATGTCCACGAACTGAATGATGAGGGAACAAGGCACTGGGTATCATTCAAGTAACCGTGAACCTTTGGTACACTGCCCACTCAAGCATGCAAATTTCCCCGCAGGGGCGCCTGCGCAAGTAGGCGTTTGGTGTGTAGCGACACCACGGACCCGAGCTAACGGGGGAGTTATGACTCCCTCCCACGCCTAGCCGTGCGTGGTTTTGCCGTGTCCGGGGAAAAGGGAATCCTGGGGGTTGAGCTAACGCTGGGTGATTGGACCTTTAAGGCCCTCCGGCAGAGGCAACACACCCCTTTGGCCCTGGCTTCACGTAGACGGCACCCCTGGGCAGACCCACCCAGGGGAAATCGGCAGTCACCTCTTCCTGTCTCCTTCTCTCTCTCCATCTTCGTCTTTTCTACTCTTTCCTGTCCTCTCCTCACTTCTTTTTACTTCCACAATTCTCGGCGGCAAGGGTTAGCCTGGTGTAGATATCCAACCTTGGGTAGATATATTAGGTTATAGCGGCCATGTATGGCTGGCGCCTGCGTCTCCTTCGCGTCTCGCAGCGTCCCCTTGTTGGGCTCTGTGGTGGGTGGCTGGCATAGCTGCCGAATAAGCTACCAAATTTATGGGAACTCCTAGCCCTCTCACAACCAATCGCCTCTCCAAGAGGTGGTGCAACGATGCAATTTTCGAAAAAATTTCTTCCAAACAAGAAAGATAATTTCCCGAAATACCACATCATACACTGTGAAAGTACAGAAAAGAAAGCTAGAAGCATTTCACCTTTCCTTGTGTCCAGATGCCTTATAGAAACGCTAGGCGCAGGCTACAAAGCCACAAAGACCGCCAGTGGTGACCTGTTACTCAAAATAAAAGACCACGCACTGTACCAGAGACTGCATAAACTTACATCATTTGGGGATCAGCCTATCACAATCACACCGCATCGAACCATGAACACCGTGAAGGGTGTTGTATCAGATGGAGACCTGATGGACCTCTCTGATGATGAACTTCTAACAGGCTGGAAAGAAGAAAATGTCATTCAGGTGCAGCGTATCAAAATAAGAAGAGAAAATAAAGAAATCCCAACGAAACACATCATACTCACTTTCGCATCTAGCACTCTCCCCACTGAAATAGCAACAGGATATCTTAAACTGCCAGTCGGACCATACATACCCAACCCGCGGCGCTGCTTTAAGTGTCAGAGCTACGGGCACGGCTCCCACAGCTGCCGAGCACAGCTTACCTGCGCGAAATGCGGCACCAAAGGTCATACCGCTGACGATGACTGTCAGCTACAAGTCCACTGCGCAAATTGTGAAGGTAACCATCCTGCATATTCCAGGTCATGCGTGGCCTGGAAAAGGGAAAAAGAAATTATAATTACAAAGTTTAAATTGAACATAAGCTTCCGTGAAGCGCGGCAGCGCATTTCCCCGCATTTTGCTGGGAACACGTCGTATGCCAAAGTGGTGCAAGGGGGGTCAGCACCACTTCGGTTTTCGGCAATGCCTTGGACCACGCCCAGCGTGCCGAGGCAAACGCCACAAGCCCCCATGGGGGGAGCAGCCTTGGCTGCCCCACCCTCCTTGAATACAGCCCCACCGAAGGCCCCTGTGAACCCTGGCAGCAGCCAGGGCATCACACAAACTAAAGAGGTCCCGTCGACCTTGAGTCTGGTGGGGTCGAAGGCTCCGTCTGTCACGATGAAGCCTACAACGAAAACAACATTGTCTGTCGTCTCTCCTGAGGCGATGGTCACATCAACTGCACCGGCGCAGACTGCGGCAAAGGAGCCGCTGGGTTCCCTCCACCGCTCTAAAAAGGACAAAAGGGTAATTACAGGGCCTTCTAAAGGCTCTGTAAGATAAGTCACTTCTCTCTTTAGACACCAGCCACACTCATTTCGTACACACAGCACTTCTTTACTCCCATAATGGAGACACAAATTATACAATGGAACGTCAGAGGACTACTTCGAAACCTCGACGATGTCCAAGAACTTCTACACAAACATTCTCCAAAAGTGCTGTGTGTACAGGAAACACACTTAAAATCCAAGAATACAAATTTTTTGCATCAATATGTTGTCTTCCGAAAGGACAGAGATAATGCTATTTCGTCATCCGGTGGAGTAGCCATTATTGTTAATCGAGGAGTAGCATGTAGTCATCTACCACTACTAACATCCCTAGAGGCAGGGGCTGTTCGAGCAGTTCTATTGAATAAGCTCGTCACCATCTGCTCTCTATACATACCGCCGCAACACCGCCTGGGAAAACATGATTTCCAGTCTTTAATAGATGAGTTACCAGAACCTTATCTGGTTCTAGGGGACCTGAATGCACACAGCGGTTTATGGGGCGACTGTCGATGTGATGCACGAGGTCGTCTCATCGAACAGTTCCTATTTTCATCAGGTGCTTGTCTGTTGAATAGGAAAGAGGCAACATATTATAACCTTGCAAACAATGCTTACTCCTCCATAAAAGTCATAAATAATCCATACAGAAGTGACCATTTTCCTTTAGTTTTGAGTACACCAATAATATATGAATGTCCTCCACATGTTCCCGAATGGCTGGTAAACAAAGCCGACTGAGAACAATTTCAAAAGATTACTCACTTAAGTTGGACCGACATATGCGGATTAGGCATAGATGAAGCTGTGCAGTACTTCACGGCTTTTCTTACTGACGCAGCAGCCAAGTGCATTCCACAAACATCTGGACTGCCCGGCAAACGACACGTCCCGTGGTGGAACACTCAGTGTCAGAATGCGCGAAAGGAACAGAGCAGGGCATGGAGGTTGCTGCGGAACTTGCCGACAGCGGAAAACCTTGAGAGCTTTAAAAAAATAAAATCTCGAGGCAGGAGAATGCGTTGGCAGGCGAGGAGAGAAAGCTGGCACAAGTTTTTATCGGGGATAAATTCACATACACAAGAGGCTAAAGTCTGGAACATGGTTCGTAGGGTAGCAGAAAGACAAGTACACTCACTCCCACTCGTAAACACACAGAGTGACAGCCTGGAAGATCAGGCAAACTTCCTCGGTGCACACTACGAGCAAGTGTCTAGCTCGTCACACTATACTGAAGCTTTCCAAAGATATAAAGCAGGGATAGAAAAGCAGAAACTAGAATACAAGTGCACAAAACACGACGCATACAACCAACCTTTCAACTTAGTTGAACTACAAACATCACTAAACTCTTGCAGTAATTCTGCCCCAGGCTACGACCGTGTCACGTATGAAATGTTGAAAAACCTGCCGCTCAAAACGCGAAAAACTTTACTCTCTCTATACAATGCTATCTGGCTTTCTGGCACCATCCCTGCTTCCTGGAAAGAGGCTATTGTTATCCCTATTTTGAAACAGGGCAAGGACCCTTCCTCAGTTTCAAGTTATAGGCCCGTTGCACTAACCAGCTGCCTTTGTAAACTTTTTGAAAAAATGATAAACTGCCGACTAAAAATGATAAACTGCCTGAAGGGTCTAGCTGAGAAAACTGGAGTGTCACTTGAACACAGTTTAATGGCTCCTGTAGTATACCCGCCACCATGGCAGTGGCAGATTATAGACTGCGATGTGTCTTTCCTAGAAGTGACAAAACATGCACCTATTGCCCATATCTAAAACTACTTCCTGGAACTTCAACACAAATACACACGTCCTGAGTTCTTTACAGATGCCTCCAAGTCTAGCTCCTCTGTGTCCTACGCTGCTGTCGGCCCATCCTTTTCAGATACTGGCCCTCTACATCCAGGCACAAGTACCTTCACAGCGGAAGCTTACGTGATACTTGTGGCCGCTAAACACATCAAGCAATCACAAATACAAAAAGCAGTAATTTATACGGACTCCCTCAGTGTGGTTACGGCTCTGCATAATCTTAAAAAACAAAAAAACCCTGTCCTCGTCTCACTTTATTTTATGCACACTCTACACTCTCAAACAACATGTTGTAGTGTACTGGGTGCCAGGGCACCGTGAGATCCAAGGCAACGTGATGGCGGATCAGCTTGCTGCATCCGTCCACGAAATCAGTGCCACTACACCCATATCGATCCCGCCCCTTGATCTTAAGCCGTCTCTCAAACGAAAGCTCAGGGACTACTGGCAGAGCAAGTGAGATAGAGACACACAAAACAAGCTACACGTTATCAAGCCACACCTTGGCCATTGGCCACCAGTATCAAAATCACGTCTAACAGAGGTAACACTAACAAGTCTCAGGATAGGACACACATACACGACACATTCATATCTTTTGTCTGGTGGCGATCCACCATTGTGTGACAGATGTGGTGAGGCATTAACAGTTCTTCACATTTTAATCCAGTGCAAACAGTTAGAAACTCTAAGAAAACAACACTTTCCGTTACCCTTGTGTGCTCAGATTTGGGTGCACGTTAAAGAACCCCAGGTGGTCAAAATTTCTGGAGCCCTCCACTACGGCGTCTCTCATAATCATATGGTGGTTTTGGGACGTTAAACCCCACAAAAAAAAAAAAAAAAAACTTTCCGTTACCCTACCGACAACATATACCATTACACCCCGCAATGTTTGTCGGTAGAAAACCACTTTTCACCCATAAATCATTGCTAGCTTTTTTAAGAGATGTCGGTTTTTACCATGTAATATACCCAGGCATTGCGTAGCGTGGCCTCTCAAGAGAGGTTGCTGCTGCAGTGGCTACATTGAGAAGCCCTTGCCTCTCGGCCCTTGGACACAAGGGCGCTGATGGGGCATTTGTGCTAGTGCCAAATATTTTTACACATGCTTTTATTATCGAAACCTTTTGTCACCAATTTTCACTATCCATATCACGCCATTGCCATGATTTTATCAGTTACGTTTTTACCCGCGTTATCACGAGGAATTTTAAGGCGCCTATACAGCCACGCACCATATCATTGTCCACATATTTAGTCACTGGAATGGCGCTTTTTGGCCACCAATTGGCCCTTGCGCCATTAAGCCCTACACATCATCAAGCATGCCAATTTATGACATCACGTGTGTTCAGTATGTGCGTTCTTTTATTGGCCATCTGGTGTATATGGTGTTCAGGTGCGGGCGGCATTATCCTTTTATTATGACCGACGAAACACAGAGCCTGGGGTCTTATCGCTATTTTTAGAAGCGTTCCTTGACTTTCCGCCGCCTTCAATACAGCACAAGTGTGTTGGAAACATGCTGTCTATAGCGCTGCCAAGGCAGCACACTCGTTTCAGACGAGCTGCCTCGAGGCCACGCTGCAGTAGAAGAAAGTGCGCAGGGGGCAAGTGCTATATAAAGGCGTGGCCACTAGCGGTCTTCTATCTAATTAAAGCAAATGCCGCTGGAGAGAGAGCGAGCGTTGCTAGGCACTTCGAGTACTAACGTGTCACGACGGACAGGGGGGGGGGGGGGGAGGGGAAGCTTGTTCATAAGCTGCTTCACATATAAAAAAAAAAGAGAGAGAGAGAAGGATGCAATGGGTACACGTTTTGCTCCATCACGGTTCTCAGAAGTTAACAGCCATAGGTTTGAAATTCCTAGGTGGAGGGCTTAACTCGTGTTGGTTTTCTTTGTAAATGTACGATACTGAATCGATTTAAGGGCACCTTTAGAAACGTTTATACCTACTAGCTGGGGTGTATTGAACTTTGGAGTGAGGTGCAACTCTCTATATTTTCTCTCTTTTTCGGACAGGAAGTTTGACTGAAGTACGTAGAGTTTCGAGGTCGTCGAAGTTGTGTCCTGCTATGTTAAAATGCTGTGCCACTGCTTTTTGGTAATTTCTTTGCCACTAATGTGACATTAACAGGCTGTATTGTTTTGCCAAGGAAATTCGTGGCATTGAAAGCTGAAAATTCAGATTTTTCAAAAGGAGGCTTCGATTCCTAGAAATGATCAGAAAGACACGGAAGTCAAACTGATCGTACTGAAATATACCTACTTCACTGATAAAAGTGGATTTGGCAGAGGAAGCTATAAGAAAGTACTTGAGTGCTGTGCGAAGGGAGCAGTTTTCAGTTGTTATAAAAGACGTGGTATTGTATTCCAAGCCAGTCATGCAATATCCTTTTAGAAGGATACATCCAACAGCAATTGTGTGTACAAAACGCTTCGAATGCAAATTAGCGACTTCTGTGCAGGCACTGCTGGAAGACCGCACCACCAACCGACTGGTGGAATCCCGCAGCATCTTCGAGACCATAGTGAACAATCGGTGCTTCGCCGAGGTGTCGATCATCCTGTTCTTCAACAAGACGGACTTGCTGCGCGAGAAGCTCGCCTCGCGCGCCACCAGCATCGCCGACTACATCGACGGCTTCAAGGGCGACCCGCACAACCTCGCCGACGTGCAGCGTTTCCTCGTGAACTGGTTTTACGAGGCTCGCCGCAGCCAACACAAGCCGCTCTTTCACCACTTCACCACTGCGGTGGACACCGAGAATATCAAGGTGGTGTTCAATGCAGTCCGCGACACCATTCTGCAGAAGAACATCACGCAGCTGATGCTGCAGTAAGCGACCGGCCAGACTCCTTGCTTGTGCGTTGGTGCGGCCGTTGTCACTGCGGTGATTTGTCGGGCACGTTACGTTGAAGATTGCAACGTTTGTCGCCCTCACACCAGTTTGATCATTGTAACTGGTCGCTGAAGCAAGCATTCATTGCGTCTTATTAAGGCAGCGTTGGAGAACTTACTGTGCGATTCTTATTACACGTATGAAACTATTAATTCAATGCGCAGCGTCTCGATGCAGTGGCAGTTCAGCCATCGAACCAACAGCTGAGAAAATACCAACTAACTCTCTTAAACGAGTAATTAAGGCAAGGGAACGTTCCCTTAAGTTGCGAGGGATTGTGTTGATTGCCAAACGAGTTTAGCTTCTTAGATCTTTCATGTGCTCATAAAACTTGCACCACAGATCATCACTACAATGGCACCTTGCACTGTGTTCGTGCAGCTGCCTGCCGAGCTGCAATTTTATGGCAGTGTGTTCACTGCTCTAGTCGTGAAGTGCAGCTCCAAGCGAATGTTTATTTTGTTTCTATTGGGCACGAACCTCGCTCCATTCAGGGGCATGCATGGGAGTACAAACAGGAAACTTCAGTGTACATATTGTAAATATGCTTACCAAGTGCCTCATCCTTCTTAGAGTCAGCATGGCGCAGCATTCCAGTGACTCAATACTACTCCCCGTGACACAGTGGAAATGTCTGCCATGCGTTTGCGTGGATTAGTTCCGCATCGACAGGAAGAGGCAAATCTAAACTACAGGGATGAAGTTAGCGTTGCTTGAAATATTGGCTGTCAGCCAATCATGCATGTTATTTTTCTGTGGTTTTGTGCATGTTGGCAGTTTCCCAGGTGTGCATATGAACAGTTGGCTAGAACAAGACGAGATGGTTGAATTCACACATCGTGAAGTTGTTGCGGCCAGTCGAGAGAATTCCACTTTTGTAAGATAGTGTCGCCGTTGCCAAAGCCGACATCTCAGTGTCGTCACGTGCTCTTGATTGTGTGCTGGCTGTGTGGTTAGAAGAGAGAAACCAGTGTAGGGAACAGCCCAGGGTCAAATAATTTATGAGGAGACACGCTGCTTATGTCATGGCCCCTCATTTTGAAACCCACTCATTTCAAGCTGTGATTTGCTGACATCGAACATGGAACTTGCAAGTGATATGCGTTTCCAGGCATGTGCCCAAGGTCGAGTTTTGCTTTTACATTGTCTAGTACATTTCTTATATTTACAAAATACTCAGAGAAGTTCAGTTCAGA
Organism: Rhipicephalus microplus; assembly: GCF_043290135.1. Classification (NCBI taxonomy): domain Eukaryota; kingdom Metazoa; phylum Arthropoda; class Arachnida; order Ixodida; family Ixodidae; genus Rhipicephalus; species Rhipicephalus microplus. The sequence goes on along the minus strand of NC_134706.1, from coordinate 29,985,703 downwards.
AGATTGGTGTTTTTGATTTCTAGCTACTCAAACATCCCCGGGTCCACAAGTTAACTATTAACGTTTTAAGTTTGGCGCTAGTTCTGATGAGATTTTACTATACCGCGGCCTGTGGCCTTATGTTGGGATTCATGCAGGTAATGGTCTCATACTCAATTTTTCGTTATCTTGCCGTTGTCTTCACGTTTGTCTGCCAAATGCAGTATTGCGTGCCAAGTTGTATACTGGTAGTTCCTCCTTACACCATGGAGGGAAACTGAATTTTTTTTCATCACTACAGTTTCATCGCATGTTGCATGTTAGTGGTTTGCCTATATTGGGGAGCTGTTTGTTCTTCGCATTGTATGGCGGCCTGAGTGCCTGAGCTGCTGATGGCAGCTACCTGCTCGTATTATATATCATGTTGAACAAACGCTATCTTATCACCCAAGAAAATGGGAACAAAGTGAGTGTTTCTACGGCGCAACAGCAGTGGCCTGTGTTGTTGCGGTGTCCGATGCAAGAAACTCATTTTGCAACTTTCTATGCCTCGTCTCGCATGCATTCATCTTCGTGGCTCTCCTACATGCTCTAACAGTGCAATCAAATCCACGGGCATGGCTCGGAAGTGTTTCACCTCGTAAGCCAGTTTAAGGCCAACAACTGGCTGTTGCCCGAAACCTTCTTGTATGTTTCTAAGCAGTAAGTGTTTTTTTTTTCTGAACCTTCTTGACCTCTTCCCTAAAAGTATAAATATATTATATATATATACTATTGCTTCACCTCGCATTTTCTCCAGTGTGCAACACCGCAAACAGCTTATGTCATGACCGTGCTTACGTGTCTGTCGTTTTGTTAAGTAACATCTGCCTTGCCTGTACTGGAGGTTGCCTGTCCTTTTTATAATTTCTTCGTGCAGCTGAGCAAATTTTGATGGGGCAGCTCATGTAATGATCGCTCATTCAAGAACTGGTGCTGCTTGCAGTAGCTTGTTGCAGAGACAGTAGCATGACCCTGTGAGGCGTGGCGTAGCTACCTTTTTCGTTGCCCCCATTTGTATTACTGTAAAGATAGAACATGTCCTTTTTCACACGGCGGGGTGTTTGTGACATGTACCGTGGAAACGGAGATTATGTACCGTGGAAACGGAGATTTGGTATGGCAGGGTAATGACACGCTCCGCATTTACAGTGGGGTGACCTCGGATGCACCGTTTGATTGACGCATTGGGTCCGTCCGTGCGTTACTCGCGAATGTACCGCCCAATGCAGTACTGGCGCGAACTGCCTGGCTCTCACACGAAAACAAGAGGAGTCGCACGTGCCTTACAACTTCATTGTGCCGTGTTTGTCGTGTGCAGAGACGAGCTTTCGAAGCTGTTCACTTCGACTGAAGCGTCGCTGGTGACTGTTGCTGGGGCTTCACTCAGGGAGAGGTAGTCCGGGCAGTGTTCTCAGTGGTGACAGTATTGTTTATGGTTACCGGTGATGCATGTCACTGGGGATGCACACATCACTAGAACTGTGCAATTCTCTACAGTATAGTACTGGTGATGCGTGCACTTAGATATGTATTTTGCCCTGTAAGCCTGTTTTTTGCTGCTGTGCCTTACAAGGGGGACAGGCCTGTATGACCTCGCGCGTATTTGTCATTGCCAAGCCGTCCTGCCCCTCTGCATTGTTATAAAATCTGCTCTGTCATTTCAGTTGGAAGCTGGAAGAGCGAGTCTTTTTTTTTCTTTTTGCTTTTCCTACACTTGCTGTTTGTGAGATGGCATTAAAACAACCCTTTATGGTGAAAACAGATGTACAAGGTGTGTGTGTGTGGTTGGATCGGTGGCCATTCGATCGAGGGTCCAGTTTTTCTTCTGTTTGTGTGTGTGTTTTCGGTGTGTGCAGGAGTGGAGTTACTCGTGCAAAACGAACAGAATGCAGTTATTTTAAGTTTTAAGAAGTTTTGTAAAATAAATGTGGAAACGCTACTATGCCCTGTCCTTCTTTGTCTGCTGCTTACCATCTAGGCCAACATTCCTCCCTGTACATGTAGGACCACCCCTCATTGCAGTTAAGCCAGCCATGTGCTGTGGTAATGATAGTGGCATGACGAGGCACATTTGTTAAAATGTGTGGCATTCTTGTGCCCTCTTGCTTGCTATATTCCTCCGTACCGCCATGGAGGTTCACTTAGCACAACACCTAGGTGCTGCGTGAACAATTGACAAATTCTTCTTTGAGAAAAAAACAATTATCATACTTTAAGTGGCTTATTCATAGGGAGAATGAGGAATGTTCATCATCTTCATAGCGCAAACTCGTGAACACTGACAAATTATTTTATGCTCCACTGCGTCTCACTGTCTCCCCATTTTGGCGCATTTATCGAAGGTTCACTCCCCGAACATCCTCCGCCCCGGCTTCTCCCAGCACACGCAGCCCTCCCCATCCTACCCAGCCTCACTCTCTCCACGATATTAGATTGCGCGATCAGCACCACCACAACCCCGGACATGAAAGCCCCAGGGCTTGGCACACTGCGATTGGGACCCCGCACCCTCCCAAAAATTTTTTCCTCCATGGCATACAGAACACAATGAGACACTTGACCACACCTACCTGCTCAGCCCCGTTTCAAATCGAAGTGATCGCCGCATCCCTAAAAATATATATATATATATATATATATCTGCCTGCACCCCTGCGTATAGTGTGGCCTTTGCTGCCTTTGGCAGTGGCTATCGAGACGATCTGCTGGTAAGGGTGGTGTCCTCAAACGCACTGTCAGTGCAGCACTCCTTCGGAGACTGTACACACGACATTGGCATTTCCAAGAACCTCTGTTTAATTCTGGCTGCACCACAAGAGCGCAACTATTCACTCCATATGCTACCTTTAGCACAGTGTTCACAGAACAGGACTTCGAGAGGGCACTTGAAAGCTCTGAGCTTTCAGTTCAGCTCTTGGCAGTCCAGGAGGCCCGAACGGGCGGAGGGCCATAATCTTCGAGTACCGGTGTTGGCTCGGCCAGCAACTGTGGCGGGCCCCTCTTTGGAGGGGTGTCTGACCGGGGTTCTCCAATACCAAATAAATATTATTTCACCTTCACCAGGTCACTAAAAAAAAAAATGTCTAAAAAACAGAAAAAGGATGGCCAATTGAGCCCGATTAAGGGCAACAAAAAAAACCAAAAGTGACCATGTGTGTGTCAATTTTAATTTCTTTCAGTGTTAGTGAGAATCGGACTATACGGCTAGGAAACCACAAATAATGTTACCTTTGTTTTCTTTGATTAACTTTGCATAATACAGAAAAGCGATCAAGCCACTCGGACTGTTCTCCTTTTTTGTACCTAATCGTATGCCCTATGATTTATACTAAATGTCATATTCATGTCATTCACACTGTACATTAAACTCAGCTTTTCTGTCATGCTTCCTGTATCTGACTGTTCGCACATTTTGTCTTTCTTAATTACAGTATTCATGCTGAAAACCAGCTATTTTTCTTTGTACTCGTTGTATATAAACTGCTGAGCTCATTTTTTATGTAAAGCTAGAAAGGTGGTCACAATCAGTTTTTTGGCTTTGGAAGCTTCTCTTGCATATTAACATCCTAGCTGCATTCTTACAGTCATTTAATCCTCACAATAATGAAAACTACATGTCGATTTTCATTTTCGGTGTGAGCACTGTGTCCTCTACCATGAACACCTATGCAATATGCCTACACCACGACTGCAATGAGGCTATGAGTATGTGCATATAATGAGCAATCACTCTGTCACAAATGTGCTGGGCCGGTGTGGTAAATGTGAAAAAAAAAAGGGGGGGGGGGGTATGTATAATTCACCATCGGCCTGACTACGCCCACTGCAGGGCGAAAGCCTTTCCTATGTTCCGCCTATAAACCTGTCAGAATAAGAGCTACGCAGTGAACAAACTGGTTATTTGATGTTTGCCAAAACCACGAAGCAAACACACGCGTTATATTTAACCGCAGCTGCAGAAGGAGCCAGCGACGGCCCGACAACGCAGCCAAATCTGCTGGGCAATGTAGCAGCATCCGTGCGTAGCACACTGAGGTCAGTGGTGTAGCAGTGGCGTCACAGAACACCTACCTAAAGCCCCTAGACATCTAGGGGCTTTATACACCTACCAGTTTGGTGGCGTCATCTCCCGGCGTCCGCGTCAGAGAAGGATGTGGAAGCATGGCCTCCGAGATAACAAACGCGCAATGTGTTTTTCGCCGTCATACGCTCAGAAGTGTGGCAGTTTGGGCTAGCTGATATGACATCACGATAGTTATAGCACAAGAACAGAACGACAACAAAGTGCTCTTCTTGTCTCTTTGTCGTCGTTCTGTTCTCGCGCTATAACTATCGTCAAGCCATATGCTCTCCGTGCGCCTGTCATCTCAAAGGCCACAGTGGAAACCGTAGAGTCAATACACAGTATAGGTCCGTTCGATTCGCCTGCACCACGTGAACCAGTTCACGAGGTGCTGCACCTTGCCATTCGTTTCAGCGGTGCAGCATTGACGACCGCTGAACCCTGCCATTCGTTTTAAAAGGTGCAGAAGAGGTGCAGCACCAGTTCACGATTTTCCTGCACCTCCTTCGCTGACGGTGCCGGCTTGGTGCAGCCGCGCGTGCAGCTGAGCAGACGACGCAGCACTTAGACGTAGGTGGCTTAGGCGCCGTACCTGCCTCTACAAACGCGCTGTGTATTTTCAAGATGTTTGCGCCTCATGAACTGTCCGCATGTGCGTTTCGCCATAGATCAGTGTCTGATGAACGGTGTAAATTAACCGAAAAGAAATAAGGCCAACACCTTGTCGGCACAACGTCATTTGTTTCGGGTGTCGTGCTCTGCCTGCACCGCTGAACTCACGCTGCACAATTTCTGAACTTCGCGTGTCCATAGCCGTGAACCGGTTCCGACCGGTGCAGGCGAATCGAACGGACCTTATATTAACTCTATGGTAGAAGCGCGGCCTGTAGCGCCACTGAAGTATATTTATGGGATAGACATAAAGGAAGGAATAACGGAATAAACTGCCACGCAGGAAGTAAGCTTTTCTTATTCTATGGAGTTTGTACGCTGCAAGCGGAGGCCATGGGGTGGCGCTACTTTTACGTCCTCGCTGCCGCATACTGTGGCATGTCACCGATGTCAAGCGCGCAAGTTTTCTCTGTATATCTGTTGTTGTTCCTGAAGATCGAAAAGGATGCCGTGTATGTGCTGCATACCATGGTGCCGATCCGGTGAGCCGAGAAAGGACGAAAAAGTACCAATGCTCTGGCCGCCTAGAGACTGCGAACGGCGGGAAAAGTGGAAACATGAAATTGGCGGTTTCGCATTTGTTTCCCCGGATGTGTGCGAAAAACACTGCAATGAGAGTGAGATCTTCCGCCGCGTGGATAATCGGAAGAGTTCTGAAGTCGACGGTGCCGAACGGAGCTTTTGCAGGACGCTGTGCCGAGTATTTTTCCACGGCCTCCCGGGGTAATTGTTTAGTGTATAAATGTCCTGTGCTCGCCCGTATAAAAAAGCGTCACCGGGAACTGTCAGCTAAGCTGGAGACCGTTCGTCGAGGTTGCACTAACACTGTGCGAGCACCTTTGACACAGCTGCCGTAGATACTGACGCAGTTAATGAAGGTAAGCAACAAACTGACTCCTTTTTCCTCGTTGCATATCAGTAATGCAGAAGTTCGATTAGTTAAATGCTCGCCGTTCTCTTTTACTCAAGCATTGAGATGACTGACAGTGTAAAGGTGGCGTGATACCATGCAGCTCCTCACAGTTTCAGAAATTCAAAGCAGATATGCTTTGCTTGGAACAGAGATTTTAGCGCTGCCAATTGAAGCTTGCTCGGGTAACGGCGCAAGAGAACGTGAAAAGTGAACCAATATCCTAGAAAACTTGCGCAAGCTGTCAAAGCGTGAACAGTTAATTTTCGATCAATGCGACATGAGTACGAGGAGACCATTCTTTTTGCGTCATGTGTTGATGCCGCCGGCGTGGGTCACGCAGCCGGTATATTTTCACGTTTGATTAAGGCCTGACCACACGTACCTGTTTCAGCGCGTCTGGTGGGGGTGGTAAAAAAACTTAGTTCGTACGGAGGCCAAAATGCAAAATGATATTTAAAAGAAATCACACCATATCTACGAAGTGAATGACGATGACTGGGGCGAGGCTTCGGAGGGTGTTATCGATGAACCGTGAATCGTCCGCACGTCTGTCTTGTCTGTATGTCCGTCTGTCTATCTGTCCGTACGTCTGTCTATCTGTTCGTCTGTCTATCTGTTCGTCTGTCTGTCCGTTCGTCTGTCTCCATGTCGCTCCGTTCGTCTGTCGCCTTTCCGTCCGCCTGTATGTCCCCTGTACGTACGTCTGTCTGTCCGTTCGTTCGCACCTGCTGAGTAAGTCATCGAGCTAGGCGGTCACGTACGAGCTAAAAGGAACAAACCCACGGCTTTAAAAGCTTCGTCCCTAAAATTAAAAAAAAAAGCAGCGTTTTGGACGGCATTCAGACTGCCGGTTGTGGCGTCCAGGCAGCGCCTAGCCGCGACGTCCTCCGCCCAAGTCACCGGCCGAAGTTGCAGGTCCGGTCTGCAAAGTGCCCGTGTGACACCGCGTTAAGTTATAACTCTCTAAATACTGAAATGGCATAAATTACGCCGCACAAACACGAATGGTCTGTGGGTTGCCAGTTCTGGCGCTTGATATTTACAAGTCACAAGAGTCGCCTTTGCGGATCTTTCGGGAATCCGAACACCATGTAGCCATTTCACGAGTGGATTAATTTGTGCACTGTGGCACGCAGCACCCAGGCATTCTGCCCGAGAAAACGCCGTGCACGTGTCTCACTCAACCAGCCGCGACGAGACGGGCGGGGGGAGCCTAATGGCGGCCGCGCCGATCGGAAGGCGGCACTACAGTGTTCTAGAAAGAACACTGTAGCGGCACTCTCCCCTTCAGAGACTGGTTCCACCCTTCAAGAGGGCGCGCGCGTCGAGGAACCTTAGCAGGAGGCATTGACGAGAGCTTCGCTGCGTGGAGTGCACGAGCTGGGGAACTGGGGAATCCGGCTGCGTCAGCAATCAGTTTAGGTTGTTCTGCTAAATTTGTGCGACGGACGACGGCTGTGACACGGATGTTGTGCGTGGCCTCGTCTCATAAGAAGAGCTGCTTTGATGTAAAATGCTGGTTCTCCGGGTTATGCGCCGTCGATCACGAGAAAAAAAAAAGTTGGCTCGCTGCCATTGGTGACAATATAACTTGGTCACGCACGGTGACCACCCGCCTCGAAGAATCCGGCAATTCTTTTGTTTTCTTATTTGTTAAGCTGGTATGTTCTCGCATGAAGTGAAGCGACCTCTTCGAGGAGAGAGTGTCAGCTTTTGGTAGAGGTGCCCGCGCGCGACCACGCCCTTTGAATCGACGTAGCAGCTTACGTCACCATGCATTCGCATTATATCAAGTCGGAATGAAAAAAAGAAAAAAACCAGGTGGTATTTAGTCATGCCCTCGACTATCGTGATGAAATACGAAGTATTTCGAGCGGCTGGAGAATGTGCTAGCCATGCCCAAATTCGTTCAAGAACAGCCAGTATGCCACCGTTTCGGACAAAAGTTAGGTTCATTAAAATTTCTGAAATGTGGCCCGAGTTCCTCCGTGCATTAGTTGCAGCTTGTTTACAAGCTTTGTCAATGAAGCCGCTGAAGCATGCAAGGGATGGGACATGGTGATGAAGATAAAAACCATTGTGTAATCGAGCATAGGCTCCTTCCCAGTGCGAAAAGACGACAAACAAACGAAAGCTGGCCGACAGACAGAATGATTTATCCTTGGATTTGGATGACTGGACATTATCCTGGACATTGGATGACTTCGAATAATGAGAGTGGGCGCAAGAGAATGGTTCACAAATAAAGAACGTTCTCATTTCAACGCCACATCTGCAAAATAGCATTGAACATTCAAGAAGCATATTTCCGTATCTATTCACCGCACTGCGTATTCACCACCCTTGTGCACACTTCAAGCATAACAATCGACGGCGGAATTTAGATGTGACGGCCGCAGTCAGCAATGGGTTCTCCGGCAAGTGCGAAGGGGTAAATGGAAGCTGCGGCAAATCTGTCATACAGCAAGTAACAATCTGCTGGTATCTGACTAATACGCATACTTGCTGTCGGGCCCGGCGCTGTATTTGACACGGTGGCGTTGTGGAGGCCAAAGCGCGGTCAAGCGGGATTCCAGTCCGACAACACGTTCACCAACTTGAGGTACTGCCGAACGTGCGTCCAGTCGTGAACGGTCAGTTTATCCACTTGAGTGCGGTCGTCTTTGTCAGGGTAGTGGCAGGGGACCTGTCGCTGGACGACGCCAGCCATCCTCATGAATTCATGCAAGTCCATTCCGCGCAACAGCCGCAAGGCGTCTGCGATCTTGTCCCTGGCTTCGTCGTCTACTGGCAACGCCGCCTCGAGTCGAACGTTCTCGACCAACTTGGGGTGCTCCGAGACGAACTGCAGGGCGGAGGCACCGTAGTGGTCATGCTCGCCCATCACAAACCTGGTCGCCCTCTGAACGAGGCCGCAGTTGCGACGGGCGACGTCCTGGGCTCCGATCATGTCAGGGTCGGGCTTCAGGTAGACCGGAACATTCAGGAGGAGCAGACTGTAGTTCTTCCTGAACGGAGGCACGAGTCGACGTGAAAAGTGCCTCGGGGAACTGACGTGCCTGAGAAACAGTTCGTAAAGGTGTTGGTTGTTCAAAGTGGCGTACTCAGTGATCATTCTACAGCCTTCGTCGGATGACCTTAATCTCTAGAACAGGTGGAGCTTGGTTATGTAGGGATTCGAACACAGCGCTTTGTAGTACCGATGTAGCGCTTGGGTCATGGACTCGTGGACGTTCACTGCGACCTCTTCGTCGTCAGAGTCGTACGAGGGACCACTTTCGATCCTCAGGTCGATTTCCTTGAGCGCGGAGGAGCCTCCAATGTAAGCAGCCAAGGAATCGAAGGCGGGCCAGTTGCAGGCATGAATCAGTAGGCGGACTGACGTCACGTGGTGGTAAGTCGCCAGAGCTTTGAAGACGCTTTGCAGAACACTCACGGCATTGCTTAAAAAGCGCGAGCTAAGCGTGACAGCAGTCACTTCGCTAGAAAGAGGAAATATCAAGTGGACTCCAGAGTCGACCTTGTGTTCCTTGACGCAGACCCGGTGACCGAGGCCCCGCTTGCGGACGGCTTCGCGAACCGCTATCGGGCAACCGTCATCTGGAAAGTTTCGCAAGGAGAGGCTTTGAAGGCTGGCGGGCTTTCGCTGCAGCACTTTCATAAGGCGGAGGCAGTGCGCTGTGCTGCCCCAGGAGACGTTCAGGTCCAAGTTGCGTAGTACGAGGTTTCGCCACAGCACCGAAGGCCATGACAGGACGATAGTTATAGCGCGAGAACAAAACGACGACACAGAGACAAGAAGTACACGAAAGACACGAGCGCTCTTTGCTCGTGTCTTTGAAACACACACACACACACACACACACACACACACACACACACACACACACACACACACACACACACACACGCGCGCGCGCGCGCGCGCGCGCACGCACGCACGCACGCACACACACACACGCACGCACACACGCACGCACACACGCATGCACGCACACACACACACGCACGTGTGCCGCTTGTGCTTGTCATTGAGTGTTCCTTTACTTTGTGTGTGTGTGTGTGTGTTATTTGCGGCCAAAGCATGTCATTAAACTGATGTGGTCGCTGGACAAATCGATCATCTGTGACTCGCGCAACGCCCCACACCCCGTACGTAGCGGATCTTAAATTATTAACTAGAAATGGGGGCTAAAACTCTACTAGCAGGGTGCTGGGTGCATTGCGTTGGCGTAAGAATGAAATCCGACTGTAAAACAAGACTGTTTGAAGCTACAGCAGCAGTAATGCTAAGCGTGCAGGTTTGCTCATCAGCAAGAGATTTTTCTGAACAAGATTCCGGCAAATCGAGCACACACATCGCACGTACGTTGCAAATATATTGGAGGCAGACGGGTGATTCGATTCACTTCTCAATTCGTGGACTCTAAGCATTCACGCAGCGCAGATTTACCAGCTTTATGCCATCTCGTTCGGAGCTTCCCGGCTTTCTCGTAAGTAAACTGCACGGCGACATGAGTACTTTAAATGAGATAGTTCATTCTAAATATGAAGCATCAGGCCCCGCCGCGGTGGTCTAGTGGCTAAGGTACTCGGCTGCTGACCCGCAGGTCGCGGGTTCGATTCCCGGCTGCGGCGGCTGCATTTCCGATGGAGGCGGAAATGTTGTAGGCCCGTGTACTCAGATTTGGGTGCACGTTAAAGAACCCCAGGTGGTCAAAATTTCCGGAGCCCTCCACTACGGCGTCTCTCATAATCAAATGGTGGTTTTGGGACGTTAAACCCCACAAATCAATCATTAATATGAAGCATCAGAAGTACTCGTGAATTGTGTTAAAGTGGCCTGTTTCCAGTGTGGTAAACCTTGTCGACACTCGAATTCTAGAGCCTTTGCACAGTAATTTAGTGCAGACACAATTGTTCGTGCATGATCAAATAATGACCAATTATTTTTATATTGAAGTAATTGTTCTCCCAAATATCATGTATTTTCGATAACTTCGACACCTTATCCCACTCTAAAACTGAGAACCACGACTTTCGCTGAAGTTCGAGTTTGGTTCACTCATTGTTACCACAAGAACGCCCCTGTTCTGCGGTCGGCGCTAACGAGCTATCGGATAAAGAAAGATTGCGGTATTTGGTTTTCAAATACACACCACCACATTTATTGCGCAGCTGTACGGCACGCAGTCAACAGCAGTTCTAAAAACAGTGCGCGATATCCGCAGTAGCCCAGGTGATGCTTCACGCGTAAGGGCCGGGGGCAACAATCTGCAATGCACCTTCGACCATGGATTTGGCCTCCGTCTCTGTAACCGACCCGTCCCGCGCAACCATTTCGACCAAGTTCGGGTGTTTGGCAACGAGCGGCAGCACGTCTCGGCCGTACGGGTCGCCATAGCGGTAATGGATGACGAAGCGGCTCGCCAGCGCCAGAAAACGCACGTTGCGACCGGTGACGTCTTGAAGCGTGGCCATCTCGACGCCCAGTTTGTCGCCGCAGTCTGGCAGAGACGCGACGAGCAGGCTGTGATTGCGCGCCACCCCGGGAATCAGGCAGCGCAAAAACATCGCGCAAGACGGGACCTCCAGAGCTTCCAGAGACAGCTCGCAGAGCGTCCAGCTGTTCAGCACAGAATCGGCGACGAACTGACAGCAGGTGGCGTTCAAGTACGCCACGTGCAGCTTCAGTCTGGTCAAGTTTCGATTGGATGTCACTGCTTTGATAAGCCGGTTCTGGCACGCAACGCGGTTCTCGTCGTCAGCTTCGTAGAAGTCCTCCGCGTGCAGCTTTATTTCGCGCACCGTCGGGGCGAGGATCGCCATGACGTCGGCAGTGGCACTGTACAGAGACTCGTCGTAACTGTCGAACCGCAAGCGAAGCGAAGAGATGTGGCGGCACACGGCCAGCCCACGGATAGCTCCGCAGAGGGCCGGCACGTCGGGAAAGTGTGAAGAACTGAGTGTGACGACACTGGCCTCTGGGTAGCAGGGAAGAACTTTCACGTCAGCGGGCCCCAAGTGCACGTCTTCGACGGTCACTTTGCGTAAAACGTTGTGTCGCCGAATGGCGTCGTACAGCGCCTGGAGACAGCCGTCATCCGCGACGTTGCACACTGTGACACTGCGCACTGGTGCCCTCGCGACCGCTTCCACGAAAAGGCCGCACTCCTCGGCTGTACAAAGCGAGAGGTCGACGGCGACCATCCGCAAGTGGTAGTTCTTTGGCAACCCGGAATACCAGGGCTCCATTACACTCTCCCCCAAGGTCCGCAGGTTCGGCCGATGGGCACCTCGGTCACAGCAGGGACGGCACCGCACGTCCAGAACGTGCAAGTTGTCTTTAGAGATGAGGACTCTGCCAAAGAGCCCGATGTCGGCCGCCCTGCACAGCCACCTGGCTGTCAGTTCCAAGAGGAAATTCATTTCACAGATGGCCCGAACCAAGGTGGATAACAGCTCCAAGCTATTGCATTCTTCGTTCATGTCGCGCGCGTCGAGGTGCAACCTTCGTATCGGCGCCTTATTTTGCACGAGATACCAGGCAAAGTGCTCGGATGACTTGCATTCCGGACCGGATGCAAAGACTTGGGAATTCACCGCCAATTCGGCGAGGCTGGTGCTCTTCAGTAGAGCATTGACTATCGTTTCGGCCTCCGTGGCCTCTACTGTCAAGCCTGTCAGGTCTAGAACCGTAAGTTTTACTTCCGGTTGGTCCAGGAGGGTGAGCAGAAGCGAGGCCTGCGCGTCGAGACGATAGACGCCTTCGATAAACCTGAGATTCAAACCTTCGTCGACGACCAATGTTTTCAGGTATTCCACCAGTTCGCGGATGCCGGATGGCTGCTCGTCCGGATCCACGATGATGGTCAGCTCCTTCACGGCTGATATCCGCTGTAGAGGGATCAGCATGGCGCTGAGTTTGGCGATCACGTCGAACAACTGGAGGGCGACGAGGCATCGGTGCTTCTTGAACAGAATGTTAAGAAGAGCCAGCGCCACGATCGCCGACTCGCTTTGGATATGGTGGCTCAGGAAGCCGCTGCGGAGTTTGCGGATGGCAGACACTGTCTTGCGACCGTAGCGCGGGTTGCCGCGAAGGTCATGGCGAATCTGGAGGCCCACGCACCACAGTGCTCTGTTGCACTCTTCGACAGCGCTGTCCGTAAGGCCGCACGGACAATATCCGCTTTGCGCGCAAGGGGGCACGAGTCTGCTGGCGATGCGATAGCACCTTCTTGCAACTTCCACGGTGATTGGACGTCGAGCGGGTTCAATGCCGGAGACACGCTCTGCCATGAAGTAAACAGGTTCGCCGGGATAACAAAAAAAAATAATAAAATCGATGTTTGTGGCGTACTTCAGGCCCCCCTGTTTTGATATGTCTCAGTTTTGGTTGCGCTTCTGGTATTATAAATGTATACTCCTGGAAAACTTGACCAGTTTTGTCAACGACGCTGGCGCTCGCTTTCAAGCGATTGCATTTCACGGAGCAATTGAAAGCCTTCCCGCAGACGATGTGGTATTGGGATTAGCTGTTTTTTTTACGTGGTGCTTAGTCATATACAATATTTGAAACAGGCCTGTAGATTACGAGTGACGTCATTCAAGCAGCTTGCTCTCGTGCTGGTACATATCTATGGCGGCCAAGTCGATGCCTACGCGGCATATCGCCGGCGCACTTCACGTTGGGCTTGATATGCTGCTAGGCGATTATCACTTCCTGTCTTGTCGTAAACGGTGCTGTCACGTACGCACGCTTACTATTAGGGCGTTTTAGAATACCGTTTGCAAGCGCTGCGGGCGTTGCGGGCGCCATACGAGTTTTAGAATAGCGTTTGCCCTGCTGCGAACGACAACTCATGATCGCAGCGACACCGTAGCCTCGAATCTAGTGTTTGCGGCTCACATGCGGGCCGCGACCGCCGCACGCTATTTCGGATTTTCTGCGCGCGGGCCGCCAACGCCGACTCGCGTTACGACGCATGCGCAGTGGAATAGCGCACCGCAAGGGGTCGCAGTGCGCTATTCTAAAACTCCCCATTTACTACGAGGATGCCGAATGCAATGGATTGTTATGCAGTCATCTTTTGAATCTCTTTTTATTATATTTATAAATATGTGGTGTTTTACGTCCCGAAACCACCGTATTATTACGAGAGACGCCGTAGTCGAGGCCTCTGCAAATTTCGACCACCATGCATGGGTTCTTTAACGTGCATCCAAATCGGAGCGTATGGGCCTGTACAGCATTTTTGCCTCTATCGACAACGCAGCCGCCGATGCCGGGATTCCATCCCTCTATATACCATCGGGTCTGCAGCCGCATACATTAGCCGCTAGACCACCCGGGCGATATCATTTTATTATTGTAAGGGATAGCTGACGACCCACTGTGGTTATTCGCGCCCAAAACCGGACTTCAGTCGCAATGTTTAGCTCAGATTTTCGGTTTGGTTCCGGTAAACGAAAAAAAAAAAAAAGACTGTCGAAATTCTAGCCAGTGGGAAAAGTGTAGAAAGAGTGGAACTGTAGTTGTTTCGCTGTGATGTTTTGTTATTTTATTATGTGTGTGTGTGTGTGTGTGATTCTGTTATTTGTAAAATGTAGAGTATAAAGGATTGCAAGTGGGATTCGCGGAAAACAAAAGAAAAAGAAAAAACAGGAACATGAATGGGAGAAATAATGAGACGAGTGCACATTGAAAAATGAATGCTTGTTGTCAGAAATGCAAGCATATAAAGAAAAGGCGGGATACGTGGCGAGCATTGCTGTTTCGCGGTTAGGTAGGCAATCTTCAGTTTGAGCAAGCTCACCGATCGCATTGTCACGCACAACTTACCCGGACTAATGAATGTAGAAGGCGTGTACTATATTCCTCACGCGTGGTCCCTTTGAGTCTCGACAACACCTTCTATGGCATTTACAATCATTTAAATGTAGGTAGAAATTAGAAATCAGAAGAAGGTTGCCGCCCAGCCGTGGTGGTCTAGATAGATAGATAGATAGATAGATAGATAGATAGATAGATAGATAGATAGATAGATAGATAGATAGAAACGAGAAAAAAGGAAGGCAGGGAGGTTAACCAGATGCTAGTATCCGGTATGCTACCCTACACTGGGGTTGGGGAATAGGGGGTTGAAAGAGAAAGGGAGAGTTAAAAAATAAATAAGAGAAAAACACCGACACACACGCAAACACAAAATCAGTCCACTCAGAGGCGTTCCGACAGGCCAGTAGTTCATAAGAAGCCCAGTAGCGCTTGCACGGCTTTCTTCTGTGACGATGAGTCATGACGATGGCGCAGTATACTTTCTTCTGACAGCGGCTGGTCATCTAACCTGTTTAGTTTATTAGAAAAGTGTTGTCTTTCCAGGTTGTATTTCGGGCAGTCACACAGGATATGTCGAATTGTTTCTTCATCTCCGCAGTGTGCACAGTCGGCGGTGTCGGCCATACCTATGCGGAACGCGTACGCACGGGTAAACCGCGGTGGTCTAGAGGCTAAGGTACTCGGCGGCTGACCCGCATGTCGTGGGATGATTGATTGATTTGTGGGGTTTAACGTCCCAAAACCACGATATGATTATGAGAGACGCCGTAGTGGAGGGCTCCGGAAATTTTGACCACCTGGGGTTCTTTAACGTGCACCCAAATCTGAGTACACGGGCCTACAACATTTCCGCCTCCATCGGAAATGCAGCCGCCGCAGCCGGGATCGCATGTCGTGGGATCGAATCCCGGCTGCGGCGGTTGAATTTTCGATGGAGGTGAAAACGCTGTGGTCCCGTGTGCTCAGATTTGGGTGCACGTTGAAGAAACCCCAGGTGGTCGAAATTTCCGGAGCCCTCTACTTCGGCGTTTGGGACGTTACACGAGACATATCGATACTGGAACAATATTGATATGTACGTCGCCTCCTGCATGCGCTGTTGCGTGCGGGGGGGCGACAACCTTATCGAAGAGTATGCGGATTGAGATCTACCTACGTGATGCAAGGAGCGTGGATCAAGGTGTTCTACCGAGGCGCGGAGTTGCTATCTTCCGTCTTGTGGCAATCTATGCGGAGCCCAAGCAGTTAGCTGACTACCTGGCGACAGCTGCAAACGAACACTTACCCTAATCCACTGCTATATATATCACCGAATATACTCTGAAATATATAGCACCACTATCTGTGAGGTCTCTCAGGCAGACGCAGCTACGCTTGCACACAAGCTTTTGGAATATGAGGCTAAAGCCAAAAGTATTAGTCCCGAAGAAGTGGGAAGCCACAGATCCAAGCTTGCCGACCAACTCTTGGCAGTCCATCACGCCCGCGAAGCGGCGGAGAGGGAAGGCCTTGGCGTCCCGAGATGGGAGGCCTTAGTCGAGGCTATGAACCTACCGGACAATTAATCAAGCTTTTCCATCAGTCAATTGCCGAAGAGCTTACTGGAGCATAAGCATTCCGGATACGACCACGTACGTTAGCAAAACCATGTGCGACTCGCCCAGTCCGTAGACAAAACGGGCAGCGCTTGGGGACGGCCGTCTAGGCACAGCGCCACGAGAACGACGCAAGTTGAGCTGCTATGTATACGCCGTAATACAAGCGCGCCTGCCGTGCGGTGCATGAAAAACTTCCTGCGCAACACGACGCGGAATCTGGCGAAAATGTTCGTGTCTCCGGAACAGCTCGAGAATATGCATACTCACGTGTATCGCGAACTATACATCGTGCGTTGAAGAGCTCGTGTCTCGTGCGGTCGTATGGACACGAGTGCGTGCTGTTGTTAAATTGGAGCGTCCTCAATATGGTTTCAGCTGATGATGCCTGGGCCTAGCTCTCTCCCAGTCCTGTATGACACTGCCGAAATTCGATTCAGCACAGCTTTTATTAGAGCTAGGGGTAATAAGTACGGAAATGGTAAAGTATATTTGTTAGGATATGAAAAGGATGGCGCTTATAGTAAGTTGAACGCCGAAAGCGTGTAAAGATTTCTGAATACGTCATCGCTTTTTATTTACAACCCTAGTGATTGACCAACAGCATACACAGCTTGGTTAGGAAATGAACAGGGCGTAACTTTCCTGTCACGTGCGTCATAACATGCTTTCGTGTATCTTCCCTGAACTCATTAGTTCGTATTGCTCATTCGTCGTGAACTCGCCACCCTCTTCCTTATTTTGCGGTACTGCAGGTGAAGCACTTCTCCACCTTTTTCCCTGGACACTTCCACACTCTTGGTGTGAAGGAGGAGGAGGAGGAATAAACGTTTATTTTCAAAACGGTGTAGTGGTGTAGGTCCCGCGTTCACGTTAGGTGGGAGGTCTCCTCATTTCAGAAACCCTCTGGCCTTCACTGCCTCCTTGGCCCTGGCCACAAGACGTCGTGGTTGGTCCAGGTCCTTCAAGGCGTGAAAGAACCCAGAATTCCAGCTTAGGGCAATAAAAAATAGAGCCTCGCAGATGTACAACAAGCATGTTCTGCCAGCAAGGTCTTGAAATCAGCATAGTTTGGGATCAGTTGTCCATTTTCCGCTCCTGCTGCGCTGTCTGTTGAACATGGTGTGGTACACTAGCAACCACCTAGCATGACATTAGGGTAAATAAAATCTTCTATCTTTTTTTCGTTCTTCTTCATTGCTAGTGCTCTTTATTGAAATTTCAAAAGGAAACACACTCGTTAAAATCAAAATATTCTTCATAGATGCGATTTTGCTTGAACAGGTGCCGCTACCAGGATACTTAACAGCACCATCACACAAGGCATTCACCTGCATCAACTACAGGGGAGCAGGCAGAAAAAAAAATGGCAAGGTCCGATTAACCACCATTAACGCGTGTCTGTGCTTGTGTTTATAGCGCACGTGCGCATATGACGATGTAAATTGCTCCCCTCATGCGTGCGTGTCGAAATACCTGATCACATATTTTCGAAACCAATGATTACACTCGTGGAGCATGAGTGCATTGTCATCTTCGTTTACATTTACTCTATCGCACGAAGTGCGGACAGGCTCAGTTTTCTCACGGGTCAACATTAAAGGAACTCTCTGACGTGCACAAAGCTGCTCAGAGTTGGTGCACAGAACTAAACAAAGTTCGCAGCTCAAAGCCACACAGGGTCAGGCAAAGATCAAGGCATTGTTCGTAATCATTGGCCTGTTCGTGTGTTGCTGGGCGCTGCAAAATTTGTTTTTTCTTGAGAAGTCATCAACCAACTACCCACGAAAACGTTCAGCAGAGCCAGCGCACGTACCGACTCGGCACCGAAAGGTTACTAGCACCAGAAGAGCGTTCGCGTTAACAACGTCACATTATCAGTATGATACCAATTAAGTCGTGAATTCTTACCCAATAATGTGCACGTTTATTCTCGCTGATTGCACGACGTGCGACTATAGATCAAAATGGCGAAACACAGGGGTCCAACTTATCGAGGAGTGCCACGCTTTTGTATTCATCCTGGCGATTGGAACATTGACGCCCATTGTGTAGCAGTGTTACTACGCCTCTTTTATCGCATATCTATGAAATGATCTTTTAGGCTCACAATAAGTGGGCTTTCTTGAGTGCTGACTGGAGGGTCGAAAATTCTATCAGCGCTGGTCGCATTTCGGTAGAAGCGGAATGGTTGTGCTGCGCGATGTCATATCACGTTAAAGAATGGTACATGGTGGAAATTTCCTGAGCGCACCACTATGGCATACCTCGTGGTGATATCGTGGTTCTGGCGTGTAAAACTATGGGTAATATCAGTAGACCTTGCGGGAAATCAGCGCAGCAATGCGGTGCTCCAAAATGTCATATTCACGAAGCAATCAGAATGAGCGACTTGACTATCAGTGCAAAGGCTCAACTCGATACCTTCAAGCGCAGACACATGTCAACGTTTGGCATCGTTGGTTACGCGTCTTGCAATTTGCTCGTGATTTCGATACGCACTTACGTGTTATATGAAGTGGTGATACGTACCAGTAACCGTTGCGCGCAGTTGCACCCACAGTATCGCTGGCTGCAGTACACTTCGCGCGAAGAGACCGCAGCGAGCAGCCTTGCAGAAGTACTTGACTGAAGCTCGGAATTCCATGGAAGACGAGGCGATCTTTACTCAGCTCCGCAATATAACGTGCACGCAGGGAGAGAACCGCACCTGCGAACTTGTGCGACACCTGCCAAGCTGCAACCAGTTGCTGTGGAACGCGGCCCTGCAACTGAAAGAAGACATTCGTGACAAGCTCGGGGACCTGAGAGTCGTGCGAGTGCCTGGAATATGCCGAAGATTTCCCACCTGCAACGACTGCTCCCACAATGATAAATGCGCCAGGGACCTTTTGCAGTGGCTGCTCCTGTCGCATCGATGCGTCGTCGCCGTAGAGGCGGAACACTGCGTCTTGAACAGCAGAGCGATGGTCGAGACACTCGCGTCAGCGCCAAGGCTTAGAAGGCTCGCCCTCTTCGGTGTCGAGAGCGACGACGTGGAAGTCCCCCAGGAGGGTGCAGAAGATGCCGGGGATGGAATTGGCCTGCCACCGGAAGCAAGCGCGGAAAATGCGGCCACAGTGAATATACCGGCCCGCTTGCTGACAAAACATGGCGAAGGGCTCGTTTCACTAGACGTGACGGCGCTGGAGATGGATCTTCAGACTGCCAACATGCTCAACGACGCTCTTCGAAACAACTGCACCATAGAGGAACTTGCCGCCAGTGACAACGTCCTCGTTTCATGCTCTTTCGGAGAGATGTCGACCTCGTTCGTGCGATACCTGGAGAAGAGCAAGCCGACGCTCCGAACGCTAGTACTTAAGGGCTCGCTGATTGCGTTCGAACCGAAAGCGTTGGAGAAACTAGCCCGTGGCATCTGCCGATCGAGCGCATTAACAGATCTAACGTTGGATGGCGATGCCACTAGTCCGAAATGCGCTCTGTTGCTCAGGGACCTATTGCGAAGCCGATACTTGCACACTTTGAACTTCCTGCTCGGGGTGAGCCGACGTGTTATCCACACTCTGCCTTCAAGCATGCTTCCATACTGGGTCTTAGCAGTGGTTAACAACAAAACTCTGCAGAAGCTAGAGCTCGACGTTTCGTGGACCTTCGCAAGCGACTGTGACAAGTTGCTCAATGCGCTTCCGAATGAGCACAGCCTTCAAAGCTTGACGTTGCGGCGCTTTCAAACTAAGAGTGATCTACAGAAGGCTTGCAGCACTATACTTGAACGAGACCTCAGGTGCAGAATCTTCATCCACGATTACGTCGTTCGACCCAATGATTGCTTGGCTTCTTCTGTGTTCGAAACGGTGAAATCCATCGTGGTCCGTAGCCCCAGCTTCCGGAGAAATCCAATTGCTTTGCGGAACTGCTTCGGTGATATGGTTTCTTGGTTACACTTCACATCCCTTCGCGTGTATTTAAGCACCTTCAACGACGTTTTATTGTCTCTGGTTGCTTACATAAAGGAAGTGACTACTCTGGAGGAAATCGAGCTCCTACTAAATGTCCATGTTCCCCATCACGAGGAAGGTGCTGCAATTGAGGATGAAGATACCCCAATTTCCCAATTGTGTGACGCACTGTCCTCGAACGTCGGGATAGCCGTTATCCGACTTGACACGACAATCGAGATAGGTGACTCTGGTTGTCGAGCGCTCGCTGACGCGGCTACGAACAGACACGTCCACGAACTCTCTGTAAAAGGCGTGAAGAGCACTTCCATGCCGGTCTTCCTCGATCGTCTCCTGTCGCGACTCGGAGACAACTTCAACCTACTTCTCTTGAATATTCCAGGGTGCGCTAAGCCTAACGACCGGATGCGCGAAGCGCAGGACATCGTGCGGCGCAACTGCGGCGTAGTCGACCGAGCTACCAGGTTCGTGATGGATGACCTGAGACCCTGCTGCGCACGCTGCTTCGAGCTCGTCGGTGAGGAGCCCGTGCTCGCCCACGTCGTTCGACGCAGGTTCGGTGAAGATGCGACGGCAAAGATACGCGAAGCCCACAGGTTCCTTCGTGGCGTCGACGTCCACACGTTCATGAGACTGGCCGGAGTCGTCCAGACACGCGTTGAATGCAACGACCGCGAGGACGGTCGGAGCCAGTTGGACAACCTGCACTACGACCTATGGCTGTACATTCGCCGGTTACTCCGGTTAGACGATGTCGTGCTCCCTTAAATGTGTCGCCCGAGGCTGCCCTCAAGGCTTATTCTCCAGTCAATTCATTGTGTCCCCGAAATCTTCAAAATAAAGAGTTATTGCTACTCTTCTTAGCAAAAACTTCCCTGGTGGGGGGACGTACTCTCACAGGACTCTTTGAGTAATAATGAAACAGTTTTAATAATTCAAAACGTATAAAAAAATGTTCACACCCAGACTCACTCCGGTTCATCGCATGGGGGGGGGGGGACACACATTATCCGTCGAATTAACGCAATGTCTCTCGCGCTCGCACTGATGCACGAATAACACGCATACACTGCTACCGAGGCAAAACTTTTACGCCCAGGCAATAATACTTGAGCAATTCCCCACTAGTTGGGGCGCATGACACTGGTGGCTCTAGCGACCAGCTAAAGAATACAGCTAACACTCTGAATGCACTGAAGACTTTCATGATGGATGGCGCAACCTACACTGTCTTGGTGTACGGGAAGTGTATGATTGTCGCCGCCACGGGGTAATCGGGCCGAAAGTTGGGAACACCTAGCTGTCGTAGTGTATATTCCATTCCGGATGATTTCTTGGTTATCTCTAGGTATTGCACAATGCGTCATCGTTGTTGAACGTGGTTTGTACGAAATATTTATCGTGGCGCGTTTGATAAACTTGAATGAGTAACTGGAGCTTCCATTTGTGTTGATGGATCGCACCCAACCGAGCTCGCTATGAACCCCCGGAAGCTTTTTGTGCCTGCGCTCGTATTTCCGGCATTTCATTTCTAAATTTGCTCATGGGGCTCAGCTCCTTAGTCATCCGCTCAACGAACAAGTGTCCTTCACGTGGACGGAAAAGTTCGAGTGATCGTGTTCTCAGTTGGAGTTTCTTTCCACTTCCGGACCTGTGCCTCGCCACCTATAGGTTCATGAGCCCCAACTGGGGTACACCGTGACGCCAGTGGTATTGGTGTCGGCGCGGTCTTGTAGTCCGGCGTGAACGATTGCAGCTCGAAGACAGCGCAATCTTTGGCAGGCCACGTGATTGACCATCGAAACTGCGGTCTGGAGTGATTACTCGCAAAACCCATTTCACTTCGCCATTTATTATTTCTTTTGCATTGGTCAAAAAGTGCATTCAATCTTAACATATAGATTCCAAAAGCGTCGTCTTAGGAATTTCTGGGGTTTTACGACCTTAAGCCGCTATATGATTCTAATGGACGGCTTAATGAGAGACTAGAAAAAATTAGACCGAGTGGTGTTATTTAATCTGCGCTGAAATCGCACAGGACATGAATGTCAATCATTTCTCCTACGTAGAACTGCACTCGCCAGGGCCGGAATCCATTCCACGACTTTCGGGTCCGAAGCAGAGGACTTTAACCACCAGACCTACCCGGCAGACGGCACAGGCTTTATTCGTCAAATCTTCTGAAAGGATGTCCAAGATTGGCCGTTGTATTAAAGATTTATGATGGGTCACCACCGCGATTGATCGACCGTGGCGGTATGCCCAGAATTGCTTAATTAGGCCAGATAAACGCGAGTCATTGAAAAGTTACTGTGTAGCCCGCTTTATTGCGTCAGAGGGCTGGCTAACGTGGTTGGTGTGTAGTCTCGTGGTCGTGACGTGGACGATAGAAGTAGTGTGTTCAAGACCAAACATTGAACTTTGGTGAACTGCTGTTGAAAATTGAAAGAACAACCTGTAAGTAATTGACGCTGCAAACTTACAGCTGGTGTATCGGTTATGGCGCCTGGTTGCTGAACCAATGGTGGCGGGCTCGGAGTAGGCGAGAAATAGTAAAGACTCGTGCCCCGTGGAAGGGTATTTCACGTTATAAAAACCCTGATGGTCGCAATTACCTGTGCCCTCCACTATAGGGTGCGCCTCGTAGTTATATCGTTGTTCGAGCCCGTAAATACTCAGATATTTTTAATAGGACTAGCCATAAGTCAGCGCACCAATGTCGCACCGGAATTTCATCTTCACAAAGCACATTCGAGTAAGCGACTGATAGTTATCGGTTCGGTGTCTTAGCTGAATTTTTATTCAACGAATCAATGGAAGCTTATGAACACATAGGACAAGACGTCTTGGTTACGCGTGAGCTCAACCTACTGCTTTTTCTTTAAAGCTAGGTTGCCTTTCAACCTGAAATGAAACAATGTACATTGAATGTACGGACATATATGCAGTTTTCTACGGTATTCACTCGCCGGTTTTGCTGAGCATTGGTGGAAAGCGCCAATATATTTGAAGCACGCCGCTAGCAGCAGCACCAGCAGCGCTCCGAGAATTACAAGTAAGATGGCGGCAGTGCGGCTCTCAGAAACTCGAGCATGCGCGGATAGTCTGGTGAAATTGGTCTATTCGACATCTTACGATATCTTACATCGCAGACAATGTTGTTTCTGTCCCCTTGATGATTACACGTCTTGTGATTTGCTCGTGATTTCGATACGCAAACACATCCTAAATGAAGGGTTGATATACGTACGAGTGATTATTGCGTGCGGCTGCACTCACGGGACCCGTAGGCTGCAGTACACTTACCGCGTCGGCACCACAGAGATCACGTTGGGTTGCCCGAAGCTCGGAATTCCATGGAGGACGAGGCCATCCCTGCCGAGATCCTGGGCATAAAGTGTACGCAGGGAGAGAACCGCATCTGCGAACTTGTGCGACACCTGTCAACCTGCAACCAGCTGCTGTGGAACACGGCCCTGCAGCTGAGAGAAGACATTCGGGGCAATCTAGGAGACCTGAGTGTGGGTAGAGTTCCTGGAATATGCCGAAATTTTCCCGTCTGCAACGATTGCGTCCACAACGAAACATGCGCCAGGGATCTCTTGCAGTGGCTTCTCCTGTCGCATCGATGCGTCGTCGCCGTAGAGGCGGAATACAACGTCTTGAACAGCAGATCGATGGTCGAGACACTCGTGTCAGCGCCAAGGCTTAGAAGGCTCGCCGTCTTCGGTGTCGAGAGGAAGGACGCGGAAGTCCCCCAGGAGGGTGCAGAAGATGCCAGGGACGGAATGTACTTGCCACCGGAAGAAAACGCAGAAACCGCGGCCGCATTGAATATACCCGTCCGCTTGTTGGAAAAAGATGGTGCCGGGCTCGTGTCGCTAGACGTGACTGCGTTGGAGATGAATCTCCAGACTGCCAACAAGCTCAACGACGCTCTTCGAAATAGCCACACCATCGAGGAACTCGCTGTCGGCGACAACGTTCTCGCTGCACTTTCTTTCCGAGACATATCGACCCCGTTCGTGCGGTACTTGGAGAAAAGCAACCCGACGCTCCGAACGCTGGTCCTTAAGGGCTCCCTGGTTACGTTCGAACCGGAAGCGTTGGAGACGCTAGCCCGAGCCATCTGCCGTGTGAGTACGCTAACGGATCTAACCATGGATGGTGATGCAACGAGGCGGAAATGCGCATTGTTGCTCAAGGAGCTATTGCAAAGCCGATACTTGCTCACTTTGAACTTCCTGCTCGGGGTGAGTCCCCGCTTCGTCCACAATTTGCCCCCGTGCGAAAAGTTGCCCGTTCCATCCTGGGTCTCGGCGCTAGCTAAAAACGAAAAACTGCAGAAGCTAGAGCTCGACGTTTCGTGGACCTTCACAACGGACTGTGGCAAGTTGCTGGAGGTGCTTCCGAGTAAACACAGTCTTCAAAGCTTAAGCTTGCGGGGGTTTAGAACTGACGGTGATTTAGCGAAGGCTTGTTGCATTATAAGGCAACGAAACCTGGGCTGTCGAATCTCCATCCACGATTACATCGTTCAACCCAATGATGACTTGGCGTCTTTCGTGTACGAAACCGTGAAATCTGTCGATGTCCGGTGTGCCGACTTCTGGGCAGATCCGCCTAGTTTGCGTGACATATTCAGCGTTATGGTTTCCTGGCCACACGTGACGTCACTACGCGTGCATTTAAGAACATTCGACGAAGAAGTTTTTGTGTCACTGGCTGCCTATGTTAAGGCAATAACTTCCCTGAAGGAAATCGAGCTGAGAATCACTGTCTATATTCCTGACGACGAGGGAAATGCCGCGGACGAAGGGGAAGACTCTCCGCCACTCCAATCAGTCTCGAAACTGTGCGACGCGCTGTCCTCGAATGTCGGCATAGCCGTGGTCCGGCTCGACACGACAATCGAAATAGGCGACTCCGGTTGTCGAGCGCTCGCCGACGCGGCTACGAACAGACACGTTCACGAACTCTCTGTTAAGGGAGTGAAAGACACTTCCATTCCAGTCTTCCTGGACCGTCTCCTGTCTAGACTCGGAGATGGCCTCAACCTGCTTCTGTTGGAGATCCCAGTTTGCGTCAAGCCTAACGACCCGATGCGCGATGCGCAGGACATGGTGCGACGCAACTGCGGCATCGTCGACCGAGCCACCAGGTTCGTGATGAAAGACCGGAGGCCGTGCTGCGCGCGCGCCTTCGAGATCGTCGGCGAGGAGCCCGTGCTAGCCTACGTCGCTCGACGCAGGTTGAACGAAGACGCAGTGGCAGAGATACTTGAAGCCCAGAAGTTCCTTCGCGACCTCGACGTGCACACGTTCATGAGACTGGCCGGAGTCGTCCAGGAACGTGTCGTGTGCCACGCCAGCGATGACAGTCGCCGCCAGTTGGACAGGCTGCATTACGACTCGTGGATGTGCCTTCGTCGATTGCTAAGGTTAGGCGATGTCGTTCTCCCTTGATGGTCTCGCGCGAAGCTTGCCCCCCCCCTACTTCCATTGGCTCGTCTTAGCAATCCAAAAAGAGCCGTTGTTGCTGCCACTTATTCGAAAGTGAAGCTGTTGCTCCGAATGCCCCAAGGACCTTCATGGTGGACACCTCAATCTTTACATGAGTGCCGTGATGAATTGGGAATCCACGCCTCCGGGTAATTGGGCGACGAGTAAGGAGTTGGTCGGTGCCATGTTGGGTACTTTAATGCACGATGATTTTTCGTTTTTCTGTACGTATTCCACTAAGAACAACGGTTGTTCAACGTTGTTCAGACGAAATATTGGTCGCGACGTTTGTTAAAACAAATTGTATAACTTAAGAGTTTGCTCGTACTGCTTGTTTGCTGATACGATGTCAAATAAAGTGATTCTTTGCTTCCAGTGAAGAGCTCGTTTTTGTACACTAGTTTCTACAATTAGGCGCTGAGCAACGTGAAAATCTGGGAGGAGCTAGGTGATCATAAGCTTAACTGATGGCTGCTGGCTTGGACACGTCGTGTAATCTGGCGGAAATATTTTATGCGCGAAGAAACTGCTGCTTTGCGTCCACCGCATGAAACGCTTGACATTCGCGCCAACACTACGAGATACTCGCGGGTTTACGTGGAGGCTTTTCTCTTGTCAACGAGTTTGCACCCGAGTTCGCGCGCCCGTCAGTTAGACAGACGGCCGCGGTCAGGCTCGGGTCCAGCGACCGTGGTTTCTCTTTCCGGTGAGCATGTGCTAATGCTGCAATGCAAGCGACCGCCACAATTAATAAGTTAAATGCACAGACTATGCCATGGGCGTAGCCAGATTTTTTTTTTTTTTGAAAGGGGGTGGGGGTAATTGTACTTTATACGCAAGCAGAATTGAAAAGTTCCGGGGGAGTGTCGCTAGCTTCAGAGCTGGCCGGAAAGTCACACTCTGAAGGAGAAGAGACCGAATGGGTCTCAAAGCGTAGAGCCAATTTTCAATTTTAACACTAGAAACTATAAACTAAAAGTGGCTCGAGAGCTTTTTTTTATTCGTATAATAGTAGGCATCGATAATGCACTTCATCCTCACCTGCAAAGCGATCAATCGCCCCGCCGCGGTGGTCTAGTGGCTATGGTACTCGGCTCCTGACCCGCACGTCGCGGGATCGAATCCCGGCTGCGGCGGCTGCATTTCCGATGGAGGCGGAAATGTTGTAGGCCCGTGTGCTCAGATTTGGGTGCACGTTAAAGAACCCCAGGCGGTCGAAATTTCCGGAGCCCTCCACTACGGTGTCTCTCATAATCATATAGTGGTTTTGGGACGTTAAACCCCACAAATCAATCAATGAAAAGCGATCAATCAACATGGTCTGTGTGGTAAATAATCGTCATCGTTTTTGGGTGTGCGCCTCATCACCGGATCCGTGGCGCTCTTCCGATTCCGAGTTTGCAGCCAAATAAACGTCGCTATACGACCGATTCGTCACGCATGGTAGAGGTATACGGGAAACGTGCCCTAATTTCGAGCACTATTTACGGCGAACATCAAGCGCGTCAGGCCACATACAGTAAAGTGAACGGCCCACTAATCCAGTTTCAAGGCTCGCGCGCTCGGCTGATTGATTGATTGATTGATATGTGTGGTTTAACGTCCCAAAACCACTATATGATTATGAGAGACGCCGTAGTGGAGGGCTCCGGAAATTTAGACCACCTGGGGAAACGCGCTCGGCTGCGTCACATAACGCTTTACTGCTGCTATATAGATAGATGGTTTGCACTGACGCCACCGAAACCGTCGTGTGCGTTCACCGCTTAGCGCACGCATGGTTTCTGACGTCACTCGTTGATGTTATCGTCATATCGCGTGCGAGATATTTCGACACTGAGCTACAGAGGCCAATGGCTTTCGGAACGCTTCTGTAACACATTGAAACAGGTATAGCAGGAGGTCCGTTAGGTGGCGTCCGGGAGTGCAGACGTGGCCGCGTCTGCTCCCGCTTCTTTAAATGTTTTCGGACATCTTTCTTGTGTTCTCCACCGATCCATTGGACTTTCCTAAACCAGTTTTGTGCAAGCTATCTCACGACATCGTTCTCGTTGGGGTGAGTGAACTTTTCGGCGAGTTTTTGAACTTCAAGTGTGCGAAGCGAGGGACGCGTCTCTAGGATTAACCACTCGGCTACGAGCACGGAGCTAGGGTTCACTTCGAGGCAGCGCCGGGCCTCGTCAGGCCCCTGCCGCACCTGACTAGGCAGCGAGGATGCCCGAGATGGTGACAGTTGAAGGCATGGATATCACTCCGGAAGATTTCGACGGAGCGGGGTGGACCACCGCCCTTGGCGCCCGGCGGAAACGAGATCCGGCAAGGAACGCAGCGTCTGCTACCGCTGCAAAGTCTACGGCAAACACAGCAAAGAAGCATGGTTTCAACGCTCGCTCCCTCTCAACAGTGCAGAAGGTTGTAGCCGCTTCGCGACTCCCTCGGCTGCCGAGAGACCAGATAAAGGTCATTGTACGGCCCCGCGGAGGGCTTGACGTTTCGAAGACGGACATGGTACTGCTGTCGAGAGCTCTGACTATGGCAGCTGGGCTCACTGACCAAGAAGCATCGGAAGATACAGTCTGCCCCAACAAGGTACAGAATATTCTTGTTATTTCGACTCCGGTCAGATCCAACGCAGTCGCATACGCTGGAATTCAGAAACTTCACACGAAAGTCGGCGCATTTGATGTTTCTGCCTACTTAGCCGCCCCGGAAAACACTTGTAAAGGCGTCATCAGGAATGTTGACCCCTCGATAGAAGAGCACACCCTCAGAGGCATGATTGTCAACCAACGAAACCCGACCGCCATTGAAGTCAAGAGAATCAAAAACACGCACGTTGTTGTGATACTCTTTGATGGGCTTCGAGTTCCCAAAAACGTCATGTGCGGAACGGCCTTAGTGCCGTGTTCC
Source organism: Rhipicephalus microplus (assembly GCF_043290135.1). NCBI lineage: Eukaryota > Metazoa > Arthropoda > Arachnida > Ixodida > Ixodidae > Rhipicephalus > Rhipicephalus microplus. Next base: position 29,957,227 of record NC_134706.1, on the reverse strand, counting down.
CTTTACAAACGCCAAGTCGATGTTTGTCACGCCTGCGGCCGAGTCGGGCACCGGGCCGACGTATGCCACCAGAGCAAGGCAGAGAAAAGTAAATGCCACAACTGCGGAGACGCACTCTCAAACGATGCTGCAGAAGCCCACCGTTGCACTCCGAAATGCAAGCTCTGTGAAGGTGATCACCCAACAGGTGACCGTTGCTGCAGCAAAAGATACCACATCCCATATGTCGTGCGACGACGCCGAAGACAAAGACGCCACCGCTCCGAGAAAGAAGCCAACGCTGACGAGGTTAACGACCTCGCGGACATGCAACCGGAGATGGCAGATGGTTCCACTCCCAAGCGGCGCTCCAGCTCCAGAGGGCGTTCCCGTTCCAGAGGACGCTCCCGCTCCAGAGGACGCTCCCGTTCCAGACGGCGCACCCGTTCCAGACGGCGCTCCCGTTCCACAGCGCACTCTCAATCCAGCGGGCGCTCTTGCTCCAGGGGCCGATCCTGGTCGAGATGTCCTGGCAAGAAAACGACCTGGGCCGACATGGTTCGCGACAGCGGCTCTGCACCGACAACACCGACAACTTCAAAGCAAGGTAAGGTACAGCCAGAGCATGTGGCAGATCCACGAATACACACATTAGAACGGGAAAACAAAGCACTCAAACAGGAACTAGCTGAACTGAAGGCAACTCTCGCCAGGCTAGAAGGACGTATCCTAAAAGACACACCGCCACCCATCCCTCAATCATCAGGATCTGTGGTCGCATCATGTAGCCCAAATAAACGCAGAGCCGTAAACACCGAGACAGATGACGACACATCAGACGTAGACGACTTTATGTCCGACGTCAGCGAAGCTCCTTCTAACGCCTTAGCTAGTGACAACAAAGCCAAAAAGCACCGCAAGACGAAGAGTAAGTTCAGTAAATTCCAATCAGCAATTGCCGACATTAAAGAGGCACTCATACAAATTTGCGGTAGACTCGATCGTCTGGAAAGACCAATTGCTCAACCCAGAGCCACGAGAAGAATTCCCACGCCGGACCCGGGGTCCATGTCTTCCCAGGGACCCCAACCTGCGCTGCCGACATCCCCTCAGCCACCAGGTCCAATAGGTGAAGCGAACACACAGGGGGTCATGCCAAGTCAGCACCATGGATAGCACACCACAATTTTTCAAGATCTGGCAATGGAACTGTAATTCATTCAACAAAAAGAAAGCTAACCTAACGCAATTAGTACGATCATGTAAAGAAAAACCACATGTCATCATTTTACAGGAGTGCGGGGCGGAAAAGTACATTCAAAACATGTCCTTTTCGGGGTACAGGGTTTCCAGGCCAACCCTGGACCCCGACTTCAAACAAGCCAGGGGCATTGCCACCCTCATCCGTAAGGACATCAGCTTTATGGAAAGGGACACCCCGACATACAAGAAAGGCCTGGAATCCATGATAACAGAAATCATTCCGAGTCGAACTCTTAAAGCTCACCTTTACATACTGAACGTATACAGTTCTCCGACCGACCGACTCAGGAACTTTACCAAACTCCTGTCATCGGCGGTGTCGCAAGCCAAGGACCGGCCGTTGATCGTTGCCGGCGACTTCAATGCGCACAACAACGTTTGGGGCTACAGTACCAATGACAGGAAAGGTCTTAACCTTGCGGAGTGTGCAAACAACCTCAACTTGAAGTTAATCACGGACTCAAGGTTTCCGACACGCAGAGGCAATTCTGTTCAGCGAGACACCACCCCCGACCTGACGTTCCTCGGAAACGCGGAAGGGTCATGGGACAATCTGCAAGAGGACCTTGGCAGCGACCATTTCATCTTAGAAATCAACGTCCGTATCACACCCGCTCCACCTAAGACGTACAGATACGTCGACTGGGACCTTTTCCGAAGAATAAGGGGTAGCGAGGACAGCCAAGGGGAAACCTTTGAAGAGCTTCTGGAAAATCTGAAAAGTACGGTGGCAAAAGCCACTAAAGAAATAACCTTGGACCTGGAGGTTCCAGTCATGGACTCCAGACTCGCACACCTCCTGGAGGCGAAGAATGCGCTAAGACGACGATGGGAAAAGCAGAAGCTAAACAGGAGGCTGCGATCTAAACTAAGGGAAATAAACAAAAAAATCGAAGAACATTCCAGAGAGCTGAGTGCGCAACAATGGGATGAGGTTTGTAATGAGGCGGATGGTAAAATGAGACGGGGAAGCAAGTGGAGCCTCCTCAAAAACCTATTCGCCGACAGCAACAAACCGACCAAGAGCAATGCTCGAATAATGCTCGACAGACTCGTCCACCTGCACACGATTGAAGGCACTAGTCCTCAGGACTTTGCTAACACCCTGGCAGACATATACCTGCCGACAGAAAGCAAATCAGTCCCCTGGGACGACCCGGCATGCGAGTACAAGGGGACACCTCAACGCTCACTGGATCGTCCATTCGAGGTCTCAGAGATTGTGCACGCCCTTCATGGCCTTAACGGCCGCTCGGCCCCTGGTCCAGACGGATTAACTAACAAACTTCTCAGAAACTTAGATAACCAAGCCATACAAATCATTACAAAGAAAATAAACGAGGTATGGACGGCGGGCCGCGTACCGGATGAATGGCGAACTGCCAATATAATTCTCATCCCCAAACCCGGAAAACCGCTCCATGCCGAGAACTTGAGACCAATATCCCTTACTTCGTGCCTCGGAAAGGTCGCCGAACATGTCATTCACAATAGAATTGCAGAGCACATCGAAGCAAACAGCCTTTTTCGCCACAATCTCATAGGATTCCGAAAATCACTATCAACACAAGATGCCATGCTCCTTATCAGGAGTGCTGTGATAGACAATAAATCACGGGACGTAAAGGGCATCCTGGCGCTCGACATAACGAAGGCCTTCGATACGGTCAGGCACGAACATATCCTCAACGAAATCTCCAGTTTACATCTCGGAGAAAAATTTCACAACTATGTCAGATCGTTTTTGGCGGACCGTACGGCTACCATAAACATCGGACAAATCAGAAGCCGTAAGCACAAGCTGGGAAACGTCGGCACCCCCCAAGGGTCAGTGCTTTCGCCACTTCTTTTCAACATCGCAATGCACGATCTGGCGAACCGACTCTCGAAAGTTCATGGGGTAGGACACGTGATTTACGCAGATGACATTACCATCTGGTCCACAAGTGGCCCACTAGGCTCCCTGGAGCAGAACCTACAACATGCCCTAGACACCACACAAGCTTTCCTACAAAATACGGGGCTGAAGCTATCTACGAGCAAATCAGAGCTCCTTCTGTGTAAACACGGCCCCAGAAAGGGACAGCTCCTTAGCTCCCTCCCCGTTCACCTACACACCAAGGACGGAGGTAGTATCCCAATATGTAACACAATCAAGGTCCTGGGCATGGTAGTTGGTGCTTACAGCGGTGACAACGCGGAGGCCCTCAAACGTATAGAGAAAAGTGTCTTCAACTTCACCAGGGTATTATCAAGGGTCAACAGTAGAAGGGCTGGTCTGAAAGAGGACAACCTCATGAAAGCATTTCACGCCTTTCTCATCAGCCACGTGACTTACGCCGCCCCCTTCCTCAACTGGAAGAAGACAGAGCTCAACAAAATTGATACATTAATTCGAACAGGATTGAAAAGGGTCCTGAGCCTCCCTCGCAATACTAGTACGGAACGACTCTTACAATTGGGCCTGCATAATACAGCTACCGAACTCTTTGAGGCACAGCGGCATGCACAGATTAGTCGGCTCTCACTCTCAAAGGCGGGCAACGAGATATTGTTTGAAGCCGGTCTTCAGCCTTTCTTCATGCCGCCAGAAAAGTCCCAACTTTGCACACAAGCCATGAAAGCGATAACAGTTGACCCGATTCCCAGAAACATACACCCAACCCACAATGAAGGACGAAGAAAAGCGAGAGCCAAGGCAATACTCGCCAAGATCATGTGCAACGATACGCAGGTCCTCTTCGTTGATGCCGCAAAATATTGGAATCGAGGTGCCTATGCAGTCTCTGTGGTGGACGCCCACGGCTCGCTCGTCAACGCAGCCACGGTAGTTACCAACTTCACCCACGAAGCAGAGGAAATGGCCATTGCGCTAGCCCTTCGAAGCTGCACTGAAGCCTCTGTCATTTACTCGGACTCTAGAACAGCTATAAGAACTTTTTCGGCGGCCCTAGTCTCTTCGAAGGCAGCTGCGGTCGTTAACAGGCTTTTCAACCACGAGACGAAGGAGGAAAACTTTCGGTCTACACACATCGCATGGTTCCCAGCCCACATGGGAAACATTTCCGGCTTTGCTGGCAACCCAAACGAGCGGGCACACACACTGGCGCGAGAGCTCACTTTCCGCGTCAGTGGTTCGCCCCCTCGCTTAAATGCAGCCTGCAGGAACCTCGATTACAAAGACCCACTTGTATCATATCACGAACTCACCTCACATCATAGATTAGAACGTCGAACTTTTCCTCCTCCTCACAGAGATCTGAACAGAGCACAAGCAATCACTTACAGACAATTGCAGACACGTACATACATCACACCAACGACACTAAGCAGGATTAATCCGGACTTTTCCACTGCATGTCCACACTGTGGAAACGAGTATAACAATTTCGACCACATGCTCTGGTTGTGCCCTGCCAACGTGGGTACAGAATTTTCTGACCAGTCCTCCTGGGACTCCGCCCTTCGAAGCACAGAGCTCATCGCCCAGCTCAAGGCTGTCCAGAGGGCCCGGGCCGTCGCCGAGAGACTCTGTCTACCGGTCCCGACCTGGGTGGAGCCGCCGGATTGATGGCGGGGCTTTCGGCACCGCTTTCTTTCCTCTCAGGACCTTAATAAAGTTCATACTCACTCACTCACAGGTATAGCACGATGTGATTGTGCTACCTCAATACGTCATCGAGGCCGCCATTTTGGTGAACCTGTATGTTATGTAACTGCGGCCATGACGTGCCGGGTAAGCGATCTTATTGGAGGAGATTTAAAGATATAAATGCTATACTGTGAGCACGAATAGGACGCTAGAATGGGCCACTGTAATTCACGGTCGTTTCCTTTCCACGTGGACCTCAACGCGCGCTCTGGCCAATCGTCGGTTCCCTTTAAACAAATTGCACAGATTTGATATCGATTGCCCCGCCGTGGTGGTCTAGTGGCTAAGGTACTCGGCTGCTGACCCGCAGGTCGCCGGATCAAATCCCGGCTGCGGTTGCGGCATTTCCGATGGAGGCGAAAATGTTGCAGGCCCGTGTGCTCAGATTTGGGTGCACGTGAAAGAACGCCAGGTGGCCGAAATTTCCGGAGCCCTCCGCTACGGAAGGAAGGAAGGAAGGAAACAGGGGGAAAAGAAAGGCAGGGATCGAGGTTAACCAGCCTATGGGCAGCCGGTTTGCTACCCTGCGCATGGGAGAGGGATGGGGAGATGAAAGATAGAGAGCAGAGAGGCGTCACTCATATGCATATGGTGCTTTTGGGACGTTAAACCCCACACATCAATCATTACCAGGGGCTGCGCAGTGGAAGGTTCCGGATATTTTGACCATTGGACGTTCTTCAACGTATACACTGACAACGAGCAGTACACGCGCTTCAACCATGTCACTTCCATCGAAATGCGACCACCGCGGCCTGGGTTCGAATCTGCGACTTTCGTGTCACCGGTAGAGCACGCTATAGCCACAGATCCACCATGGTGGACGGACGTTTTTAGCTGTTAAGCGCATTTTCAATGTCGGAATAGCGCTGCTGGGCTGGAAAATCGCACAATTTGGCAGAAAGGGCCGAGCCCGCTTTTAGAACGTGGTTGTGGCCCGCGAAAACCGAAAAGCGCTGTTGATTTTTGAATCTATTCTCTGTCTCGTTCTGCCTGCTTCCTGTCTTCTTTTTTTCTGGCTTAAAATTTCGTGCTTGTTTTATCCTTTTTAAGTGCGAATACACTTCATAAGCGACCCCAAACCATCCACCGCCGTCGGCGGCGTCCGCGGTCTTCTCTCTACCTTTAAAAGAAAGAGGACTTGGCGGGCCGCAGCGCGACGCTCTACCGAATAAGCCACGGACGCGACGCTGATATCGGTGTCAGTAACGCGCCTTATACCCCCTTCCCTTCGCTCGCTCCTCCGCTCTCCTCGCTCGCTGCAGCTGCGCGCGCACCCCTCTCTCTCGCGCGCCCGCCTTCTCTCTCAGTCTCCCGTCGAGAGCGGGTCGTGAGGGGGAGTAAAGTTAAAATCCGTTGGCATTCGCCAGTGAGTTAACGTAAACTCTCCCGCGTGATCAAATTGCGATTCCCAGGAACCATTACACCATAAAGGCACCATAGTGTGATTAATAAATATATTAGTGCGAATTAATAAATACCCCTCATGGCATCACCCCGTGTACTCGCACTTAACCATGTTCACCCTCGGGGAAATGCTTGGGAGTTTTTTCATATGTTCTTACGTAGTTCTGCTAGTGTTACGCCAAGTGCACTAGTTTTTTTTTTACTATGATAATAAATGAGAACCGTCAAGCCACTCAAAATACAAGATGACGAAGACTATTTTTTTTTTTTTTGGGGGGGGGGGGTGCGAGCGAGCGCTCGGATGCCAAGCGAGAACGAGAGCATACGGCAGCATGTGACAGCCCGAGCCCCCTATAAGTTCTCCGCACTTATATTCGGAGGTTAGAGTGACAGGGTGTCTGGCGACCGGGAAAACCTGGAAATGTCAGGGAAATTGAATTCTGCAATTTACTAGACACCCTGCAGTAATAATCGAACCTAGGACGCCTGCGTGGAAAGCAGATGTACGCCACAAAACCACACTATTGTCTGAAACTGTATTGGGTAAAAAGAAAAAAAAAACACTAAGTACATTAATTTCATCTAGCAGTAGGAGTGTCCTTAACACATCTATTATCCCCGCCGCGGTGGTCTAGTGGCTAAGGTACTCGGCTGCTGACCCGCAGGGCGCGGGTTCGAATCCCGGCTGCGGCGGCTGCATTTCCGATGGAGGCGGAAATGTTGTAGGCCCGTGTGCTCAGATTTGGGTGCACGTTAAAGAACCCCAGGTGGTCTAAATTTCCGGAGCCCTCCACTACGGCGTCTCTCATAATCATATAGTGGTTTTGGGACGTTAAACCCCACATATCAATCAATAACACATCTATTATGTAGTGGATGCGTAGAACCGCGCCTGTCGTCAATACATGCGAATTGTGCAACGAAAGGGTGTTTTAAAGGCCCGGCCATTACTAAGCGCCCAGACATATTTGATCATCGTCAGTATCGACAAACTAAACAGCTACAGAAGTTTGCGTGTGTCCTCATGGAAGCGTAGTATACCCTTCGGTGATATTCAAAAGGAAGAATTGCGGCGTAGTGTCCACTGAACGATCGCACTTCCAGTAAGGCATTTTAGGATAATTGAAGTGGCCAATATTGCGCGCACAGTTCAGTTCAGTTCACTTCAGTTTATTACCTTAAAGGCCCCCCTTTCTATGAGGGGCATTACATAAAGGGTGGGGTTTCATTTAGGTTAACAATAAGCAGTAAAAGTTGTTTTAGCATTGAAGATGATCAATAATACGGTCTTGAAAGGTAGATGATGGGGTGATGTTGTCGATGTCCCGGGGGAGGCCGTTCCAGTCCGTGGCTGCTCGAAAAAAGAACGAGGCAGGAAAAGCAGTGGTGCGCGATGATGGGCGGGAAACCTGAAATGGATGACTGGTTTGATGAGATATGCGTGCTGCGGCTGCTATATAAGGTGGATGTTTGAGGGAAGAATAAAATAATTTGCGATAAAGCACGAGAGTTGCAGTCGTTCGTTATACTTTGCGGCACAGCTGAGGCATGCACAGAGAACCACAGTTCGGATGGCAATTGAGAAGACGATGCGCATCGGGCCCGATTCCGCGATCGCGTTTTACCCCCGTGCAGGCGAAGCTGAAGCATCGGCCAAGTTTCAGATGCGAAGCAGCGTATGGCCAAGCTCAGTCCGGCGTGCGGCGTGACCACCCTTACTGCGCATCTGCTCTCTCTCTCTCTCCCCTCTTACGCTCCCGCCTCTCTCGCCGCGCAACGCCGACGCAGGGAGCATCTGCTGACCTACCTTCGCCCCCCTCTCTCTCTCTTCTAGGCATTCTTCCCCGCGGCCCTTACAGCCCCATTGCGCATGCGCGTTTTCTGTCCTCTCTCTCCCCTTCTACACTCACCACTTTCTCGCAACGCGACGCAGGCAGTGTCTACTAACGAGATTCTTGATTGAAAAAAAAAAAAAAAACTACTGCTCGTGCTGCACAACCGTAAGCTAGTCACTCCTCGATTTCACCTTTTCATAAACGCCTCCCTAGGCGCCGCCATAGCCCTCCTTGGGCTGTGCAAATTGGCGCGTCCCCTCAAAAATGCACTGACAACACTGCGCCCTCAGCCTTTGTACTCCCGCGCACAGCTCATCATGGCGGTGTTTTTTTTCTTCCTGTGAAAAGGTGTATAGGCACTGGATCGTGACTTTCAATGTAGTTCCCGTGGGAGATTTCTCGTGTGCGTTGTTGAATAATAAAAAATCACAGCATGTGCAATAACTAAAGTGGACTGCGGGTCTATGCGCCTAATCGGAGTCTTCTGTCTCTCATTGCAGATTAGCAGCGACTGGCATATCCAGTGGGAAACGCAGGTTCATCACTGCGTGCTTTGCGCCTGCCCAGGTTTCTCCCCGGCAGAACGCCGTGATGAGCGCTAGCGTCAATGTCGCCGCCAGTGTAAGCGTTGGCGCTTGCTGTTCGCATCTGCACATGGTTCCCTTCAGCGGAAGATGGTGACATTTTTTTTTCTCTAGCGGTGGCAACGCCTCCTTATTTGGTATCGCACTCGGAACGTAACTACAGGTGTCAACACGAGTTGCGCAAATGACGTCACATTCTAACATCAGCATGTCATCTCTATGACGTCGTCATGACGTCCTTATAATCTCATTGTCAACTCTTTCAGGTGACGCCGTCCCGGGGATCGATACAATAGCCGCTTCAGTGTCCGCTAATGATGCACTGTCTCGGAATGTGCCAAATTGACATAGCGGAATTGAAAGTCACCCAACAATAATGAATAACGTTTTGAAGGACGTAGTTGTTGTAACGTTACTCCATTACTTATTTTCTGTAGCGTCTATCAATACGGATCGTGTGAAAGGCTGTCCACTTTTTAAGCGTGAAAAGGTGTACAGTGCATGCACGAAAGTTGTAGCGAAATCGCTTTTTGCTTTTGTCATCATGCGATACGAGTGCCGTGACGTGTACGTGACGTCATGTTATATCGCTCACGTGCGCACATATACATAGTGTCTGCAACGAGCATTGCTTGTCACAACTCGTTTAATTCGTATACGCTCGTTTTCCATCTTCTCGATCAAGCCTTTCCCGGATTGATGGTGGAACCGTTCGCAGGGCCGCCACCAAAATGTACTTGCGTCTTCGTGCAAACCAAGACGGGGAGAGCCTGGCCGCGTACCTGCACCGCGACAACGCCCCATCAGTCCGCGAATTGGACCTTACGGATTGCGTTTTGTTCGTACGCGGAGAGTGGCCAGCGCTCATCGTTCAGTGCGGCTATCTCACAACCCTGCGCTGCCTGGGCTGCGGTTTCCAGCCGACCGACATCATCACGTTGCTGTGGCGGCTTCGGCACCTCGTCGTAGTCGAGTTTTCCCTCATTTTGGAGACGGACGCGCAGTCGGAGCTTCAACGCATGGCCCACGCCGTGGTGCAGTACGGCAGCGACGCAAAGGCACCCAGCCTTCGCCGCATGTACGTCGAAGTGGGCTACGTTCACGCCATATTTCTGCCGGTCCTTCTGCGTTCCTGCCCCTATTTGCACAATCTACAAGTTCATTTCTCGGGCGGAATTTTCTGGTATGCTTTCCGGCTGCTCCACGACGCCGTCGTCTCGGATGACTCCGTGGAAATAGTCACGTTCACCGCTGAGCTGTCAGCGCCTGTTCAACTAGATCCTCGGGCACCGTTGGACTTGACCAGTTGTGCCGCCATCTGCTCCAACGTCACCCACTCCAAGTCGACCGGCTCGTTTAGTGTCGTCCGGCTGGCCGACCTGGCGGACGACGTAGTTCAGGGTCGGCCGCCCCGAATTCTGCCCGTGCAGATGATTCTGGTCGCCATTCATCTCGAAGGAGACATCACCGAGAAATGGATTCGCATGGCCAGTCAGGGGCATGATTGGGCACACGTTCGCCAACTCTGTCTGCTGCTTCTGGCGCCAGATCCTGCTTGCATCCAGCATCCGATGGCCAGCATCACGTACCGCAACGTCCTTTTTCATTTCTTCTCCACGGCGCTGTCAAATATCGTCGAGTTGAACTTAAGTTCGTTCCATTTCGGCCCCGACCTCGACTTCGGTTGGATCCTTCGGGAGGTGTTCCTGGTGAACCTTAAATCGCTGTGTACGTCGCTCTGCGGGCTTCGGAGCGCTTCAACCCTGGACTATCTTTCGCACAGATGTCCCTTTTTGGATGATCTCGACGTGCGTGTTCTGGGAACGTGCGGTGACGCTGGCGTCCCCTGTGCCTGTTGCGACACTCATTGGCACCGCTACATCGACGGAGTGCGAGGTGACGAATGGGGCCCCTTGTTTTACAGAAGGCTTCGCAGGCTGACCTTAGCTGACATTGTCGATCCCGTGTGGCTATTGTGGTTCGTCGACTGCTGCGGCCCGGCGGATACTGTGAGGATCTGCAATACTCCCCGGATGCCAGACTACGTGATACTTACCCGAGCACTGGCCAGAAAAAGCATGCCTACGTCCCTCGTTCTTAGACACGACCACCTGAGGTTCGACGACCCGTCTTTGCTGGTGAGTTTGGCTTGCCTCGTATTGTAATTACTTTAGGGCCCGCGGAGGTGGTCAAGTAGTTATGATGCTCAAACGTTGACCTGAAGGTCAGAAAATTGAGTCTGGGCCATGCTGGTCGTATTTCGATAGAAACAATGCTTGAGGTCATGCGCTAAGTACAGGCGCATGTCAGAGGTACACACCACGTGACATGTCCACGGGTGGTCGAAATTGCCGGTCATTGCCTGTGCAGTATACCTCTCACATTTGTGTCACAGTTTTGGGGCCTAAAACACTAATTAATACTCTACTATAGGGACTGCTTCCTAAGCCGGTTCCTTATTTTAAGTGTGTTCACGTCTAACCATGTGTAGGACTTCACGTTTTTCGCTGTTTCCAATGCGAACCATTTCTTAGCGAACTTCGGCGACTTTGAGTGTATCTGTGTATGTCTCTCTCTCTATCTAGCCGCCTACGACTTCGCTCTCCTGGAAGTTTCGATAATGGTATCGATGCCGAAATCGGTGTGGCATGGCATGACTGTATGGCTAGCATGGGTGACTAGTCATAACACGAAAATCATGAGGTGTATGTCATGAATGTCATTATCTACACTTCGTGGTCTTGCTGCTCTTGTGGTTGTTTAGGTCTCAAGGCATATTGCAAAACTGGTGTGTCATGACACGACTGCATGGTGAGCATAAGTGACAGACCCTAACGGTAAAATCATGACATGCATTTGATGACTACACTCCACGCTCATAGTGCGCTCGCGGTCGTTTTTCTGGCTTCACATATACCGAATTCGGTATTAGGGCACGTGAATCGATGACGAAGGTATATGACTGGTGCAAACATGATAATCGTCATATGCGTGTCATGTAGGAACATGACTGCATGCCATGCTAATGATGCACTCGCGGCCGTTTCGCTGGCTTCACATAGGCCAAATTTGATATTACGTGACGCTAATTGACGACGAAGGTAAGTGACACGTCCAAACATGATAATCGCTAGATGGAAATCATGTACGGCACAATTTACGTCTGCCTCGTAACGTTGTGCTGAGATGTTAAAGTGGCGCATCAGCCTTTCTCATCCGTGCTTCGCTCGTCATCGATTCGCACTGTACGTGGGATCTGCCAATTTGTTTTCGCTTAGTTGCTTCTTAGCTCGAGATAGCGAGTACAGCTTCGTCGAATAGTTGCGTTATCACGTGGTACACCCTAACGAAATTCCCGACCTTGGTTCGCTGAGGATTTCTCGCCTCTTGCATGTATTCTAGAAATTGTCCCTTGATTTAACGCACGAACACCTGACCCGCTTTAAGATTGCTGTATTGCTGTTATACTGCACTGGACGAACCACAATCTGTTCACTTTACTGGAGTTGAAATCGCGGCGACTCGAACTTTACTTATTTCTGCAGTGCAGCCAGTGTTATTGTATTCCTCGAAGCACTCATTCCATTGGACTTTACGTATCGTTCGATTGCAGCACGGCCTTCGCAGCATAGTCAGCCTCCAGTACTTGTACCTCATCTCGGCGGTGTACCTTCCGCTGGACGTAGTATTGCAGTGCGTTCGTGGGCTGTCCGCTGGCCTGCCTCACCTTCTGTGCGTACACGTCCACTGGCGAGGCACCCTCGGCGACACCGCCGTCAGACGCGTCACGTGGATGCGGCTACCTGACCCCCGTGACCGCCAAGGCGTCTTACAAGTTGACGGTCCCTGCTTTCAGTCCTGCTCGACGGCTACCTTCATAGGACTCGCCAAGCCGCTGTACCATGAAGTGCAGCCGATGGTGTAGTTTAAGATTCCCCCCCTCCCCCCTCCCGGAGACTGACCCGACGTCCCCAGTCCGTGTGCTATTGACCACGGCGTGCTGCAAGTGTGTAATATCTATAGCAGCGGACACTGCACCTTCCACGCATATCATTCTTTGTGTCTAATGACTGCCCGTGTAGTGTATGGGCCCGCGGCACCATAAGAGAGTGTGGCAGCTGGGCTAGTTGGTATGGCATGATGATAGTTATAGCGCGAGAACAAAACGACGACACAGAGATAACTATCGTCATACCATAACAGAACACTGTAGCCATAACAGTGGTGCTGTATGCTAAGTCTTTGTAGTATTGACATGGGCTCTAAACGATGCATGAGAGTTCATATCGAGTTTAACCTTGTGCCCATGTCCTTCGTGACGCATATACTTTCCTTTGTCTCTTTTTATCGCTGACGTGGTTTCCACGACCTAGAAAGTCGCGCGCGTTGTCGTTCTGTGCCAGTACTGTCTTGACGTATCGGAACCATTCCGTAAATATTTCCCATTATACTTGCTGAAATGGGTATAGATAGATAGATTGATTGATTGGTTGATTTGATTGATTATTTTGATTTGATTGATTTGATTGATTGATTTGATTGATTGATTGATTAGATAGATTGATAGATAGATAGGCTCAGACTCGCCGGAGTTCGCTAAGAAATGCTTCGCATTTCAAATATATTCCAAAAGCACTCTGGTAGTCGAACTCCTTTCCTTCGCTTTAACAGCGGCGTTGTCCCAATCGATGAAAGGAGCGCGATTATCGGCGCCCTCGGACCAGGCGTTGCACGCTGTCTCGATGTTGCCACGCCCCTTTGGCGTTCTGTTTCCTGGGTGCCAGTTCCGCCGATGTAACTACAGCTGCAGTCAGTGAATGACGCCTCGTGAACGACACCCTGTATTACTGGTGTTACTATACACATTATAAGGTGTCGGTACACCAGACATTATGCTGGAATGTTCATATGCATGCATATCAACAGCCAGCGTTTTATATACCCGTATGGATCATATTTGGATAGTGGTTCTGTGCGGCATACTGGGCCGTCTGAAGAAACTGAATGAACTCAGTCAAATCGGGGTGGCGAGTCGACAGGCCGACTGTGCAAGCCGTTGTGCCACCCTTCAACCAAGTTCGCCGTCGTCGCGCCTGAATTTCCAAACTGCCCCCAAATGTCTTTTATAGGGGTTTGGGAAAGCCAATAAGATGAAAAGGATTGGGCAAATTGGTCCATTCTAGCGGCATTTTGTGCCGGTTGCTGTGGCTTTGCAGCAAGCAAGTCGTTCGAGAACTCTAAGCGAAATCCTTCGGAGACCAAAGGCAGATGTCGGATTCAGATGAACCGTTGTTGTACTTCTGGGTTGTTCTTGCACAGGGCCTTCAGTCCGAGCTTATCTCGCTTGCTGTTGAGAGCTTTAGCAAAATTAAATGCGCAGCCACGAACCTATAGAAACAGAGAGATCAGTATGAATGACCAGTTTTCCTCTCCTACAAATGTACTCCGTGCTACAATAGCAGTGATTACGTTCATTGAATTGCCTAGTGCGAAGATTTTGTCTTATAACAAAGAACGAACATAGGAACATGCACAATTGTCTGTGTTGAAATCTCAATCACAGAGATGTTTGTTTCTGCATTTACAAGCACTTACACCTTCTCTGAACAAAATGCTGCAAGTATTAAGGAACGACATCAAGGCGACAGTTTTAAATAGAACCTGCCGAGAATCGCTTACCTTTAGGAGCTCTGCCGGAGTCTGAAAAACTTTTATGACAGCCTGAATGGCTGCTGACTCATAGTCTAACAGCCACGTCACTGCCGATGAGTCTTCCAGTGTCACCGAATTTAGCTTGCATGGAATCCTTGAAGGCCCCGAAGATAACTTCGTGCGAGTGCCCATCGCACGATTGCATCAAGGCGTATATCAGTGTCCGGGATTCACCTTTTATAACTCCGTAGAAGGTATAGAACTGTCCTTGGCTATGGCATTCCCGGGGGTTGTACTTGAAGTTTCCGTCACCCAAGATGTAGTCAGTAGTCGCCAGCGCTTCACAGTCCTTGTCGGCAAAAAAAAAAAAAAAAAAAAAACAGTAGGTGCTTGCCTTGGCTCTTTACTTCATGCGGAAGGAACTTTTTTTTTCCATCTTTTGTCACGCGAAGTTCAGGCAGTAGTCCAGTGAATCGCCATTTAGCTTCTCGTAGTGGTGGTTGCGTCACCAACGCCTGCCTCTTCGACGTGAATTCGTAGGAGCTTGTCATGTTTGCTTGTATTTCGGTTTGAATGTCCAGGTCGTGGTCCTGGAACTGATCGGGAACATGCTATATTGCTTCATCGGACATTTCATTTAATTTCATTTATTCAACCTTAAGGCCCCGAAGGGATTACATAAGGGGGGGGGGGGTCGTACATACAGGTTGTAAGTTCCTAAGTAATGTAATATGAGGGTACACACTGATTACAATGAATGAGCAAATAAAGAACGCGAGCGGAAATAACACGCATAACAAATCGTAAAATTATAATAAGTGATAAATAAATTCTGGGAGTACAGTAAAACAACTATAAACGCAAGAGTTAATGTGCTGTTAGGACATCGCATTTGGATTTCGCGAAAGAGTTGGTTTTTCGCGAAGTCCCTGCAAGAAACAATGTTATCTGGCAGTGGATCCCAGAGTGTTACGGCATGGGGGAAAAATGAGCTGCTCATCGCCGTCGTCCGGCATTTTATGGTCATCAGAGGGTGCGTATGGGGCAGGCGAGAGGACGTTTTTAATGGGCGTTTTAGGAGAGGGTGTCCCGACCTGCTTCTTGTGGCCGTTTTTCGCTGTTGCGCATTTCGTTGTACACTTAATATTTAAAGCGATTTGCGAGAACTCTCTTTGCTTCAGCCTCTTTGGCAGGGTCACAACAGTGTGGTGTTGATGAGCTGTCGGGGTCTGTCGCCAGTACTCCATTACGAAGAGTTAAGTACACCACCGGACACGTTTCATCTGGCCCCGCTTTTTGGCTATGACGATAGCAGTTGATGCATCGCTAGTACCGTCTGCTAGAGTCTTTTTGGTTGCTACTCTTGAATGAGAATTCTAGCGCAGCCATGGGTCAGCGTTTGCTTCGATACTGGATCAATGGTTTAGCCGACTTCTTGTCAGATGGCAGGAAAGTCGGAGCACACCAGTTTGGAAGGTTCATCTGGAATGTGTTGCCAAATCACATGGAAACCTGCACACGATGTCGGGCACACAATAAATAGCATGAAAATGTTTCTTTCAATTGCAGAAAAGCTCTCAAGGTAAATTGCTGGCGTACAATTAAAGAGTATATTAGAGAAACTTTATTATGTTTTTTCAAGCAGCAATTGCCATTGTAGGCTTATCACCAAGAAAAGATTCAAGCAAGGTCTGTCAAACTACCAAGAACTTTATAAAAAAACGGCAAAGTGCTAAACTGTCTCAGTAGTTGCGCATCGGCATTAGACAAGTGGGTCAAGGAAAGCGTAGATGAGTCTAACTTTTGTTTTAAGTGTGGTGTAGTGATTGTAGTGCAAATTGCGAACAATCGTTGCCAACTAAGAAGAAAACACGTTTTCCCTCGGTAGGATCAAAACAGGCCGCCTTCAAATTACTCGGCCGATTCTCTACGAATGGTGCCTCGGACACGCAATTTGAAGTATGTGGGTTCGGATCTCACCTACGAAAAAGTTATTTTTTTTGTGTACACCAATTCTTTGCAATTTACGCGCTAATAATACACCCCCATCTAAAATGAACAGCTGATGTCGCCTATGCCTTCCTTGACGCGATTCTTCAATTGATTTATTTGGTTGAGTTAAAATAGAAACATCTTCGAGAAAGTTTGCCGTCTCACTTAATGGACAAAAAAAAAGAATTTCCTGAGCTGTCAATAATTAAAATTACTGACATACGGAACTATAATGCCAAAGACGTGGAGGTAGTAGTAAAAAGGGTGCAGCAGTATGGGACGTATCATATTGCATGCAGTGAAATATGAGCAGGGCAATGTTAACAACCATTTCAATAACATCGGCAATACGGTTCAGGGTTCTCGCTGAGAACTTTACAGCTCGAATATCAACCGAAGAATGAACGAAAGAAGAACATGACAACAACTTTTCAAGCCCCTAAAGCTTAGAAAGATCCTCCTTGCAAGTACCCCAGAAAAGCGGCCCGATAAAGTGCCATAAAAAATTTTTCTCAATGATTCGAAATATTTTACATTTAAAAAGCTTACGACATTTTAGGCATTGCGCGTTGAAGCTACAAATGTTGCAGAACGGCAGAAGGCAAGCATTATTAACGCAAGAACGGGGAGACGTTAGACTTAAAGAAGTATACTAACCAATCAGCCTCTTTTGAGCATTATTGAAAATACTACAGATGATAAATTCGAACATGATAAAAACCCCAACTGACAATAATTGTTATTGTTATTATTCACCGCTTGCCTAGCAGACGTATTTAAACGTCAAGCTTGGGAAGAAAGGGAAGTAAACATTAGCGCTGAATATCTTAGCCCTTTGGTGCTTGGAGGCGGCAACACTACTTTCGGCAATAAAGGCGACGAATACGGGGAAAGTCTTCTTTCAGATCTGAACCACGACAGCATCAACGTGGAGTTGAAGTTGAATACGCATAAGAAAAAAAAATATACTACTGGGTGGTTGGACGAAAGAAGAAGCTTTCACAAAAGATAACTTGGAAGTGCGTCGAAGAGTATATGTTTATCAATAAAATGCTAGCATTACAGCCTACTCGTGTAAAAAAACTAACCGGACATTAAGGACAGGCTAGTGCGAATACAAAACATTCGCAGCAATGTTTTCGAGTACTAAGATGTTCAACTGCGCACGCGAAAAACGAAATGGACTAGTTCGTTTACCTCATGTATACGAACTGCGATTGCAAGCGGTATCGTAGTCAGTGAACCAGTGATACCACTTCGCGCTTCTGACTCCTTACGAGTGGCTAAAATAAAAGCGAAAAACTTCGGCTTATAAGCACTTCTTTCGGAGAAAAAAAGGTAAAAGGCTCGTGGTGCTAGCTTCTGTCGCCAGTACTCAGTGTTTTTTTACGCTATTATGACTTTATAACTATTTCGGAGAGCAGCAGTGCCATTTCTTTGAATCGGCGTCGCTCTCTGGTATTCCTGTTACCACGAGTGGCACCTCCAGAGTAAACTCTGAGATGTGTGCAAGACCGTCGACTTTCGTCCCAGCGGGAAGCGAGTGCAGCTATAGAGCCTCAACTAATGGGTCATGTGGATTTCTCAGGAGCAGTGGCACAAGCGCACCTCTGCCAATGCTCCTTGGTATTGTCAGGAGTTGCCCTCGTATTCAAAGATGTGCTGCAAAAAAAAAAAAATAAAAAAACAGCAAGGCAATGGAATGTTGTTTTTCCGGCTAAAAACGATGACCTAAAAACGACGTCGGCAAGTTGCAGGGAAAAGCCGTACAGTCCTCGAGCACACCGTGGTGAACAGTCATAGTATCGAATCAGACAAGTCCTGCATCGCCCACCTAGAATCCTGTCTCATCCGGGAGACAGCGGGGAAGGTCAACCGGTCTGGAGGTGTGAACGCCGTTGCATTGCATTACTTGTAATAGGTTTAAGAATGCATGCGCGACCGTGGCATTCCGTACCACTCGTGTAAATGCTGTTCTGGCGTTAGTGTGATTCTCTTCGCGCACGTTTGCACCTTTGAATAGACAAGTATATGCTTGTAGAAATGCCTGCCTCGTCGACACCCCGTGTCGAAAAAGTTTTCATCCCTCGAAGCGTCCATCTTGCCCTGCACTTCTGCCTTTTTTTTCGGATCCCGTCCCATTCCCAGAGTGCTACAAGGTACAACTAGCCATGTCAATCTATAAAAAAATTGAGAACAACATTCAGAGTTTTACTGATGCTTACTCAAGCAGAGATCTTGCATAGAGTCTACGTACTATTGCGTTGGTGGGGCCGATGTGTCGGACAAACTATGACATACAGTCAACTGATAACCAAATTGTTTTACTGTGCAACAAGATTCCTGATGTTGTAGAATACCATAGGGAGACGAAAAAACATTACAAAATTTAAGAAGCAAATTACGAAAGTAATAATCCAAACCCACTTATAGGGTGCGCGTGCTGAAGATTGGTAATGTATGAAATATATCTGTTGTAATCTGTTTTTTATCATTGTTTTCGATTGATTGATTTGTGGGGTTTAACGTCCCAAAACCACCATTTGATTACGAGAGACGCCGTAGTGGAGGGCTCCGGAAATTTTGACCACCTGGGGTTCTTTAACGTGCGCCCAAATCTGAGTACACGGTATGATTGTTTTCCATATACACACAAATTGTATGCATTTCAATATATGTTAATAGTGCTGATAACGTCTTCGTATTTATCGCTAAAGGAACAGCTGTGTTGGAATCTTTAACCGATATTTTCTGTGCTTGTTGTAATGATCATCTTTTTGTTTTTACAATTTGTATGTATAATGTTGAATTTTCTATGTACTGTTTTGGTGCACTTGCCCGAGGTGCCTCACGAAGAGTGGGCCTAGTCAGAAGACGCTCTTTCTTTTTGCACCCTACGTGGTCATTTGTGTAAAGAATGCCTGAATAATATAAAATAAAATAAAAATAAACGATTTTCGGGTGACCCCACGCTTCAGGTGATACCACGCTTCTGGTGCACTTTACCGTAAGCATCTGTATTGCAGCACGTGCCAACGGAAGGTATAGCTCTCGTAGACGACGCCCGAACTTTCGCAAAAGTAAGGTTCACGTGAAACATTGCCTTCGCGACTTGTTAGGAATGCAGACGAGTACGTGTGGCAACAGCACTTGTGAACGTGAACGTTGCGCTCACAGATGCTGGTGCTCTAACAAGGTGCTTTCGTTGACGTGAATGCAAAAATGGGTGCCGAAAAGGGGTCGGAGAAGACGAGCTTACGTTCGCGTATACTGAACGCCAGTATTGTTTATTCATTTATTCAAAACGCCTTACATAATTGTCACGGACGGCCATTTTTGGCGACACCACGTCACGGCAATTAACGGGCGCCGTACTCCCCGACTGACCGTGAGAAACGGCGGCGCATGAAAGGGAGCCGAGAAGTGCAAAATGGGGTGCTCTTTTTAGAACGTCGCCGCCGACGGTTAATCCTTTTGTAACTGTGGCGGCGTCTGCAAGGTCGTAGAAGGCCGCGGTATACCCCGAACAAGGATTAGACTACGAGACACACCAGCTGAGAGCCAAAGGTTTGACCGTTCCCACGGGGAAAAGCGTGGGAAACGCTCTGGTGGCCAAGCCGTATGACAACAACCCGACAGGTTGTCACTCTCGCTAGTTGAGGCCCCTCTCTCAATTAAAAAAGGGGTGGGGTCAAAATATTTTTGGGGCGGAGTTTCCCCTCAAATAAACGCGCATGATTGGACCCAGGTTGAGGTCTCTTGTCCCCAAGGAAGAGAGCGAGGAGACACGAGGGGGATTTAAGCGCAGGATTTTGCCCTGCTAGGCAGACTAGTCGCTGACCAAGATGGTGTAGAAACAGATCAACAAGCATCTCTTCTAGAAGTTTTCAGTGCGGCTCTGTATCGGCTGGCCACCTAAACTTAGCCGTTCGTCTAGTTGTGACGCGATATTAACGTCTGCAACGTAAACATCGGGACTTCGCCTCGAGTTAGCTCAACCTGCTCGAAGTCACCTACAAGCACTAGCCTCCCGGAGCCACCAGCGTTGCAACACCGCCGACATCGCAGTCGTGCCAGAACTCTCTTCGACTTCTCGCATCCGATCGTCGGGGACACAACGCTGCCGGTCATCACACGTATGCCTTCACCTGTTTATATCTTCGAACTTTCTCCTCCGTCGTTCTATTCTTGTTAGTTTGTGTAGTTTGTAATAGTTCTCTCTCGTAAGCTGATGTATTGTTTCTGTTATATATTTCTTTAGTTGTATCAAGCGTCGATGTATTTTGTTAGTTGTATTGAAGTGTTGTATTAGATCCCGTGTACTGCAATATCACTAGAGTAAAGTTGTTTTGTTTTCTCACGTCTCTGATCTCTTCACTATCTCTGCTTGCGTACGGAACGAACCAACCTGCTGTCATTCCCGTCGTCGACTTCGCGCTGGCAACGCTAGAGTGGCAGCTTGTAACAATAACCATTAAAGGGCATTGATTAAGGTGGGCAACAGTATATGCACTGCAAAAAATACAGACAAAAAGTAAAAACAAACAAACAAAGAAAACAAATGATAAACAGCAATGTGCAACAAAGTTATGCGATGGTAAAACGCAACGACATCAGGTTATCACAGAAAGTTTCATGATTAGAGATGGGCACAATGCGATCGGAGAAGGCCGTTCGAATGCGCTACGGCTTGAGGTAATGGTGTTGGGTTAAAGCCTGCGTTTGACCATGAACGCGCATGAAACTACGAGCGTTGTGAATGCGTCGAAATGTGCGCCGAGGAAGATGAAGTGGCAAACAGTGGAACGTATTACAGTATGTGTACGTATGATATAAATGTGAAAGGCCAATGACAAGGCATTGACCCGTGACACAATTGCAAGGTCTTGTTTAATTATGGGGATGCTTGATGAATCTCGCTGAGCTCTCCATGGACGGCTTCCAACATGTAGCGAAATTGCTGCGAGCGCATCATTTAGCGTAGCATGTGGTCATGTTGTTACGTGGCACGCTTCTCATGATTATCACGTTCGCACTAGTACCATGCTGTCGTCATCCATTAGCGTCCCGTAATACCAAATTTGCTAGGAGTGAAGTTAGTGAAAAGGCCGCGAGATCATCACGAGCGTGGCATGTAGTCATGTTGTCACATGACACGCATATGATGTTAGGGTCTGTCGCTTGTGTTTGCCATGCAGTCATGTCATACAATACGAAACCACCGCGAGAGCAGCAAGACCATGGAATGCAAATTATGACATTCATGACATGCATGTCATTATTTTTATGTTGTGACTTGTCTCTAATGATCGTCATACAGTCATAATATGACATACAAGTTTTGTATCGATACCATTATCGAAACGGCCTAGAGAGCTAAAAGTCGTAAGCGAATAGATAGATAGATAGCTAGCTATCTAGCTGGCTAGATAGATAGATAGATAGATAGATAGATAGATAGATAGATAGATAGATAGATAGATAGATAGATAGATAGATAGATAGACGGACGGACAGATGGACGGATAGATAGATAGATAGATAGATAGATAGATAGATAGATAGATAGATAGATAGATAGATAGATAGATAGATAGATAGATAGATAGATAGATAGATAGATAGATAGATACGCTCGAAGTCGCCGAAGTTGGCTAAGAAATGCTTGACATTTAAAAAGTGGAAAGAGCGGTTAACTTGTAGCATGCCAAGGCGATGAAAGCCAGGTAAAAAGTTTTGTTGTCGGCGTGAAAAACTTCCTAGAGATGGCGCTTTCTCGTTTTTTTTTCAATGGATGTGCAAATGTAATTCAGAATGCATTAGATTATACGGGGGTTGGGAGAGTCTGCAACCACTTTCTCCGCACTAGTCGAGCGGCAAGCCGAGTTCACTGCACACTTGCAACAGTTCACTGCACACTACAAGAGAATGCACAATGCAGGATGGTTTTTGATGATTGAT
Organism: Rhipicephalus microplus; assembly: GCF_043290135.1. NCBI lineage: Eukaryota > Metazoa > Arthropoda > Arachnida > Ixodida > Ixodidae > Rhipicephalus > Rhipicephalus microplus. The sequence goes on along the minus strand of NC_134706.1, from coordinate 29,934,902 downwards.
ATGTGGGGTTTAACGTCCCAAAACCGCTATATGATTATGAGTGAAACCACTATATGATTATAGATTATGATTTTGAAAACTATTTAGTGATGAGGGCTTTCAGTGGAGCATGCGCACTACAGACCAACAAACGGGGGCGTGGCATCTCGAGAAAGTTTTAGCAACGATCCACGGGTAAGGCAGCAATCAGTTGATGCGCGGCACCATGGCGGTAGCATCGGCGGCTCTGTCAAGCTCTTTGTTTTCCACGAACGACGATGGTGCTTGGGAGGAGGTCATCCTGTTCTCGTGCACTCGAGATCAGACTCGGGTATGTCACCTGCTGAACCACCTGACAGCCTTCAACGACGTCAATTGGAACGTCGGCTTGCAGCTCAGACAAGTCGATGAAAAGAAGCAGTTGGGAAACTTGGTGCTAGCAACAGTGCCGGGTATGTGCGACGACTTTCCGCTTTGCAGCTGGTGCGCTGTCAACGACGAACAGCCTGTCTCCTTCTTAAACTGCCTGCTTCGAGTGCACAGATGCATAGTCTCCGCAGAGATGAACATTGGCGTGGCTAATTCGGCTATGGTGATCAGAGCCCTGGCATCTTCGTCGAGTCTCCGACGGCTGACCGTTCGAGGTACCGAGCTCCGGGACGAACAAGATCCGCGCATCATTACACTGTCACAGGTACCGGTCGGTGGCCTTGTCTCCGGTTACGTCTACCCGGGAAACATTTGGGCCGCGCCCGTAGTTCCTTGCTTGTTACAGCAAGACAGTAACGCTACATTAACGTCGCTGGACGTCGCTCATCTTGAAATGACCCCACCGGGTGTCAGTATGCTGATCACAACCCTAATGAACAATAGGACGGTGACTGAACTAGCCGTAGGATACGATGTCTTTGCAAGATCGCCTGAACGTCCATGCAGTGTGCCCTTCGAGCAGTATCTTACGCAGAGAAATGTACCGCTTAGAAAGCTCGCTCTGAAATCGTTCAGGCCGTTTGGGGATACCAGTCGTTTGTGCTTTCTAGCCCAGGCGATATCGTCGATGACGACGCTCGAAGAACTGTGCGCAAGATGGCCATCGAGGCAAATACCGTGCGAGATGTTCGCGAAAATGGTTTTGCAAAGCAAGTCCCTTCAAAGTGTGAGCTTGCTACTTCAGAACGTCGACAACGCAATGGTCGACCTTACTCATTTCGAAGGCGAGTGGCCCAGACTTGGATCTTGGTGTCGCGCTCTGCTGCAAAACAACGTACTACTTAACTTGGACCTCGACGTGTCCTGGTGCAGCACCAACCACTGCATTTGCCTTGTCAAAGCTCTCGCACAAAACCCTGCTCGCCATCTGACCCTGTCCTTGCGCAATCTTCCAGGCGACGGCTGCCTGGAGGCAGTTTGCGAAGCCATTCGAGAGGGTTTCCTCGGTCACCGGGTCTGCATCAAGCGTCACGAGATCGACTTCACAAATACCTCAGTAGTTCCTAGATTCCGCGAAGTGACCACCGTCACGGTCACTACGGCGTTTCTTTTTGAAAACGAACGCGTTCTGCGAAACGTCTTCGAAACCCTGCCGATTTGTCATCACGTGACGTCACTCCGTTTACTACTTGACCTGGGTGACTCGACCACTTTCGATTCATTGGCTACTTACTTGAGAGGTGCGATTTCGCTCAAGGAACTCATTCTGAGAATCGAGATTGATTTCTGGCATTACTTTGACGATGTAGAAGGCGGCGATGTCGATGAGTCTGTGACCGCAGCTTTACAGTGTTTGTACACAGCGCTGTGTTCGAATGTCCACATTAACAAGCTCGACCTGTCCACGGATGTAAGGTTATCCGACGACGACTGCAGAATGTTGGCCGAGTACGCCACTCTGAACAACCCACACCTTTACGAACTGTCCCTCAGGAACGTTAGCTCCCCGAGACATTTCTCACGTCGACTCGTGCCTCCGTTTAGGAAGAACTACCGCCTGCTCCTCCTGAATGTTCCGATCTGCGTGATGCGTGACCCCGACATGTTCGGAGCCCAGGACGTCGTTCGTCGGAACTGCGGCCTCGTCGAGAGGGCAACCAGGTTTGTGATGGGCGAGCGCGACCGCTACGGTGCTTCTGCCCTGGAGTTCGTTTCGGAGCACCCAAAGCTGGTCGAGAACGTTCGACTCGAGGCGGCACTGTCAGGAGACGTCGAAGCCAGGGACAAGATCGCAGACGCCTTGGCGCTTCTTCGAGGCATGGACTTGCACGAATTCATGAGGATGACTGGCGTCGTCCAGCGACGGGTCATCTGCGACTACGGAGAGACAGACGCGCGCACGCAATTGGATAAACTGCCCTTCTACGATTGGATGCACATTCGCCAGTACCTGAAGTTGACGGACGTGGTGGTAGATGGGCACCTTGTGTGACCTCGTGCTTCCTTCCGAAGCACCATGGTGTCGAACACAAGGCCGGGCTCCGTGGTGATATACGTAATCGTCACGTGCTCTCTTATCGCTTAATCGGACACGTTGACTTCCTGTACTTTTTTTACCCCAAGCACATACCGGACCAGCTGTTGCTGACAGTGGCCAAACGCGATAGCTTTAATTCGATAGTGATTTATTGCTTTGGCTGCGAAAAGGCGCCGAAACACGGCAGCTAAATGATAAAAAAACAGTGGCCTTGGCTGAATGCGCGCTCCGGATATAAGATATAACACTTAACTAGTGTGAATGTTCACCATGAATTAGTCGATGTACCGTCCGAATGGGAGCGTTATTCATCTTGCACTACTACTGTTTTGTTCCCACTTTCATGACAGTCCTCGTGACCCAAAGTACCATTTTTAATGTTCATTTGAACGCCACGAAATGACGCACGAAGTTTTTTTGTTTTTTTTTACCTATGGTCCCATTTTCGGAAGTGCGTCGTCCTTTCGGAGTGTTTTTATCTTTATGACCATGTATTATCCCATGCATATACTGCAACGGCTTCATCGACAAAGCTTTCAACAAGCTGCAACTAAAGCTTAAAGGAATTTGATCTGCACTTTGGAAATTTTAATAAACGACACTTCTGTCTAAATTATTGGTATGCAGCCTGTTCTTGAATACAAATGGGCATGGCTGGTGCCTGTTCCAGCCAATTTAAATACTTTGTAATCTGGCACCGTAGTCGTTTGCATGACTGAATCCTGTCTGGCTGCGACTGCTTCGTGGTTTCTTTTAGGGGCGAAGCTCCTTAGGGCGTGGGCTGTGCGTTCCCTGTAGCCTGTATGTAGCCACCTCTAGTTTAGTTCTTGCAGTGTTCACTAGATGGCGGTACCGTCCCCTGTATGTAGCCACCTCTAGTTTAGTTCTTGCAGTGTTCACTAGATGGCGGTACCGTCTCCTGTATGTAGCCACCTCTCGTTTAGTTCTTGTAGTGTTTACTAGATGGTGGTACTTGTAGCTGATGATGAAAAGATGCAAGATGTTATAAACTAGAAAGCGGTACTTGTAGTTGATGAAAGACGCGAGATCTTATAAAATAGGAATGATTTCACATATGGCGCGTGTCATTGGTTGAAGGCAATCGTTCGATTTAGTGCGGCGACGTACGCTAGGGGGAGCGATGTAATAAAATCGAGTGGGCAAAATGTACAGAGGATTCATGGTTTACCAGGTTTACCTCCGGAGCTTCGCCCACTCATCATCATTCACTTCGTGGATATGGCGGAATTTTTTTATTTCCGGCGCAGTAAGAATAATGCATGGCGACATAAACACCTTCTTGCTAGGAAGCGCAGCCACTATTACAAAGAACACACAACACACGCGCTTAACTTCAACTAAACGTTTATTGCAAACGTCAAAGTTTATAAAGGGGGTGAAAAGAAAAAAAGAATAGAAAACGGTAGACAACAAAAAGCACACGTGCCAGTCCCGTACATTACTATCCGTTATTGTCCGTCACCCCATCTAAAAAACATAGTTCTTTCCGTGTGAGCGAGATAGAGGGTGCACTAACACAGTCAAGATCATCGCGTGTCATTTCAGGCGCTTCTGCTATCAAACGGGTTAACAAATATCTCTCCCGATATAACACGCACGTGTTATCGAAATAAGGCGCACAGCCGCACTCCTTACGGTGGATCGCCAAGTGACCATCGGTACCCTTCTGCACTTTATTGTGGCGCCCTTTTAGCCTTTCATTAATGCATCTATCTTTCAGTTGTTCCCACATAAACAAGACCACATGACAAGGGCACTCTGTAAACAACCGACTGTGCACACTCAACATATTTATTGCGACATTTATTGCGAAGCAAGATGGATCCTTACCAACTGGCCCGATACAGTTGTTTATTGACATAAACACACCATCGATTGGAAAGGTACGGTCACCTGCGCGCCCTTATATCAGAAGGGTGCACTGTTTTCTCGAAATCTTTACATCAGTTTCCCCAAATTGAGGCGTATAGTGGTCAGTCTTATGAGCAAACGAGATGCTGTCAGATTCTTTTACAGCGAGATCACAACTCGGGTCACACACGCAGTTGCCCGCCGCCGCCGCCGGTGTCCGTAACTACATCGCGCGAAACGAGAAAAAAAAAACCTAGCAACAAAGACACAGTGGGGCTTGAACCCGGGTCCGCTGGGTGCCTGTCTAGTATTATACCACTGAGCTACTTGTGGCTTTGAATTTCAACACTTGCTCGCTGCGCAGATGGCCTGGGTTCGATGCTCGCACGAATTTAATAGGTTTATTAAGCGTGAAGCCTTTCTTAGTGAACTACGAGCACTTTAAGCCTATCTATCTATCTGTCTGTCTGTCTATCTATCTATCTATCTATCTATCTATATATCTATCTATCTATCTATCTATCTATCTATCTATCTATCTATCTATCTATCTATCTATCTATCTATCTATCTATCTATCTATCTATCTATCTATCTATCTATCTATCTAATCTACGGGGTCGCTAGGTAACGATTGCGCGTGCGAGAAGTCGGTTTCTTTTTTATAAATAACTCGCTAGCGAACGATGCTTGCGACGATCTTGCGAGGCGAGAGAGGAGATGAGATAGATGGGACAGACACCACAGGAACGAGGCACAAGGGACTCCGGCGTAAGAAGCTCCGCATCTAAAAGTGTTGACGTCGCGCAGCACGCCGGCCTCGCCCATTTCCCCTCCACCCAATTGCCACCACTGCGACCGGAATCGAACTCGCGCCGTTCCGGTGAGCAGCCGAGCACCTTAGCCGCTGATCCACCACGGCGGACGTGACGTTAACCCCGAAGAGTATACCGCATTGCCCGGGATCACAAATGTCGCTGGATTGGATAAACTTTTATTTGGTCCTCCAAAGCACAGATCACTGTGTTGTTGCGGGCAGCTCCAACGTGGGGAATGAGATGCCAAGCTCCTCAGCCGCCTCGCGGGCTTGGTTATTATTATTATTATTATTATTATTATTATTATTATTATTATTATTATTATTATTATTATTATTATTATTATTATTATTATTATTATTATTATTATTATTATTATTATTATTATTATTGGGGGTTAGTGTCACGTAACCACCATTCATTATGATAGACGCCGTATTGAAGGGCTCCAAAAATTTCGACCACCTGAGCTTTTGAGTTGACTAAGAAAAGCGGAGGAGAGAAAGCTAACATGTGATTCCCTGTCGTTGCCTTGAAATCGTCATACAAATGACGTCGTGACGTTTCAGCTTAAACGCTGAGGAAATATCAAAAACTGTTCGAAGGTTTCTGTGAAAACAGTTTTCCTTAAGAAATGCGTGCTCCGTGCGAGGTTAAGAACGGTGAAGGGGGATTCGACGTGATTTGCAGAACTGATTGATTCTAGCTATATCGGCATGAACATTAATTAATGAAAAAAAATTGCCGACACAAGCGTTTAGTCAAGATACCACAGAAATTACACTGTCAAGACAGCTTACGTGTGCAGTAATCAAGTATAAAAACATGGCATTTTTTTTAAGTTAACGCCTGATATGATCAATCGCTCCTAATAACCTTGTCATGTCGCTCAAAATCTGACTGCTCAGGTCGCGGGTTCGAATCCCGGCTGCGGCGGCTGCATTTCCGATGGAGGCGGAAATGTTGTAGGCCCGTGTACTCAGATTTGGGTGCACGTTAAAGAACCCCAGGTGGTCGAAATTTCCGGAGCCCTCCACTACGGCGTCTCTCGTAATCATTTGGTGGTTTTGAGACGTTAAACCCCACATATCAATCAATCAATCAATCAAAATCTGACTGCTAACGGTAACGTCAGGTTTGACATATGTCTCAAGTAAAAATGACGCCGAACATCAGCAACTGTTGATGCTGGAAACAAATGTTTGCGCATTTCTTTATCTTTAATGTCCGCTTGTCATACCGCAAGTTCACGTGACGTCATTGCGCAAAGTTTCGATAAAAATTCGGAGCTTCACTGTTGGAAATAAGCATATCAAGTTCAGCAAGCAAGGTGTTTGACTGTGCTGGCCACGAAATGGTGGCCGCCATTACGTAAGTACATGCTTCTTACAGGCGGACTTATGGCCATTCGCGCGTTCAAAGTTTCCCGTCAAACGACTTTCCGATTGCAGATCTACAGATAACTGAGGCTAAATCACGTGATTCGTGCGATACGCCCCCTTCGCCTTATGACGTCACGGCTGCACCTCTACGAAGGTGCGTTCGCCGCAGGCGCGCCTGACGATGCGCCAGTATTTCTCGCGACCGTTGAGCACACCCATTGGACACTCGAGCTAGGGGCAGCCGCTTGCACGTAATATGGCTGTGAATGCGAGTGAGGTGACCGTGCGACTGAGTATGAACGAACGGGTGGCTCAGTTGGTCGAGAAACTTGATGCCCGAAACCCTTCCGTCGTCAGCGAACTGGTCCTCAGAAACTGCGCCTTCTGTGAACCGGCAGAGCTTTGCGCGCAAATCAGACGCTGCGCGAGACTTCGTCGCCTCAGCTGCGTCGCCTGCGCGCTCCTGCCTAGCAGCCTGATTAGGTTGATGCTGGAAGGACTACTCCCGTACCTGCAGCAGCTCGACTTGTCGCTCGTTCAGGACTCCGACGTGGTCATCGACTCCGAGCTCGAAATTATGCGTGCGATAGCGCCGCAGATGTGCGACGTCATCCCGTACCACAGCCTCCGACGGCTGTACGTCGAGGTCGGCGGCCCCCGCAACTTCGAGCTCCTCAGGCAGCTCCTGGTCTTCTGTCCGAACCTGACCGAACTCCACGTTCACTTCGTGCAGGGAACCTTCGTGAACGCTCTGGCGCAGTGCAAGTGCCTTCACGATCAACTCGAACAACTGGAAACGTTCACGTTCACCTCGGAAGTGCCGCCCTACGTTCCGTTTCGGCACGCGCCGGACCAATCGCCGACGTTCACGAGCTGCGCGGCCGTGTGCGCCAACGTTCGCCACGACAGAGTGCACGACTGGTGGAGCTGCGTCGAACTGAAACAGCTCGTACTGGGCCGGGATCGACCGCTCATTCTTCCGTCACAGCTGGCCGCGTTTGTCTCCAGCGACTCGATGCCAGGGAAGTCCGAGTGGGAGGTGAGCCAGCGGCACAGTTGGGCTCGTGTGCGTGAACTCTGCCTTCTACTCTTACCGGGGCAACCCGCTTCGGTGTATCCGAGGGCGCTAGGCAGCAACCGCGACTACCTGGAATCGATGTTCCTCGCGCTGGACAGCATCACCGAGCTGAACGTCAGTTCGTTCCACTTTCACCTCGGCGTCGACCTGACGGGGCTTTTCCAGGGTACCCCGCTGGGCAGCCGCCTTCTGGCGCTCTCCCTGCCGCCCTGTTGGTTTCCGAGGCATTCCTCTGTGCGGACGCTGCTGTCTTCTTGCCCCAAACTGAGGGACTTGGACGTGCGCTTCGTAAGCCGAGGCTCCTGGACCTGCGCTTCCTGCCATGGGCTCCTCAACATGAGAGTGTCCGTGCAGGAACCACCCAGTGCGGCCACGTCTTCGTGCACAAGCGTCACCAGGCTCGCCCTGTGTGACGTGCCCTATCCGGTATTACTGTCGTACTTCCGATACTGCGGAGCTGTTACAACGCTTCGACTTGCCGAGTGGCGCTGTGCCGAGGGTCTGCACTTCGGCCATTTGTTTGGGCTTCTAGAGAAGTTCGAAGCTGTACGTTGCCTCGTACTCCAGCGTGGAGACTTGCCGATCGACGATCAGAGTTTGCAGGTGAGTCCCCAAACTCCGAAGAGTGGCAGTTCTTGACGCATTTCTTATTTGCCGACAATGGCTTTAGTTGTGCCTTGTTGCCTGTCTTTGTAACTCCCATGTCATAAAGGTCGCGTGCGACCTGATTATGTCACTTGACGTTGAAAGCTTGACCAGTGAGCTCACTTAAGTCGTCAAGACGCGACCGTCCTCCATCACATCGAAGTTCTGGGACGCAAAAATCTTGGATGTTGTTACCGCCAGGACTGAGAAAGGCTCCCTCCTCGACTGTGGCTCCGCGATGACGTCGTGGTGGCGCAACGATATGCTTTTATCGCCTTATCGAGCGCGCCGGTCGCTTTCAACTTGCTGGCGAAATGCTAGACGCCCGCGTAAGCACGTGCACTTTACCGCGCGTTAAAGAAACGCCCGTGCTCGAAAGTAACTCGATACATGCCACTACGATGTGCCGCATAACTCTACAATGAGTCTTAAACGTGAAACCACGGGCAATAATGTTATTTTTACGGTGACACGAATGACATGGCTTCAATGGACTCTGATAGAATCCTTTTATTCGATTTCTCGGTGTGTGTTACCTTTTTTTTTTCCCAAATCGAATGGCGTCCGTCACCTCTAAGTTACATTATTTCGATTCGATGGCAGACAGCACACACAAGTTGGTTGGGGTGTTTTGCCCGCGCGATCTCCATTAACGAGGTGTTTTCGGTAGTGCCAACGTCTGGAAGTTTCTACTTTTTCATTTGGTAGATTGCCAGAAACAGAAGCAAGTAGTGTGTTGTTAAACGGGCTACCGCAACTCTTGGCACGTGTACGGTTCTTGTCTATGTTTTTTTTAATGCTTGTCTCAATAGGTGGCGTACATCGCTGAATCGTGACGCAAGCGTGCACTTTAAGTTTGCCAGCGTGTTAGTGCTGAGCCCGCGTAGTGTACCTACGGCTGAACCATGCAGTGTTGATTGATTGATTGATTGATCGATCTCAAGAGCATCGTTTCCATCATTTCAGGACTGCTTGTCCCGCATGCCCCGCCTGCAGCACCTGTGCCTCCTGACCTGGATGAAAGTGCTAGACTCCGTCGCATCCCAAAGTGCCCATCACTTCTTCGCCGGCTCAACCCAGCTGAAGTGCGTGCACATGCACCACACGAACCGCAGCGATGGCTCGGAGCGAAGACTCACGTGGTTGAAACGTGGCCAAGACGAAGTGCTGTTACAAGAAGGTCCCTGCTTCGCGTGCTGCTCAACGGCGACGTTCATCGGACTCGTCAAGCCGGTCAATCGCGACTGTGAGATGAGCATGCAAGCCTAATTAGGGGACACGCCTGCTGGGAAAGGTTCCCATGTTTCGATTTCAAAGCATTGAAGATCAAAATAATGCCACTAGTACAAGTTCTGCAAGTGTTTTTTTCTATAGATGCTGGCTGGCTTGTATGTGCCGCTGTTCGAAAGAAGACAAAGATGTTCTTGCGGAAAAGACAATGAAGTCGTATATTGACCTCATCGGAGGAAAATATTTTAATCTTTGGTGCCTCAGGCTAGGGGTACTGCAACAAGGATGCATTTGATGCCGTGTGTAATTTCATTATACATACTCGAGTGCCATTTTAATCTGGTATTTAAAATTCTTCGTCGTTTCGTTAGGTTAAAACTTAAGTTTCTAAATTATTCCCGTCAGGTTATTACGGCAGTCTGGAATACAGGCTCAAAAGGATATTACATGCAGGTAAATTGAATATTTCCGTATATTTTCCATTTCATTTCTTTATTTTTGGTTTAAAATTTCATAGCTTACCTAAAATAACATTTACCAGTCTCTACGTTGCATTCTTGGCCAATCCCCCAAAGTGGGTACGTGCCTTGTAACTAGGATAGCAAAGCAAAAGCAAAGCTGTTGGTCGATCCAGCCTGACGTCCTTGCGTGCTCTTATCTGTATACAGGTTGCTGTTACAGTGTAACGGGACAATATTGCCACGTACGTAATTTCCAGCAACTCTGGTGTTCGGTGCGACCCTAGCAAAACTGCTGCATGCCTTCGCTGCCTTCCTGCTACACGCTGACAAGACCGTAACGCCGATTTTTCGATTTATGCGCTCAGGACAGATGTTTTGTCCAGGAATTTGGTAGATCGCCGACACACTACTTCCCCTCACGAAGACCGACGTGGAATTCAAGTGGGGAGCGGAGCGGGTAAAAACACTTAAAGAATTCAAACAACGCTTGCAGATGCCTTCAATACTTTGTCATTTCGACGAATAGGCCGACACCGAAATCCGCACCGACGCAAGGAGCGCTGGAGTCGGCGCCATTTTTGTGCAGAAGACAGACCAAGTGAAAGAGTTATCAGTTGTGCTACAGCTGGTCGCTATTCAAAGCTTACGCCAACTGTTCCACGCCAGAAAAGGAGTGAGTTTCCATCGTGTTGTGTATGCCAAAGCGTCGCTCAACCTCTACGGCAGGCCCTTTAAAGTTGAGAGCGACCACTACGCCTTCTTGCCTGAAAGACCTTTCACGTTATCTCGGAAAACGTATAGTCTGTGACGTCAATTGAATTGATCGTTTACAAGTCCGGATGATAAAAACACTCACACCGATTGCTCGTCTCGCACCTCCCTCGACCAGCCGCTACTGGACGACCAGGGTGAGGACTGCTTCTTGGGAACTATTAGGGCCGGCAATTTCGATCAACGACAGCGAGTGGACACGAGTCTAAAGCCTTGTCGAATACCTCCAGTGCAGAGGCGCTATTTTCCCGAAAACATTCAAGCGAGCACGTTTAACTTGCGAAACGGCGTTCTCATGAAGAACTATACTCGCTAGTTCGAGTCAAGCACCTTATCGTGGCGTCTTCGGCATTATGGCCTCAATGCTCCAGGTTCTCCACCACGATCTGAGGGCAGGACACCATGGTCATTCCCGCACGTTCGCAATAACATTAGAATAATGCTACTGGTCATGCTTTCCCGGTGACGTCACTCGTTACGTATATGGCCACGCATGAACTTTCAGCGACTGTCGATAACGGCAGCGATCTTTCTTCTGCCGATCGAACCACCTCGCTTACCGTTCCAGCGAATCTAGATGGACCTACTAGGGCCGTTCCCAACGTCGTTAACTAACGTGCGTTAACTAACCTGTGGACTCTAGTTTTTGCTTGCTTTATAGCTACTTGTTGCATGGAAAGAACCATATACATTGTCCCTCTGTGTCTTTACCTTGTTTGTGCGTGACCGCCTATGGTTCCACCTTTGCAAGCTGTCCACCACTTCGTCCTTTCAAACATCTCATTACGCCCCATCACCGATCCACCATAAAGCCGTTTTAATGAAGGGAGAATGAAAGCGACGTATAGCGAGCACTTACGAAAAATAAAACTTCTCGTATAAAATATATTCAGTGTCTGTCACGTCTTTGATGATGCAGTGGGCGATATTCGCGGATGGTTCACGGTTTAGCAATGAACCATTCCAGCGCTTCGCCCCACTCATCATCGTTCACTCCGTGGATATGCTGCGATTTTTTTTAATAATCACCGCACCGATGCTTTTTCAGAAGGGCAATATGCCACGCGTGTTTGTTTTACTGTTTGGGTGTTTAGCCCAGATGAACTGTTAACAACACTCGTCGCAAGGTTCGGAAAGCTTCGCGATTGTTGGATGTCATTTTTTTAAGATTATAAAAGTACGCGTAAAAAGCGAAATGTCAAGTTTATTTCGGAGTTTGCGCGAGCCGCAACGATAACGCTGGAAAGTTCGATAATGTATGAAAGACGGTGCGTTCCGGTGAGGATCAGTGTGTATCGCCGACCGACGTTGTTCGCCGCTATCTTTGTACACTGTGTATTGCTGTAGTCCTTCCGTTCCGGCCACAAGTTCATGCAAACAGTTTCTTCTTCGACGCACCGACTGATTCCTTCGTCACGTTTCAACCCCATGACTGCTATATGTTAGACCAAGCGGGAGTAAAGACAAATTGCTGGAGTTGAGGCTTCCGCAATGCCTTGCCAGCAGAAGTAAAGCCAGCTTTTGCCACTGCCAAGATGGCGGCAGCATTCTCTCATCTGGTTGTGCCCACTTAAAAATTAAGTGGTTTTGATATAATATTGTAAATGGCACGTTAGTTCTATATTAAAGGATAGTTGTTCCCGAAGAAATAAGACACATGAAAGAGTATGGGTGACATGAATCTCCAAGGAACATACTCCAATTAGATGTTTACTAAGGAACATACTAGTAACTTTAAGACGCACTTGGAACACTATGTGTCCTGCAAAAGTTTCCACATTAACCTCGTATGCCGTTCAAGGGAAACCCACGAGAGTGCTTTATACTTCATGTGTAGGCGTAAACCGTGCGCAGTTCAGGAGGCTGTCAGGCTCACGGGACGGGTTTATGCTCTCCCATAGTAGACTAAGAAATACTCTAAATAGTCAACTCTTTTTTCTAAACACACGAGGCAGTGCAATAGGCCTACGGGACGTCTTTATGCTCTCCCACAGCAGAGTACCTAGTACTCTAAATCGTGAACCGCGTTCTTTAAACACATGTTCTCCCATAGTAGAGTATCTAGTACTCTAAATCGTTAACCACTTTTTTTCTAAACACATCACTGAACTTTTTCTAAACACACTGAACGGTGATACCTTATCATGTCCTTAGCAAGATGGCCGCCGCAGCCGCCATCTTGCCACAGACACTACTTCACTCCTGGGCTATCATTTCCGCTCCACCATTTTTTTTAAAGATCCTCCTTGGGTTAGACTTCAATGCTTTTGATTGAAAAAAACAGAGGGCGCTTGAACCACTCATAGGCCCAACTTGTGGCTTTGCAACTGTGTGCGTGTCTATAGCGAACGCCAGCGGAATTACAAGCATTTGCTCGTTCTGAACTTTCCTTCGCCCCCAATGTCTTCAACTCGTTTGTCAACCTGCCCCGCCGCGGTGGTCTAGTGGCTAAGGTACTCGGCTGCTGACCCGCAGGGTGCGGGTTTGAATCCCGGCTGCGGCGGCTGCATTTCCGATGGAGGCGGAAATGTTGTAGGCCCGTGTGCTTAGATTTGGGTGCACGTTAAAGAACCCCAGGTGGTCTAAATTTCCGGAGCCCTCCACTACGGTGTCTCTCATAATCATATAGTGGTTTTGGGACGTTAAACCCCACATATCAATCAATCAATCGTCTGTCAACCTCTCAGAATTTCGTGCGTGCGTGTCTGAGGTCAAAACACAAGGAGCGTTCGCAGCGGCTGGATGGTGGGATGGAAGGCATGGATGTATGGGTGGAAGGAAAAAACTTCATTAAAAGTTGTTCAGACCGAATAATGGCCCGGGCTCAGGTCTACCATGTCGGGACGTCAAGACCTTGCTTCTACACCGGACCTTCTGGACTGCGTAGAGTTGATCGCGGTGAGCTTGGTAGTGCAAAAAAAAATTTCTTGTTCGGTCAATTAAATAATCTTTTGCTTTAATTATCAACATTACGCCTGCATTGAGGTTTCTTCTTTTCCAAAGCAGTTTCGAGACCCGGTGTGGTTCTATGGTAAAATACTTTATTGGCACGCGTAATGTCTCGGTTTGATTCTTGTCGGAACCTTCTTTATATTCACCGGGTAAACACTGCCGATGGCAGACTTTTTTAACGCTTTCTCATTCAAGGTGCACAATATCTGTTATAGCCGTTCGTGGGTAGGCATGAAGTGTCAATCACCTGTGGCATATACCCACATATAGCTGCCCAGGCTTGCGGGTATGCACCGTACGTGTTTCGAGGAAAGAAGTTTGACGAAGTACGCACTGGTGGGTTACGCTATTCACGTCATGCCCTGCCATGCATATCAGTCGAACCCTCTTACCCTTTCGTACTACTTATAGATGGTATGGAATGGCATGGCATGAAATAGAATGGGATTGGGTTGGACGGATGGATGGTTAGATAAACATTGGACTGACAGGCGGATGCATGCATGTATTCCATGCATGCATGCACGCACGCTGAGGGATGCTTCGCATTTATAATTACGCTCCCTTAAACTTGCAGTGTTGCCAGGTCGGACAAAGTGGCGTATCTAAAAGCCAGAGACACTGTAGCCCAAATGCAGTCAACGATAAAAAAATATTTCTAGCCAAATATAGCCACTCTTATTTGCAGTTTTATGCGGACTTCTATTGCCATACTGGACGGCTACAATCTACTTTCGTACAACATTGATGAAACAGCTCGTGTTCAAGAACACAAAATATCTACGGTCCGGCGCTTTCCTGAGCAATCACCTATGGTTCATTAGAAAAAAAAACGATATGGAAACTATTTATTCTCCAATGGGCGGTTCGCTTCGTTGCTTTTGAAAAGGGACCTTCCGAGGCCACATGTTCTATGGAGCACTTGCCACCGACTCTGCGGTATTTCACAGATAAAGCAAAGCAGGGTCGTGGTTATTTTTTGCGCCTTCTTAGCCAAGTTTTATGGTCATATCCATCAGTCTTTGCCACGCTCTCTCAATAATCAGTTCAGACGTCGAATTCGATTTAGCATCGCCAAATGAAAAAAAGAAAACGTGCGCTTGTACTTGTATAATCTCAAGTTTTTGCTACAGTGAAGGATAGAGCAGCGCGTAGGCAGAATATTGCAATGATAGTCGAACTTTTACGTTCCAGAACGATGGAATGATTATCAGAGACGCCGAGGGGGAGGAGGGCTGTGGCAGTGACGACCGGCTTTTTTATAGCTTAAAAAATCGACTTACCGCGCAAACTTGATTTGATTTGATTGATATGTGGGGTTTAACGTCCCAAAACCACCATATGATTATGAGAGACGCCGTAGTGGAGGGCTCCGGAAATTTCGACCACCTGGGGTTCTTTAACGTGCACCCAAATCTGAGCACACGGGCCTCCTTCATTTCCGCCTCCATCGGAAATGCAGCCGCCGCAGCCGGGATTCGATCCCGCGACCTGTGGGTCAGCAGCCGAGTACCTTAGCCACTAGACCACCGTGGTGGGGCTGCCGCGCAAACTTGAAGAAAAACTAGAAGGGAGATAGGAAAGAGCGCAGAAAGAGTGCTCTTTCCCGTCTCCCTTCTCGTTTTCCTTCAAGTGTGCGCAACAAGTTGACTTCTGCCCCGCCGCGGTGGTCTAGTGGCTAAGGTACTCGGCTGCTGACCCTCAGGTCGTGGGATCGAATCCCGGCTGCGGCGGCTGCATTTCCGATGGAGGCAGAAATGTTGTAGGCCGGTGTGCTCAGATTTGGGTGCACGTTAAAGAACCCCAGGTGGTCGAAATGTCCGGAGCTCTCCACTACGGCGTCTCTCATAATCATATGGTGGTTTTGGGACGTTAAACCCCACATATCAATCAATCAATCAATCAATCAATCAATCAACTTAAGGTCAATCTGATGTTTTGCAGAACTTAGTTTTTCACGATCGACATGAGCTTGAAATAATAAAATGAATGGCCGACACAAGCGTATAATATGAACACTGCACCGTATATAGCTACAGTGTCAGCACAGATCATGCGCAGTACGCAATGATAAAAACATCATAATTTTTTGCAAAACGACTGCTATTATCAGTAATTCGTGATAACTCCGTCATGCACTGCGAATCTGATCACCAACGGTAAAGTCGGTGCTGTTATAAGTATTCAAAAAAAAAAAAATAATGCCGGCACCGCACCAACTTTTGATCACCTTTAATTCTTGACTTGCCATTTCGGATTACCCAACTATACGCAAGTTACGTGATGTTATTGTGTTCCATATTGTATAACTCGGACTTTCACCGGCTTGAGATCAGCGGATCAAAATCGATAAGCGCGGCCTTTTAACTGCTAGCCTAAAAACAACATGACGGCCGCAATGACGTAAGTGGATACCTCTTACAGCCAGACTTGGGGCCGTTCACCGCGTTTCGTAGCTTCCCGTAACATGATTTTTCGAGTATCCATCTGCAGATAACTGATCGAGACAGTTTAACCCAGAGGAAATCACGTGATTCTATAGCGCGACGTCGCCGCCTATTCGTCACGTCACGGCCACGAAGCATGGGTGCACTTAAACAAATCTGTCCCCAGGCGTATTGCCGTGGGCGTGCCATATGATTTGCTGAAACGTTGTGCGTTAGTCGAGCACATCTACCGCATACTCGAGCAAGAGGCACCGGCTAGAACGAACGATGGCCGTGAGCACGAACTATGCCACCGTACGCCTAAGAATGGACGAAGACGTGTCTGTCTTGGTAAAGCAGATAAATGCACTGAACCCGAGAGTCATCAGCGAGCTTGTCCTCTCTGACTGCGTCATATCCGAACCGGGAGAACTGTGCGCCCAAATCAGCCGCTGCGAGAGACTTCGGCGCCTCAGCTGCGTTGGCTGCGTGCTCCAGCCTGGCAAACTGCTCAAGTTGATGCTGGAAGAACTGCGGTACTTGCAGAGGCTCGAGTTGTCGCTTGTTCAGGACTTAGACTGGGTCATCGACTCCGAGATCAACAGTATGCGTACCTTAGCGCTGCAAAGGTGGGATCTCATCCGGTACGACAGCCTCCGTCGGCTGTACGTCGAAATCGGCGGCGACCGCAACTTCGATCTCCTGTGGGAACTTCTGGTCTTCTGCCCGAACCTGACCGAACTTCACATTCACTTCGTGCGGGGATGCTCCGCGAACGCTCTGGAGCAGTGTAGCCGGCTTCATGATCAACTCGAAAAGCTCGAAGTGTTCACGCTCACCTCCGAACGGCCAGCCTACGTTCCGTCTCTTTACGGGCCTGCACAATGGTCGACGTTCCTGAACTGCGCGGCTGTCTGTGGCAACGTCCGTCACGACAAGCCGCACCAGTGGTGGAGCTGCGTCGAACTAGGACGCATCGCACGCAGCCCGGACCGACCGCTCGTTCTTCCGTCACAGCTGGTCGTGTTTGTCTCCGGTGACGAAGTGCCAGGGAAGTCCGAGTGGGAGGCGAGCCGGCGGCACAACTGGACTCGCGTACGTGAACTGTGTCTGCTGCTTTTACCGGGGCGAACCACTTCGGTGTATCCGACGGCGCTGGGCGGCAGCCGCGACTACCTGGAAGCAATGTTTCTCGCGCTGGACAACCTCACCGAGCTGAACGTCAGCTCGTTTCACTTTCACCACGGTGTCGACCTGAGGGGGATTTTCCAGGATACCCCGGTGGGGAGCCGCCTGCTGGCACTCTCGGTGCCGCCCTGTTGGTTTCCGAGGCAGTCGTCTGTGCGGACGCTGCTATTGTCTTGCCCCAAACTGAAGGACTTGGACGTGCGCTTCGTAACCCGAGGTTCCTTGCGCTGCGCTTCCTGCGTTCGGCTCGCTAATACACTCTCCCTGCAGGAACCATCCAAAGTGACCACGTACTCGTCCACGTCCAACAACGTCACCAGGCTCACCCTGCATGACGTGCCTTATGCGGTACTACTCTCTTACTTCCGGTACTGTGGAGCTGCTACAACGCTTCGACTTGCCCTGTGGCGCTGGGAGAGTCCGCAGTACGACCGTTTGTTCGTTCTTCTTGGCAAGTTTACAGCTGTCCGTTGCCTCTTGCTCGAACATGGAAACCTGCCGATCGACGATCAGCATTTTCTGGTGAGTCTTCGCATTCTTGAACCTCAGAAGAGCGGTAATTCGTGACTCATTCGTTGTTTGCCTACAATGCCTTAAATTGTTTGTGTGGGTTTCATTTTGTTCCTTGTTACTGCCGTGTTATTAATTGTCGCGTGGAAGCGGACTATAACGAAAAAAGCATGATCGTCAATAAATATCTTGCAGCTGACGTCATGATCGCGGTTCTACAACGTACTGGTTCGCCAACGTGGCGGCCTTGATGACGTACAGGCATGCGAATTCACGTCCCGCTTGAACTGCTTCAATATGATAATGACTATATATATATATATATATATATATATATATATATATATATATATATATATATATATATGTATGTATATATATATATATATATATATATGTATGTATATATATATATATATATATATATGTATATGTATATATATATATATATGTATATGTATATATATATATATATATATATATATATAGATAGATAACGTGAATGCGGGACGTCCCAAACCATGCGTGTATCATATGGTTCGCCAACAGGGTAATTTAAGTGACGTCCCTGCAAGCAGTCGCCAGTGGCCGTAGTATAACGAACTGCTATTCCGTGTTCCTTATTCCGTTTTGGTCCCCATCGGCGCTCCCTGATTGGTCGTTCAACGTGTAAGTCAAGTGACGAGTCGGCAGCTCAAATTGTGGTGGCATTAAAATGAAGACTACGCGCTCATTATGCCAAAATGAGTGCTCCCTGATTGGTCGTTCAACCTGTCAGAGAAATGACGAGTACACGCTTATTATGAAGAAATCAACAGAATCGGTTCCGCGCTCAGGAATAAAGTGTCTCTTATAAGCACAACGTGGTTTTAGGACTTAAAAACCCCAGACATCATGATTGCCAGGACGTGAGGCCGCTCATTTTCTTTAACTGAGAAAGGCTCTCTCTTCGAGAGACTAGCCCCGTGAAGACGTAGCGGCGGTGCAATAGTAGGCTGGGTTTGGGGCTACCCGGAGATCTGCGGATAGTCCGTGGCGATTGTTTTTAACGTGGTGAAATGCTAGATGAGGTATATGCTCCAATGCTGAGCCGCGTAATCATATCATGATTTTCGGGTGTCATACTGAAGCCGTTTGTTATTTTCACCTTGGAACTATGCGCATCGCCCAAAGGCGTGCTAAAATAAAATCCTTTTGTTCGATTTCTCGGCGTGCGCTTGTTTACTTTCTTGTTGAATCGGATCGTGTCCGTCACCTCGACTTTACTTAATTCGATGGCTGAGAGCACACGTGAGCTTAGTGGGATGTTCTGCCCGCGCGAACTCCAGGAAACTGTGACGCTTTTGACGTGGACAATGCCTAAACGCTTCTAGCATTTGGTTTTGTAGCTTGCTAGAAAGATGAGCAAATTGTGTGTTCCTGAACGGGATCTTATATATTTGAAACGTTTGCCTCCGGACAGGGGGGGGGGGGGCGTATTTTGTTGAATTGTGACGCGCGTGTTAAATTAGCGAACGTGTTAGTGTGAGCCCGCGTATACTGTCCCTACGGTGGAACCATGCTCGAAAATGAAGATGTACGTCGATTGATCGATCGATCACACGAGCGTCGTTTGCATCATTTCAGGCCAGCTTGTCCCGCATGACCAACCTGCAGCATCTGTGTCTTCTGACGTGTGTCAAGGCTTGGGACACCGTTGCATCCCAATGTGCCCATGACTTCATCGCCCGCTCTACTCGGCTCAAGTGCGTGCACATGCACTACAATAACCGCCATAACGGCTTGGAGCAACGACTCACGTGGTTAAATCGCGGCCACGGTGAAATCCTGTTGCGAGAAGGTTCCTGCTTCTCGTGTTGCTCAACGGCGACGTTCATCGGACTCGTCAAGCCGGTAAATCGGGACTGTGAGGCGGACCTCTAAACCTGATCGAGTTATGATTCGATTTTAAAGCATCAAAGGTAACACTATGGCCACGTACAGAAACTCTAGCAAGTTTGAATTCCACCGTGACCACGAAAAACTGTTTCCGAAACGGCTGCCTGCGGCGTTATGGCCAGAAGTCCAGGAGGCTGGAAACCACAACCCGACGGCTTGACAGCTCGGTCCCATCCACGCGCTCACAAGAATACACAAAAAGTGCTTCTGGTCGCGGTTGCCCACCGACTTCGCCCGCTGCGTAAGGACATTCCGAGGCGGGTGGTGACGCAAGGCACCGCCAACAAGGCCGGCAAGATTTTTTTCACCCGATGGAACCACCTCGCCAGCCGTTCCAGCGTATGAGGAAGAGTATACGTTTTTGAAGGGCACGGCTGGCGGCAACAGATGAATCGTCGTCGCTTCCGATTACGGTACTCACTACGTCGAAAGGGATGCGCGGCCCAAAAGCAGTGCCACCGAGGTAGCCAAGATCTGCGTCCCTAATCATGGCGCCAAATACGTTGTTCATCACCAACAGAGGTGTACGACCTTTACTGCATGATCTAGCTGGAGCGATCTTGGTATGTAGACATATATACAAGCCACTGCAGCGTTACAGCCTTCTGCCCACAGAACGATGTCCTCGACCAGTGCCTCAATAAGACCATCGCCATGCAGCCATGCAGCGTTACAGCCTTCTGCCCACAGAACGATGTCCTCGACCAGTGCCTCAATAAGACCATCGCCATGCAGCCATGCAGCGTTACAGCCTTCTGCCCACAGAACGATGTCCTCGACCAGTGCCTCAATAAGACCATCGCCATGCAGCCATGCAGCGTTACAGCCTTCTGCCCACAGGACGATGTCCTCGACCAGTGCCTCAATAAGACCATTGGCTTGCCATGCAAGTCGGCGTCGAACACAAGGCGCGGAACACCGTCCTTTCGTACTTGTCCCTCGCACACAACACACCCGTACAAGAAACCGCGCAGATGACACCATACAAGTTGGTCTACGGAAGAAGCCCGACGACGACGCTCGGCGCCACGTTACCTAGTGCCACCTTAGAAGTGTGGCAGCTTGGGCTAGTTGGTATGACATGACGATAGTTATAGCGCGAGAACAAAACGACGACTCAGAGACAAGAAGGACACGAGCGCTCATGTCCTTCGTGTCCTTCTTGTCTCTGTGTCGTCGTTCTGTTCTCGCGCTATAACTATCGTCCTAATGCCACCACCGAGGACATCTACGTCAACGCATACTCCGATGCGCGCCGAAGACTCTCGACAACCGGCCCCGTCCGCGCATCCAGTGTCAACAAAAGACCGACAGCCAATGCTACGATGTTCGACGAGGCCCTGTAGAACACCAGCCCTATGATCGTGTCTGGATCTTATGGCCTATACTCCGGGATGACATTTCTAAACATCGCTTTGGAATCTGCAGAGCCAAAGTGCTTGAGTGCTGCCTCGCCAGAAATATAGTACTTAAGTTTATCAATGACTTCGTCATTTGCCTTGCTCAAATGAATACTGCCTTATTTATTATGCCACTGTAAAAATTGGGAGAAGTTGTAATTAAAACACAGGTATTGTTACATTTGGAAGGGTGGGGAAGTCATTCTTTCTTTCCCGTTTCCCATACATCAACACATTTTCAGCCCACCCGTTTTTCAAGGAAATACGACATTCATGACATCAGTGTGTGGCCGTGAACTAGTTGTTTCGTTGTCCGAGGAATAAATATACTCGTATTAATGCAGTGATCAATGAAAATGTTTCTCACATTCCCAATTTTCATGTATATGTTTTGCTAAATGCCTTAACGATGCGAGCGAGCAAAACCAAAACCATCCGGGAGCTGCCGTGCTGCAAGCGGAACAACCCGAATGTGCGGACGCTCGTTCTGCCTCATTGGCCTTCGCTTCAAGGTTAAAAAAATCCCTCCACTACTATCGAAACACCTGTTTTAAATGCGAAGAATTTCTTGGCGAACTTCGGCGACTTTGAGCGTATCTATCTATCTATCTAGCCGCCTATGACGTTTAGCTCTCCTGGCCGTTTTGATTATTGTATCGATACCAAACTTGGTATGGTAGAACGCGACTGTATGAAGAACATACTTGAATAGTCATAACATGAAAATCTTGACATGTATGTCATGATTTAAAATTCGTGGTCCCGCAGCTCTTGTGGTGGTTTCGTTCACATGGCATGTTGCAAAACGGGTTGATTGATTTGTGGGGTTTAACGTCCCAAAACCCTCATATGATTACGAGAGACGCCGTAGTGGAGGGCTCCGGAAATTTTGACCACCTGGGGTTCTTTAACGTGCACCCAAATCTGAGTACACGGGCCTACAACATTTCCGCCTCCATCGGAAATGCAGCCGCCACAGCCGGGATTTGATCCCGTGACCTGCGGGTCAGCAGCCGAGTACCTTAGCCACTATAGACCACCGTGGCGGGGCATGCAAAACGAGTATGGTACGACATGATTGCATGGTGAACACGAGCGATAGACCCTGACATGAAAATAATGACATGGGTGTCATGTAACAACATGACTACATGCCACGCTCATGATGCGCTCGCGGCCGTTTCGCTAGCTTCACTTGTACCAAACCCAATATTATGCGACGCGAGCGAACGACATAGGTAAATGACATATACAAACATGATAATCACGACATGCGTATCATGTAACAGCATGACAACATGCCACACTCATGATGCGCTCGCGGCCGTTTCGCTAGCTTGAGATATGCCAAATTTGGTATTACGTGACGCCAATGGATGACGAAAGTATGCGACTGGTGCAAACCTGATAATCATGAGATGCGTGTCATTTGAGTACACGACTACATGCTACAGTCAAAGCGGCAATACATTCAGACGTGACGCGGTGAGCGTGCTCGCCGGCGTTCGTTTCGTCGCGTCACGCCTGCGTTGCCACGCCATGTCCTGCCATATACTCGCAGGCGCGCGCCGCGCTGCGCTGCTTTGACGCATGCGCGTTTCAGCGCATCCAGCGTCCCTCCGTCACGAAAAGAGTGAGACGCAGTGTTGTCTGGGTAACGCATCGGCATGAAATGCAGCATGTCATATTTCGCGCCGGTTGCCGTCGGGTCGCACCAAGGGACTCTGATCGCGCCTGGCGTCAGACAATAGAGTGCTAGCGTTTTGCTAGCGTAGTGTCACTGTGCCCAGCGTGCGCGCACGTCAACGCTACACTGGAGTATATTGGGCCCTTCATGATGCGCTCGCAGCCGTTTTGCTAGCTACACATATGCCGAATTCGGTGTTACGTGACGTCAATGGATGCCGAAATATGTGACTGGTGCAAACATGATAATCCTGACACGCGTGTCACGAAAGAACATGACAACATACCACGCTCATAGCGTGCTCGCGGCCGTTTCGCTAGCTCCACATATACTAAGTTTGGTATCACGTGTCGTGAATAGATAACGAAAGTAAAAGACACATCCAAACATGATAATCATGACAAGGAAGTCATGTATGGCATTTTAGCTCCACCTCGTAACGTTGTGCTGATTTTAAAGTGACATATCAACCTTCCTCATTCGTGCTTCGCATATCATCGATTACCACTGTTCGTGGGATCTGCCAATTTTTTTCTTTCTGGTTTGCGTAGACCGGTAGCTGGACGTAATTTTAGCATTTGTCTAAGCGCGGATATTTTATTATTTAGTATTTTAATCATGAAATAACGTCACTACACCGCTGCCGACCGCAACACCACGTAGTGGCGCTCGTCAGAACTTTGCGGGCGGAGATCATAGAGTTTCTCACAATACTTACTAGAGGGAACTCTGGCGCTAGTGTCTACGGGAGCTGCAACACACAGCGCTTCACCGAGCATAGGAATGATGGGTAGTACACACATTTGTCTAATATTCGTACTTCTGGCCTGCTTTAACTCCGTGTGTGTTCGTGTGGCTTGAAGCTGTTTTCTCATGAAACGAAAATCGGCAAATGTTCAGCGATTGCGCTTCACCACCCTATTTTTTTTAGTTATCTTTTCAAATTGGGTCACGAAGTTTAAAAGGGTGGAATCTTTCTTTCAAAACAAAATCGAAACACAGCCATAAACGAAGCCGCAAGTACGATTCGCCGCCCGCAATTACGAAGACTAGGCAAATGTGTGTACTGCCCATCATTCCCATGGTCGCTGAACGATCGCAGCGCCAGAGTGCCCTCTAGTTAATTTTGACAAACTCTATGGCGGAGATGACGGCTCAAGGTTGGCGCCATGTGATTAGATCGATGTAACGTTAGAAGGGATCACGGTGTAAGGTCGAAACTGAGGTTACTAATCTGTTTCGTTATTCGTCCCCTTGCTTTTTCATCGAACGCTAAACAGACACGGCCGCAACGAAAACGATTACTGCGACTACAAAGCACGACAGAGACGCTGGGTGTGATTTCGCCACTATATTTTTGGCTTGCGCAGTTCGGATGTCTATATGAAACACCTCTCTCTCTTTCTTCCCCCTTCTCGCTTTTGGGAGTTTGCGAGCTGTCTTTTCCTGCAAGTGTGCAGTGCACAACTGTTTTGTTGTTCGTCGGGCGGCTCGCCGAACTACGCGCGACGGGTCAACAGTACTTGGCTGCTCTGGTCGTTGCAGAATTTCTTTTTTTGAATAACCGGAGGGAGAGACTCGCATTGTTCAAGAAAAAAAAGCAGTAAATACCTCGCTTTTACACAGTAGCTCCCGCTCACGTTTTGGCAAACCACGCGTGAGACACAAAGTCAACGATACTTTGAAAAAAAAAAGAAAAACATTGGCCTGAACCTACATGTTACACTGTAAATGTCCACAACAGACGATATATCTTGCGTTTGGAGAGAGTGAACAAAACGTTTATTTGATGTTCTGCACAAGAAAATTGGTGAATGGAATTCTGAAGGCGCTGCGTTAGACTGCCTCGAGCGTGTAACGGAGGCGAACGAGCGTATCTACAGGCACGTTACACACGAGCGCCATCTGGCAGTTATCTTCGAAAACGAAGGCGTGCGCGACCGCGGAGAAAGATGCGCGCCAGTCACGGAGGTGATAAGGTGCAGAATGGAAAGCAATGGGCAGATGCCACCGTGCACTGTGCCGTCGTAGCAAAGCGTTGGAAACACCTTCATGTGAATCGCGTTGCACTGTCCGCGCAGCGAGTTAAACGCTACAGTCCTTAGAGTTACTTGTGTGCGTCTCTTCTAGTATACAGGCAGACATACAAAACATAGACATGCTGTTATCGCATCGTGCCTCAGGTATGCGCCATATTTGCTTTCTTTAATTGACAATCGTACAAATATGAACGCTAAACCTTGAGCAATATTGGTGGGCGCTGCGGATGGGGTTGGCCGTTTGGTGCCGTTTGAGGTATCGTTAGGGCGGACGGATGGACGGACAGACAGACGAACAGACGGACAGACAGACGAACAGACGGACAGACAGACAGACAGACAGACAGACAGACAGACAGACAGACAGACAGACAGACCAAAATAATTGGGACAGCCTTCCGACGTCATGGGCGAGTGAAATGTGCTCAAGTGACTCCGCGAAAATCGAGTTGAGGGTCGGTATTTTTTTTCTTGGATTTTGATTTTTTTAAATCGAATAACTTCGGACTGCGTGCCGTGATCGCTACCGTTTTTGCTGCATTATTTTGTCTGTACTTCACTCCACATAACCCACGAATAAAACATTGGGGGTTGAATATTGTTGGAGGGCCCCTTTAAGATCAAGTGTCACCGAGTGTATTATGAAGTCTTGGTTGCGACAGCGTTTAATTGAGGAAAGACCTCGCAAAACGAACGGACAGAGCCAGTACACAGACGATGATGATGACCCAGAGTGGCAATGAGGACAAAGAGACAAGCGGATGATGGTGATTGTGATCATGCAGTAATGATGACCATATAAGTAACAAATGCCCACAGTATGTACGACGATGTCGACTCGGTACAATACTTCTGTCACGACACTTTGGAGCATGTACTTCGACGTTTCGGCTCTCTTTGTTACGAGGTTGACACCGGCAGCATCGCAAACATTTTAGCGTGTTCGGGCACGTCCCCATGTTGTGGATGGGGTTCGCCTTGAACCCAGTTCTTACTTGCTTTATTATTTCTTGTTCCATGCATTCTTTCCCCCGTAATCTTTGTTGAAGCACTGGAGCGATGCTTATTCAGGGGGCACTTCCACTCACGTTTCTTGTTTCGGTTTTGCTGTGATCTGGTATCGGCCACAAAGACGGTTAGCCACGAAACGGCGCAGGCCGTGCCGAAATGTTCGTGAAACTTAGCGGTTTTTTTTTTCAGATTATTTTGTCAAGATCGCGTGCGGGAAGCGAAAATTCAAGTTCATCCCACAGGTTGCGTGAGCCCCAGCGATTCGATTGATTTGTGGGGTTTTAACGTCCCAAAACCACTATTTGATTATGAGAGACGCCGTAGTGGAGGACTCCGGAAATTTTGACCACCTGGGGTTCTTTAACGTGCACCCAAATCTGAGCACACGGGCCTACAACATTTCCGCCTCCATCGGAAATGCAGCCGCCGCAGCCGGGAATCGAACCCGCGACCTGCGAGAGCCCCAGCGACAACGCTGCAATGTTTGACGTATGCATGGTGTATGAAAGACGGCGCATTCCAGCCATGATCCCTTTACCGACGGCCGAAGCTCGTTTCGCCGCTGTCATTGTACAGTGTGTGCGGATATAGTCCGACTTTCCGTTTACCGGCCACGAGTTTCTGGTCAAATTTTCGTGATTTATTTAAGTTGATCTCTCTCGATTTTTTGGAGATGGACAAAATTGATTTTCGCTCGCAACCAAGGATGTTGACACCGGAATTTCAGTGAAACGAGCTATTTAACGCTATCGCGTTAAAAAAACGCAATGGTAGTGCCTTTTGTTTGAATAAAATTTCTGTTGTAAGTAGGCGCTTGTCCTTGAACGTCCTTTGTTCGTCATTTGTACTTTTGCGCTTCCGCATCTTCAAAATGATACCACGTGTCTGCGCCTCTGCGTGCTAAAGAGCAGGGCAATCGCTTCTGATGGGTCCAGTAATCAAATCAATCATCAACGTGCATTCTCTGACATACACCTTTAATTTCAGCGGGCCTCATTACGATGACAACGCCAACTTCAATGAGCACATGCAAAAAAGTTGTTTATTCGATTATTATTATTATTATTATTATTATTATTATTTATTATTATTATTATTATTATTCAACAGAAACTCTTTTTCCTTTACAATTCACCGAACACCGAAATTTCCTTCATAGTTTTGTAACTCTCGTACTCAAATGTTTTATGAGAAAAAAAGCGTACATTTAACGACTTATTTTCTGTATTAGACAAAATAATAATGAAGACTAACGGACAATGATTCGAAGGGAAGTACAGGAGACGTTATTAGAACTGATTGTTATGCAACTGTGGAGAGATAAAAGTGGACGAAAAATAACTTGCCAAGGACAGGTACCGAACCAGCGACCTTCGAATAACACGTCTAGTGATCAATGGCATAACTGTCTGCTAGGTCTTTAAAGTTTTATAACATTTTATAAAAAGAAACACTCAATTCTCCGCCCATTCCCACAGTGGGTGTGAGCCACGCTGAATATGTAAACATGCCCCTTTTTGAAAAACGCGCGCAGAGGATGCGCACAGCGTGTAAGTGCGCTATAGTTCCTTGTGCAAAAAACAGATGGCGTTAGACGCCCTTAGGTGCAAATTGGGAAAAATAACTTGGAAGTATTTTCGTGTCCTTCTTGTCTCTCTGTCGTCGTTCTGTTCTGGCGCTATAACTCTCGGGATGAGTAAGTTTTGAGGCGAGGGAAGCTCAGATAAAAAAAATCGTTCAAAGATAGGTAATCAACATCAAAGACATTAAATGGCCAGATAATGTGTGCCGTTTCTTGCATAGGAAGAGCGTTGAACACAGTGAAGAAACAGCACAAGCGGCAGAGGAAAATAAATTCGGATGGACAGGGAGGTTAGCCACGAAAGAGCTACGAGGGTCACCAGTAGATATACGACTCGTGGTGTAAGCGGTATTGCAACACCGAAAGTAACCACCAAAATAGGAGACGAAGTAAGGGAGGCTTTCAATGATAATCCGAGGGGAAGCGCTCGACTGTTTCAAGCGATTTCGGGTCGCCTCAGAACGCGTAGTTATAAAACGAGATTTAGTGAAGAAGAGGATGAAGAAGAGGAGGCTTTAGTAAGAAAGAATTGCGCCAAATTAATTTCACAGTCAAAACACAGTAATCATATTCCCCTAATCTAGAAAATCTATAGGTATTTACGTGCATTAACCACCGGCTTCTTGGCCAATCCCCCTTAGTGGGTGAGAGCCAGAAAAGAAAGGAACAAGCAAGCAAGCAAGAAACTTGTTCGCAATGCGAGCTCAACAGCATAATACTTGTAGTCTCATTTTCAATAAATTGCTCATTATTGACACCATGCCTTAATTTTTCGAAATTCCGCCTATATTTCTTCAAATAACCTTTCAAATATTTAACTTCGCATTCTTGGCCAACCCCCCCCCCCCCCCCCCCCAGAGTGAATCAAGAAAAAAAAAAACATCTTTAATCGTGCACAAGGCACTCATTCTTGGTACCGAAGCGATTTATA
Source organism: Rhipicephalus microplus (assembly GCF_043290135.1). NCBI lineage: Eukaryota > Metazoa > Arthropoda > Arachnida > Ixodida > Ixodidae > Rhipicephalus > Rhipicephalus microplus. The sequence continues at coordinate 29,906,535 of NC_134706.1, read as the reverse complement.
ACATTTTTTTTTTATTTCGTTGAGGTTGGCGTTTTCGTCTTTGGGTTGAAGCATCTTCTTTTCATGTGCGTTGTGTTGGAACGATAGGAGGTCATGATGTGTACTCCGGTGCTAAACTCGAAAAAAAAAAAAAAAAACGCTAAGAACCATGAGGTATCAAAGTGGACCTCTTACCCTACTCTTTATATTGGACTTTTGCCCTACACTCTTAGAAAAGAGGTAGTAGTACTTCTAACTTTGGGGTAGTAACGGTTTGTCACATATGTTACAACCCTGGTAGTAAGTGCACTTAGTAATGGCGAGGGTGGTAACAGTTACTACCCTTGCTGTTACTACCAACATTTAGTAACTGTTACTACCCTAGCCGTTACCACCCATGGGTAGTAATTTTTAAAGGTTTCAAAAAAAGTAGCAACCGATACTACCCTGTTTATTTATTTTGGCATAGTTTTTCTTCATTGCTAATGTTGGTCAGTCAATGTCTCATAATTACACAACTTCGGATAATCTTGCGTAGTGTGCAATACATGTGTTTGGAAAAAGTTGTTAACGATTTAGAGCACTTGGTACTCTACTATGGGAGAGGGAAAAGTCGTCCCTAGACCTAACAAGTTCGCCATCTTTTTACGCTGCGGTATAAAACACACGTGGGGTATACATGGCCCCTACTTTGCAGGTGCATGTCTGGCACAGGGAAGCACTTGTCTTTCTGGATGAATCATAGCAAATGTGGATCTGGAGCACTATATCATACTATATGAGTACGTGTGTTTGGGGACGTGTCACAAGAGTTTTAATCAGCTTTACTTGTAAAGTAAAAATATATGTCATATCTATTAATTTTAAAAGGTCCGCAAAAAGGCATTCTTTACAGTGGCCGAAACAAGGTACCGCACTTACTAACATAGATAGTCTCAGTGCATTTGAGTGCTTCACACAGCTAGTATATCAGCGGTTCAAAGGTAATAATCGTTTTTAGGGTTTCACTTACCAAACAACGATAAAATTTGGAGAAACGCCGCAATGGAATAACTGTGACCGTCCTCCAGATTAATTTTGACCGTCTAGTTATTTTGAACTTTCGGTCTTGTTAATTTTCTGTAATTTACTAAGTTTGTTGTAATTGTCTATTAGAACGCGTGTAACACTTGCTTATGGTTTGTTAACTTGTACTTCTTCGTTTCGACAATATCAGAATGACGTTTACATATGTCGGTTGCGTAAAAATAAAACAAAATTTTTTTCCTTGGTTCATGGATATCTCCTGCGTCATTTTTTTGTTTAATGATGATACGTCGAGACGATTCCTCTCATAAATTATCATAATCGGAATCGCAGATTGTTTTGGATTAAATATTCAACAGCCGGGTAGCAAAAAGGTAGTAAAGAAGCAAGAAAGGTAGTAACGAATGCAGTTACTACCTCTTTCCTTCAGGTCACTAACTGTTTACTAGCGTAGGTAGTAAACAGGTTGAAAATGGTAGTAATTTTCGAGAAAGGTAGTGAGCGCTGCAGTTACCACCTGTTTGCTTGCAGTTGCTACCTTTTTACTAACTTTTTTTCAAGAGTGTACTACATCGTGTCTTTCAGTAAGAGCCGACTCGCGAAAATTGATTGCTTGTAGGCCCGTGTACTCAGATTTGGGGGCACGTTAAAGAACCCCAGGTGGTCGTGACTTCCGGAGCGCTCCACTACGGCGTCTCTCATAATCATATAGTGGTTTTGGGACGTTAAACCCCACAAATCAATCAATCAAATTGATTGCTGAACGAAGACACGATAGCAAGGCAACTAACTATTAGACGCAAGTGGAACAGAATAAATGAAATCAAGTTCGTTCTTTGGGTCGTGATTAGTGATGCAGTGCTGGTTTCATGAATTCGGCTCAGGTTGATTGAAGCAGTTGCACCACTCCTCTCTTTTTGATGAGAAACTGCCGTGTGATTTGAATTTACAGTGAAGATTGGCCTCATTTTTATTGAAATTGTTTTAGACGAGAAAGATACCTTGCCGGTTTTACATTGCCGTGAAATTTAGCTCAGTTTCTGTGCTTTCATTTGGCTTTTTACTGAAAAGAAAATTCGGCAGATCCCACGTACCATGGAAATCGATGTTAAGCGAAGCATGCGGAGGGAAGGTGTCTGTGTTGTAATTTTTATCTTCAATGAAACGTGTACGAAATAATGCTGACTTTATATGCAGAGTTTTACGCACAGACATGTTCAACAGTCGCATATGTTTTATATAACTAGTTGTTTCCAGTTGCGCAACGATGCTAACAAGAGCATGGGTATTAGCAACAATAGAAGTACGCTTATAAGTAGCACTTGTGTGAGGATGGTAGCCCTGTACATTGCTACATAAATCGACCTGAGTGGATGGCACTTCACTACTTTGGATGTAAACTCGACGTGACGGCTGTATTACAGGAGAACGTACGTATAATGTTTATAAAATTTGATGGCCATCACATCGCCCCAAATTGAAGTTTCACGAGCATCAGGGTCTATTTGGAATGCAGTTCCGAGACCTGGCGTGGCTCTGCGGTAGGATACTTGATGGCCACGTAGAATTCTGGGATCAGATTCCTCTTGGGACCCTGGCATTTATTCTTTGCATTCGTTCGGTTAGCGCAACCAAAATCGGTTTCCTTTTTTTTTTCTTGACGCTACCTCTCGCGGTAAAGTTACCAATGCCTGTTCTTGGCGTTCCTAAGTAGATATAAACAGTCAATCACCTGTGGCACGTATCCGCATATCTGTGGCACGTATACCCACGCCTGGTGTACGTGCATGTTCCACACGTGTCTGGCGGAAAGGGTTTAATAACATGCGCGAACGCGATCGTCACATCATTTATGTAATGACCGGGGATGCGTATTCAACATGCCATCTTACTTACCCTCCCATAATAATTTTGGTTTACCGAAAGTTCAAGGGGTTATCACGAGAGCGCTCAGACGTAGGAGGATAGATTGATAGATTGCGGACAGGCAGACAGACAAACAGACAGACGGACGGACGGGCGGACGGACGGACGGACGGACAGACAGACAGACAGACGGGCAGATGGACGGACGGACGGACGGACGGACAGACAGAGAGACAGACACACAGACAGACAGAAAGACGGACGGACGGACGGATGGATGGATAGATAGATAGATAGATAGATAGATAGATAGATAGATAGATAGATAGATAGATAGATAGATAGATAGATAGATAGATCAGACAGACAGACAGACAGACAGACAGACAGACAGACAGACAGACAGACAGACAGACAGACAGACAGACAGACAGACAGACAGACAGACAGACAGACAGACAGATAGATAGATAGATAGATAGATAGATAGATAGATAGATAGATAGATAGATAGATAGATAGATAGATAGATAGATAGATAGATAGATAGATAGATAGATAGATAGATAGATAGATAGATAGATGCGTCTGCACTACGCAAAGAGATGCTTTGCATTGAAGATATTGGGTCCAAGCGAGAATCTAACACAGGTCTCCCGCGTGAAAAATCAGGTGTTTTACTGTGAAGCCATGCCAGTGCCTGAGACTGTTTAATAAAAAAAAAGTATATAAGAATTCCATGTAGTGGGTGGAGTCTCCTTAACGCGCGTGATATTGCGTAGCAGAATCGTAGAAACGTACCAGGTGCCAAAACGTGTGAATTGTGCAACGAGTAAGTGCTCGCAAGCTGCCCACCCATTCCGAAGGATGCAGATTAGCACGTGCGCGTGGTTCCATGGGGACGAGCGGTAGGTACTCCGCCATTCTGCGATAAATAAATAAATAAATAAATAAATAAATAAATAAATAAATAAATAAATAAATAAATAAATAAATACAATGATGGACGCTAGTAACGGTACGTCCGTAGACATTCTAGGATAGTTGCAAACAGCCAATATTAAGTGCACAAACGGTTTTTTTTTTTCCCTTGCGGCGTTGTTGAGTGCGATGTGCACTGGATCCGATAACGCTGTCGCGTTCTACTCTCGAAGCTGAAGCTCAAGCTTCGCTGAAGTGTCTCTTTTTAAAAGTTCGGCATTACTTTGCCATGTAATTATAATGAGCAGTGCTCACTTGTCGCAAACAGCCACGAGCTCTGAAGTGGCGAACAGCAGCCTCACGACAGCCCCGCCGCGGTGGTCTAGTGGCTAAGGTACTCGGCTGCTGACCCGCAGGGCGCGGGTTCGAATCCCGGCTGCGTCGGCTGCATTTCCGATGGAGGCGGAAATGTTGTAGGCCCGCGTGCTCAGATTTGGGTGCACGTTAAAGAACCCCAGGTGGTCTAAATTTCCGGAGCCCTCCACTACGGCGTCTCTCATAATCATAGAGTGGTTTTGGGACGTTAAACCCCACATATCAATCAATCAAGCAGCCTCACGACAGTGTTCCTGTAGGTACGAGCTGTAACGCAACCTCGGGAGTTCTCTTTGATAACTAGTTTCTTTTTTTTTTCTGTCTGATATAAATTTGTTTCAGCCTACTCCCACGCAATTTTGCCAGGACGCCGTTGCCGACTCCGTTAAACGATGCCAGGCAGAAATGTCCCCTTAAATCGTTGTAACAATTCGTTCAGCTCGAAATTCATATTCCGGGTGTCGAGTTACACGTCGCCCACGAAAGCTATTATTTTGTAACAAGCTGTCGTCGGGCTCTCGTAGTACCAGTATTTCTCGGGGGTATTCTGTTTCAACGGTTTGAGCTGTTGCTCCCCCACGTCTGTGTCAAGATGGACTATAGGAAACTCGTATAAACAAACGAACGTGGCGGCTTCCCAGCCCTCCCCCCTTATTAGATTTCACAGGCCTACGAGTGGAATCGAAGTGGACAAAAAGATAAAGAGAGACGCATTTCTCGACCTCCCGTGAGATAATCGCACACTTGTTCCCACATCTTGAAATCGAAATCCGATCCGCTTCTCTCAAAGGAGCGATGATGGAACTTGGCAATCTTTCTCTGTTCTTCTTTTGTTATCTCTCTTTCTCTGTATTTTCATCGGCGCCCAAGCAAAACGTCTCTTCCGTACAACCGGAACAACATCGCAGACGGCCGGTGCGCTGTCTAGCGGGACGATCGAACAATACGAGAACTGACTTGAGAACTCGTTCACCCCCGGCGGCGGAGCCAATCTTTCAACATCCCATTTTCTACGGCGGCTTTCTTTTCAAGTTTCGCCGTGCACCCGGAACTGTATTCGATACCACCTCGTGCGTGATACTGAACAACAGCGCGTCGTCACTGTTGTTGGGTTTGAGGAGCGGGCGTTCCGAGTGAAGCGATCGGTAAGCTCCTGTTCCGACCGCTACGGGGCGTCGCGGTCTCCTGACCACAGAGTTCACTTTCTTACGCCTACTCCGGTGGCGAGTATAGAGAAGATTACGCTACCATGAACAGCCGCTCTTCTAACTAGTTCCAACCGACGAGCAGATGAACAAAAGAGACAGACAGATAGATAGATAGATAGATAGATAGATAGATAGATAGATAGATAGATAGATAGATAGATAGATAGATAGATAGATAGATAGATAGATAGATAGATAGATAGATAGATAGATAGATAGATAGACAGACAGACAGACAGACAGACAGACAGACAGACAGACAGACAGACAGACAGACAGACAGACAGACAGACAGACAGACAGACAGACAGACAGACAGACAGACAGACAGACAGATAGATAGATAGATAGATAGATAGATAGATAGATAGATAGATAGATAGATAGATAGATAGATGGATGGATGGATAGATGGATAGATAGATAGATGGATAGATGGATAGATGGATAGATGGATAGATGGATAGATGGATAGATAGATAGATAGAGAGAGAGAGAGAGAGAGAGAGAGAGAGATGACGTTTTTACGTGGTCTTACAGGCTTTGCTTTCCAGGCAGTCTTGGAGGACGAAAGTTTTCGTGCTCATGAGTGAACGTCGATGTCACAATGGATTTAAAACAGTCCGGCTCGTGGCTCGTTAAACGGTCCGTAAACACCGCCGAGCTCAATGACGAGAGAATGGTTTCTTTATCACCTTCACTACCCTTTCTTCCTACAGCCGATATGTCCTCCTCGTCACTTAGAGAAGTGTAACTAAGTCATTGTTATTCTGCATCACCTCGAACCTATTGAAAGTGGTGAGATCTGAGGGGTCTGTTACGTCATTCCCACGTCCACCCTGCAACGGTCGCGCACTTCGTGTTATTACTTGTCCCGTCTGCTTATACCACTTCTTGTTTTGTTTTTCCTCTCTTTCTTCGTCTTCTTTTCATGCGCACGTTCGCGAAACCGCTACCCGAACTGCGCGCCCGAACAACTATCCATCAATCGCGCGAATGCCATGGCAGCGGCGGCTACGCGAAACCGTCGGCGCGGTTCTTTTAAAGTCATTTCCAGACAAATTGCAGTCCGCCCCCTCCTCCTTCGCACGCGGGAGCGGAGCGAATTCCAGGAAATCGGTGAATGCGCATCCGGATTCCCGTAAACGAGCGTAGCGCCCGATAGCAGACGACGCGAACAGACGACGCTGAGCAGTAGTGGTGAGGCCATCGAAGAGAACACGAGGGAGAGGAGAGAAGGACAATGATGGCGAGAAGCCATTTCATTCTCGAAATCTTTGCATTCTACGCCGTCGGGGGTCCACTCGCGATCACCAGAGCGTGACACGCGGTGTAGCGTGCGGGTTGCCCAGCGCGACGAAAACGCCAATGGGGATTGCGGTCACGCGCGCGGTGGGGCTCGGTTTCTCCAAGCCCAGCGTCGTCGTCTGCTGCTGCTCCTGTCGTCTGCCTCTTCCTGATCATATCGTCTGCTTTCTCCTCCATTACTGTCGTCATTCTCCTTCTCTAGTCATGCTCCTCTCTCTTTTTTTTTCTCCACATTTTCTTTCTCTCATCTCAATTGTTCTGGCCGCGCATGCGGGAGAGAGCACGTGCAGTCTAGCAAAAAGAAAAGTCGGGCAAACCCCTGAGAGTGAAGCAGGTGCTCGGTTCGCCGCCAGGAGCGCTGCATATAAAACTGAGCTTCACTTTGCGCCTGCTGTAGTGTTATTGTTGATCATGTCGGATTCCGCGATTTTGTTAAATTTCGCCATTTGTAAGGTCTTATTGGTCCATGCGGCTGGTGCTTCCTCTCTGGGAATTTGAGTGCGCTCAAAGCAACCCTTTGGTGATATAACGTTAACACTTGACTGGCAACTGTTTTCTAGAAACAGGCTGGCTCTAAATTATTATCTCCGCCTCATTTTTAAGTGGAAGACCAATAAAGTAGGACTTATTACGATTACAACGATGGCTACGAAATAAAAGTAATCATCATCAGTGAGATCAGCAGGCGATGTACTCCTTTCAGAATCTGGTTCGAAGTGGATTAAGGTATTACTTCACATTGGTACCTGAAATGGGATTTATTTTGGTGTAGTAATATTTATCTCTCTATTAAAGAGAAAGACACCTTTAGTGCCCTTTTTTGCACCAAAAAGAAGGACGTAATAGGGCGCCCTTTCTTTCACACAACAATAATTATCACTTAACCCGCGTAGTTTCTTCGCGTTTTCACCACGTGCCCAGGGTCTCCATAAAGTTTCTGACAGTAATACCCAGAGGAAAATCTGGCCCCACCGTCAATGCGAATTTTTTAAGGGGTGCCATTGCCACGACGCGATTGACAGTATATACGTGTGCAAGGCTTTTGCTGGCTGGTGTTTAGCGAGGCTTCGGCTAAAGAGCGGATATGAGTTCGCAATTAAAGCTTCCCTAAGACAAAACTGTCAGAAACGAACCCCATTTACGCGTGTGATATTCTTGAACGCAAGTGCACTCACCTTTTCGTCATAACCAAATGGCAAAAAAGGCTAACAGAAACAGTCCGCACCGTTCTTCGCAGTAACCGAATGAACGCCGACTTCGGGGTCCGCCATCAAAGTTTAACGGCTATTTGTTGTCTTTTTATGCTTCGTAAAATTGTACATCGACGCAGAAGTTTTCAAAGTTAAATAAAACTCGTTTCTGTTTTATTATAAATAAATAGCCTACTACGTCCTCATTCAGTAAGAAATAAACCATGATGTAAGGAACGCGTTCAAGACCGACACGTCTTCGAGGTGTCCGTGCTCTTTGTGAACGATGGGAATCCAAGAGAGCTTTTCTCGTGGTGTTCAATTCGTAGACATGTCTGATCAACACCTCCTAGATTTCCCTTGCCTGCCGGATAAGCGCGAAACGCAGGTCATTTATGGCGGCGCTGCCTACGTTGGGGTAAGGGTCTTTGTACTTGGCCTTTGAGATTGGCAATTTTGGCGTTCGATACCAATTTATAAGGATGCCTTGTATTAAAAAAGTTCCTTGTTGAATGACGACGCCACTTACATAGGGTTAATTATAATTACTTTTGCGCCTTTTTAAAACTTTTTCACGTTATTTTTCTTGCATATAAGCTCTGAAAACGTAAAAACCTATTTGAAGGCACCTTCCTACTTGAGTGGCGCCACCACGGTCGTTCTAACGACCCCCGCTTCCCAACTGACCGCCGATAATCCGGCAGCCACGGGAAATCTAGGAGGCGTTGGTCTGATTCACCGTAGCTCGTTCACGTAGGCATGACGCCATGGTGCGCTCGCCAACGTAAGCGCACCGGGCTCGCCAGCTCATTCCCATCGAAAAAAGAAACTAAGTGGGTGAAATGTAGGGTAACAGGACTCTTGAACAAGCTTGGCAAGTCTGGACATGCGTATGAACGTGTTGAGATGTTGAAGATCAATACAGGGAATGCGTACAGGCATTTCAGGGGTGTCAGGCGGGCGGCTGCGGGAAGCCTAATTCGAGGGCTAACGCGATTAGAGTCCATACACGGCCTCAGAGATGTGCATCGAAAAGCGGATCCCTGGGGGCAGCATTCGTTGTGGCGAAACGCATTCGGTATTTCTCATTCGTGCCTATTGCGAAAGCTGCGTGATGTCAAAATGAGTTGCGGAAGAAAGACCGGAAAGAGGCGGCGCGCTCCAGCCAATCAGGGGAGACCGAACTGAACATGTTTACGAATCGGGCACGGCGAGGATAGCTCCCCAAGCTAAGTCCGAAGCTCGCATATCCCAGTATTCCCATGCGTTCAGCAGCTCTCACTGCAAGTTTTTTTTTTTTCTTCAGGTAATTGTGAGAAACTCCATGCCAGTCTCGAACGCCGGGCTGTTATTAGCGTGAAGTACCACTCTTGATGAAAAAAGCAGCTATCCCGAAGCTTTTTTTTTTCAAAAACGAAACGCAAGCAGGCTATAGTACGAATATTTATTGTGCGACAGAAATACACCATATTTTTTTTTATGTAGCGCTGAAATGTGAAAGAGCACGTGCGATGATGCGCTTGCCAGTAAAACGGCTTATCAGCGTGACATATATTTCACTGGCAGCCACGGGGCACAACAAACTTAAGCACTCAGATATATGTACATTAGAACGTAAACAACTTCTTTTCTTCCGTTATCACTAAATTCGAACGTGCGCAGGCACTGAGAATGCAAATTTCATGCTATCATTCCTTGCCACCAGCGTGGTAGGGTGTGTCCCGCAAGACTTCATTATAGTTATTTCAATCAATCAATCAATCAATCAATCAATCAATCAATCAATCAATCAATCAATTGATCGATCAATCGATTGCTGGCCACCATGAAACAGATAAAGATGCACACCAACGCGGTGAAAATAAATCGGCCGAACTCAATGTGCTTTGGAGAAGCTGAAAAACGCACTGTATTTTGTTTGTTTGTTTTTCGGGTGCCTTGCATGCGATGTGCCACTTCCGTAACCCAAGTAATAAGAAGAAACAAAATCATCCTGTGAAATAAGTGCAAAATAAAACTAGCGCAAGCTACCGCAGCGCTGTTTTACGCGTGGCGGATTTCTTCGTCGCCACACCTCTACACTTGCTCGAGCGCGCACAGCGCTACTGCGCCCTTCGCAGACTCTCACATTGCCATCACACGCTGCTCTCTCTACTCTCATCACACCGTAGCAGCAGTGGCGGTGGAGGAGCGGAGCGCCCTGCTAACCTCTCCAACGGGAGGAGGTTTCCACATCTGCGTGGTTTTTTTTCTCTGCCGTGCGTGCTCCTGCAAACGCGCGCAGGGTCCGTGTTCGGTAATTCGTCCGTGCTTCCCGTAGGGAGTTCCAACGTCGCCCGCTTGTGCTGCCATTAAATTATGACTCACGCCGGGATGATCGGGGAGAGCTGACCGATCCAGCCGCTGCTCGCACTGCAAACGCTTGCTGCTGCCAATTTCGACGTCCACATCTCGCTGTTCGCGTCATCATTGCCGCTACTGCTGCACTACTGGCTGCATCGCACGCTAGTTCGCGGTGACGTCACATCAGGAACAGAAACGAGAGTGGGAACTGTTCGCTTTCTGTTTACTGTCCCGGAATTCGTCGCGTTGTGGTGTGTGGCGCGCGTTAGTGTGTGTGTGTTGTCGCCAGCTCGGAGTGAAGCGCGACCCACTGTCGTTCGGCGAGAGATCGGCGAATTTTCCGTCTGCGAAGGAGAGAGAGGGTCTTGGATCGAAAATGCTACGCCACGCTGTGTCAAGGGTGTTCTGACGCTTGCTGGAGACGTGACGCCGACGGCTTTTGACTGGGTTGCCGGACGCTGAAGCTCGCACGTCTCTGCATCGATTACTGTGCACGATTTCGGAGATAATGACAGAAGAAGGGGATGAAGTTTCGACCCACGGTAAGAGGTCAAAATGGGATGACAAAAAAAAAAAATCATAACGTTGCGCGGGGAGGGGGGCGGGAGTCGTTTTCAGCTGTCTCTCAACGTCTCATCTTGATTTTAACAGCGCGCTGGAGAACGAGGACTCGAAGAAAAGTAAGGGAACAACACGGGCACTGACTCGCAACTGATTTTTATTAAGAAAGAACAAAGGTGAAAAAAATCGAGATGAATCGTTACCAACACGCTCAAGTTGCAATTCTCAACGCCTCCTTGACAAATTGATCTCACGTGCCCTGTTCGCTTGCCACAGTGACAAATTCGCGTGTGTTAACCTCAACAGTTGCGTGAGTCTGCATTCCGTTATACACTGAACGTTTAGCGCACCGCATACCGGAAACGTTTCGGAAGCGTAATGTTCATTTGTTTATTTTTTTATTCGCTCCAGGAAGAGTATTGAAGGCGCATGTCATATTAGTAGTCATGGCTACAGCAGTTTCATGCGAATTCAAGGAGCCGTTTGACAAATGATAGGTGCTAAATCGTCCACAAAAGGTACGCGCTATCGCATAATTGTAATTTTATTAGACATTGGAGTGGACTTTTTTTTAATTTCGTGGTTTTTCAACAAGCTTGGACTTCTTCTTAATTTTGTGGTTTTTCAACAAGCTTTGTAAATCAAGACATATCGTCAACAAGAGGTTTTTTTTTTTTCCTGCTTTGAGATAGGCCTTTTTTTTTTCTTTTGTAAAGCCAGCTTTCCCGCGATGCAGTAATCCTCACCTAAGAAGTTGGTTACTTCTGCTGCTCCAAAAGTTGGAAGTATGGAGAAATTAGCCACCTTTAAGTGCGAACAGCGCCTTTGCGCTCAGTTTGCTTGCGAAACGAGCAAGCTGCGCAAACTCTATTAACATAATCGCGCATAATAGACAAACCCTTACATCTGCACGTGCAAGAGAGTGGCACTTTCGTATTACGAAGGTGGAGAGAGAGAGAATAAACTTTATTGAAGAATTAAAATTACGTGACTAATCCCGGGTGGAGCCCTCTTGTAGAGCCCCACTGGCCACAGCGGCTCGCCGGGCCTGGTCTAGGGTCACCAGTTGGCTCCCCAGTGCCAGCCCGGAAAGCCGTGCCTCCCAAGACCACGTTGTGAGTGTTTGTAGTGAGCGCACCAACCTAGATGCTGCATTGGCTGGCCGCTCGGTACATTGGTAGGTTATGTGTGTAAGTGTGGCTGTGTGGTTACTACACCATGGGCATACCCCTGTTGTGTATATCTGTGGAAAAATTGCGTGTAGTTTTGATATGTGGGGGTATGTGTTCGTTTGGAGGCGGCGCCAATCCCGGGCTTGTTGGCTGCTTAAGTTCGGATGTGGAGGGACGAAGGCGGACTGTTCACACCTGCAAACTATTAATAGTTTGAAAGCGACGTCACGGACGCAGCTTCTTGCAGTACTGGCTCTCCAACGTGGCGGTTTCGATGACGTCACTGCAGCGTAATGACGTAATAGTCAGCCTGTCTTCAATCTGACAATGACGCCGCCGGAACGACGTAACACTCGGCGGACGTATGACGTAATAACCTGCATCCGATGTGCCGATAACTTTAACGTGACGTCACACGCTTCGCATCCCACCACGCTGCTGCTCGAACATGGCGCTGTCAGCGCAGTGTTGCAGCTTACGCGTTGCTGAATGGGCACCGACTACCATTTTTTCAAGGCGAGTTTACTCTGCCAACACAGTGTTTGGTTCTGCGGGCAGCTGTATTCTTTCGTTACTGTGTCAAAAAAAAAAAATGCTGCATACAGACATGGCTCTGCGCAAGCATGAAGTCTAGTCAAGGCCAATACCATGTATTGTCTTGGCATTTTGGGTAATTTTCGCACATCGCACCTACCGACATCGACACTATCCTGACGTCAGGCTACATTGTCAGTTCTGAACAAAACAAACACGGAACACGCGCTCCATTCTCTCGAGCTGCACGGAATCGGTCAATGTGAGCCGTCACGTACCACGTGACGTTAATCGACCAATCTCTTGCGGCTCGAAAGAGTAGAACTCCTTTGTGCCTACTTGGAATGCGTACAAGGTCACGCCACTGTGACGCTCCAGTATGTCGCGTCGTGTTGACGTCGGGTGCTAAAGCAATCAATATGCCTTACGCTTGTGCGTAAGAATCGCCGTCACAGAGCGGTCGTAGATACGTCACAACTTGCGGGAGAATGTGGCGAGAAGTCCATACCCTATCGTGGTGTCGCGTTACAGCAGTAACCTAACCTAGCTTTTCAATAGCAATTCTGTAATTTGTTCTTCGAGGTGCACTCAAGCTTACTCTGAGGACTAAGTATGGCACTAGGGCTCAAGCTTAGCTAGCACGAGGGCAGCTAGCGAGGGAAGACGAAGTAGATAATAGAACAGCTTTACTACAAGAAATAATAGATTAGGCAGTTTGGTACACTAGCACAAACGCACGCTGAAAACGGAATATATTTTATATATTGCCCAGTATTCCTTATGTGTGCGTTTATTTATTTATTGTTTAAATTGTTCGAATTATCACTAAATTTAAAGCTACGAAATCTTTGCCAATCCCCTTGAGTGGGTATTATGTTCCGTATTCTGCAAGCGTGAAACAAACACAGACAGCTAGCCGAAGAACCTTTTTTTTATAGCAGTATTTTCACACTAATAGCAAAAGAAAAATCTCTCTTTGATCCGAAACGATAAATTATTTTCTTTTCTATATTTTAGGTATCTATTGTTATCTCAGTTACCGATTCGTAAATAATCCCTCAGGGCGGGTATTAGCCTAGAGTGTAGCGTTTACATTTACATCAACAATGAGTGCTGTACACGCCCGCAACCAGGAGCCCCCCCCCCCCCCCCCATCCCTCTAAATTTATTTATTTATTTATTTATCAATACTGTTGGCTGAAGGCCGTTACAGAGTGGTTGCGTTACAAAATATGCAATAAAAAAGGGAAAAAATGCAGTCACAATCGACGACAGACATAAAGGTACAGTACACGCAAAAGACACAATGCAGTAGTACATGTTGTGCAATCATAGAAAAGGTACAATGCAAGCAAAAAGAGCTATAGGCACCAGTAAATCGTGGTACCAACAATTTTTCCGCGGTCGCTGAAGGAATCAGCTCTTATACAATAAGAAATGATAGTTTTCTTTAGGTAAATTGAATCCGTAATGAATAGGCTATGCGTCTGCAGTCGAAGTGAAAAGTTTAGTCATGCCAGTTTCAAGTTTGCTTACATTGTCTACTGTCAGTAGTTTATGTGGCAGTGAGTTCCACTCCTGGATTGTTCTGGGAAAATATTAAGATGGCGGGGGTGTTTTACTTAGCAAAGTTAGTATAAAAATACAGTCTTCAAGGCCTTCAACGAGTGGCCCTTTCCGAAAGTAATTCCTAGCTACCGGCTTGGTGCTGTCTCTCTATCATTATTCCTTACACTTACCTTTACATTCTCTGCGCTGCCAAGGCCTGACTTTTCATTTGGACGCAAAAGTCGAACAGAAACGCGAAAGCTTTCGTGTCAGTGCCGCTTTAAAGCTGTCTCGCTATAGCGTTCCTAGACCTTGTAATGATGCGGTCCGGTAGAGCGCAACAGTGTGGTTGCACATAAAAGTTGCACAGCGAAAGAGCGCCGACGCTGACGCTGCTCTCTATAGCGGTATATTCTTGGGCTGCAGCGTCAATTCTATTGAAAGGACTCGCTTTGCGCGGTTTTTTTTTTTCTCTTGGGCATCGATGCGCAGCTTCCGTGTTCGTAGCCATAGAGTTTCCCAAAGTTCACCACAGGGGACTCTGGCGCTGCGATCGTTCAGCGACCATGGGAATGATGGGTAGTACATTTGCCTAGTCTTCGTACTTGCGGGCGGCGAATCGTACTTGTGGCTTCGTTTATTACTGGTTACGGTTTTCTTTTGAAAGAAAGAACAAACCCTTTTAAACTTAGTGACTTGATTCGAAACGGTAAGCCTAAAAGAATAAGGTTGTGAAGCGCAAACGGTGCAACATTTGCCGATTTTTGTTTTCGTGAAAAAACAGCTCCAAGCCACACGAACACACACGGAGCCAGAAGCAGGCCAGAAGTACGAAGATCAGACAAATGTGTGTACTACCCATCATTCACATGCTCGCTGAAGCGCCTTGCGTTGCAGCTCCCATAGACACTAGCGCCAGAGTTCCTCTATGTTCGTAGCGGCCATCGCAGACTTTACTATCTGGCGAAGAAAGCTTCTTCCGCGAGTCGACACGCCGCGTCTTCGCCACCGAAGGGGAAAAAAAATTATAACGGAAAGAGAAGCCTGGACGGAGCTTCACGTGAGAGCCTTAAAGTCTAACCGCTGTATTTAGAAGTGCCCCTTGACTTGAATTTGACTTGCCACCGCCTTCGATGCAACGTATTTGTATCGCGTTTGTGCTGCTGAAGGAGGTGTCTTGGCGATGACGGACCCTTCGCGCCCAGAGATATTTACCGACTCCAGGGCTGCCGCCCGGGCCTTTGCCTCGGGGGTAATCTCTAGGAAGGCTGCCGCTATTTCGAATTCCAGGGGTGTAGTAGGCCACCACACAATCACCTGGTTTCCGGCCCACATGGGCTCAGAGGTGCATCCGGCTCTTCCCAACGCCAAGGAACTTGTCCATAACCGTGCGCGAGAAATCACGTACCGCGGCGGTCCGGGCGGGTATACGGAGATTGGATTCGCGGATAACTTTAAAGATCCACTTGGCACCTTTAACGAAGTGACGTCCCATTATCGGTTGTCTAGGCGGAGGTACCCGCTTCCGCATTCCAAGCTCACTCGGCCACAGTCGTCGGTTCTTCGGATGCTACAGGCAGGTTCATTCCCATCTCGTAGCACATTCAGCCACTTTGCTGATGGCATAACTCCAGGATGCCCTAGTTGTGAGGCACGAAACTGCACACTCGCTCACATGCTCTGGCACTGCCCGGCGTTACATGGCGCAAAGTTCAGCACAGAAGAAGACTGGGAGAGGGCTCTTGAAAGTCCCGAACTCTCAGTCCAATACTCGGCAGTCCAGGAGGCCTGCGAACGGGCGGAGGGCCACGGTCTTCCAGTCCCGGCGTGGACGCGGCCAGCAACTGCGACGGACACCAGTTCTCAAGGACCAAATAAAGTTCATTTCACTCATTCACTGCTGAAGGAAATGGCAAGTCGAGGAGTATTTCTGAATACGGCCGTGAGAGTTGTATGCTGATAAAAAACGGCAAACAAAAGTTGAACGCGTCTATCATAACGTGCTCGGGGTGACCTTTTAAAGGGACACTAACTCCCGTATTCATAAACGCTCCTTGACTTGAACTTCACTTGAGAGCGCCTTCAATTCAGCTCGCTTGAAACGCGTCTGTGCGTTTGTGCTGCCTTAACAACGCCTAAAGGCAGCGCGTTCAAAACGTGTTTGTGCAGCATTGAGGTAGGTGGCTAGTCAAGTTCAAGTCAAGCAGCGTTTCTGATTACGGGGGGTAAAGAGAGAAACAATTTTTCGTGAAGTAGTAAAGTATAATTTCACAATACAGAAAACACGACGCTTGCACAAGCGAGAAAGTGTGCGAAAAAAAAAAAAATGTGAATGACGACGCCACCTTGAGATTCTCTTACCAAACACCGTGACGTAGGAAGTTTCGAAGGCGTTTGCCGAGTCCAGCGTAGCCTCCTATCGATAAAAACGAAGTACATTGTCATCCGTGGGTGCCACAGACTTAGCGTACGAAGTTTCTAGAGCCAATGCCGCGAAAACGGCAAAAAGATGCATTTTAAAATTTCTGACGTCTTGAGCGGATATTTCGGCGCGAAACTTCAGAATGAAACTTCAACTTCGATTTTCTCAACTAGCAATGAACGTATGGCAGTGAAACTTAATGGCATTAGAGTTGTCGGAGTGCAGCTTGTCGAGATAAACCAAGTCATTGCACCTCTTTGGATGTCCCTTTAATCATACGGTCAGGGTCAAACGTTCAAGGGCAGTTAGACTCACGAAACAGCTGAATGCTACCGCTGCAGTCGACGGGTAACTTCGAAAATTTATTTCCGGCCTGTTCCGAATAAACTACGAAGTCAAGAAAAGCTTGGTTAAAACGCGTTTGCTGAGAAATTCGAAGCCTTCTCACGCATAGTGGTCTGTAAACTTTTGCCGCGGACTGTACTTCATTATCACGAATGACTTCGTTGTAAAAGTGAAAATGCAAAGACCTTTAGCCGGTACCGAAAGTGGTGGCAAGTGAAGCTTGGCGTGGGCGCGTAATGGTCTTTATTTCCCTGTTTTCTTATTTTCTTTCATTCCATATCTATTTATTTATCTTCTTTTTTTCATTAATTCCTGCTCTCTTTTTTGCTTTCCTTCTGTCTCACTTTTTATTTCTCTCCTCCTTTCACTAATTCTTTGTTAATTAGGGGCGAAGTACTTCAAGGCCGCGAACAATTTCTCTCCGTACATAAGCCGCCGCCCAGCGTCTATACATACAGCAGATCTGGAAACCGAAACGTCCGGGACTGACAAAAAGGTTGTCGAAACGCTGTTAACCGGAACCAACGAAAGAAAAAAGCCTCAACATCAAAAAAACTACCTACACTTAACCGCCTATTAGTCGAATCATATACATAAGACACAACAAAAGGTTAACAATCATGAAATAAAAGGGGGTTAGCCAGAACAAAATAGAAGGTCATCATTCGTAATTCGATGCACACTGCTTCGTTTCATAATCGGCGTTAATTCATCTTGTAAGGTATGTACAACATGAAATCCTCAGGTGTTCGATCGGCTCAAAGTCATCTGTTGCTTTTAGCGGGACGGCTCAGTGCTCTCCCATAGTTCAGTACGAAGTATACTCGAAATCGTTAAACTTTTTTTTTTCTAAACATAATTTGACACACGGTGTTGTAGAAACCCGCGTAAATGAACTTTTTACTAGTGCGGCTTAGGCCCGCGGGACGTCTTTAAGCTCTCCAATAGCAGAGTAGTACTCTAAATCGCTACCCACTGTTTTCTAACCACCCCTTCATTTTATCTCTCGATCGTACTGCGGCGTAATGGTCCTTCCGGTTACTTTCCTTCATGCCGGGATTCGAACCTTCGTCCATGGGCACAGCAGTGTGACACCTCAGTTGCAACGGGCAACAACGGCGGTCGTACATTCGTATATGGAAGCCGCATTGTGGCAACGCGAAACGACGAGCGACCCTGATGAAATACCAAGTTGCCGGGCCCGAAACAGTTGGTCGACGATAAGCGAACGGCCGCCCCGGTCGAGGTTACTGCCAGCACTCAAGCCAAAGGTGTGGCAGCTTGGGCTAGTTGGTGTGACATGACGATGCTCATAGCGCGAGAACAGAACGACGACAAGGAGACAATAAGCGCGCGTGCCCTTCTTGTCTCTGTGTCGTCGTTCTGTTCTCGCGCTATAACTATCGCCAAGCCAAAGTAGCCACTTCATTTTAATCATAGCTCCATATATGCAGCCAAATAGAACGTGAGTGATATTGAGAACAGTGCTTCGACTATTTATGAATAAATAAAACAATTTTCAATGAGTAAAAACCGAAGTTGAAAAGTAGCCAGTAAATAACCGTGGCGCCAACTGAAATTTTCCGTCGTCAAACGGGTCAAAATGAGCACATTTCCCTCAATGTAGCCACCAACGACGACTCTCTCCACGATGGTCTAATGGTTTCGGTTCTCGGCGGCCGACCCGAAGGTCGCGGGGTCGAATACCGTCCGTGGCGGTCGCATTTTAGATGGAGGCAAAAAAATGTTCGAAGTCTGTGGGCGTAAGTCTAGATGCACGTTGAAGAACAATGCAGGTAGTCACGATTTCGGGAGAGCTGCTCTCCACGACGGCGTCTCTTAATCGTATCGCCGTTTTGGGACGTTAAACCCGTGACAGTTATCGTATTACGACCAGCCGGCCAATGACCGAATGAGCACCTGGGCGTAGAAAAACAAGCACACGGCCCGCGCAGCTTCGTGGAGCGCATCTCGTTACGCTCGCAGCTGACGTGGGTTTTTCGCGTATAACGCCGCCATCACCAAAATATAACTCGTAACAAGTTTAGATTGCACACACGCACGCGCACACATCCACACACACACACACACACACACACACACACACACACACACACACACACACACACACGCAGAAACACACGCAGAAACACACACACACACACACACACACACACGCAGAAACACACATCCACACACACACGCATGCGCACAAAAACACACGCACACACATCCACACATACACACACACACACATCTACACACACACACATCCACACACACACATCCACACACACACACACACGCACGCACGTGCACACAAGCACACACACAAACACACACACAAACCCACACACGCACAAACACACATCCACGCACGCCCACACGAACACACACACGCGCGCGCACACAAACACACACACGCACGCACACACAAACACAAACACGCACACACACACACACACACACACACACACACACGCACACATGGTCTTGAGAGAAGAATAAGAAGCTTCCTTTTCTGTTTCTTTTGGCGGACGTTGGCATAACGGGATGCAGCGAGAATTCAGGGGTCCCGCACGCGGTTCGAGAGTACGATTCAACTGAACTACCAACGAAAACAATAAAGAAATATAAAGAGACTTCTGAAGATTATAGAGCACGCGAAGGGTTGAGTGAGCACCCGCCTTTTTCGTGTTCCGGCTGAACAACCTCAATAACAAACGTAGAGAGGCCCGTTCGTTTACTGCAGACGCAGCAATAGTGGATGACATTTGCATGGTAGAAGAGGTGGGGTGGGAGGTATTTTCTGCTCCTACTTTCGCCTGCTGCACCGCTTTCCTGCCAAAAGCGTTATCATCGTCCTCCTAACTAGGCCCTCTAACAGGGCAGAGGCCCCTCCCACGTTCCGTCAGTCATCCCGGTCCTGTGCTCTCTGAATGCTATCTCATTGTACCGGCCAACCTACTAATCTAATCTGCCCGCCCTACTTTACGTGTTTCCCTTTCATGCGTTTAGCTTCTCTGGAAATCCAGTTAGTTACCCTTTTTGACGAGCGATTATCCTGCCTACCGGATAACCGCTACGTGCCCCGAAGAGCAAACATATTCACAACACAGCACACCAACACGCCACAGCCCCGCCGCGGTGGTCTAGTGGCTAAGGTACTCGGCTGCTGACCCGCAGGTCGCGGGATCGAATCCCGGCTGCGGCGGCTGCATTTCCGATGGAGGCGGAAATGTTGTAGGCCCGTGTACTCAGATTTGGGTGCACGTTAAAGAACCCCCAGGTGGTCGAAATTTGCGGAGCCCTCCACTACGGCGTCTCTCGTGATCATATGGTGGTTTTGAGACCTTAAACCCCACATATCAATCAATCAAGCCAACACGCCACACGAATACCTGAACACGCACAATGAGGCTCCCGAACCCACGACGTGCACATACGTCCGCACACACACACACACACACAGCACCTTAATACAAAAAAAAAATGGTACGCCCTTATGCTTCCCTTAGGTAATGTAACCTTGGCAGGATGTTTGTTTTTACAGTTCGAACTCGTTCCCGTGTGGCCTGCCGTTGCGCGTATATATATAGTGCGCGAAGCAGTAGTAACACTGTATTTCCATCCGCTTTCCTACCTGTCTTACCGTGCATCTCGAGCCGAACCAGTATTCAACCCCCTCACCCCTGAAGCCCCGCTTCCTATTTAACCGCACCATTTCCCCCAACGTTTTTCCGTTTTTCACACACCCAGGTGCCTTCGGTCGCGGTGGCGTTCACCTCGAAAAGTCGCAAGCTGTGCAGGACATACCAAACTATAACTTCGCCGGGGCGCCGACGTCTGCACCTGCGGTCATTCCTGCGGGGCCGGGTGTGCGGAAGCAGATTGGGCAAAAAGCCAAAGACAAAGACGGAGCGAGGGAAGAGGCGAAGTCGGGTCAGAATGGGGTCAACACGAGAGCAGCCGTTTTGTTCGCCTTCCGGCCGTTGCGCGGCGCTGTCGTCGCCTGCTGCTTTCGCGGTTCGTCGTCTGCCTTTCTGTAACACCGCATTACGCCGGCGTCGCAGTTGTTTCGGTGCACAGCTATACCGAGCCCGAACTACTTACTATAGGGTTTGATTCCTGCCGCAGTGGTCGTATTTTGATGGAATCGAAATGCTAGAATCTCATTAAAAGTGTGGCAGCTTGGGCTAATCGGTATGGCATGACGATAGTTATAGCGCGAGAACAAAACGACGACACAGAGACAGGAAGGTGTCCTTCGTGTCCTTCTTGTCTCTGTGTCGTCGTTTTGTTCTCGCGCTCTAACTATCGTCAGGCTTGAATCCCGCGCACTGTATATGATCTCAGCGTGTGTTCAAGACTTGCTATCGCTTGCGTTAACGTTACAACAGCATTAAAACAAAAGTCAAGTATCTATGTGGCAATACATTGTGCCGAATGTGTTTTCATCCCAAATGTCTACCAGACGTGCATCGTGCCCTGCTACTTATAGATAACCGCCTCAGCGAAACTGAAGCCTTCGCCGTCCATGTTGCTGGTCATTCGTTTATGATATCCCCAGTCACAACACTAACAAATAAACCAAGGAGGTTTTAAAGAATATATTGCTGGAGTGGAAATTCTCGCCCCCGAGTGAAGCCGTGCCAACCGTAAGATGGCGGCTGCGGCAGCCATCTTACTAGGGGCATGATGCGCTTTTGGCGTTCGGCGGTTGAGAAGGAGCGTTTCCCTCGCACGCCCAACGAGTTTAACGTGACAACCTTTTTGGGTCACATAGTGCTCAAAGTGCGTCCTTGTGTTGCTAGTTTTTTTTTTAGTAAGCTTCGAATTCAAGGCAAATTTCAACGGAGATTAGGTCACCGATACTAGTCTCTGCGGATTATTTCTTCGAAAACAATTATCTTTTAATTTATAATTAACGTATAGCCTTCAGACTAACAAATCAAAGCCACCTGTTGTTTAAGTGGGCACCACAAGAAAATAGCATGTTTCGGAGATTTTCGGAGGTCAAAAGCCGGCTTCACTTTTGCTGGCAAACAATTGCTAGAACTTCCACTTAAGCAATTTTTTTTAAACTTCCTTCAAATAAACCACCTGCGCAGTTGAGCGTTCCACGCTGTATCATGGGCATGTTCGCATGTGCAATTTCCCTCTTCTCCGTCTATGCACGCGCTGCAAAAATAAACGCTGTTGGTTGTCAGCGCTATAGCTCCTGCTTAGAATTTTCCCGTTATTGATGCATTCCGCTATTGCCCACTATGAGAATATAGTTGCGGGAGCGGGAAGTCTGGAAGCGCTTTGCCCCCTCGCCGCAAAATTTGGCAGACTCCTCTTGAGGTGGGTACTAGAAGGAAGGAAAATGGGGTAGCAAATGGAGCCTCTCTTGCTCTTGCTTGTCCGAACCTTAGACATTTTTTTTTCGTAAGACTACGGGCACCAACATGTTGGGCTGATAACACGATGATTTCTTCTTTTTTGTATGTCGCGATATCAATTTATATGGCCATAAAACGCCGTATGCGCCAGCCCAACCGCTGTCATGCTTACGTGTCCACCGCAACACTCTTCATGCAGTTGTCAAAGATACAAAGCACATTGGTTAATAGCCCAAGATGGTGGCATCCATCCGTAAAATAATCTGTATGTTTATCTAAACAGGGATACAAAACTCCTGGACGCGTTTGCGTAGGCCAGTTTATGTTGCGGCTTCCCCTTCCACTCTATGTGTACCGGGAACGAAGGTCCCTCATTTCGTGCACTGTCGTTTTTTTTTTCTTACGTAACAGGAGAAGTGGAGAAGGAGACCGGTGCGGTAAAGCATTCCCTGTAATTACGGGTGTCCGATTTCGGCATCAGGCCGCCGCCGCCGGCAGGAGTTTCGCATCGCGCGGAGATGAGTCGAGCAGATTACGCGACTCCGCTCGAAACCAATAAAAGGCGAGGCGGCTGCGGGGGAGACACCTGGACCAATGGCAGGGAAGCGGCATCGTGCGGCCGTTAAAAAAAAAGTGAAAGAGATGCAGGGAGGAAGAACGCGGCCAAATGACGTGACGTAACGGAGGCATGGAACGCAGCTGCTGTGAAATCTTTCGGACAGTGAAGCAGTAAGGGCGATGACATTCGGCTCAATGGATGTCGACCCAGAGGATGACCCATTAACCATACCTTAGCATCGCCATACGATCATTTCTGACATCATCATCATCATCATCATCATCATCATCATCATCATCATCATCATCATCATCATCATCATCATCATCATCACGTTCATCATCATGATCATCAGCATCATCATCATCTCGTCTTGAGAGGATACATCATACAGCCAACATTCGGTAGTACGAAGCCACAATAAAATCCATAAATATTTTTCAGCAACTAAAGGAAGTGAACGCTTCTGGCTTCGTGCTATAAACAGTGCTGTTGTGAAGGCTGGGCTGCGCTGAACGGAAACTTTTCTATAAATACGCTACAGGGAACGATGGCGCCAGTGTCTATATGGGAGTTCATTGCAATGCATGTCACTTCAGGCAGCGCGCGAATGATGCGTAGTGCGCGAATTTGTTTAAACTTCGCTATTTCGGCTCCGTTTCGCTTTTGTGACCTGGAGCCACAATACGAAGTATGGCAAACGTTAAGCGGTTGGAACTGCTGATGTTTGCTGCTGAAGCGCAAAAAGGTATACAGGGGAGTGAGGGAACTACGAGGACGAACGCACTGCTGAGCCACCTTGGCCTTTACGGGGTCGCCAATGAAAATACACTCACGGAGCTCTCAGCGATGCATTCTTTCATGCGAAGCTATCCTAAAGCACATCAGCAAACAATGCCACAACTGCGTTCGAAGCACTTGTTGCTCCGAACGCACGCAGCGCCAGAGTTCCTTCTATAGTGTACATTGTAGGAAACTATATGACGTCAACAAGTGCGCTTTCAATAAAATATTACTGCGCGCCCAGCCCCGCGAAGTCTCGGCGAATCTCACTTCTTGCGTGATACGGACGCAAAAAAGTCGCGTGTTTGGGCGACACTGCACGTTTCCTGGAGCGTTCGCCCGAACATTCTGCGTGCGTGAGGCTCCTTATTAAGTTTAAATACGCAGCACTTTATCGGGCCGGGTCGTAGTACGCACCGAGTTTCCTAGAGGAGAATCTGGCGCTGCAATCGTTCAGCGACCACGGCAATGATATGTGGGGTTTAACGTCCCAAAACCACTATATGATTATGAGAGACGCCGTAGTGGAGGACTCCGGAAATTTAGACCACCTGGGGTTCTTTAACGTGCACCCAAATCTGAGCACACGGGCCTAAAACATTTCCGCCTCCAACGGAAATGTAGCCGCCGCAGCCGGGATTCGAACCCGCGCCCTGCGGGTCAGCATCCGAGTACCTTAGCCACAATAGACCACCGCGGCGGGGCTACCACGGCAATGATGCGCAGTACACGAATTTGCCTACTCTTCGCACTCGCGGGCCTCGCGAGTCGCGCCTGTGGCTCCGTCTATTGCAGCGTTTCGGTTTTTTTTTGTTTCGAATAAAATAACAAAACCGTTTCGAAACTTCCCGACCCCATTAGAATTGGTGAACCTGAAAGATTCAGGGTGGTGAAGCGTAACTGATAAACTGTCGCTGATTGTTGCTAGGTGACAAAGCAACTTCACAAGCCATGCGAAGCCGAAACGGATCCTAAAGTATATGCGAAGATTATACGCAAATCCGTCGTGTACTACTCATAATTTCCGTGCTCGCTGAAGCGCGTTGCAGCTTCCATAGACACTAGCGCCAGACTTTTCCTCTAGCGTATTTATAGGAAACTCTACGGTTGTATGCTGTGATCGCTTGCCGAAAAGCAGGCGAACCCTATAGTATAAATATAGAAGAAAAGAAGGCCGGAAGCGAGCGCGAAAAATAAAAAAAAAAACCCCTTCGCACCGTCCACCTCCGCAATTCCTTCTGGCTTCACACGTACCGCTGTAGTGCAAGCTGCCTTAAATTTTTTTTTTTTGTTTGCCTTCATGCGAAACGTCACCTCGCAGCTCTTTGGGAGTTCCCACGCTGGCTGAAGCGCCGCGCGTTGCAGCTCAATCGTCGCTTCAAGACATCAACATATTCCCACTCATTCCTGCCTAAAACTTGCAAGGATTGGAACCACCTCCCACAATCAGTTGCATCCATCACCTCGCCTTGCAGTTTTAAAACATCGCTCGATAACATACTTGGTGTTGGAAATGTAAACGTTTGATTTTTGTTAGTTTTCTTGTATAATTTACTGGCTGTATAACATAGTTGCAGTTGATAATAGTTGCTTTCCAGTGTTTAATAATGTTCTAGTGTCTTGTCTATGTATTCTTTTCTTTAACATTGTTCGTCAGTGCCCGCTCCCCTCTGCAATGCTGTAAAGCCCTGAGGGTACGATAAATGAAATGAAATGAAGTTAGCTGCGGCCACGTGCAGGACCACGTGCAGGACCACGTGCGTTTTTTCGTATTGTATCGCTGTGGAGAGATCAATGTTTATATAGCCTCGGATACTCGATGTTTATTAAGTACCAGTGCCAAATTCGGGACGTTAAATCCCACATATCAATCGACCGCTGCCAAGAGAGAGAGAAGAGAGAGTGAAAGAGGAAAAAAAAAAAGCTTACACGAAATGACCGATGCGCAGGTAAAAAAATAAAGACACATAGCACTGAACTAATGCTATTGAACAGTTTGCTTGCTGAAGTTCACACTGTAATAAACAGCCCACACGCACGCATCTCTAAACCTGCCTGCCCACAGTATATGAACTAATACAATATTCCGTATATCACAACACCTAGCTTTGCATGACAGGCGCTTATCCAGTCCGTCGTGCGCTAGGAAGTCTTTTCAGGAATGTAGCTCAATGAAACTTGTTGTTGGACTAGTTGGTTATTCGTCATATTGTGAGAATTTAGCGCAACATTAACCCTCGCAAACATTCACACAAGCACTTACACGTCCACCCGAGTAAGACACACGACACGCTGCGCTCCCTACCAACTGTTTATTGCTCCGATATGACCTTCATATTTGCATTTGCACATTCATCTGTACATATATAAGAACTTTAAACATATAAGAACTTTACTAGCAATAGAATAAAATTAAGGGCACGGCAATGACGTCTGTTTTGTCGTCATCGTTAGAGTATGTCTAAGAAGGAAATGTTCTGTTGAGTGTTATTGACGTTTGTGAAAATAGTTTATTTCTAAACGGGACGGTTTTATGCTCTCCCACAGTAGGGTGCATCGTACCGGAAATCGGTAACAACTTTTTCTAAACACATAAGAAGGTCATATTGGAGCAATAAACAGCTGGTAGTGTTGTGTGTCCTGTGTGTAACTCGGGTGGATGTGTGAGTGTTTGTGTGATTGTTTGCGCGAATCAAGGTCGCGCTAAATTCTCACAATTTTCGGGAATATGTTCGCCTTTTTGTGGAGATGCATTTTCAGGCCACGGTCCAAGCGATTCCAGCAATGCCACTCCTCTACCTTCTAACAATCTTCACCTGGCGTCTTGAACCGGCCGGTTACGATATAGGTGGCAGCAGGAGAGCTCGCAGAGAGAGAAACGAAAAAGAAAAGGAAGGCAGGGAGGTTAACCAGATGCTAGTATACGGTATGCTACCCTACACTGGGGTTGGGGAATAGGGGGTTGAAAGAGAAAGGGAGAATAAAACATAAATAAGAAGGAAGGAAGGAAAAACTTTATTTGCAAGGGTTTGGGACAGGGGTCATGAGCTTGATGGGTGGGGCCCCAAGTCCAGGGCTCCACTGGCTGCCGCCGTCTGTCTGACGTGCCGCAGAAGTGCAAGCTGCACCTCTGGGTCAGAGCTGGCGAGCTGTGCCTCCCATTGCTCGAAAGTAATACAAAGCTTGTACTGACATAAATAAGAGAAAAACACTGACACACACGCACACACAAAATCAGTCCACTCAGAGGCGTTCCAACACGCCAGTAGTTCGTAAGGAGCCCAGTAGCGCTTGCACGGCTTTCTTCTGACAAGTTTCATATATCGTGCATATGCTTCAGAGGCCGTTGACGTAAATAAGGACGCAGGGGGCTCATGGGGGGGGGGGGGGGGGGTCATGTGCCTTCTTGTGTTCAGGCGGGGAGGGGGTGCACCTCTTGGAACAGTTCCCCCCCCCCCTCTTCTTGAGATCTAGCTTTAGAAAATTATCAATTTGAATGATTTGATGATTAGGTGTGGCGTATTCAATTTTTTTTTCTTTTTCAAAGGCTGATTATGTTTCACTGTGTACTTGTGTGTAATACCACTCAGATGAGTGGATGAGTGGGACTATAAAAATCACACATGTCGATCGACCGGTTAGAGGAAGACTGATGAAACAATGCAATTGCTAGAGCTGATGCCATGCTGGTGTTTTCTTCATTTTTATTTCAGGGCATGATTTAATTGTGTAAACAAAATATACCTAAATAAAAAGAGCAACAATCCCCAAACGTTCAAAATCCGTGTCGTTACTCCTTAGAAGGAGCACTGACACAAAACTTTCGCACCTTGCTTTTTTTTTTCTTGCAATGGGTAGCTTATGATTCAGTTATCACGGCTGGAAAACTCGTTCGCGCCAGTGGGCGATGGTTATTTACCCAGAGACGCTTTCATAGCGCCCAGTCTCAGTTTTGGTTTTCAAAGAGCGCCGAGCTAGACAGCGGCAGCTCCGGGGGCAAGGTAAACACAGCTGGTCACGTGACCACGCAAAACTGTGACGTGGGCGCGGCGCGCGAGAGCTTGCGAGAACGGGCGCTGCACTGACAGCCAGCACAGCCAGCGCATTCAAAGCCGCGGGCACGGAGGAGGAAATTGCAGGTAGTGCAAGCACGTGCCAGCAACTAGTCAACACAAACTCGTGACGTAGGTTTGTTTACATTGCCCCCGCGGTGAAGTCATTGCCCCCGCGGTGAGTGGGCACGGCGGCGTCGTAAAGATGCAGCCTTCAAACCCGTTCCTGTTTATCCCGCAGATTGGAACCCTGCTGCTTCTTCTAGGCCTTTCTGCAGCATGTGCGGAGCGACAACCAATGCTTCGACCTACTTTCAACGGCGATATGGATCTGCTGATAAACCCAGCCTCAACTGACGAACGCTACCGGTCCTTCAACGATGGCGCTGGTGTTACATCGTCAGAGCCTCTGGGATCACCGATGACGTCACCATGTAACGATCCTTTAAAAGACAGCGCTTACGGCACAATCGGCAGTGGGCACGGCGGCGTCGTAAAGATGCAGCCTTCAAACCCGTTCCTGTTTATCCCGCAGATTGGAACCCTGCTGCTTCTTCTAGGCCTTTCTGCAGCATGTGCGGAGCGACAACCAATGCTTCGACCTACTTTCAACGGCGATATGGATCTGCTGATAAACCCAGCCTCAACTGACGAACGCTACCGGTCCTTCAACGATGGCGCTGGTGTTACATCGTCAGAGCCTCTGGGATCACCGATGACGTCACCATGTAACGATCCTTTAAAAGACAGCGCTTACGGCACAATCGGCAGTGGGCACGGCGGCGTCGTAAAGATGCAGCCTTCAAACCCGTTCCTGTTTATCCCGCAGGTGAGCAGACGCTATGACAAGTCTTTTCGCAGTAACGATGTCTGCCTAATTCTGCTGCCGTGCCCACGGTCGCTTCGTGAAGCCTTTTGTAAACTGATTGTTTCCTTGCGCTTGTTGCTACTGTTGAGCGGAGATGTTGAGTTGAACCCAGGCCCTGCACTAGACGCCATAGCCGAACAGCTAAAGCAAATTGCAGGAGACATACAAGATATTAAGAAAGAAAAATCCGCAACAAACACCAGACTTGACGCGATTGACAAAAAACTTGAAAAGATAACTGGCCTTGAAAAACAGGTCACTGAGTGCAATAAACGAATATCTAACTTAGAAAAAAACCTAAAGGCTATGCAAATGAAAGTGGATGATCTAGAAAACCGGAGCCGTCGGTCCAACCTTGTCATTTACGGTGCTGAAGAACAACAAAATGAATCGCCAGACATGCTTGTCGAGTTGGTCGAAAAGAAGATTTTAGATGGTGTGCTACAGATAAAAACCAAGGGAATCGAAATAATCCACCGTCTAGGAAAAAAGAAGCCAGTTGGTATATCTAGACCCAGACCCATTATTCTAAGACTACTCGATCATCGAGACAAAGTTTCAATCCTCAGACAGTGTTCAAAGCTGAAGGGCTCAGGTTTCTCTATCAGTGAAGACTTTTCTCGTAATACTCGGGACATTAGAAAGAAACTGTGGGATCGAACGAAAGAACACCGGGACAGGCAAGAAAGGGTGTCACTGGTGCGCGATAAAGTGCGAATCAACGGTCAACTTTTTGCTTGGGATAGTGAACGAGAAGATATATATGCAGTGAAAAAAAACGAAGTTGGCATAGAAAAAAGAGTCACTCGAAGTCGACAGAAGTAACCCTGTTGAATGTGAACGCACGTAGTCTTGTAAATAAAGTAGATCAATTCGAAGCTCTCCTTCTAGAAATTAAACCTGACATAGTTGCTGTCACGGAAACATGGCTGTACCCGGACATCCTAGACCATGAGGTCACGCCGCCAGGTTATGTGATTGTGCGCAAAGATAGAGAGACTAGAGGAGGGGGCGTGGCACTTTTTTTCAAGAAGGAATTGCGCTACTCTGTCTTACCGGGCAACCCTAGCATTGAAGCGGTATGGTGCAAAGTGCAGCTGCAAAGGGGCTGTGTATTTGTTGGAGTTATTTACCGACCACCTAATGCTGAGACAAGTTATCTGGAACTTCTTCTGGATTATATGCACGATCACGTGACGGGTGGTATGATCATCATGGCTGGAGATCTCAATCTGCCTGAAATAGAATGGTCATCAAAAAAAGTGCGAAGTGCTGCAAATGACGTCATATTAGATATGTTGTTCAATTTTAACCTCGAACAACTGGTGCGCGTCCCCACACGTGTACAGGGCGTATCCAGCTCTATTCTAGATGTTGTGCTCGTTAGTGATCATTTTCCAGAAGACCAGGCGCGCATCGAAATCTTAGACGGAATATCTGATCACAACTCAGTCCTATGCACACTGCCTCTATCTGGTCTTTCTAGAATCCATAGCCCCGATAGACACGTTCTTGCCTTTAACAGAGCAGACGACGCTGCAATAATAACATATCTTAATCACGAATTCCTTGCCTTCTATGATCTTTGCATGGACAAAAATTTATCAATGGATCACATATGGTTACAATTCAAGGCACGTGTCATTCATTGCATTGAGAACTTTGTCCCCACACAGCGAAAAATTACAAGAAAGCATAATGCCTGGATCACACGTGACATAATTCATATAAAACGTAAAATCAGTAGGCTGAGGAAAGCTAGGAGGTCTAGCTCACGAGCTGGCTACACCGCTCAGATCGCCACTTTATCAAGAACACTGAAAAGCAAAGTACGCTCTTCAAAAATTCACTATTTTGGTACCACGCTAGCAAAATTCATCAAAACCTCGCCAGGAAAATTTTGGCGCTATGTAAGTGGCAAACACAGTGGCCAAAACGCCTCCCCCTCGATAGACACTAAAGATAAGGCAGACAATTTCAACCGCTACTTTCAGTCCGTCTTTACGATCGATAATGGGCTAGTGCATCATCCCGAGATTAGGCCACCCACTGACAAGAAGTTATCTAAAACTCCGGAAATAACTGAAAGCGGTATACTAAATCTGCTGTTAAACCTCGATGATAAAAAAAGTTGTGGTCCAGATGGGATACCGAACGCTTTTCTCAAACGGTATGCGGAACCGGTTAGTAAGTACCTGCGCTTACTATTTACAAAATCTATTCAAGATTCGCAGATTCCCTCTGAATGGAAACTTGCAAAAATAATCCCTGTGCATAAATCTGGGGACAAATCGACTCCATCAAACTACAGGCCCATTTCCTTAACTTGCACTAGCTGTAAGCTACTCGAGCACATTATCCTTAAATTCATTACAAAGTTTGTCGAAGAAAATAACCTATTACACCCCAACCAACACGGTTTTCGGAGAGGCCTATCGACCGTAACGCAACTAGCTGAAACAATTCACGATCTGGCCGAAGCCATTAATCAACACTCCCAAATTGATATAATCTTTATGGATTTTTCAAAAGCGTTCGACCGGGTTTCCCATGAAAAGCTAGTTTTCCAGCTGGTTTGCAAACTCGGGGATGGGCCAGTGACCCGTTGGATATCCAACTATTTGTCCGGTCGCCAACAATTTGTACACTGCAGTGATCACGTCTCTGACACATTAAACGTTACGTCCGGTGTTCCTCAGGGATCCGTCTTGGCACCGATATTATTTCTTCTATTCATAAACGATCTAACAGTCAACATTAACGCAAACATAAGGCTTTTTGCAGACGACTGCATATTGTACAAACAGGTTAAAAGCTCCAGAGACCAAACTGAACTGAACGATGCCCTGAACGACGTTGTACGATGGTGTTCTAACTGGCAAATGGTGATTAATTCTGATAAAACAGTCGCCATGCAAGTAACAAAAAAGAAATCACGTCTACCTTTCCATTACGGTTACAACAGCATCGTGCTACGAAATGTAAGCCAGTATAAATATCTTGGTGTGACTATAACTTCCGATCTCAGTTGGACAGTACACCTAGAAGACATAGCCGAGAAAGCCTTAAAAAAATTATTCTTCCTTAAGCGGACGCTGCGCCACGCTGACCGCGACACTAAGCTTCTAGCATACGTCACACTTGTCAGACCAATCTTGGAGTATGCGAGCATAATCTGGTTTCCATTCACGGATAGTGGTATCAGCACGCTTGAAAGAGTGCAGCGCAAAGCGATTAGATTTATTTTTAACCGGTATCGTCGCCTCGACTCCCCAACACAATTACTACGCCACGCAGATTTGCCGACACTCGAAAGTCGAGCAAAAATTCATCGCCTAAAGTTCTTATACCTGTTATTGCACAACTGTCTTAAAATAGACCACGCTAAATACGTGAAAACCAAGACAACAAGGCAAACACGTCACACACATGATCACACACTCCAAGAGTACTCTTGCAACAATAACACATTCTATTATTCTTTTTTTCCTAGATGCATTCGAGAATGGAATGCTCTTGACCGACTTATAGCCGAACAGCGTACAGTTGATGACTTTCTAGCAATGTTGCAAAATACACATAGCACTTAATCATAACGCTGATTACATAGTATGTATTGTATTTCCATTTCCTTGTGTACTTCCTTGAATTGACTTGCTTGCCAACATTTGTATTTGCACCAACTTTTACAGCTATGATTTATTATCCTTCTTTTCTTTTCTACGGGTGTAAAATATGTTTAATGCGCCCACTACCACTTTAACTCGTACATGCAGCCTCCTTAATTTGAACTTGTTGAGAAAGGCTGCTCGGTCCAAAATTGATTGTTACTATTGATGTGAATGTTTTCTGTTTTTCTTTTGTTCCCCTTCGCTCCCACTCCTGTAATAACCCTGCAAAGGGTTAACAGTATGTGAAAATAAAATAAAATAAAATAAATAAAAAAGTCGATGTCGCGAGTGCCTCCACATTTAGTTCAGTCGGGTGGCGCGCACATTAAGATTGATGTTAAATATGTTCCAGGCTATAGTTGTCCTTGATATCTCGAAGATGTTGTGTACGTCACCAAATAAATCTATCTCGCTCATTATATTGCCTTCGAAATATTTTTGTCGGTGCTCTTTTAAGGCCGCGTTTTCACGACGTAGAAATTGTCGGACGGCGAAGCTGGAAACGTGCTAGTGTGCGTCATAGGCTAGTGAGGTCACGTGCATCATCATCATTATAATTTGAATGAGCAACAACGTCATGATGTCAAACTCTATCAACATCATTATGTTTCATTCTCTATTTACTTTCCCCTCTGGCCACGTGACTTGCGTGCCGCCTATTACCACCACTGCTACTACAACCACCGAATACAACAACTGCTACGACGACCGAGGCTTAAACTACGACGTATACAACTGTTACTACTTACTTATGCTACTACTGCTAATACTCATTACTACTTTTCCTAGTTACCATAACTTACTGATATCAGTTATTACCTCTTCATGTGCTACTATTATTACTTATGCTGCTACTACTTGTCACTGCTTCTATTTACTACTTCTACATACTTATACTAGCCGACCTCTCGGTCCTCTGATAAATTTTCTCTATCTCTCTCTGCTTTTCTACTACTTACTGCTATTACCTATTACTACTGCTACTTACTACTACCTACTAATAATACTACTTCTAATTTATAGTGCTACTACTTCATACTGCAAGTGCTAATACTACTACTGCTTACTGTTACTCGCTACTACAACCACTAGTGCTTCTGGTACTACTACTACTACTACTACTACTACTACTACTACTACTACTACTACTACTGTACTGTACTGCTACTACAAGGACGACGATAGCCCAAGATAACACCACTTCGCTGTAAAAACAGAAGTACGTGGGAACAACATGCAATACGTTACATGTTACTTCAATTATATAATGATATGTTAAAGCACTAGAATGCCCCTGTATGTATATATGGGTGTATGTGTGGCTGTGTGTTTGTATAATAGTGAAAAAGTACAGGAGTATATATATATATATATATATATATATATATATATATATATATATATATATATATATATATATATATATATATATATATATATATATATATATATATATATAAGGGAAAGAAGTGTATACCTAAGGGCTCGTTTTTCCGTGTTTTAACACAATATTAATGAGATCTAGCAGACAGTAATGCCAAGGAATGTACAGGGGAAGTTATTAGAACCAATGGAATGTAAATAGGAAGAAAGAAAAGTGGATGAGAAAATAACCAGCCGTGAGCAGGTTCACGGCTGGTTATTTTCTCATCCACTTTTCTTTCTTCCCATTTACATTCCATTGGTTCTAATAACTTCCCCTGTACATTCCTTGGCATTACTGTCTGCTAGATCTCATATATATATATATATATATATATATATATATATATATATATATATATATATATATATATGTGTGTGTGTGTGTGTGTGTGTGTGTGTGTGTGTAATATTGCCTCACTGCCAAATACAAAGGGTGGTAGGCTAGTCAAGCTGTGTGATGACAGCTTTTTTCTAAAATCCCACATCCGTATTTCACAAAGATGGCAAACAAAGTATTATATTATCTTATATATAAAATAAAAGTAATAATTGCCGACACGATGAAGTCTATTAGACAGAGCATTGCGCGATTGTGACGTAAAGGCTTGGCGCCTACTGTTCTCCCCCGCGCTTTGATTCCGAAGGGCGATTTCAATAAAGAACACTAAGCGTATAGTCAAAAAGAAAAAAAGAATAAACAACGAGAGAAATAGCCAATAATCTTTTTTCCACACTGGTTCTGAAATAACGTCGCTTTCGTTTCATCTCCCTCCGCCTTTTCTTTACTCTTTATCTCTGTCGATGTGATCAGTGCCTTGTTAGCGCCCCCTAGTGATGTGTGACGGCGAATCCGATGCGTTATAGGCGCCTATCAATGTCCAGTAAGGAGCCACTTATTGACGGCGTATTGTTAAGTAGACATGCACACGCTTTCGAGATGCCCGCCTGGCGGGCGTTCAGAACGAGCTCATTCTTTGTTGCCGCCGATCTCGTGCCTCGATAAGGCTATGGGTTTTTTTTTGTTTCCTTTGTTCGTTTGTTGGTTGGTTGGTTGATACGACGGTCGGTTGGTTGGATTCTTCCTGTACTTTTTTCTTTTTTTTTCTTTCGCCGCCTCGATAAGGCTATTAGTTTTTGTTTCCTTTGTTCGTTTGTTGGTTGGTTGGTTGATTCGACGGTTGGTTGGTTAGGTTTTTTCTGTCCTTTTTTTCTTTCGCACTTTCACAGGTTCGTGCCCCGTATATAGCTTCCTCCACTTCGCGTCGCTTCAACTTCCATTCACGACTTCCTAGCAGAATGAATACGTATTCGCGTTTATCTATGTACCTATATACGAGGGCATTCCTCTAATGTTCGCTTATGGCAACAGGCAGCCTGTTATTAAGGCAGGCAAACAGTATGAAAAAAAAAACAAAACAAATGGAGGGGGTGAGAGATAAAAACGCCGTGTCCAGTGGACGCCCGCCCTCCGCGATGCACGACGCTCGCCTTCGTATTTTTTGTTTGTTTCGTTACATTTTTATGACGTTGTTTGCGGCGCTTATACGTGTCTTGTCTCGGCTATTTGCTCCGGAACCAAGCCGGGCGGCTCTCGGGCCTCCGAAAGGAAAGAAAAATAGGCGCTTAATCGTGAGATCGTGGTCATTCACGGTCGTATAACAGCGCCTACACGAATCCCTGGTTATTGCCTTACTTGTTTGTTTGCCTTTGCCTTTGCCTTTGTGTGTGTGTGTGTGTGTGCGTGTGTGTGTGTGTGTGTGTGTGTGTGTGTGAGAGAGAGAGAGAGAGAGAGAGAGAGAGAGAGAGAGAGAGAGAGAGAGAGAGAGAGAGAGAGAGAGAGACGTGGGCGGCTGGTGTGCTTACTTACCATTATCATTTTCACACCGGGAGGCTTATGCTGGGCTTGTGATGCCCTACCGTGTTCTCGTGCCTCATATTGTGGGTCTGCGCGCGTGTTTTGCGTGTTGTGTGTCTCTATACGAATGCGCTCGTGATGTGGTGTGTGTGACGTTAGGTGCATGTCTTGCACGTTCTTTATTCGTGTGTTTGTGCGTTGAACGTGTGTTTGTATGCTAGTTCGGTGTGTGTGGTATGCGTTTGTGAGGTGTTGTATGTGTTGCAGGTGTGTTTGAGGTCTGAGAAGACGCGTCGATATACTCAGGTTCGCTTTGAATGCGTGTTTGTGAGTTGTGCTGCATGTATGTGTTGCGCCTGTGCGTCTGTGTTTAAGGATTGTGCGACCGTGGACGAAAATATTCATTACGTCATCACCAAGTCTTCGAGTTCTGTACTTTGGAACGCGGCATTAACCTGCACGTATGCATTCTTCGATTTTCTCATTGATCGAACAGCAAGTTGCAGTTTAATTTTCATAATTCCTAAAGGAATATATTGTTTTCTATGTTTGTGTGCTTGTTTGGCAGATACATACAACATAGTTCACAAATTTGCGACTTGAAGATAAGTTATGATCGCTATGACTATGGAAAACGTTGTCCTGTTACACATTCAACGTTACGTACCCTAATCGGCTCAAGGATTGTCATTTGGTCCTTTGTCACCAATATGGAGATTGGATTGATGTATGAATAATGATCTGCCTTTTTCCTCTGGCGGTAGCTGAGGCCAATTAGCCGTAACTATAGCAGCGCATATTACACATATCCAAATACTAACTTTATTTTACTCCGGTCTTAATTTTAGCCGCAAACCTGACAACCTCCGCTAGGTTTTCTCTATTTGGTTCAAGTACTTATTTTTGCCTTCGCTTACAATAGACAGCAATGATTTCATAAACTGGGCCCCATTGCCTCGAACCAGTGGCGTAGCCAGGGGGTGCCACACAGGGCCCGTGCCCCCACCTCCCTGAATTTTTTTTTTCGCCAAGGCGTAGGTTGTGACGCGGTCAGAGACGTGGTCCAGCACGTGCTTAGCATCCTGGAACGTCAGCGGCCGAAAGCGGCGCCCCCACGGGTTTGACGCGAGTAGGTTGCTGCTCCGGGACGTCCGAGCACGCTAGTGTCTCGCTTTAATCCCCCTACCCCTTCCCCCTTTATGCCGGATCGTCAATAAAGTTGTTTCACTCACTTCGCCAAGGCGTACAGAGCGAAAAGACAATTTCATGGGCTTCCCTTCTCCAAAAAGTAAGGAGGTGCCTCTGCAACGAAAACAAAAAAAAAAAAAAAATCTTTTTACGCCCCTGCCTTGGCCTGTAGGGTAAAAAAAAAAAAGCCCTTTACATGAAAGCATCAGACGCTCAGCCGTAGGATCCTCCACTCCACACGTACCGCATAGCGTCTTTATCTCTTTGTATAGTTGGCTCGCTACTTCTTAGTACGAGATGTACTCCAGTCGCTCACGTTCATAAAGCAGAATTATGGTACGCACCACATGCGATGGGTGGGCCGGCTGGTGAACCCCTCCAGTACTAATTAAAGAGCGCCTGTCACTGTCTTTCTCCCCTGCATCGTCATTACGTCCTTATAAGTATTGGCATACAAAGACTGCTACAAAAGTCGGGGGACTCTTAGGTGCAAAAAGGCAAAAGAAAAAAAAAAAAAACTCCGGCATTTTGATGGAAAGGTCACGTGCACTCTTTGATCTCGCGAGTAACCTTCTAATTGCCAGCGTTACTATCCTGCGTTTCGACGCCTCTTATTCGTTCGTTCGTTTTTTATGAAATTTGCATCTCTCTGATTGATTTGTGGGGTTTAACGTCCCAAAACCACCATATGATTATGAGAGACGCCGTAGTGGAGGGCTCCGGAAATTTTGACCACCTGGGGTTCTTTAACGTGCACCCAAATCTGAGCACACGGGCCTCGACATTTCCGCCTCCATCGGAAATGCAGCCGCCGCAGCCGGGATTTGAACCCGCGACCTGCGGGTCAGCAGCCGAGTACCTTAGCCACTAGACCACCGCGGCGGGGCAATTTGCATCTCTCTCTTCTTTTCCTATTCTCAAGGGTGGTGCACAAAGAAAAAAAAAAGATCGTACAATAGAAAGAAAACTAAACACAACGCACCACAGTAACCAACTCGCACTGCAATCCGTGCTCTTTTTTTTTTCTTTCTTATTCGTTGTCGTTTCATCCGCGTTCACCGCGGACGATCACGATACTGGACTCCACCCTTTCAGGAATTCGCCCCGGCGTGAAAGATCCTTTCGGTGACCGTGCGACGAGGAATGTGCCTGGGAACGCGTCTGATGGAAATCGAAGCGCGCGCGCGCGTGGAAGCCGCCCACGTCCACCAGAGGGCGAGCGAGTCGCTCGCGTGACGCGCGCGCCGCCACCGCCCCGTACAGCGCGCATGCGCGCTGGAGGGCGCCAGCCGATTAGGCACGCGTCATTGCCGAAGCGCGCGCTTGCGCATTGGACCATAGCTCGCATAAGGTGTGCGTCGGTCGTGCGATATGCGCATTGGGCTTGGAACATGGGCCGTGCGTAATCGCTTACACTTCCCCCTTTACTCTCGGCCTTCTCTCTCACTGAATACGGTTCGCTTAGTTCATTTCGGGCCTTAATTGTACCTACATACCGGCTGCGGTAACCGGCAAGCTCGTCTATCCAGGGGAGACGCCCTATTGTTGTTGTGTGTGGCTCTTACGAAACTTCGGTTGGTGTGTATGTGGAAAGGCGGTGTCTTTGTCATCCATGCGCAGAATGGTGGGTCGGTCCACGCGAATAGATGAGATAATGACGTAACCCGAGCTTCGATATTGCCGGTGGGGTGAGCGAGGTATGCATTGAAGCAGTTGCTCGCTCCCGTCATGAGAACGATGGTATGCGTGTGTCTGCGACGCTTGCGTTGGCTGGCCTTCATAATCTATTTGCGAAATATTTTCGTTCATTTGTTATACGCGTTTGGAGGTATGTTTCCTTGTATATAGTACAGTCTGGCTTTTTTTCAGGGGGGGGGGGGGGGATTGTTGAAGGCCTTGAGAAACCGCAGTTTTATTATTCACTCCCGTTAAAGCAGACCTACCATCCGTATTTCGTACGTGATTGGGGGAAGGGGGGGTCTAGGGCATCCAAAGGGCCAATGTGGGCTAGAAGTGTGATCCGATTTAACAAAAGCGCATGTTCACAACGGCGACTGATGAAATCGTGTGGTCAACAGGTGTTCTACAGTGTTCAGGCGCACCAAATTGCAAATTGCCCGGTCGCAGGCGGTCCCTTCTCTACGGGAAGCGACTCTCATGAATAACTACCTTACAGCATGATTTTACGGTTCTTCTATTGACACGTTCAAGCTACCAGCCAATGCTTTTATGGCTTTCTGAGTTTCATATCGACACTGGCCTGTTGTGACAAAACTGATATTTCTTATGTACCAATTCCACACTTATTCGGGCACATTTGGTATTCTTTATCGGTGTTGTTACTATACCATACTAGTATAGTTTCTAGTAGACTTTATTTTATATCACAGATATCTTTTGCGTAATCCCGCAAGGTGGCCGGGGCCTATATACGAAAAAAAAAAGTTTCCTTCGTTTTAAATGCATATTGATTTCTCCGTGACTGCGAAATTGCGCGAAAAAGAGACGGAACCAAGCGATGATACCATCGTGTCCATCGCTTGGGTTTGTATGGTTTCTTTAGGCGTGCTCGTTTTTTTTTTTTTTTTTTTTTGCGCGGCTTCGCAGTCACGGAGCCATACCGATAAACTCAGTCCCATGCCCTTTCAAAGTAATGTGGAATCCTCAGAAAGGAATTAAGGTTCGTGGCTTCACCTCACAATCGGGTGGTTCATACTGGTGCATTTCACAGCGCGCGAACAAAGGAAAAGAATAAGAGAGAGTAGAAAATCGCGCTGCTCTTCTCCGCTCTCTTCATTCCCCCCGGTGTCCAGCGCTATTTTCTACTCTGTCCCTTCTTTTCTATATTCGAGCACAGCGAAATTCGCCATCACAAACCACAACCAACTATAATAGCCCTAGCTACTGCACTTATAGTCGCGTGGTTGTCAGTCATCCATTTCACGCTTCATACTGTGGATAAAATATTCGTGATTTCAAGCGGTGGCTAACATATATGTTCAACTTCCGAATTTTCTAATCACTACATCTCTTCAAGTTTTCTTATCGCCTCGTTACACCGTAAGTGATAGCGCAAACCGCGCCGGAAGACCAAGAACCTTCGAGGTAATCTTAGAGGTAACCTTCGAGGTAATCTTCGAGGTAACCTTCCGACGCGATTACGCGCACAACTTCTACTAGAACTTGCATGGTCATTGATGATAACGCTAGAATATTGGACGGCACATGCATAAACGCCCGACGCACTTCACCGCTTGTCAGATTATCTATGACCGCGACACCCTGTACGACGCTATCGTTGTTAGTGAGCTTGTTGTGATATGACTTTACGTTTACCGTCCACAGATTCAGGCAAATAAACGGTTTCATCTCGGACATAGAGACTCCTGCCCTCTTCTATACGTCGCCACCACGTGACAATATTCTCGAATTCGCATTAAGAAAAACTGTTCGTGTAACGCATGAAGGAAGGTAAGAGGGGAGGCTTTTGTGATAATCGCAAAGTGGCGGCGCTCTCTATAGAACTCCCCCTTTTCGCACAACTTTCTCCTCTGCCGCTAGGGCGGCGTGCGTGCCACCTCGCTAAGCCTCGCCCTCGGCGGCGTCCATTAGACGCGCATCATTCGGACGTGCGCTTTCTCTTCGACCCTAATGGAGCGTTCGGAGGAGCCGTGCGTTATGGCTCTTTGCCGGGCAAGAAGTCGGCTCACGACTTCCAGTCTTCGGCCAGTTTCTTGAACCTTCGCGCTAACAAAGCGAACCTCTGTTTCCTTTACCTTTTTTTCTTTATGTGCGTGAAAGTGGACGTTCTGATCTTTCAAGGACCTGTACGTTGCCGGATATGCCAGATTTGTGGTGTTCTTTTTTATATTTTTTTACATCTTGGCAAGCGCTTTCGTTGATTTCTCGAAATTCTGAGAGAAGTCAGCGCTCTTTAATGCGCCGCATTGTCGTGCCGAATGTTCTCGTTCACGTCGTGGCTTCGTATGCTGCGGGACGGGCGCCTTTGGCGCGGCGCCACTGGCCCTAATTGTTCCGTCACGTGCAGGTGGGGTGTTCGTAATTTCCGGGACCTTCATCTCTGTTGGCACTCTGTGTACGATGAATATTTAAATGTTTGCGCGTATGCTAAAAGTGTAAGTTTGCACACTTATACTCTATACCTAAATGTGTAAGTGTGCACACTGGAACTTAGTGTCTGACAGCACTTTTCACTAGGGTTCAGTAAGCAAAAAGAAAAAAAAAGGATGTCTTTATCTTTAGGTGTGGCGCACCCATCCCACCTGTATTCTACAGGCTGCACGCCCTACCCAGTGACTAGATACTTTGTTCTTTGGAAGTACCTGTCGTACCGGTATAGGTACATACCTTATGGGAGTGGCTGTTAGCCCTCCGCAGCAGTTTTTAAGGGGGGGGGGGGGGTACCAACCAATACACAGCAACACGTACACGAGCAGAAGACGGTACACACGCACGAACGCTGGACTTTCAACCGTGCTTAGTCTGAAATCATATTACCGCACGCCGCTCCTCATGCATGCGCGCTGCAGTCACTTCCGACGACGCTTGTCGCTTCACGCTCATTTTTCTGCTGCGTAGGTGCACTCTTGTGGCGTCAGAGACGGACATATTGCTGACCCGTATATTTATCATTATCAATGTAAAATGATTCTAAAATATCCCCCTCATATCTATACTGTTTCGTCTATCTGAAATGATCGTGTAATCGAACATCATGGGCTTACAAGATCTGCATTTCATGCAAATGCGACAACGAGCAGCCAAATTGCTTCCCAGGCCCCCCTTCGAAGATGTATTGTGTTCTTACAACCGCTTATCTACACACTTTCCCGTCTGTAGCAACGGTGGACGCCCGACTATTTCACCAAGGCTAGAGGTAGTTAATAATGTTTGGGATTAACGTCCTCTAACCGTCGTATGATAATGAGAGACGACGTATAGTGGAGGGCTCTGGAAATTTCGACCGCCTGGGGTTCTTTAACGTGCACCTAAATCAAAGCACGTGGGCCTAGAGTTCTATCGCCTTCTTCGAAAACGCGGCCGCCCCGGCCGGGAATCGATCCCGCGACCTGCAAGCCAGCAGTCGAGTACCTTACCCATTAAACCACCGTGGCGGGTGGCTCAGGTGAGTTCAGGTTTGCCCATGGGCCTGTGCGAAACCTTACGGGACAGAATTACCAGATGCTATCGGGCAAAGAAGCAAATAATTAACGCGAAATATATACCTCTTTTTTAAAACCGAGCGGCTTTTGTGACGAAGCCCGAATCGGTTAAAGGAGCACACTCACCAAATTCTAGTCTAACCAGTCATCAACGCTGTTTTGAATAATGCTTGACGAAGTAACTCGCGAATGTGGTTGCGTATTTTGGTTGAGTTCATCCAGCTGTCTAACTCATTCATCCATGCTGTCCTGCATGTTTCCTTTGTACACGGGTGAACGCGAGGTGTTTGAACTTTCCATCAAGCCGCAGCAGGTGCGTACTTTTAATGCGAGGCTTGTGGTCCGACTGTTCTGCCAGTATCATGCGGATAACAACGACAACAACAACCGAAAGACGGCCAAAAACTCGCAAATCTTCCGAGGCAAGAATAGAAAAAAACAAGAAGAAACCAGTTCCCGGTGGGGTGTCCCGAAACGAACCCTTTTACGAGTACCACCGGGCGCGGACATTTCAGCAATGTTACGTCCCCCTGGCGAGAAAGTGAATCACTGCTCCAGCGAGGACAGGTCAGCGGCGGTGAAGTTGTAACAGCGAGAACGGAATATAAACGGAACCCGGAATGGGGTCACGGAGAGGCCAGCCGTCGCCCTGCTGTTCTCACTTTGGTTTTTATTAGCTACAGCTTACTTGCACCAGGCGCAATGCCTCAGTGACGTTCCCACTGGCAGGTGTTCGCGAAGCGGCGCTGTGTACGTGTCGAGGGAGCAGACGGCCTGGAGGACGTTCCGTAGCAGACGACGCGGTGGTCGTTTGTTTCGTCTGCTCCGCTTATCGCGCGTATCGTCTGTCCGAACGAAATTTTCTGAATTTTGTCGCCAAGTCGATAAAGCGTGTGTCGGTTGCAAAGTTCGCGTCAACAATAGGTAGTTCAATTCGTTAGCAAATACTATAGTACATTATTTAAAAGTACGTTCTTAGAAAATATACCCAAGATTTTCATTACACTGCTTTGAAAATAAAAGAAACAACATTAGCTCAATCGAGGCTAATTTATTGTCAGCCTCCTTTAGTCCACTACAGGACGATGACACCTGTCAACGATCTCCAACTTCACCCTATGTTAGGCGAGCTGATTTCATTATGTCACTGAGAACTTCTTAAATTAGTCATTCCATCTTACTGCCTTCCTTCTGTGACTGAGTTTCCTATCGATCGGTGACCATCCTAGGTGTTTGTCTTACTATCCACCGGTTTTTTCACCTACCGGCTGTCTGACCTACCGGTTCTGACTGGCTGGGGCCAGCTCAGGTTCATTTCTTCAACAAGTGTTTTTCTAGTTGCTCTGTTATCTTTTATGTTTCGACCCCGTATGTGAAAACTGGCAGTACGCAGCGGTTACGTACCCTTCGCTTTAGGGATGGTAACTGATTGTCTGACATTACTTGAGAGAGCCGGCGATATAGTGTGCGAGCCCAATGCACGGTGAATTTCCTTTTTCGTGGTTAGTCTGTACTCTTCGTAGCTGTCTTAGGCATACATGTTGTTGCATAGACACTAATGTATGGTTTCCAATCCTGAACTCTTCTTATGTTTTCATGTTAACCAGAGTTATCTTTGCCTTCATCATGTTCATCTTTAGGTCTACTCAAACACTTTCTCGGCTTGATTCTTCAATCGTCTTCTTTTGTCAAATGTTGAAATCGTGAAGAGTATTACGTCATCTGCAAATAATAGGCCGCTCAGTGAACTTTCACCCGTGCTAGTTTAAGCCTAGCTACTTAAATACTTCTAAGCGTGCAATGAATAGCATTTTATCTCGTTATCAGTGGTGATTCATAATTTATCATAATTTTATCGCTTTTTTGGGACGCCTCGCCAGCCTGCGTCAATCTATTAAGATTGTCTACATTTGCAAAGTCGGGACGAGGGGCGCATTAATCGGCAGCTCTTACTTAATGAGACCCAATTTTCGTGATTTTGTATTACCTCACTCGTGAAAACCGACTCTTCGAGGCTGCACCTTACTGCCCGTCCGTGTCTGGAGCTTCGTTTCCCATTAACAATCGGTGTGTTATAATCTCGGCAATTACCATGTTCTTCATTATCCCGAATGCGCGAGCACTGCTGCCTAATTAACTTCCTTTTTCGCCATTCGGCCTTCATCCAGGCGGCAGTGTACGTGTACTCGTCTGTGCACAGCGCGCGCTGCACAGACCGACCAAAGGTCATTGCTGACGGCCACGGCCCCACCTGTTTCAGACAAGCAGGTGGTTTTTCGAATTAGGGCTGCCGCGCTGTTTCTTTCTTTCTTTCTTTCTTTCTTTCTTTCTTTCTTTCTTTCTTTCTTTCTTTCTTTCTTTCTTTCTTTCTTTCTTTCTTTCTTTCTTTCTTTCTTTCGGTCCTTCTTTCTTTCTTTCTCTCGCTATCACCCTTTCTTTGAAGCGTTGTTAACCTCGGCTCACTTGGCCTCATATTTCATTTCACCCCTCTTTGTGACGTCACATCCGGCTCAGCGGTGTGTCCGCGCCGCGGACGGCGTTTCCGCTTTACGTCGTCGACTTCTCCCTCCGGTCTTCTCTCTTCCCTGCATCACAACCTTTTCGTTGAGTTGCCTTCTCTGACGTTCACTGAGTTGTGCTTTGTTGCATGGCGCTCGTGTCAGCAGGACAAAGCACGCTTTACAGGGAGTGACGCCGCGGGAACAGGTA
Source organism: Rhipicephalus microplus (assembly GCF_043290135.1). Taxonomy (NCBI): domain Eukaryota; kingdom Metazoa; phylum Arthropoda; class Arachnida; order Ixodida; family Ixodidae; genus Rhipicephalus; species Rhipicephalus microplus. Next base: position 29,862,060 of record NC_134706.1, on the reverse strand, counting down.
AGGTGATGTTTTTAGTAGTAGTGGTAGGGGTAGTAGTGGTAGTGGTAGTAGTAGTAGTACTAGTGGTAGTGGCAGTGGTAGTGGTAGTAGTAGTAGTAGTAGTAGTAGTAGTAGTAGTAGTAGTAGTAGTAGTAGGAGGAGGAGGAGGAGGAGGAGGAGGAGGAGGAGGAGGGGGAAGAGTGGTTTTGATAGTGGCGGTAGTACAAGAAGTATTAGTGTGGAATCAAAACTAATAGTAGTAGTAGTTGTAAGTGTAGTGTACTATTGATAACGATAATAGTAGTAGTATCAGTGGTGTTTTATGGTTGTAAGTGTAGTACTCTGGTAATAAGCATAATATTGCTTGTAGTGATAGTCGTCGCAGTGCAGTATTAATGATAATAACAGCAGTAGTAGCAGTGCTTGTTGTAGTACTAGTACTGGTTCCAGGTAGAATTTTACTGACTATCAAGGAGTGTGTTGTATTCAATCCAAAACTGATGGAGCGTGAACTGTGTCCTGTTACTATATGCTTTGTTTGCCGTCTGGTCTCTCCAGTTGAAGCAAGGTAGTGGAATAAGTTCTAGAGGCGTGTCTGCTTTACCCACCCGGAAAAGCAGTATAATACCGCAATATCGAAACTGACGGGGATCATGAAAGAGTTCGATACTATATATAATAGAGGCTGTTTCAGCTTACTTTCTTCTAGTGTATAGATAAGGTAACTAGATGAGGAAAATACATTTTGCCTTCCCCCCCCCCCCCGGTTTAATATCTCATAGAAGGAATCACTCATTAAGAAAAAAAAAACTCAGATACCTTTATGCTGTTTCTTAAGATGACTGGAAGGTGAAAGCCAGCTTCTTTTTGTTCTCAGCTCGATCGCATTGATCCTGCCTCGCTACTCTTTGAAAGCTTTCAGCACTCAACGTGGTTTTCCGCTGCCTCCGAGATCGGAGGCACCTCGTCTGTTTTTGCATTGTCTCTGTGATTGTGCCGCATTTCGCCAAACTACCTTCTGTGATGACGTCATCACGCCATTTTACGTCACAAGACGTTTCTGTGACGTCACAAGTTGTGTTGATCTTTGTTATGATGGCGTCATGTAGGGACGTTTTCGCGTGATGACGAGAGGGGCTCCGGAACTGGGAGGGGGGTCATGCCTCTACACTAATAGCTGCTACGACCCCTCCTTAGCAAAAACACACACACACACACACACACACACACACACACACACACACACACACACACACACACACACACACACACACACACACACACACATATATATATATATATATATATATATATATATATATATATATATATATATATATATATATATATATATATATATATATATATATATATATATATATATATATATCCTTGCCCACATACGTCGCCCCTATACTTCAGATAAACTCCCGGAGGCCCTGGATGACGACTTTTCAAATAACTTGTGTTGACGCTGCTGACGCGGTACGCCGTTTGATGTGCGTATATTGATGAGGCATTTAATGCTTTAGCCCTAATGAGGGAAATGATTCGTAGAACAAACGTATTTGTGCACTCGTTTACCCCACGGACGACAGCTGAATGGTCATTGGAGCTTGTTAGTAACCGATCACCTTAAAGTGCATAAAGTAGGGCGCAGTACCGAACAAGGTCTGGAGAACAGTCTTCGTTTCCCTTTGTGGTCCTTGTTCTGTACCGCGCCCAGCGTTTTGTACTTTAGCACAAACGATCGCCCGATGGGTACAGCTACCGTAGCAACATGCCGATAGCCGCACTTAAGCGTCGTTCACGGCATTACTGTTGGCTGTATAAGAGCACGAACTTTCTTTAATTCTGTTTACTCAGTTGTCTACCTTATGAACAAATGGTCATCTGAGTCACTAATAATCTTTTCCTTCTACTGTGGCTCATACCCACTGTGGGTGCTTTAACCTTTCTTTTTCTGAGCACAAGTTTGCCCGCATAAGCAGTTCAGTCTGAAACATGCCAACTGCCGCCTTCTTCAACGGGACGAACAAGTAGAGAGATGCGGAATTGAAGAATTTTGTGGTGGGGGGTTGGGGATCCCCTTTTCCACTGGCCGCACCACACCGCGGAACCAGTCCTTTCGTGAACTGTGCTGCCGCAGCCACTGATGTATGTACTCGGGCATTCTATAGCAGTGGCGTCTCAAGTGCAGAGCAGTCTAGAGGCCCGACTTGTCGCATGCTGTCGTCGCTTGCCGTCACGAAGGAAATTCCAGGTTTCGGAAAAAGAAGCAATCCAGAAATAAAAAAGAAAAAAAGGGGAAACAAACAGCAGAATACAAATACATGAGAGTGAAAATTGGGAAAGAAGTGGAAAAGAAAGAAAGAGAAAACGGAAGAGGAACGAAGAAGATTCCCCGGCTCCGCTTTTCGTTCAGGTGCCACTAGCGAAAATGCGCCTTGTTTTTACAGCGAAAATTGTTATGAGATCACGACAAGGGTCATTCGTGCCTTTGTTTTCCGCTCCTCCGCTGGTGCCCGTAACCACTATAGTGCGAAGTAAAAAAAAATAACTAAACAAATAAAATATTCGAGGACGGAACGGAAAACGAACACGGGCCTCCCGGATGTCAGCCCAGTATTCGGCTGCTGAGCTACGCTGGCGCTGAAAACGTCGTTGCAAACTGACCGTAGGCAGACTTCTTGTCTAAGAAGGAATCTTGTTAATATGTGTATTTGCTGTTTTGGAACAGCGAGGGAACAGTCATATCGCACGATTCGAATTGCGTAACGAGCATAGGTTGTGCATTGCTCAAACCCAATACATAGGCATAATTTTTCATCGTAGTCGGCCACAGTATCAACAAACAAGAGTTTGTGGAGGCGTCCCCACAACGCCACAATTATTATAATTTATGACGTATATATAGGTATCATGCAAGTGTGTTTGTACTAATTACTCAAACACTGTTTCACAAAGGGTCTAGAAAGGCCGCTGTTCCAGCGTTCCATGTGACTGTGCTGCGCGCTATATGTAGTAGTAGTTATAGTAGTAGTTGTAGTCGTCGTAGTAGTAGGTAGCCACCTCCTCGGCCGGATTAAAGGTGCGGCACGTGCGCATGCACCCTTTTCAATCGAGGAGGAAACCCACGCACGTTAATAATAAATGCAAAAATAGTTGTTTCTGTCGAAACAACTTACAGAGACAACTATTGATGACTTAGTCTCCAATAAAATTTGCCTTAAATTTGATGCTTACTAAACAAAAGTAGTATCAGAAGGACGCACTTTGAGCGCTATCTGACCAGAAAATGTTGCCATGTCAAACTCGGTGGGCGTAACCTCCTCGGTTTTAGCAAGGTTTAGCGAGGATTGTGCCGCAGTGCCATGAATATGTTGAACTAGTATGTAGCCATGAAGTAGAGCCCGTGAAAGGTGGGAAGTAGACATGAAGCGTAGGCCGTAAGAAAGTGCGCGAGTGCCACTTCTCGTTTAGTCCTTGGAATATCCGCTGGATGGCGGTACTTCTATATGCTGAATATATGATGAAAAGATGCGAGATGGCGGTACTTTGAGTGTTTACTAGATGGATGGATGGATGGACGGACAGACAGACAGATGCACGGACAGACGCATGGATGGATCGATGTACGGACGGACACATGGATGGACGGACGCAGGGACGAACGCACGGACGGACGTACGGGAGGACGCACAGACGAATGGACGCACGGATGGATGCGCGCACTGTCGCACAGACGGACGCAGGAACGGTCGGAAGCTAGAACGAACGGGCGGATGGACGCTTCGCCGCACTCATCATCATGCACACTGTGGATATGCTGGGAGTTTTCTTTTTTTTTTTTTTGCATAACGCGTATGGTCTCGGCATCACATCTTTCTTACCTGAGCTTCTCCAAACTTCGCTCCCAGGTATTATAGGCCACACTAAGTACAAAAAAAAAAAAAAGAATGCCTCGGTCAGGGATGCGGCGCCACATGGGGGCTGCTCGCAAATTGGATTAGCTTTCGGCAACCGCCCTGGCCGCTTCGCCGCTCCGAGTAATCGATGCGTGTTCCCAACTTTTCGGTCGCTCGGCGTTCGCGTCGATTGGGGGCTTGCATACATTATAAGACGCGCGTGTGCTTAATCTGCGCGCAAATTTCGGTGTGTTTGTACGGAAGTGTTTGTCGAAGATTGATTGGACGCGGAACGCCGTTTGTGTGCCTACAGCGCGCAATCACAGCTGCTATGTTTGTCTTCGAGGCCAACTTTTAAGGGTGGAGGTGTTCGGGCCCGAGTTTAGGCTTTAATGTGTATGCGATAAAACACATTCATTGCGTGCTCTCTCCGTCCTCTTCTTCATCATCCGCTTCGCGCGCCGAATATGTGCGCCCTGCGTCGACTCTGCCGCTACACTGATTTGTCCGACGTACGATTAAACATAAAAAGGACGATAGTCTTCTGTCGAACGCACTACACGAATCCTGGTCTATCACGTGGGATGCAGTTTTCGTACCACTTCATTCCTGGCATGATAGATGCAATGGAAGTTTGTTTAACAATTTTACCGCGTTATCACTGCTGGCATGCCGTGCTCCACGACATGTCGGCAGGGTTAGGCTCACTAGTGGTACTGTATAGCACGATAGTTTGCAAAGAAGAATCGTTTGTGACGCACGAATGTATTTCATTGCGTGTAAGTGTCAATGGCTGTGCACACGTACTACCTGTGCGCCGACACCCCGCCGCGGTGGTCTAGTGGCTAAGGTGCTCGGCTGCTGACCCGCAGGTCGCGGGTTCAAATCCCGGCTGTGGCGGCTGCATTTCCGATGGAGGCGGAAATGTCGTAGGCCCGTGTGCTCAGATTCGGGTGCACGTTAAAGAACCCCAGGTGGTCGAAATTTCCGGAGCCCTCCACTACGGCGTCTCTCATAATCATATGGTGGTTCTGGGACGTTAAACCCCACAAATAAATCAATCACCTGGGCGCCGAATCAGACCCGTTCCCATGTCCGGTGACGCCAGGGTGTGAGGCACGCTCACGATCCACAGTGGCGCTGGCACCAGTGGCACACTGAGTGTCACCGCGACATCACACGTCGTCCGACGCGAGCCTCTGGCCATTGCTAGGTGGCAGCATCATATCGTCGGACGAGAACCGGCGCACTCAGCATGGTATATGGCCGATGGCTATATCGTCGGATGAGCGCTTTTTCATGCACAACGTAAAAAAAAAACATTATAGGGTCTGCAGAATGACGTATTTATGCATTTTTCTATTTATAAGGAACACACCATCCATTACTTACGTATCGACGGTGCGCCTCACATCTATACGTAATATTTGCAATGTTCACACGTACGAACGCAGTCACCAGTTCAAGATGGTTGGGCGTTCAGGAAGTGCCTAAACTTTGGCCTGGCTTTCATGTCTAATGCATATTCATACCGCGTAAAGTGAATGGGTAGATTGCCGCCGTGGTAGCTCAGTTGGTAGAGCCACAGGCGCGTTATTCGAAGGTCGCAACTTTGGAACCCTGCCCATGGCAAGTCATCTTTGCGTCTATTTTTCTTTCTTAGCATTTACATTACAATTACTTCGAACAACGTCCCTTATACTTTCCTTGGCATGATTGTCAGTTGGATCTCATTATTGTGTGTGTCTAGCGAAGAAAGCGAGCCCTCAAGTGCGCACTTCTTTCATTCAGACAGACGCACCAAAACTACCGCGTTGGAGCATCCCTAGAAAAACTATCGCAGCGTGCATGGTGACGCGCAAGGCTGGGTCACAGCGGAGAGTGGGCACTTTTCAGCTTCTTTTGCTAATCGTCTGCACTGAGTGCTCTGGCGGTATATATATATATATATATATATATATATATATATATATATATATATATATATATATATATATATATATATATTTTAGGAATGAAGATCGATGGTCCGGTGTAATAGATGATTGAAGAGAAGGACGCACGTACGAAATGTGGATTTATTAACGTTTCGGCTGGTGGACCAGCCTTCGTCAGAATGACCAGCCTTCGTCAGGTGGACCAGCCTTCGTCAGCCTTCGTCAGCATTCTGACGAAGGCTGGTCCACCAGCCGAAACGTTAATAAATCCACATTTCGTACGTGCGTCCTTCTCTTCAATTATATATATATATATATATATAACACTGCACTGCTGTGTTAAATCAGTGAAGTTCGGCCCTATCAAGAGGATAAAAAAAGAGCAAGGGAAAGGTAATGAAGTGATGGAAATACAGGATTGTCAGCAGCACTGCAAGGAATGTTCGTTGGAAATAAAATTGATAATAGCACACTGGACAGCTTATAAAGAAGTATTAAACACCGAATATCGGAGAATCGCGTATAATCTTTCGAAAACGCGGAGCCCTACACATAAGCCGTTTCTCTGGCTTTGGTGGGAGAGCAGGGATGTGTCTCAGAGCGACTGTGTTCGCAGGATATTAGTAATAATTCTTGGTGTTTAACTTCGCAAAACCATCATATGATTATGAGAGACGCCATAGCCGGGGGAGGGGGGGGGGGGGTCGCTCAGGAAATTTTGACCTCCTGGGGTTCCTTAACGTGCACCTGAATATCAACATACGAGCATCGAACATTTTCGCCTCATGCAGCCACCGCGGCTGCGATTTGATCCAACGGCTTGCGGGTCAGCAGATGATTGTCTTAGCCACTAGACCACCGTGGCGGGTCAGTCTGGTGGACCCACATTTTTGTTTGCTTCGGGCTCGTAACAACTCAACAACTCAATCCCACCGAAATGTCCTGAGGACAAACATTTTGGTGCGATCGAGTGTTTATACGAGCCCCGAGCAACACACTGCATTTTCGTGAGTCGGGGAGTTCTTTTTTTTTAAGGTGCAACTCTAACTTTGTCGCTGCTATTGTAGTTGTTTAACAAGCCTATAAACGACCCTGAGGTCGAAATTCAGTTGTGGTGTTGTAATTGTGAGCGAGGCTACACTGGACACGCAACCGCACGAATTTTTAAAAACGGCGCCGTAATAGCGGAGTTACACGCGTTCGATGATCCAAAAGGGGCCCACGCTCCTTTTGGCTCTTACCTTCGCTATCCTCAGGTCTTCAGCTAGTCTCTCCTTTTGGCCGAGTGCTCCTCTTCACTGTGCGAGGAGGGAGAGAGGTGACCACGTGTACCTGCGAGCAGACAAACAGGCTGTTTTAGGGGTGAAACTCCTTAAGCCGTAGGTCGTACGTCCGCGATGTAGTAGTAGTAGTAGTAGTAGTAGTAGTAGTAGTAGTAGTAGTAGTAGTAGTAGTAGTAGTAGCAGTAGTTCTTTTGGTAGTAGTGGTAGTTTTTGTAGTAGTAGTAGTAGTGGTAGTAGTAGTAGTAGTGGTAGTAGGTAGCCACCTCTCGTTTCGCCCTTGTAATGCCCGCTGGATTGCGGTGCTTCTATATGATGAATATATGATGAAAAGAAGCGCGATCGTGGTACTTGGAGTGTTCACCGGATGGGCGGACAGACAGACAAGCAGACAAATAGGTGGGCGGATGCGTGGATGGATGAATTGACGCACAGCCGGACGCATGGACGAATGCATGGATGGACGCACAGACGGACGCGTGGACGTACTGATGGACGCTTTGCCCTACTGATCATAATTCACTCCGGGGATATGCTGTGGGTTTTTTTTGTGTGTGTGGGGATGACATGGTCAGACACGAATGGTGATGTCACAGCCAACGCTGGGAATACCAACAGGCCGGCCGAGAAGACAATGATGGATTGTGGAGCGCATGCTGGTTTCGTAGCGTTGCCGTGTTTGGCATTGTTCATAGTAACATGATGCTGTACTCGATGTGTGGGTTTACTAGGGATGTTAAAAATTATATATGATGGTTTAAGTGTCCTATAATAAGTGGTAACATGGCTTTTTTTTCTTTTCTATCTCGTACGCAGGAGGACCTCGGTGAAGGAGTTCCATCTGCGGCTTTGGCGTTGAAAAGTCACACATGAAGACGAAAAAGACGACAGACTGGAGACAAAAGCAGACGATAGGCTAAATACGAAAGCAGACGACATTTCGTTCGAGGAGACGCCGCTTCGTTCTCTGGGTACACGTCCACCACTACGACTGTCCGGTGTTGCTCTCAAGGTGACCTGAAGGTCGGAGATACATGCTACCACTCTTGCCGCAACCCTGACTTCCAATAGAACAGGAGCATCAACGTCATCAAAAACAACCACCAAGAGCCCGTCCAACTTCTTGTAACCGAAACACAAAGTTATGTTCGTTTCCCGCACTTATCACATAGCCAAGCTAAACAACTTACTCCTTACAATCTAAGCTTTGATTGTTTAGCCTGTATTCACTGCCCTGATTCCGGTTTAATCGAAAGTGCCAAATCCGGCACGCGAGATCGGAATGAGATAACACGAAACCCAGGTTTTTATGGGCGTCCTGACCTTTTCATTTCTTGAGCGACGATCCCTTAAACTTGTAATAGTAGAAGCGATGCGCAGTGCTTTTTCACGGCCATTTTATTTGCATTTTTGGGCCCTTTCTGCTGTCATTCGGTTCTGAGATTGCCACGTTAGGCGTCTAGCCTGGCGTGTTTCATTCACTTGAGGGAAGAAGTGATGAAGGAAATTTAAAACCACAAAAGTAATCTTATACGGAACAGTTCCTTGCACGTCGTTGGACGTCTCTTCGTAAGACGGTGGCTTTCTAGTCTTAAACGTCAAAGACTTTACTACGCATGCGCACGCTGTCAAGAACCGGATGTGAGATGCGCCCTCTGGCGTACTCGGATGTGCAACTACGAATTCGAGGATGCCACTTGGCTCTGCGAACTGTGCTGCCATATAGGGATTGTGTTTCGTGCGTTGACTATCGCTGCATCGGCATTAACGAAAGCGACCATAAGTATGTCACCAGGACAGTGGATTAGCGATTTTCTCGACGTCACGGGTAAGGTTGCGTCTACGTGAACGGCGACTCCCGGATCATGGATCTACGCTTCTGGTGATGACGTCATCATCACCGACGACGCAACGTGTTCGAGGCGTACACTGACTTCGGGCTTTGGCATCGCATTTTTTTGATGGAATCACTCATCGACGTGAACGACGACTCTGGTTGACGTCATGCTTGTTGACGTCATTGATGGTAACACAGCGCCTACGTGGAGCGTGACACCCGGCTCGAAATTTTATGTTCCATTGACGTCACCGTAAAGGTGACCAGGTGATTCTACACCGTCTTCGAGCAACTTCCGGCCCGAGAAGTCGCGGGGCAGCGCAGCACTTCCGTTTGCCGTAAGCCCGTTACTGGAGACAAAGACAGAAACCGCAGCGCTGGGTTTAGACAGAGGTGAACGCGGGCCCTGGGCCGAGGCGACGACCGGAAACGTCGTCGCGTCGGCGTCGTCGCCGCCCTCGCCGCCTCCGGGCGTCGCGTGGCCCTCGCCGACTGACTCTTCGTCGAGGGCCTCCTCGTCTTCGACAGCCGTGGTAGTGGTGGTCGCGTCGCCGGGCCCGGGCCGCCGCCCGGGACCCGCGCGGCGACCTCCCGGAGCAGCTGGAGCGGTCGCCGTCATCGGCGAGGGTGACCTCGATGTGGGCCGCGGAATCGATGACGTCGACGACGTCGTGGACGAAGGCGTCTTCGTCGAGGAGGTCCTGGTTGTCGCGGGTGATCTCGAGTCGCCGCTGCGACGCAGCCTGCTTCTGAACGATGTGAGTTGTTCGTGGTTCCTCCGTGACAAGTGCACGTCGTATAGTGAACATTTTTATATCATTGTTCGATTGCTTTACGGAATAATTAATTGGGTGAATTAGCAGGATTGGCTAGGTAATATATCAGAACAATGGACTTATTGAGAAACTAGACGCTTGGCCCATTATAAATAATCAGTATTGAGCAAACTATACAAACTGGCTGAGTGAACCAGTTGAGAATTATTTGTTCGCCTAATTAGATAATTGGGTTGCTGACTCAATGCCTTCACAAATTATTAGGCCAACGTAGGCTGAAGAAACATTTATATTTCAAATGCTATTTTGTTAGGACTTGAGTTATTTATGCAGACATGAAAAAATAACGTCCAAAAGGATCAAATTTCTTTCAAGCTTAATCTTATGATTTGTGTTGTTCCGTTTCAGAAATGGCGCAGGCTTTTCGACAAGGTATGTTCTGGACTTCATACTTTTTCTCTTAAACCTACAAGAGACTTGATTGTTTGATTGATTGTGTTCCAAACGAAAAACCCACAAGCGACTTGATCACGCCGGCAGTGCCTTCGCACTCCCGTGGTGATATTTGCTCTCTGACGTACTCAAGAAGCCGCACTAACTTCCACGTACGGCGACGAATAATAGTCGAAGCATCAGCGTTTCGGGAAAGGGACATCTAACACGAATGTTTCAGGAACGAGCCAGCCTTTGTGTTACGTTTCTAACAACGCGTTTACTCAGTAAACGAACGAGTAAACAAAATTTTGTAAGAGAATTTAGGTCAGCGGTACATTTTAGATGCGCAGCACCCCTTGCTTGCGCATGTCACTCGTCTAACGGCGTCTGCACTCACACTATGTAGTAGTAGTAGTAGTAGTATTTTTTATTTACAGTAAGCCGGATACAAAGCTCACTGCAGGGGCAAAGGGCTAAAGGCGAACAGCCTGACAAAGGCCCTTGTCCCTCCGCAGTCCGTGACAGTGCAAAGCTTAGACATCAGCACTGACAAACAATATATATATTCAATACATTGGTTTCAAGCAACCTGAAATTGTAAACACAAAATTCAAACATAAATAGCATAAGAAGTTTACATAACACATTTTAAGAATTAGAGGTCACTCTCGTTAAAATTCACAACTAAGCAATATCAATGAAACAACTCAAAAACATACACAAAATGCATGCGGATACAATGAATTCCGCTGTATACACTCGTATAATTGACATAGAAGTTTATGAACAATTTAAGCATTTGCAGAGGCATGAGACTCCATTACGTAGTTTCGATAGTCTAGACCGGTGGTCATGAATAAGTTCTTTAATTGTTTCTTGAAAGTCGCACTACTAGCCCTAAAGTTCAATTGATCTGCAAGGGTATTTAAAACCTGAGGTACCTGGTAAGCAATACTTTGTTTTCCATATTGGGTTCTTGTTCTAGGAGCTCGCTTCTTTTGTTCTCGCAGACTGTAGTGTGGTCTTCCGGTGCAACTTTCTTCATATAGCTTAGTCTTTTGTATTAACTGAAGTAATTTAAAATGATATAATTGATCAATTCTGAGTATGGAATGTTTAATGAATAGTGGAGCAGTGCGCAAGTCTTGTAGATTCCCCCTGTAGTTTTCAAAGCAGCGCAATATTTTCTTTTGCATAGTTATTAACTTATGGTAATTCCCTTGTGAGGTCGTTCCCCAGACTAACATCCCATAACTTACTTTAGAATGGAAGAGTGCATAGTACATACTTATGTATTCACCTCTTTCCCTCTATCGAACTGCTGCGTGTGGCTAGGTGGTGTTGGTTACCATCTCCACTTCTCTCCTACCACCTGCTCGCGCTCGCTCCCCCTTTGCGCATGCGCGTCTCCTCCCCTCATTCTCCTGTCCCACGCTTCCCTTTCCTCTCGCTAGCGGACGCAGGCAGCGTCCGCTTGCGAGATTGTTGGTTGGAAAAAAAAAACGACTGCTCGCGCTCGCTCCCCCTTTGCGCATGCGCGTCTCCTCCCCTCATTCTCCTGTCCTACGCTTCCCTTTCCTCTCGCTAGCGGACGCAGGCAGCGTCCGCTAGCGAGATTGTTGGTTGAAAAAAAAAAAGACTGCTCGCGCTGCTCAGCCAACACGTCATTAACGCGATGCGCGGTAACGAACCAAGTTAACAACGTAATAACACCCAAGGTTCACCGCAAAGGTAACACCGCAACCCGTAAACACCCCCGTTAAAAACACCGTTGAGGCTCCCCGCGGTGCCCCGAATCACCCCATGGTCCCCTTCGGGGAGATGGCGTAATTTTTTTTTTCGACTACTAATCCCTGTGGACTGAGTTTCCGCGTGTGGTTGCGAACAGCGCAATCGGCGCATAACATGCACCGCCGGTAGTTCCCATTTCGCCGACCACATATATGTGACATTTGTTGTATATTCTTTATATTTGTTTGTATGTGACGTGTATACGATATTTGTTGGGGTTAACGTCCCGAACTCACGAGATGATCATGAGAGACGCCGTAGTGGAGGACTCCTCCGGAAATTTTGATCCATTTTGGGATTTCTCAACGTGCGCCTAAATCCGAGCTCACGGGCCTCTGGGAATTTCGCCTGCGTCAAAAGTACGTGCGGCTGCCGCGGACGGGATTCGATCGCACGACCTTTGGGGCAATAATCGAGCGCCGTAAGCACCAGACTGCTGTGGCGGTGACTGACTACGTACAAAAGGACATGACTTTGCTCCGGCAACGTCCAACATTGTTCAAGATTCTGTCGATTTTTTCAAAAGCGGACTTATTTACAGTGACAGAGAAATAAGAATATCGGGTAGAAAGGTTTAGCGGGCTATGTCCAAACTACCCTAAACAAAAAAAGGGAGGGCAGTTAGGAATAAAGGAGGGAAAAATCTATACGTAACCACGAAGTGAATGACGTAGCGAAGCAGTGAGTGTGCATGGGACCATGAATCGTTGCCCTTACTTCGTTGTAGTTCATAACCTTTTATTTCAATCTTGCTAACCTTTCGTTCTGTCGTGTTTCCGTGGGTGGGCAGGTAAATATCGGTGTGTTTCCGGTGTTGTAGCCATTTTATTTCTTTTATTTAGTTTGCTCAGGCTTACAGCCTTTTGATGGCCTCTTTGTTCTTCATGGATGCTTCGTTTTTTTACATCTACTGTAGACGCCGTGCGGTGGTTTATGTACGTAGAGACATTGTGGGCTCTTAATGTGCTTCGTCTCTAAAGTGCAAATAACGATAGACGTATTCCAGAACACACGCACGCATTGCGTCGTATTACAGACGCTCGCTAAGTATACCCCCTTGTCCCAATCAGCGAATCCGTTTTCCTGCGTTGCGCATTCGCCCAAGTAATGGCGGCACCCGTTTTGCATCAAGCGGAGAGGAGGTCCTATAGCTGCATGCTCTGAGTCTATATATTATCCCTGTTCAGCGGTGTCTGCGTTTTTTTTTCACGCCATAAATCGCAAGAAAACTGCTCTTGAAAGCGCTGTTATCAGAAGTTACTAACTAGTGCATCGCTGGAAACTTGATTGATTGATTGAGATGTATGGTTTAACGTCCCAAAACCACCATATGGTTATGATAGATGTCGTAGTGGAGGGTTCCGGAAATTTCGAACACCTGGGGTTCTTTAACGTGCACCCAAATCTGAGCACACGGGCTTACAGCATTTTCGCATATATTGAAAATGCAGCCGCCGCAGCCGGGGTTCGATCCCGCGACCTGGGGGTCAGCAGCCAAGTACCTTAGCCACTATAGACCACCACGGTGGGGTCGCGTGACACCGATATTCAAGGTATACGTGGGATCTGCCAAATTTTTCGAATCATCGGAATGTTATTTACGAGTTCCAGTAAAAATTCCGAATGTTACTGAATATAAAGTGATCGTTAATTTGTAACATTACTCTGTGTTACTATGTGTTAAAGGCCACTCAGCCCCGGAGCAGGTTCCGTTTTGCTGACCTCAGGAAATAGTACACATAACGATAGACGAACTACGCTAAGTTTAATAGGTCACAGAACGAAACACATACACAACAATGTCCAGACAGACGCGCAGCGGCCCCGACGCAGCAGTGCTTGGCCTCGTCATCCACGCTGGAGTCACCAAAATAGCCACTGGATGAAGAGGCCCGTGACAGCCAGTACACAAGCGGGGAGCCACACCGAACTGGCCCACCGGTAAGGCTGTCGTAGGCGACTTGGACGTCTTTTTTTCTCGACGAGGGTAAGCTGCTTCCTTCATCTTCGTCGTCGTCGTCGTCGCCTTCCACGCACCGTAGAATATCACCAAGTCCTCCCCTCCAGCTTATCAAAAATTCCACTACGATGTCAAGGTCGAGTTGGGCACGAGGCGGACCAGGCACACATGTCTTCCAGCACATTGACCGTCATCAGCCACGCTTCCTTTCGAAGGCAAACTCTTCGTACCTACTCCACAATACGACCACGTTGGGATCAGCGGCAGCCTTCTGCTTCAGCGCCCGTTGAACACAAGGGCGTCCCCCTTCCAGCGATGACTTCAAGAGTGACTGCCCCGAACACTTCTTGTCCAAAGGCAAAACGCTGCTGTCCGATGACGGTGGTGCAGCTGTTCATCGCGTTTGTCACCCAGCGTTCTCCCTGAAGTCGTCGTCGGAGGTCCACCTCGACGCCGGAACACCGAAGGCTTGGTCTTCAGAATCGTCGCGCTGACGTTTCTCTTGATCAGCTTCCGGTTGTGTTGCGAGAAAGGCGAAGCGTTCTGGAAGGTTCGCTCGCCTGCTGGACGGTGATGACGCCGGTGGCGAAGTGTCGCGGCCTCGTGCTGCGACCCGACAATGATGATTTCGAGTTGGAATTCTCTCTCTTCCTCCTCGACTTACGACGAGTAAGAACAGCGATGGTTTGAATTTGCATGTCTCGGTCCTCGTGGTCGGGACTTTGATGGAGCGCGGGAGAGGGCTTCGTTGGAGTTCGCACTGGCAGCCAGATTGTGAAAGTGGGCTCCGTGGAGCGATCTGGCCTTGACCACCAGGACACGGAACTCGAGCACAGCCGTGCATCGCAAGATTCGGGTGGCAAATGACAGTCGGGGCCGTGCCGACGCATGGAGCACGAGGGCACGCACGTGAGATCGTGGCAGCTGGCGGTAACCGCGAACGGCTTTCTCTTCTTCGTCAAGCCCCGCCGCGGTGGTCTAGTGGCTAAGGTACTCGGCTGCTGACCCGTAGGTCGCGGGATCAAATCCCGGATGTAGCGGCTGCATTTCCGATGGAGGCGGAAATGTTGTAGGCCCGTGTGCTCAGATTTGGGTGCACGTTAAAGAACCCCAGGTGGTCAAAATTTCCGGAGCCCTCCACTACGGCGTCTCTCATAATCATATAGTGGTTTTGGGACGTTAAACCCCACAAATCAATCAAATCAATCAATATTCTTCGTCAAGAAATAGCGGCACGTTCTTTCTTGCTCCGTTCCGGACGCTGTAAAAGAGTAGCTGGCTGCTGTTTTTCTGGCCAATGCGCACAAAAGATTCTAATCACTCCCATATCTTGCCTCCAGTTCGTTATTTCGCCTTCGTTGTTACAGATATAAAAACAACTTCATGAACCCCACAATGAGGTCACTGAATTAATCTAGCCGATGCTTCGATGGGTGGTGAGAAAAACCTTACCACGACCGTTTTGGCTCAGTTAATCACTTCTGCCTGAAGATGATAATCAGTTGACGACGAGAGTGACTCCCACGCCTCGAAGGACTGCGTATATTCGGTAATGGGTTCCCCTTTTATTCCCAATGATTGTGACTTTGGCTACCCTTCACGTAACCGCAATGTCGGCTGTTCAGTCGATTGTCTTAGGGGTAAATTTTAGATGGGCGATGATGCCCGTGAAAAGGGTTTGTTTTGATTCGTCACTGAATCTTATAGTCTGTTCCCTTGGAGGTCTGTATGCGGGGCCACATATGTCTTGTGATTTTCCCTGTAATAGCCGTTATACATGGTGATTCATTCCTGAGGGAAATGCAGGGTGGAGGAGTCCACCTCCCAGATGATTGAACCTACAACGTGGACGGCCCCATTCGCTCGATCCCCCCGTGAGCGGGCACCCATTCATGTTCTATCTGATTGCTTCGTTTGTTATTTTCGATCATGTCAGCCGCGATCGGCCCAACACAACTAATTATGAAGTTCGCCGATGCCCTTTAGAATCACTCAGTATATAATTAGTAGCCGAGATTAAGATGACGGGGTAATAAGAGCCTAGCCAAGCCAGGAGCAGCCAGGTGCCCAGGAGCGCTAAGGTGGCCAAGCCTTGCGCCACGTGGTGCTAGATGCGCTAACGTTTTCATTTTATTTGTTTATTTTTTGCCAACACACTTGTGAGTATTTAAAGCCAGCATGGACTCTGGTTGATTGCCTGCTGTTGGCGTGGGCTTCGTTGGTTGTGAACGAAAAATTGTTTCTTTGGTGAACGAAAAATAGAAAGATGCAAATGAAATAAATGATGAAAAATTCCCAGTCCCAATGACGATCGAAGCCCGTGCCGTTGACGTGGCAAGAGGCGTTCCTACCAAAAATTCACGCATCTGTTTGCAGATACAGTTAAAAGAAGTTTTTCTGCTTGGAAATGCAATGGAAATAACGTTCATGCTTTGAAATACAAATACAAGCTTCGAAATACACGTAATATTCCAGTAATACTGCATGGTACAAGCATGCATTGCCATCGAGTGTCAGAACATGGTGATGATGATGATGGCCTCCATGTATGCATGGTTCATACCCAGTCAGGCCACATATGTTACTGCGAGTATTTCGTGAAGACCAGGTAGTGGGCGCAAAGCAAGTTCGAAAAGATTTCTCTCGCATTATTGCTCATGATGATAAAGATGATGGTGAGGAGGAGGAAGAAACCTAGATTTATCATTATGAAGTTGGTCTATTCTGTCACCTTCAAGACCTGAAGGAGGGTTCGTTTGTCTTTTTGGCTGACGGGCTAGGAGGCCACGCAGAGATCTTTTTTTTTCTTTCAGTATAAAGTCGATGATGACAGTGCATCCCCGCCTTCTACATAGCCTCCCAATGCTGGCGATAAGCCGACGAATCACTTAGCCGGGACATTAGTCGAGACGAGTCACTCGAGGGTGTCGTCTATCGTGAGATAGCAGCACGACCAGGGTTACCCTCCCAAGCCATCATACTTTAGCACCGGTCGTTAAGGGCGCCAAATCGTGTTACTGCATTGGGCACGCCCTCCGCGAAGTGTTCAACTCTTTTCGTTCACACCCTTACTTACTTTGTTCTCTAGTGAAGTTAGGCGTATCGTCATTAGAGTATATCTCCGGTCTTCCAAGACGTCGAACCATGGGCCGCAACAGCAGCGGTTTGAATTGTAGCACTACGTCAACTGAGGCGTTAGGTTTCGCGTGCTGAAGGGTTATGGAAGACTCGAACTGTATGCCGTGTTTGCCCCTATGATGACTGTGTAAGAAGTAAAAAAAAACTGATATCACTTCTTCTAGTCGATATGGCGCTTCCGAAATTCCAAGATCTCTGTTCTTGCTGGGACGTTTCGTGGGCTATAAGAGAACGCCAGAAAGTGTGGAAAATAAGCAACTGCTTGCGACACCACTATCGAGCTTCTTGCGCAGGCTTGCCGTGACGTGATAAATTTGCGCGCCGTCTGCTAGGTAATTCATGACTATATATCCGTACAAAGTATATTACGTGGTGTTATGAGAGAGCAGGATGCTTAACATAAGCATGCTTTGATAACGTTTATCGAGCTAGTGTGACCGAAATGCAGAAAAAAAATGATGTCGATATCTTTCAATGGTAGCGACACCCATCGGCTTTGATGCAAAACGTGGCACATGCTGAAAACGTAGAGTCGTCTGCTCGTAGTGTTGCGTCCGGTGTCCGCTAGGGCAGACTGCCACCCTTCTGCTCGTTAAAGCTTGTTGTTGGGGTGCTTGGTAAGTCGTCATATTGTAAGTACAGTGGGTATCACTGTTAGGATGAAGACTTGAGTGCATTACCGACGGTACTATCAGCGTCGCGTAACGCCTGTCGTCGGGTTCCGCGGTACACTCTTTCCACCACGTGCCCTACGTCATGAATACGCGTGTTCGTCGTCTGCTAGCCGTATTTGTGTCGGCTAAGCACTTTGTTCTTCATTTCAAGATCTATCTCGATGAAAAAGCGGTTCGTGAAAGCTAAAAGGAGTATAAAACGCTTTCCTTTTGAACTGTTTATCAAAGAAAACTGCAAAGAAAAAAAGGAGGCAACATGCAGGATGCATCAGCTTAGCAGACGAAAATGACGCTACCAGAAGACGAACAAGCGTATCCATGACGTGGAGCGCACGCTAGAAATAGATTATTGCAGCACGCATGCTGTTCGTGTGCAATGGTTCTGATGAAGGGTGCTACGCGGCGCTGATAGCGCCGTCGGCCACGCGCTTGCCGCTGTACTTAGGCCTACTTGATAATGTCCCGAAACTCTCAGATTCACACACGATTCCGCGTTTCTGCTCGTCGCGTTAAGCACGTATGTAAGCGGCGAAGCAGAGCCGCTAGGGCATGAACAAATTTGTTTGTTTAGTAGCATACTTAAGCCGCGAAATAGCACATACACTGAGCAAAAGAGACACACAACGAGAGGATGGACGGTTGCGTGTTTTTTAGCTCGGTGTGTATGCTGTTTCGCGGCTAAACTATCTCATTAAACAAGTACCAACTAGACCAACAAACAGTCTTGTTTATTCAAATTGTCAGCGTCTGCTTGTGATGTAGCAACAACATAATCGTCTGCCGTTCTAGTCGGGCAGATTTCAGCTCGTCTGTTCTTCGCGTTAAGCCTACACGGTGAGCACTGTTATAGGTGAGCACTGTTGACCACAAGCGAGCACTGTCAGCACTGCGTAACACCCATCGGCGGAATAATTGCACATGTGCCGCATGTGTTCTATAATACACTTTTTTCCACTGAGCTCATTACGCCATGGATATGCTTGTTCGTCGTCTGCTAGCTTCATTTTTGTCTGCTAAGCTGGCACATTCTGAATATCAAGGTCCATCTGGATTAAAAATAGGTGCGCGAATGCAGAAGTATTAAACAGTCTATACGTTTGAACTATACATTAAAGAAAACAGCAAAGAAGGAAATGACTGAAAGTGCAGAATGCACCAGCCTAGCAGACGAAAATGCGGCTAGCAGACGACGAACAAGCGTACCTACGACATGTCTGCGTGGCGGAAAGAGTGTACTGCAGCGCACATGCTGCGGGTGTGCAATGATTCCAGCGATGGCTGTTACGCGGCGCTCGTAAAGCCGTTGGCCACGTGCTCGTGTGTTCGCCCAACGCCACCTCAAGGAAGATGCCTGCCGCACGAGAAAAAAAAAAACAGCTGCCACATCCTTTCCCTCCTTCATTTTGAAAATGTTCTCGGTCGCTAGCGTCACCTGTGGCGGACGGTGCAACAACGCAACACTTTGCATAGCCTCCGAAACAGCCGTGCACGGTTGCAGGTCTCGAACAACTCTCGACTGACGCGCCCCTATGGGCCGCAGATGAAAAACGCTTAGCTGAATCGTGGCCTCCGCGATTTGCTGCAGGCGGCGCGCCACGGCGCGCCGCCGGCAGCCGATCCCGGAGGCCACGGCTGAATACCGCCCGTTACCGTGATAATAGTGTCAGTCGCGAGCGCCACCGCGCGGAGCTTGTTTAAAACTGAAGGCAGGCCAACTCCGCTGGGAGCGCGAGCCGTTCCTCAGGCATCTTTCTAGAGGAGGCGTTGGTTCGCCCCAACAGGGCTCACCACATACCGGAAAGCGAAATGGCTGCGTGCTCGATGTGTACTACGTGCGTATACAGTTTCTTTCCTCGGCGCGGGTTCTCGCGTCACTCTGACGTCACAGTTCGACCCGGAGGGCTTCGGCGAGATTCCCTGGTCGGACTTCCTGCGCGCCCTCGAGACGCCGGAGTTCTGCCAGGCCGTGGGACCGGCCAAGCGCGAGATCTTAACTGCCAAGGCGCACCGGAGCCACACGTCGGCCATCACGTTCGACGACTTCGTGGCCGTGGTGAGTACGCCGTCGTGTTTGTTTCTTCCCTTTTTTTCTTTCAGTGCAACGTATATGCTACGTCTACATGGGTTGCGCAGAAGTGCACTGATTTCGTACAAACTACGCAGTTACGCGAAATCGCACCGTTGGCACGAGCGCGCACGTCTTCCGTATGCCCGTATGCCTAAAATGTCGTCTGCTATACTTATCGTGCAGACGGACTGGTTTCAACCTCTTTTTGACTGAAGAATACTCTTTTACGCGAAACACCATTGTCGCGAACGCGCATGCGCCTCAGCCCGACCACTGTCTTTTACCGTGTCGTCTGTCATGTTTACAGCGCAGCTATAGACGGGTCGATTTTAGCCGGTTTTTTACAGACGACGGCGACATAGTACACGCTGACTCGAATTCACGCGATTTCGCGCACGCACGTGGCTCTTGCGTGACTCCAACAGGTTGTCCGTTATAATACCGTGAAAGCGTGCTGGTGAGGACTGCAGGTGTGTGCTTTAATTCCATTCACATCATTTCTACGAGTGAACATGCACATGTCCCTCATTAAGGATTCTATAGCCGGTCGACTTTGTTCAACACGTCGCGGCATCTCGTGGTATACACGAGAAGTGGCGGGAAGGGTTTTCTGCTAAAACTAAACTGCCGCGGAAATACGTAATGCTTTAACTGTCCAATTTCCTAATACTAAGCTAAGGGGAAACTTGGCGCTAGTGTCTATGATAGCAGCAATGCATCAGCCGGCATGGCGATGGCAGGTAGTGTACGAATGGACTAAAGTTCGGTCTTTCGACTCCGTATGTCCTCCAGCCACTTTGTGGCTAAATGAAGTTTAGAAAGTTATCAGAAGTCCCAGCTCACCAACAAGACCTTTCTCAGCTCGCGAAGCGTACAACGAGCAAAACAAAAGCACTAAACAAAACCGCAAGCACGAAGACTATGTATAGCTGCCCATCAATCCCATGGAGGCTTGACGATCGCAGCGCCAGTGTTCCTCATAGTAAATATTGTAGCGAACTGAACGATATATGTTACCAGACGACCGCGTGAATGTCGTCTGCTACGTCTGCAACCAGACGACAACAGCAGAAACCTGGATGACTGGGTAAAGTTCTCTTATTGAATTTCGCGCAGCAAGAGGGTATAGTCACGAACTTGCCATGGAAGATTCATTCATCGTTTGCTGTGTCGGGTATTGATTCACGGAATCGCTTCGTTTGGCTTCATCACCAATGTGCTGAGGTGGATAACGAGACGTCCTTGGAAAGGCTGATTGCTCCAGTATTTGATTTTGGCTCAGTGTGGCGTAGAAAACGAGATGACCGTAGAGGGTATTTTATTTTCAGTCAGTCAATCATTCAAGAAAGTTTTTTTTTGCGGCTATTGATTTAACCGGATCGTTGCTGTACAGCGCGTTAGAAAGTGAACAGAAATGTTTAATAACGTCTCGATAAGTAGTTTACACCACCCCCCCCCCTCTTTTTTTGCGGTCTTACTCATTTGTGACACGGTATCTTCATTTGGAGACGCGACTGATACCCTTGTTACACAGGCAGCCTAAATCCCGCTTTACGGAACTGCGGTTCGCTTATGCTACATGGCACGTAAAACCGCGGTTACACCGCTAACCGTGGTTGCTGGAAACTGAGTTTGGCAACTTCAGTTTATTGGTGATTGGAGGTAGTGGTGGCGTTAATTGAAATAGTGTTAGCGGCTTTAACAAAGGATGCTTTTGTGCTGTGTAACATTGGTAAATCATACTTGGCGCTAATCGTGGCTGAATGTGGTTAACAGGGCTTAGTACAAACCGACGTTCACTTACCTGTGTAACTAGGGTATGAACGTTTGCCAAAATTGCTACTTGAGCGAGATTGGTTCAAGAATGACGTATAGATTTACCAGCGCAAAAAGACGAAACACTTGAGTGAGAACATACAGTGCTGATGTCAGTGCGCTGTGTGTGCATGCCGTTTCGCATCTTTGCGCTGGTAAACTTATTCTAAATGTATTAGTCCCGACTTTCCTGCGCATGTCGCAATGAAGAGACCGCAAACGCCAAGCTAATGGTAAATAAAACGTTCTGTTTGCCAGCAGTTCTTTACGCAAGAAACCAGCTGCGGCTGTATTCCTGGCATCGTGACTCAAAGTATTGCCGAAAGTTGCTCCGCCTCCGCGAAGTTCCACCACATCCAGTGGCAGCACGTCGCATCGACGTCACGTGGCACCACGCAAATTACGACTTACGCACTCCACCAGCGGCATCGCGAATCTACTTTAGGAAGAGTCAAGGCGTCATTCTTTTAAATATTCAAGGTCCTCAGCAATTGAAACGTTAAACCACAGAATTATCTCCTAGACCCAACGAAAAAATCAAAATAATTTACTTTAGACTAACGGCGCTCACATTAGGGCAAATGACTTGTGGGGTCTCGAATGAGCGAGCGCCACCACCACGCTATTTGAGTGAACGGACACAGTAGACATGATCGGTCAAAACTAAACAACAACATACAGTATTAAACTACTTTTTTAAATGACGATATCGTCCGCCGAATTATCATAACATAAATCCTGATCAACACTCTAGGACATCCTTACACAATATTAACATGCACTCCGAAACATGACAAACACAATAACACACCCAAGGTGGCGTCGCCAACGCTTCACTTACCACGAACGCCCCCGACGCGCGCAACCCGGGGTGCCACGCACCGAGGACCCAACCGTTAGCGGCAATCGCCACGCGCAGGAGAGACCATCTTATTTCTTGCTCGCCGCTACCAAGGCTTGTCGCTGCCGGCGCTATACCATGATGATGATGATGATTGTGTTGATCAACGCTCGCGAACACAACGCCACCTACCGCCCGGTAGTTGTAACCCAAAATGCGGCTTTTGGGCCGAGACACGTGCGCCACGCAGCGCAAACAACTTTACAAGGGGTGTCAACACCCCCCACAGCCTCTCCAGTATTCGGCCATTCAACCCCGTGGTGGCGGCTGCCAACGTTATACAAGCGAACTTTTACATGCGAAGCGTCCCATGTTCGTGCTCGATTCGCCGTGCGGCGGCATCACCCTTACTACAGCGCATGGGCGCGGTTACCTTTCTCTCTAGCTTCGCAACGCCGTCTCAAGCAGTGCCTGCAAGCCTACGCTCGCTTTCACTCTGTCTTCTAGGCATCCCTCCCAGCGGCGTATTGCTTCCACGGCTCGCTCCGCGATTCGCTTTGCCGTCTTCAGTTAGGATGAGCCATTTTCGTAAGCCTCTAGGTTCTCGCTCCACAGCTAAGCAGTGCTAAGATAGAGCTGTTATGTACCTGTAAATCAAATAAGGGAGACGAAATCATCCGAATTACGCCGCGTGCTTCACTGTTTGGCTTTGCCGCATTAGTTATGTTACAGTGGCGAAGCATGCTTTACAGGGGAACTTTGACGTATTGTTTAGGGATGTGTGGCTGAATGGATGCGAAACGTTATTGTGAGTTGTGAGGTGCGCGACTCAACGCTCAGTGAACTGCTCCCACGGTGGGACACCGACCCGACTACCGCATCGGGAGCCTTTGGACAGTCCACAATTGATTCCTGACATCGTGACTCTTGATAGCGGATAACAACTTGCCTTCATTGGATTTGGTCCGTGCCCCGTAACGAGGGGCAACGCCAGAGCATGGGGTCTAGACTGGCGAAATCGTTGCAGCGCCTGCAGGAGCTATTGGGATAAATGTTGGTATGAATTTTATGAAATATAGCTACGCTGGGATACGAACCCGTCTGCAGTATTCTGGGAGT
This sequence comes from Rhipicephalus microplus, assembly GCF_043290135.1. Classification (NCBI taxonomy): domain Eukaryota; kingdom Metazoa; phylum Arthropoda; class Arachnida; order Ixodida; family Ixodidae; genus Rhipicephalus; species Rhipicephalus microplus. The sequence continues at coordinate 29,838,502 of NC_134706.1, read as the reverse complement.
CAATGCCTGTGTTCTCCGCTTTATTTTTACATTAAAGCAATACGGAACTCGGTTCTGTCGCGTTGCGTGCGCGGAAACGAGATTCGCAGAAACTCTATTTTTTTTCTGGGCTGATGAACTGGACTAACCCGGTGCCTTTTTATCAAAAAAAATAATAAGTCTCTAAAGGGAAACATAAAGACGCATCCATGATCAGGTCGGCATGGTAGAATGCCATGTCATAACAGTTTTGCTTCATCGATAGGACCACTTGCTTAAGTAATGAACGTTTGGCTTTATTTGTACTTTCGAAGCAAATGGGTTTATTTGTTTATTGTTATGTGTTTAAAGTTCCTTACAACTTTATTGAAAGCATTGAGCAAAAGGTACATGAGTAATTACAAAACAGAAGAAATATGAGTAAAAAGCAAAAATAGTGCCAAGAAGAGCAAAAATGGGACAAAACGACGATTATAAATAGCGAATTCCAGCAACTCTGTATAATACTAACAGTAAACGAAATCTGCTGGTCACGGTAAGTTTCACGATTGGAGATGGATGCCTTGTAATCCGGAAGACGGTTTCAACGCGCGAGGGGTTCAGGTGGCTGTAGTTAGTTGAATACGTGCGCGTAATTATGAATCCGCGTGAATTTACGTGCGTTGCGACTTTGTCGATATGTGTGCACAAGATGATGACGCGGCAAACAGCAGGTGTAGTAACTACAGGACCTGATCTTGTGTCCACCGTTGATGAGATATGCGTCACGCCCAAGAAGAAACACTGCGACCTTTGACTGTGGGTGTGTGTGTTTTAATTTGCTCGATATACTCAATAACGACAACGTACAAGTCCGCTGTGACAGTGCTTACCATTCCGTACCCACCGCAGTAACAAAACTTAGCTCTCATCTTCGCATTTGTGGAATGGCTCCGATTTTTTTTTTCTCGGAATGACCTGCACAAATATTGACGCCTACACCCGCTTCCGCTCGTTAATAATTTCACCACCTTTCATAAATAATAGTGGCAGTGTCGAGAAATGACTGCGTTGGCGGAGGCGCGACAAACGTCGAATGACAGCCTCGGCGCACTCTTTTGTCTGTGTCGCCATCTGCTGTTGCTTCGACACAACGTGCGTCACTGCAAGAGGTTCCGAGAGATGGCGGTACGGGTTGAAGCTTCCGCGTTGGCTGTTTGCGTTTCGGCAAACGGTGGCTGTTCTCGTGGTGGTGGTAATTAATTGTTCACCATACCCGGAAGTATTAAACCACAATCGAACGAGAGCTGTCAATTGCTAGCTTTGATGCAGCGTATACTACATCTTGGGGGAAATATGTCGCTGGAGAGCTACAGGCCTGCCTTCTTACATTTAGATGCGCCACGGGTGTAGCCATAAGGGGGGGGGGGGGGTATTCAATCTTTCCGCCCTGAATTCTCGCTTATATATACATGCACGCATACAAACGCACGCGGGAACATATATGAGCTGTGGTTGAACCCTCCGCCCCCACCCGCCAAAAAAAGAAAGAAACATACTAATTTCGGGCTACGCTTCTGAGGTGCGCGTTAAAAGCGCTGGATGGTCGAAATTTCCGGAGCCCTTTACTATGCGACGTCCCTCGTAAATGTATCGTGGTTTTGGCGCGTAAAAACCACAACAATTATTACGTCGCTTCAAATGCAACTAGTCAGTTCCTAGGAGCACGCTTAACATGATACGCGAATTCTTCTTGCCATGCGTACAAAGAAGTAAGAACTATCGTCTCTGAAGTAGAACGTTCTCACGGCGCCAAGTGCCGTTAGATCTGATGCGGAGATTTGCCCGGCTTGGTATGCAATAAACTCTTATGGCTAAGAAAATGACTACAGAGAGAAAGCGATGGAGATAAATAAAAAGAAAGAAAAAAATTCCAAAAAAAAATTGCGAGGTGGAACTTGAATCCTCACTCCCGTGATTTGGAGGCGATGGTTCTAACCAGTCGGTTATTCAGGCACTTATTTCTTTTTTCCTTCGAGGTATTTATTATAACGCGTATTTGAAACTATCGGAAGTGCTATGACTTAGTGACGCATTGACGCAGCTACAAAAATCGCACTCTTGCTGCACAAGCATTAAAAGGCATACATGCGTATATACTGCGCAAGTCCAGAGTCGTGAAAAGACCTTAAAGACCTGCCGCACAGGGAGGCTGGTAAGGATGTGCACCTCATCAATACGGGCGGCCAGTATGGTCTGACGTCACGTGCTTCGTAAATGTCCTTCAGACAGAGAGCAATACGCGTGAAATGCGTACTTATGTGATTCTTATGTGATTCTTAATGGTAAGAGAAGAGAAAAGTGAGCCCCGTAACTGTCTGCATCAGAGCGCGACACTTCAACAGTAGCTCACAAGGGATGGGATGAAAAGGGATCAAAAAGATGAGATTAAAAAGGTAAATAGATAGGGAGAGGAAGGAGAGATCAAGGCGCAGGGACAGCGAATGACGGAAGTAAGGAGAAAACAGGAGAGATGGACACGGTCGCAGGAGTCCAGGGACGGGGCACCACTCGGCGAGAGCTCTTGTCGGTGTCAGGGGATGGCGACCTCCGGCGTCAGCGTGGCTCTGGCCGACTGGGCTCGCCCTACGTCACCTCCTGCCGCCGACGACCTTCCACCTCCGACGACAGTGCAGCTCTGACCTACTGGACTTGCTCTACGCCATCCACCGACGCCGAAAGGAGCTCTCGAAGGTGCGCCCCGTCCTCGGACTCCAGTGACCGTGCTCCCATCTTTCCTATCTCTTCTATCCCCTCATCTTGTCGTCGCTCGCTCTGGCTCACCATCTCACGTCTCTTCTTCTCTTCTCCTTCTTCGGCTTTCCTACATCTTTACTCTTATCTTTTTTATCCCTCCTCACCCCCATCCCTCGTGAGCTACTGGGGCGGTGTCGCTCACTGAAGCAGACAATAACGGGGCTCACTTTTCTCTTCTTTTCTCTTTTTAAGAGTCACTTTATAGGGGGAGCCCAATCGCGCTCCAGCGAGCGATTCGCGAAATCCAGCGAGCGAGTCGAAATGTGAACTTCAGTGGTTAGTTCGGCATTACGGTATTGACGGTATTGCATGCGCGTTTTCCGTATACTGTGCAGTCATCAAGAGGCGTTGGGGAAAGTGACATCTGAAGGCAATATGTGAATTATTTGTAAAATCTTTTTTTTAACAGTTCGTTGAAGGATGTCCCAAAGCAGAATGACATCTTTGCAGTTAGTTAATGCTCTTTTAACTGAATAAGGGCGTGCACTCGGACAAGGGCACTAGAACAGGAAATTGGACAGGCCAAGAGTGCCTACTCGCAACTAAACTCGCCATTGGTCTATTCAATTTCCTGCTCTAGTGTCCTTGTCTGAGTGCGCGCACTTATTTAGCTAAAAGGTGAACCGATACCAACTAGCCCAATTATCCGTGCTACGGCATATAGTTCACCTTGACGGCCGTTTCACACGGATGCGCGAGATCTGAATGGAGTGATCAAGTTTTTAGCTTTTGGCCACCGCATATAAAGGTATTCGGAATATTCAAATCAATTCACTTCAATTTAATTTTATTTCATCCCAAGGATGAGGGCAGGCTCGGGAGAAAAGTGACGTTTTGTCACTTGAGGAGAACCCGAGCCTCCCTAATACATGGCAAGCAACGTGGACATGGGTAAAGAAACATAGGCCATGAACATATAGGCAATGAACATAGGCCATGAGATGTTTGGCGCAGTACAGTATCACGTGGGTGCAGCTCTCCCCCGCCAATCGCTCTCCTTCTCCTCTCCCTTCTCTCCCCCTCCGGACTCCTCGGCTTGGGGCGGTGACAGGGGTCAGAGAGCAGGAGCCGATAACCGCGTATACCGTAACTGACGCCGCCTCTGCGGCAGATATGTATCCGTTGCAAATCCTTGCCCGCTCGTGTTGTCACGTCCTTCCTGCGTGCATGAGGCACCATTGTTCTTGCCCCCCAAGGTTTGGAATGGGCGGAGTGTTAGACACGGGCCGGTACGTTAATTTGTGTGTGTGTTTTTTTTTTTCGTAACATTCCCTTCCGGGGCCCTGGACTTTCGCAGGGGGTGCGCTAGTCGTCGCTAACGAGATCGTTCCAGCAACCGGAAGTGTGCGGCGACCTCCGTGACGTCACCCGACGACGCGTGTCTCCGGTTCCGGGCGTAGCCGGGACATGCGCTCGCCGCGCCCTCTGGCATTGACCGCGGTCGGCGTCACCTGCGCCGCCCCAGCTTCGCGGTCCAGTTCGCTTGGTTGGCGTTGCCAGCAACGTTGTTTCGCGACGTGTGTCCCTTTGTCTCGATCAAGTGAGGACACTCGATATAACATGGTATGTTTTCGGGAAGGCACGCACCAAAGGGCTCGTTTTCGTTCAACGCGGCATATACAATGAGCGTTCACAACAGCATTTGCGAAAATTACTCAATTCTTGCTCAACTGAATAAAGACTCTGCCTTATCCTAACACACAGTGGAATGAAAAAAAAAAAGCCCATGTGCTTAGATTTGGGGGGGGGGGGGGGGCACGTTAATGAACACCTGCAGGTGGTCTAAAATTAATGCAAAACTCGACACTTCAGTGTGCTTCATAACTCTATCGGGCTTTTGGCACGTAAAACCACATGTATTATTATTATTATTATTATTATTATTATTATTATTATTATTATTATTATTATTATTATTATTATTATTATTATTATAGCACATTAGGAAAATCATCGCTGGGCCAGACTAGCCAATGCCGGAACTATGTAGTCATTACCTTGTGTAATCTCTGCCAAGCCATTTTAGTCATTTCCCGGCCGTTCTAGGCACTGCCGGGCCAATCTAATTAGTGGACCAATCTAGCCATTACCAGGCCACTCTAGTCAGTTCTTGAACAAACTGTAAGCATTGCCCTGCAAGTTTAGCCGTCACCGGTTATAAATGCGATCACCGCCAGGACAATCTAGTCACTGCCGGGGCAAATTATAACCACCGCCTGCGGGAAAAAAAGTGGTCATCGACGGGCCTATCGAAACATTACTGTTCCTAACGAGACATTAGTGGTCCTACGCAGACATTGGCGGACGTGAAGAGAAATCCCGGGAGCCCTTTCAGAAGTTCCCGAAGAGTGTTTTGCAGTAAAAAAACGCTTAAACACTTTCGAAAACGCTTGCTGTTATTTTATACGTGGAAACAAGAGCTTTGTGTGGGCCTGCCTGTTTTCAATTTTCACTTCTTTTTATCTACAGAAATACTGCAGGCCACATGGCCCAAGCAGGAGTGGAAATACGAAAACATCATAACATTAAAAAAACAGGAAGATAACAAGGGATAATACTAACAGAATTTGAAAGAAATGAAAGAAATACAGGTTGTGAAAAGGCAATACAATTAAATGCGTGTCAATATAGTAACAGTCATAACATTATTAAAACAAATGAAATAGAACCAATTTTTATTATTCCTGGCAAAATAGACTGTTAACAAAGTACCTAGGAGGAGCCACTCGACCGCGCTAAGGACAACGTTTGGTCAGAAGACAGACTTGTGTTGTTGTTGTTTTTTTTACTGTTTTTGCGCCACCTTTTCTTTAAAATGGCACTCTAGTGAAGCAAGAAATCAGCCCAGTCAGATAGGCTAAACTGAGAAAATTGTAGTGTTGCCGATTTTACCACGATAGATTTATTAACAGCTGGGAGCATCAACTTCAAACGCTTCGGTTTAACCATCCGGCTATATCTCCCTCCGATGTTGACGTCACTGATTTCAAAGTGCTATTTTCGTGTTTTTGCCGTGTCGGCTCAACAAAATCTCCTGAAGCTTATTTGGCGAGTCTCTAACCCAATTAAAGGACTACGTGCTTCATATTTTTTTTTTTTTTACGGATTATGAACTCTAGGCTGTTGTAGACGCCATCAGAATCTATGACGTCATGACTTCTGGTAAGAAAACTTCTATGTGGCGTCGCCATGCGTAGTTGTTTTTAGCACTTTTTTCCCGCATACCAAACGTCTTGTCACGGCTATAGCGTGTTGATTTTTGTATCATAATGAATGAACGTTCTTTATTGCACACATCTCTTCAACAAAGTATGCACAAACTGCATGGTCCCATGTCAAAAGACTAGTGCGGGTCCCATTGGAAGTATACATGACTGAAACTGTTCTGATTGATGTAAACAGAAATAAACAATTCAAATTTAATATCATCAAATTTGAATTGGTGAATTAAAATCTGGAATGTTATTCCTTTTGAAATAAAGATGTGTTCAAATTTCACTAAGGCACTAGAAAAACACTATTTAGAAGAATGTACCGATTTATTAATGTCCTGTCATAATTAGCCTGATGACTGTCTTGATTTCAATATGCAAGTAGGTGTTTATTCCGTTTTCGTTCTCGTGCATTGTAACGGTTTAGTGCGGTCATTTCGTGCACTGTAATGTTTCTTTGCCGATTCTTTATTACATTAGATTGTAAAAAACTTTAGTTAATTCTTTATTGATATTGTATAACTTTTTTAGTTACACTTTTCCGAAGTGCCTTTATAAAATCTTTCTTTTTAGGACCCAAACTAGCCTATGTGTCTACGCAGTGTATGCAAATTTTTTGTAAAAAGCGTGACCAATAAAATTCAATTCAATTCAATTCAATCGTACAAGAAATAGCGTTTATCCGCTAACAACATGTCTTTTTATCAATATGTAGACATACGTGGCGAACTGCGACCTCATACAGTGCAATGCGGACCTCCCCCCCCCCTCCCCTTTTTTTTCTTCCTTGTCGATATTAGCCGTCGACCGTAACGCCATGATCAGCAAAACGTTTCCTTTACAAACCTGTGGCGGGCGAGGACGGGGAGTCCTTGTCACGCTACGATACGCTTGTATCGGTTAACGATCCCCGTGGCACAACAATGGCCGAACGACTGGGCGGTTTGCGGGTGTCGCAGAGAGGAGGAGGGTGTTATCGTTTACGTCTGTTGTGGTAGTAGCAGTATACACACGGAGTGTTGCGAGTGCATAAATGGGAGGCGGAGCCGATTCGTGAATGCGGTCGTGAGTGGCGTGTAACTGTTTCGAGCTTTGATGCGGAACCGATAGGGGGCGTACGGATGGCGGTGTTTGATAGAACTGTGGGGCCAAGCGGTGCGTGTTGTTACGCGGCTTGACCGAGCTGTCGATTGACTTTGCACGCTTACGGCTAGGTCACTCTTATTAACGAGAATGCTGTGTCGTGCTTGGGTAGTTTTTTTTTGTTTTTACTGAAGCGTGAGAAACAAATCAGCAGCGCGAATCAGGAGGAGGGTGTGAGGTCGTGGGAAAAAAGAAAATGGTGTGATCGGACGTATGACCTAGCCGGGCTATAGTAGAAAGTAGTCAGTCAGTCAAGAACTTTGTTAAATGATCCTGAGGAGTTTAAGCCACCAGGGTGTCCATGAGGGACATTCTAGCTGCCGCTACTGTAGGTGACGTAGAAGTGTGGCAGCTTGGGCTAGTTGGTATGGCATGACGATAGTTATAGCGCGAGAACAAAACGACGACACAGAGACAAAAAGGACACGAAAGACACGAGCGCTCGTGTCTTTCGTGTCCTTCTTGTCTCTGTGTCGTCGTTTTGTTCTCGCGCTGTAACTATCGTCATGTAGGTGACGCCCGAGTCGGGGCGGGAGCGTGGTGGCGTTCCGCGAGTTCTTGGGCCCTCTGGACTGCCTTTTGTTGGTTTCTGAGACGGGGGCTACTCAGTACCTCCTCCAAGGCGTTTTTTTTCCTCGTACAAAAGCTGAAAGCTTGGCCTGTGTCGATTTTCTGACCTGCTTATCAGGCTTCGGAAAAGGTAAGGGATGGCAAAGAAAGGGGGAGAGAAAGATTTGATACTGAGAACAAAAAATGGCGAAAGTCTTAAAATGTTCAAAAGCAATTCAAATGTTCTTTCGAGGTGTCTCGCGCACGAAATCTTGCCTAAGTGCTGTCAGGATTGTTCAGCGAACTGGGAGCGCGGGGGTAAACACAGACACAAAGCAAAGAGCTGTTCCTTTGTGTCTGCGTTTACCCCCGCGCCCCCAATTCGCTGAACAATCATGAATTACCAACTAGCCCACCTTTCCATCCTATTGCAATGCTGTCAGGATGCCGCGCTGATCATGAGATTTGACAATGAAACCTTTTTCTGTAAAATTCTTTGATTGCATGGTTCCTACGAGATTTATAAGAGGGAACTCCGGCGCAGTGATTGCTGAGTCGCCATGGTAATGGTGGCTGGTACAAAGATTTGTCTAATACTCGTTCATCGAACGCGCTTGGCACCAGTCTGATAAAGGCGTGGGTTCGGATCCCACCGCTGCCACCAGTTGTTATGGTCGGAAGGAAGGACGCTGGAGGATACGAAAACAAAACAGCTTTATGACACTATTTACACATATTTACAGCGAAGAAAGGTTAGTGGTTTCACAAACCACGAGATGTGGTTTTGTTTGTTGCCGCGTTTCAGCGTTTTTTTCCGTGCAAAAGAGTGAATCATAGTCAACTTCAAGAGCCGAGTTGAATTCGTGAGCCCCTGAGAAATTGAAGTGGTGGAGTGACACTGCTGAAGATTTGCTCAACTTCGTGTTGCGAGTCGTGAAAAATTGGCTCCTGGCCACACGGATCAATTTTAAAACAATGTGACGCGGTATAAGCGGTGAAATCGCGCAATTCTTCCCAAGAGTGAAAGTAGGCCGACAACGTTCAAAAGAGATTCGTGGAAAATGCTAGGCGAGCAGAAAGAAGTCAGAAAAATCAGAACCCACGGAACATACACAGAATGTAGGTTGGTGTTTCCGTGGCGTCTTCGTGTAGCTGTGAACAGCATTTGTCGTAAGATTTTGTCGACTGGGCCAATCAGATGACGCGACGATTTAAAGCAAAGGTAAGAAAAAGAGTACTCATGTGGCTATCTATCGTCTGCAAGCGCTCTATATATAGTCTTCGGGCACGCGATCACCTTCACTTTTCGTCTGTTTCTAAGAGAGACCTGTAAACAGACGATACGAAAGGATCCGAAGCAGACGAAAAAACAGACATAAGTGCACGGGTATCTGCCGAAATGCACCATGCGGGGTGGCTCAACCGGCGCTGTCGTTTGCAAAAACAGAGCGAAACCGAACCGCCTCCGGCACGCGAACCGTCTGCTCTTGCACTGACCCATCGACGTCGTCTGTTCGGCGCGTGCGCTCCCGCGGTATCCCGCGGAGTTCGAGATGGCGGCCTGCTATTCTAGCCGTGTATGTTTTGTGTGCTATTTTTTGTTGTTCTCGCCCGTGTGCCTCCGTTGTAGTGTAGTAGTCGGTCTCTCGGGCGGCTAGCTTTCTTCTTCGCAGGAGCCAATTAAGTCCTGCACTTGGCTGACCGCCCGAGAAGAGCCGGCAGATGGCTCTGTGTGGTTGTTGAACCGCCGCAATATACGCGTTCACTGTTCGTCTGGTCGTATATTTTATCTTCTGTATCGTCGTCTGCTTTTTCGGCTACCTGCTGCGTGCGTCGTCTGCAGGTGCAACAGTAACGTCTAGATTCTTGGCGCACATCCTTTCTGTGATGCTAGGCCAATGTCGTATAACATTGCGGTTAACTACCGCAGTGTTTCAGTAGGCTTGTGCATCTCCGCAGCGTTGTTAACGCCCGTATTTCGCAACATGGCTGTACGAATGAGTGTTTTTTGTCTTTACCGGAAATAAAAGCTGCAGCGCAAACCGATAATCTAGGCGTTTATGCTAGTAGTGCATAGCGAGGGTTTTAATTGTCTCAGTTACCTCGATAGGTATCCCACTTAGCAAACGCGAGCCCACATATCGACTGTTGGCACTAAGCGCACTCTATGGAGAACAATCTCGTACTTCTTCATTGAAGGTATATAGGTCGCGTGCGCAGCTGACTTTTTCTTCTCGCTTCCGCTACATATATAAGCGAGGGGTTTTCCAGCGTTGTTTGTGCGGTTCCCTTCCGAATACACTTACACGCTTTCAAAAGCGCTTCTAGGTTAGCGTTAGGCTTAAGAGATCGGAAAATGGTGGCTTAAAGGGATCAAGAAGCGTGGTCGGGGACCCGGTCTTCAGATGCCCGTACCACAGCCTGTTCTATTCATTGTGTAGCAGTGATTTAGGGATTCGAAAAAGGATGCGCTTTTTCTTCATCCGGTCGGTGGTTGAAGGTAGCCAGAGAAAAGGGGGAACAGAGATCCCCCAAGGCGACGGGTTAACCCTCGCGTTTTCATTCGTGACAAAGGCATTGGCGCTCTCATTGTAAGGCGGTGCTTCGAAACACGGAACTGCTCTCAGAAGGGGGATAAAGGATGCGGTAATCTTCACAAAAGGCAGCGAGCGAAAATGGAGGGAGGGGTTTGGGGAGTGTTTGAAGGATACAGCTGCGTTGGAAGGCAGGTCGTACATATGGGGATGACGCAATGGACGCATGTGCCATGTGCTGTTTGCTTTCTTGTAGATCTGCTTGCGGATCAGAACTGCGTCTCACTTTTACGCTCCCCCCCCCCCCCCCCCCCGTTTTTTGTTTCTTTACTTCTATGTATCCCCCGTGCATACTAGGCATACGGATTTGAATTCGTGTGGTGCGCCAGCTCGTATAATATACGAGGCTTAAAAAAATCGTGTGTTTTGAAGCACTCCTGCTATCGGGTTTTTTTTTTTCTTGTACGTCTGTCTCTCGTCTGTTCGGGCACTTCTGCCTCTTGTTGTTTTTTCGCGCCGTCTGTCTATCGTCTGTTTCGTGTGTGCGCGTACGTCTGCCCAAAAAATCCGGCGGTATCCGGTCTTGTTTCCTTTCTTCCACCGCTGCTCTCATCTTTCCTCGCTTTCTTTCTTTCGTTCGTCGGTAGCTACGACCAGCACCCAGGGCCGCTGCTTTGTTCGTGCGTGCGCGCACGCGCGTTACGATTGTAGAGGGCGGCGTCACTCGCTGTCTCCGGATTCCGTGGCGCGTGGAATCCCCACTTCCGGTCGTGTGGCGCCATCTGGACCAAAGGTGCGGAAGGTGGGCCGTGACTCCTTTATGAAGATGGGCGGGCCGCTACCTATACAACACCTTTCGGGCGCTACTGCGGCGGCTTTTTTTTTTTTTTTTTCCGGGGCTTGGGTGCTGCTATTACCGTATAACGGAGCATCGCCGTAACGCGCCTTCCTAGCCCTCCCCTCCTCACCACCATCAAGGGTTCCTCTAAATCTTACCGCTTTCTCTCGTGTTTCCTTTCCCGGGGCTCACGATCCCGCTTTGTCTGGTCGGGTGAATTATGACGTTTCGGATTTGGAGAACAGTTCTTCGCCACCGCACGAACTCGGAGCACCGGGAGTCTGTTGGTGTCTGCAGGGTTGGCAGCTTTTAGTTTTAGGCCAGATGCTTTTGGGGAGTCTGTTATGCCTTCTGTTGTTTTGGTGCGATTTTTTTCAAACTGGTCTGCGTTGTAGCTTCACAGTCCTAAGAGGAATGTCACAAACCCAACGAGATATGTTCTCAAGTTATGCTGTCTATACTAGGCCGGCTGTGATTATTGCTGTTATAGGTTACAGAATCTGTAACACTGTGTGTAATAATGTTGAAGGTATTAGTTTACAAAAACCGAAGTGTTTCAGTTGTAGGCTGATTTATCAGGAGTTTACTTTCTGGTAGAGGATGTGAGTGGGCTTTAAAAATTTCTACAATTATAGTGGACTCTCTATACGCACACTCCCGAAGGTTTCGTTTGTTTGCTCAGATGTTCTGCTACCTTCTAATGCCGGTGGGCCAGTAGCACGTTTTACTTGTTCTTCGTAGAATTCGCTTTATTTCGCAACCTGAAAGCCGCGCAGCGGTTCTTCAGACATTCTACGGCTGCTACATCAACAAATTTCTCAAGAACTACGTTCGAGCCTAGAAATGTCACTAATTGTTTCCAGGTGGTGCTTCCGAAAGAAGCGCCGGTTTAGTCGTTTCTAAAATTAACCGGACATTACGTCTTCTCGGAAATGAGACGCAAAGCTCACTCGTGCCACACGCCTGACGTTATCATTTTCCTCCTTTTCTTTTCTCTTACTGTCTTTCTTTTTTACATTCGCTTCATAACTCCGTGCCATCTTGTTTTAAAACCTCACATCCTCAGGAAACGCATATTGTCGTTGACGTATGTCCAACTGCTTTCTTTTTTTTTTCATGGTGCATGCGCGGTTTCTGTGGCGCATTCTTATTGCGAGCCTCATGGTTCCTTCGAGCTTCCGTTTCCTTTCTCTGAGAGCAGACGACACGGCATCCACCCACTAGCAGACGACACATCGACCGAAATCTCGGTAGCAGACGACGAGCAGACGGCACCGCGCTGGCGACAGAAGGCGACCTGCGCGAAAATAAACCGACGACAAATAAAGGTGGCGCATGAACCATAGTAGAAGACACAGAAGGCATTGACGAGAAAAAAAAAGAAAGAATGCGACTTGAAAAGAAATGGAGGCGAAATTTTCTAGAAACCTCGAAAGACGCGTCTTCCAAAAGGAGGCATCAGAAAGCGGGTGCCTCGCCTCGCTGAAAAGTGAGGAGAACGCGGCGCAAAACTAAGTTTGAGAAAACGCAAACTAAGTAAAAGTATAAAATCGAGCTTAAGATTAGTGGCGGTGGGGCGCAAACGAGTATAGAGGTGCGCGTGTGGTAGGTCGTATCTGATTCTTCGGGGGAGGGGGATAGTGTCAGGAGGGTCATGGAAGGAGGGGTGGGGTGTGGGGAGAACTGTGCGCAGTGCACAAGTAAGGCCTCGCTGAAGAAGTTCCGCTTGGGACCGCCAGGTGCGCTGTCGGCCCCCTGGGCGCCAGATGGGACTGCGCTATTCTACCACTCTTCAAGCTCCTTGCAAAGCTATACCCCCCCCCCCACCCCGAACCCCTCATCCCACCCCTCTCCCTGAAAACCCCGCCTCCCCGCGCGAACGCTTCTCATCGGCGTGCGTTTGTCGCGTGCTACACTCGTGCGGCCCGTCTACCGCTGCCATTCTCCCCTCCAACCCCGCTTTCAAGACTTCCTTTATTTACTTATTTTTGTTAATCGTTACTTCCTTTCTACTATCCATCCCGCTTGGAAGGGCTGTTCCTTCCGCACCGCCCTTTGCACATTTTTCTTGAAGCAGGTCAGGGGGATACTCTCTATAACTTTTATGTTATGTTTTCCCCCTCTCTCATTTGAGAACCTCGAAAGAAAATCTTGACGAAAGCAGGGCGCCCCCTAATAATAACGTTGTCGTCTGCTATTACCTGCGCGTGCGCAGACTCACTTTCGGTTGTCGTCTGCTGCTTCACTTTTTCCCCGTCTGCTTCTCTACTTTTTGTTTGCGTCTGTCGCTTTACTTTTTTTTGGTCGTTTGCTACGGTTTTATTTTTGACCTCCTCGCTTCATTCGCCCGTACTTCTCTGAAGCATCGTTGGTAAGACTTTGGGTCATATCGTCGCGCCCATGCTGCAGTTTGGGCCTTTTCTATTATTTTCGCTTTCCTATATATTCCTGGTTGTCGAGATATGCCTTAACCCCCCCCCCCCTCGCACACTTCGCAGGGGGCGCTGCTGGCACTTGACTCAAGCACCGAAGGACGGGGGCTGACGTGACCGAGATATACGAGTTTTAAAAGTTTTGATGACGGCGCCCCGCTATTGATATAGTTTCGTTCTAAGCTATTCTTGTTTGTCGTCGTTCACTTCTTTTGCGCTTTTTTTTTTGCTCTTGGATGTTCCCGTTTTTCGTTCAATATGGCGTCACCTGGCCGCTATGACATCGTCGCGAGGCTTTGATTGACGGTATAGGGTCGCGTGGTGGCACTGGCATCGCTGTCAACAGCAGAAAAATAAATGATTGCACAACGCTTTGGAAGGGTGTCTGTTTAAAGTAGGGAAAAACGGCTATGCGTGCGTGATGCTGATGGGTGAGTTTGGGATGGGGCTCGGGGTGGTGGAGATTGTTAGCCTTCGGAAACTCTATGCGATCTCACCCACTTGGCGCGCTGGCTGCCGGCTCGGTAGTTGTTTTTAACACGTTGTCAATTTGTGGACAAAGTGGAAGAAATAGGGTAACGTTCTTTTTTTTTTTCCTTTCAGAAAGATTTGTGGAGGCTTGGCGTTATAGAGGGACTGTCGTGTCTCTGAAAAAAATATATTATTCATGCTAATATAAGCACGGGGCTGTAAGTATGTATAAGTACACTGAAAGCAATGTGAAATAACGAAATGCGAAGTGAACGCAAAAATTAGTGGTAGAAGGGGAGGCGTATGAAGGCCTAGACAGAAGCTTAACACTCGTCAACATGTTACGGTTAAGATTGGAGATCCTAACCTAAAGTGTATCATTCTGTAAGCATTTTTTAGCAATCTCAATTATCTCTGGGTCTAGTGTTCTAGCCAACTTCGTTCATCCTGAGAGCAACTCGTTGGAAAACAACTGAATTTTAGAAAGGACATCGTTGATATATCTTTCGCCAAGTCTGATCATAGGGGAGGTACTCTTCAGAATTAGTGCTCTATTTTGAGCTGCCGTGGCGGCCATGTTTTGCGACTGGCACGGCAAAATCGCTGCTTCGGTGACATGACGGTAGTTATAGCGCGAGAACAGAACGACGACACAGAGACAAGGACACGATGGACACGAGGACTAACTTCGGAGTTTATTGCGCAGAGTGCGAAAACATATAGAGGAGATAGTAAACCGTGTGACGAAAACCATGTGGCACAAAGAGTAATACATGAGTAATACATGAGTAATACATGAGTTCTCGTGCTATAACAATTATCATGTCATACCAACTGGCCCGAGCTGCCACAAGCTTGGGTGACGTCATGTGTCAATGTGTATCTAACTCCGTTCCTTACGTACTGGAGTTGCTCTATTTCTGGACGCACTTGAAGAACAAGGACACAATGAAGCGAACACGAAGTTGCGTACGGTACAGTATTCCACTCCAACTAGCGTAAGAAAACAGCACTCCCGAAGTATACGGGAGTTCAAACGGGCATAGTGCGAACACTAGTAGCCCGCAGCAGTGATGCATGCCTACTTTGCCAGAGGTGAGCCCATTACACGAAGGCACGCGAATGCGATACGATCGCTTCTTCGATAATGGCGTCATCGAAGCGCTCCAATTGAGGGGAGGGGGGGGGGTACCCGCTAATAGTTGGCCACCGATTTTCGTGGAAACCCCCTCGGGGAGGAAAAGACCTCCTCATCGGCTAATGACGCGTTCGGCGGGAGCTATTCTCAGGTAAGAGCTGGGGGGGGGGGGGGAATAATGGAGGTGGGGAAGTTGCGTTTTCTTTGATGGGACCGGCGTTCGCTTAAACCGTAAACATACGCGCGCGCGTGCCCGTACAGCTTTACTGTTGCTCGTCCGCTGGTTTCTTGGGAAGAAGTAAGCGATAACGCGTCGCATGCCGCGATGGTTTAAGGCCAGTTGCACGCAAGCCGACACCGGAATCGCCTTCGGTGGTTGTGTGTAGTTGTGTACGGCGCAGGTGTTGGAGATGGCGTCCATCTTATTTCCTCGTCGGGGGTCAGTTACCCGCGCCACCACCGGTGGTGGTGGTAACCGTTGTAGTCTGCTGTCTATCTGCTGCAGGGTTGCAGAAGGCCGCGTCGACTGTTGTCGCCTGTTATCTGCGCGGGTTTCCAGAAGGCTGCGTCGATTGTTGTCGTCTGCTATCCGCTCCAGCAGGTTTGCAGGAGACGCGCGTTGATTGTTATCGTCTGCTACCTGCATGCGCACGTTGCAGAGGGTGCGCGTAAATCGTTGTCGTCTGCTGGCTGTGTGTGGTCGCAGAATAGGCGGAGAAAAGCAGACTACAAAAGAATAAGGAAAAGTGTGGTCGGGATGATAAGAATTTAAGAAAAAGAAACATACCTACTTAATGGTAAGAAGCAGGCGAAATTTGGAAAATGAGTCAAACAAATAGATGCCGCCGTCAATGAACCGCCCAGCAGTGGTAGTGGTAACAGTTGTCGTCTGCTGCATGGTTGCAAATGGCGTTTTGATCGTTGTCGTCTTTTAGCTGTGCATGGTCGCAAAAGGAGCTGTGAAAACAGACGACAGTCTGGCAAAGCAGAAGAAAAATGGGTGGTTGGGACGATGAGGAAAAAATAAACAGAAGTGGAGATAAGAAGCAGACGGAATCGGGAATACGAGAAGAGCAAATGGTGAACGGTGCAGCAGACGTACAGGGGGAAAAAAACGAGGTGGGTGGTTAGGGTAAGAAGATAAAACTAATGGCGAATTCCATTGGGAGAGCAGGTGCACTCAAAAGCACGCTCAAAGTGCTCTCTTCCGAGGCGGCGTGTTTCAGTGGTCGAACAGGAGTAGGAGCACTGTCATCCATTGGTAGAGCGAGAGCGCTTTTGCTGCGCCGAGAGCAGCCAGGAGCAGTTCTGTCTGCTCCCTCTTAAAAAGCGGAGTGAGTGGAAAACGCAGGAAACCACGTGTTTGGAACGTCATGTCCGGACATACCCTCTCAGCAATCCTCCTCACTTGTTTACATTTTGCGGCGTCGTGTCGGGCGGTTATGGCGGCAGCGAAGCGTGCGTGGTGCTCGGGCTCGAACGATTTTAACGTCGTAGCGGCAGATTCTGGCAGTGAACGTCCACCTTGCCTGCCTTCAGATTCACGGATGGCGGAGGCAGCAAAACGTCGTCGTCTTGCCGAAGTATTTGACGAGCTAGACGATGTCAGCAGCGATAGCTGCTGGAGCTCTACGTCCGAGTCGAGTTCAAGCAGCAGCGACGATGACGACGAAGTGTATGCAGCAGCGTTTCAGCAGCTCTTTTCTCTGCCAGAGCGAAGGCCGAAAGTGGAAGCATATGTTACAAAGACGGTGGCTAGCTACTCCGACGAGGAGGTGAGTCATTCGGCTTCTGTTTTAATTAGGTTGCTTAAAGGCCTGTTTTCTTCCAGTTCAAAAGAAATTTCCGCGTCACGCGGCCGGTCGTGGACTTCTTGGCAGCAGAATTCGCCAAGTCACCGCACTGCCCTCAGAACAGTGATCATGGTGGCCTGCCTGCCAAGTCGGCTGAAGAACACATTCTCTCCTTTCTTTGGTGAGTGTCCGTACGTTTAGGAATGCCGCTGTCATCAGGTCACTGCATAATCCGTTTTATAGTGGGTTAGAGGCATATGAAATATTGCAAATAAATGTACCTAATTCGCAGCATGTCATTGGACCACCTTGCTTTAAACTTGTTAAATGCTACTAGCGAGTGTCGAACGTAATAGAGTTATAGTATTTTGTGAAATGCTTTCGTAGTTTGTACACCTACACACTGAGCTTCACAAAATTCTCGTTACTAGAATCAGTGGCAAAGCATAATTCATGATGCATCATTACAAACAACCATGAAAACTTTTGCTCACGAAGCATTTCAAATCGGCTGTGTCAGCAGGTTCACAGTGAGCTTCATCTCCACACTTATAAATGTAATGCGCGAATTAAAATTAGAATTTGTTATTTAGATAGTGCTTCTACTAATCAAATATTTTGAGTTTCTAAGGTGTCACCCAAAAAGGTGGAATCGTGTTTTCTGACTTCAGTTGTCTTGCTAATTTGCTTCATTGACAGCGACAGCATTGTTAACACCATTATTCAGTCATTGACAGCAACAGCAAGCTTAATTCCATTATTTAATTAGAGTATCCTCTCCTTTTCAGGTATGCAGCCAACAAAGCATGCATTAGAGATGTCGCTGGCCGCTTTGAAGTCGCAGAAAGCACTCACCACAGAATGATGGGCCGAGTAACTGCATTCCTGCTCGACATAGCACCGAATGTAATCAAGTTCCCCAGTGACCTGCAGAAGCTTGCTGTGGATTTTGAGAAGGTAACTATGCTTTTGTAAACATGCTATTTAAGGTATAAACTACAGTTTTTTTCACACCAATGTCATACAGCTCTACACAACTCAAGGGACCAGACTAAGAGGAATTACACCTACTCAAACCACAATAAGGACTGAAAGCAACTGATATGCAGGATCAGAACTGCAAATGAACAGAAAATGTAAAAATGCAAGAGATATGAAAGAGCACCACACAGTCAAGCCTCCTTCATGTGTATTACAAATGCTGTCAGCAATCGGACATTTTTCTTGAGTAGTTTTGACCATGTGATGCTGTTTCATATCTCTTCTATTTTCCCATCTTCTGCTTAGTGATGTACATCTAGTACTTGTCCTGCATGTACAGTGAATAAACCTAGAGTTCAGTTACTTGTGCACTCTGTATGTACTCTGTATGTGTCATTAATTCCCCTTCGTGCGGTCCCATGTGTTCTTTACCGCTCTACTATTACAATTATGAATTAGTTAGTGCCAGAATGCACCTTTTAAATAAGTTATTACAATTATTTTTCCCAGATGCTTCACAATTAAATAGCCAGTTAATTTCAATCATGTGTACCGGTAGTGTATTGCACTCGCCGTTATGAGCTTCAAGTCTCCAGTTTGTTTTAAACTTTTCCGCATGTTATTGGCACCTTTCATTACCCTTAGTGCCATGCTTATTTGACTATGTGTGTGCACATTTTTTTCTCTTGCAGCTGTCGGGATTCCCAGACACAATTGGGTGTGTTGACGGAAGCTACATGCCTATCAGGTGCCCAGCCAGGAAAGTGCGATCTGTTTATATAAACCGGCACCATTACCTATCCTTGACACTTCAAGGTGTTTGTGACAACAAGAAGAGGTTTCTTGATGCCAGCACTGGCTACCCAAGCAAAATTCATGACGCACGCATTTTCCGTCGGTCCAGGATTTCAAGTGTTTTGCCACAACTGTGCTCTAGCAAGTACCATATAGTGGGGGATGCTGCATATCCTTTCCGGGAGTACCTGATGACACCAATTCGAGACTATGGGAATCTTGACAGCATCAAAAAAACCTTCAATGCAAGACTCTCCGGGACAAGGGTGCTTATTGAAAATACTTTTGGCGATTTAAAAAATCGTTTCAGACAACTGCACAGGTTGGATATGTGGACAGTGGATAACATGTCCAAGTTTATCATTTCATGCTGTGTGCTTCACAACCTCTGCATTGATTGTGGAGATTTGCCAGAGAACCTGTCACGAGACCTGTCACTTACCTCACAAACAACAAATGTAGACTCAAGCTCTTCTGCAGTTCAAGTAAGCAGCAGTAGTGTAGCCCAACAGGATAGCCTATTACGTGGCTTGGCTAGCATCAAGAGAGATCACTTGATGATAAAAATGGGGTTGCAGAACCAGCAGCCATGAAACAAGGAATTCCTTTACGTGTTATGCAGTTGTGAGCAAATATATGCTTACCAAAGGCCCACCTGAAAAGCTGAACTCGTTAAAACACCTTCAAGGTTGGGAAAAATTGTCCTTACCACACACCTGTTGGCCCATTTGCATTTTCTCAAGGTAGTGTATTGTGCCAAACTAGAAAATAAAAGACATTGAAACTAAGTAATCGCTTTGGGTAGTACGTTTATTTATTTAAAACTACCACTTTATTTTGGAAGTCCAAAGGCCTGACGGAGAATCTCCATTTTTTCTTCATGCATTTTGCGCCGCTCTTCACGAAGCACCTGTCGCTCGGCCTGCCTTTCAGCTCTTCGATTTTCTTTTTCTTGACGTCTGGCCGCCTTTTGAGCCTCCTTTTCTTCTTGCAGTGCCCTCATTTCAGTAAAAAACAACTGCATGTGTGCCAGGCGTGCAGTTCCTACCCGTGGCTTCGTGTCGGGATTTGAGGACTGCGTCTTATTTTCCTCAGTGGTGTTGGCAGGTGACAACACGGCCGGAGATTCGGGCGAGGCTTTGAATGTAGCCCCTGAGGCGTCTCGCTCTACCTCCGGTTCAATGCTGTCATCAATGCTTTCAATTTTTTTCACCTCGTCGTCAAAAGGCACAGGGGTGGGTGAAGCACCAGACCTTTTGTTATGGTCGGAAGACGCCTTCCGACGCCTAATTACTGTTTTGTACCTATTTTCACACTGTTCTGGGGTTTTGGCTATGCCAAGCACAGCCTCGATGTCCATCGATATTTGTTTAAAGGCTTGCTTCCTGTTTTTGAATTTTTTAAATGGGCCAATCTGAGGGAAATATTTGAGGTAGTACTCTAGGAGCAGCCTTGTTTGCCCCTCTGTCCATTCAGCAGCTAGAATAAGAAAGAACCAACACATAAATGGTTTATTGGGAAACTGTCGGTCATTGTGCAGGCATTACTTATAATTGAATAATTTAACACACAGCACGGTCACTTGAGCTTAATTATCAATCAGCAAGCATTAATCAACAAAACAAGCATTTGCGCAGACTAGCAAACATACATAAGTGATAAGTTCTGGTATTGTGCATGTAAATGCAATATGCAAATTGTGCCAGTCTTCCAGTAATTGTAGTGGTCTGCTTTCCATGCTCTCTTTTTTTTTTTGTCATTTAAGGATCACTCCTACAAGTACACTTTTACACGCTCTGATGCATGCTTGTTAGATTTACCCAAGAACACTTGCTGAGGCAATTGTAGACACTCAGTGTTAATATACTTGCCTCCACCTCCTCTCCTGGAGCCTGATGGCTTGCTTTGAGCACCAGTCTCCCCGTCAGCTGATCTTGATGCAGTGGGAGCTGGCAGGTGCAGAGTATCTGTGCCATCTAAAAAATATAAATGAGCAGTAAATGTAGTGCCTCGCAATAATGTTAATACTAATACTTACCACCTCCTGTTTCAACGCATGGCAATCTGAGCTCCATGCGCATTTCTTCGCTCCCTCGCCTTGGCACATCGCCAGCCATATTTGTACGCAGAACTGCATCTGTTTTCACACAATGATGGAAATGTAATCAAATCAGTTATATAATGAAAATGGTTTCTCAAGTAGTCAGCTACATTATGCAAACTCGGATGCCTTACACTCGAAGGTAAGCGGATTAGAGCAAGCAAAAAACAAATTCTAAAAAAGTCAATTCATCATGTTACAGGGCTGCATGAAACACTGCACAAATCACTGATAATTAAAAAAAAATATCGCTTATCATACGTAGCATCTCGACCCTGCGATAAGAAATCGTGCTTCCGAGGAGATGTATGGCTTCACCGTATCACGTGGGATGCTGATCTGCCGTCTGGAGACATTAGCCACTTAAAAATCAGAAATAAAAATAAATTGTTACTGCGTGCAATACTTAGCTGCACCCACGTGACACTTGCTACACGCCACTTCGCAGTTACTTTTCTTAAAACGCTGCGAATCATTCTGTTGCTGATGGAGGGGTCTGCAATGTAAGTTTGTTTTGAATTAAGGATTAATTACTCATGCAAGGAAACTTGGCAACAGGATAGTGTACTGCAGTACTTCTAGAATTGTTTACGTTTTGTTAACTGCTGATGACAGCAGCAGCTGGTAACTGCATGAACAGTCTGATAAAGCTGTCATATCCACGGTGTTTTTCTGATATGATAAAGAATAGTGGGCTTAGGTCCACGCGCGCAAGAATGCATTGCATGCTGCATGCGCGACAAGTGCGCTGAAACAAATAAAAAGCAATCAAATTCACTTTACCTTCCGTACTAGATGGTGCCTGGTGTTGAATTAAAGACAGTAGGATGCGCTGAGCTTCCGAGTCCATCATGTAGTAGTATACGAAGCAGCAGCTTTGCAGGATAGCGCGCAAGCGAGTGCGCTGTACCAACCACTGCCACACGTGCTTTCCTTGCCCGTCCGGATCAGACCGCACGTGTTTTGCAGCAGAGGACGCTGGGATGCACAACCTTTCTCCTCACTCGCCTTTTTATTCCCTCACACCTGCTCTGCGGAGGTGTGCCGCATTCCAGTGGCAGGTCGAGTGACGCGGCTCTCAGTGCTCTGCCCCCTACTCCTCTCTGCTCGGCACCCTTACTCCTGTTCTCTCAATGGAATTCGCCATAAGGGTGGTGTCTTTGGGAAAAAAGTACCAGCTGGTAAACATTGTTAACTCGCCTTTGGAAGTTAGATGTGGTATGGCTGTGAAAGGTGATCGACGGGGGGAAGTACGAAGTCAGAGGACGCAATTGAAGATACAAAAGCATAGACAGCTGCAGAAAGACTCGGGATGATTTCGGCTTTACAGACTAGTAGTGATCTATTGGTTGATCCATAGGAATAACAATAGGCCACTACAATAGTCACTAAGCCTTCGCTCTTGTACCTTGATGACCCACTTTTCGTTAATAGTAACGTCGTCGCCTCCGCGATAGGAGATGAGTATAATGCATGGGAAGGTCGTTAATCGGACTTGTGACATACGCAGCCGGAAAGTTTATCGTCAAGACTATGACTTTATTTTGCCGATGATGTGTGTGTGTGTGCACTGTTATAAGGCTCAAGAACGTTAGAAAAATCAGCCAGCTATCCCTGATATGTGGTAGGCATATCGAGGGATTCGTGCTTGTAATTTATGATACGGGGTAGCCGACACTATGCAACTTTTCTCAAGTTTCAACAGTGCATTTGCGTGTTCTTCCATCTCTCATTTCTAAGGCTAATTTATCTTCCCCGGTGTACGCTAACATTTGTCTTTTGAATGTATTGGTCTGCTTTACCTGATCGACAACCGGTTCATAAAAGGTCGTTAACGCTGCTTTCTGCACAAAGAAACACACGCACACGCACAGACAGACAGACAGACAGACAGACAGACAGACAGATAGATAGATAGATAGATAGATAGATAGATAGATAGATAGATAGATAGATAGATAGATAGATAGATAGATAGATAGATAGATAGATAGATAGATAGATAGATAGATAGACAGACAGACAGACAGACAGACAGACAGACAGACAGACAGACAGACAGACAGACAGACAGACAGACAGACAGACAGATAGACAGACAGACAGACAGACAGACAGACAGACAGACAGACAGACAGACAGACAGATAGATAGATAGATAGATAGATAGATAGATAGATAGATAGATAGATAGATAGATAGACAGACAGACAGACAGACAGACAGACAGACAGACAGACAGACAGACAGACAGACAGACAGACAGACAGACAGACAGACAACCAGAGAGCACATCCACGGAGTGAATCATGATGAGTTAATCATGATGACTGAACCGTCAATCGTGCGTCCGTCAGCTTCGCTCTTAAAACGATGCTTCAAGTTTAGATTTTAGGTCATTTAACAAGCGCTGGCACCAATGACCAGCCCGTGGGCGTTCGGGGTCCTCGCGTCATATCCTCGTTGCCAATCACTGTAAGCGTGGTTCCTGATTGGCTGCCACTTAGCCGGTGACGTTTGTCCTGACGTCAGCGTCCCCGTAGGTATAGTTCGCTGATTGGGCCACTTCGCGTCGGAACCAGCTGCCCTCGCGCGGTGGGCCGTGAGAAGCATATGCTCTTGCTCGGAAGGAGGAGGTTGTGCGACTTGGCTTGACTTGCGGATAGACAAACAGAGAGACAAATAACAAGCAATAAGCAAGTAAACGCTGCGCAAGCTTCCAGTGTGCACCTGGTAGGGGTAGGGGGAGGGTGGTGCCGGGTTCCATTGTTTACACAGGTTATTGCGGCTTGGGACAAGAAAAGGTCGGCGTAATTGACTTGTACGTCCACAGCGGCATTGCCGCAGTAGCGTCTATTTGCGTGCCGAACTCGCAGACGACGCACCACCTGGTAGTAGCGGCCCACGCTACTATTACGGGACCTGGCAATTTGCGCCGCTGCGCTTGACTGCGAATTTCGCCCACTATACTTCTGCGTTCTGGGGCTGTTTTGCTTTGTTCTCTGCTTTTCTTTGCTTTACTCGTCGTGTTCTTCTGTATGGTTTACTTATTGTCTGCTGTTTCTTTGCCTTACTTGTCGGTTGCTTTGCCTTGCTTGTCGTCTGTTTTAGACTACGCTTAACCTGTCGTCTGCTTTTCTTCGCTTTTCTCGTCTGCTTTTTCCGCAGTCGGCTTGGCTTGCTTTGAGGTCCTTTACATGTGGTTTAAGCATTTGTCATCTGTTTTTCTTTCCATTCTCGACTTGAGGCGTCTGTTCCGTCATTCCGACGTCTGATTGTTTTGGTATATATATTTTGCGCGCATGTCGTCTGGGAAGTGAGTCCGTTCCGTCTGGCCTGCCACCATAAATGCGCTTCGATTAATATCCCGCTGTTTTTGTCCGTCCTGGGTTTCGGCTTCGCGCAGCGTGTTTCTGTTTAATTGCGCGTAATGGCCAGTCGTGCGTCTGTTTTGACTTGTCAGCGCCGCATCGGTGATTGGCTCCCAGCTCGTGGGAACATGGTGGCCGTCATGTCAGTATACTTAGCCCTATTTCGGGGATGAAGGCTCTATTCCCACGCCTAATTTTTGTGCATTATGAAGCCCCAGTCATCACTTTTGAACTGACATGTATGTGACGGCCGCTTACGTTTAGCTGTTTTGCGTGTTCCCGTGACGCTTCCTGGTGCAGCAGCTGACTGTGGGACGTTGCAGCATCGTTAGGTCTGACAACGTGCTGACAGAGGTCTGTTGAGTTTACAGCGGCAGGGATGACGGTTTAGAAGGTGCATCACCCGGCAATGATTAGCTCAAGGCATTCTTATTGCTAATACGTTCACACTGTCCTAGTTGCATTACTCATGCGAGCAGGTGATTCGATGGATCCGATCAGTATTCTGTAGCAAATTCGCGAGTGACTTCGAAAACTTCGAAAGGGAAAAAAGAAGAAATAAGCGTGATGTCGTTACTGTCTCTCTATGGAGGACACCTCCACAGAACTGCGCAGAGGATGAGGACAGAAAAAAAGGGTAAGAAAAGGGTAGTAAGTACATTGTTTGATGAGTACCTATACAACGCCCTCGTGTTGGAACAGGTTGTTTTTATCTGAAATGGTATTCGCCGAATGTGGCTGGTGATCGACATAACGAATCCTATTATCTCATAACTGTCATTTTCTGGTGTTACTCTCTATGGAGGACACCTCCACAGAACCGCGCAGGGAATGAGGACA
This sequence comes from Rhipicephalus microplus, assembly GCF_043290135.1. NCBI lineage: Eukaryota > Metazoa > Arthropoda > Arachnida > Ixodida > Ixodidae > Rhipicephalus > Rhipicephalus microplus. The sequence goes on along the minus strand of NC_134706.1, from coordinate 29,813,529 downwards.
GAATAATAAAAAAAGGGTAAGAGAAAAGTAGAAATCACACTGTTTTATCAGTACCTATACAACGCCCTTCGTGGTGGAAATGGTTGCTTTTATCTGAAATCGTATTCGCCGAATGTGGCTGGTGATCGACGTAATAAATCCTATTATCTCATAACTATGTCATTTTCTAGTGTCACTCTCTATGGGGGACACCTCCACAGAACCGCGCAAAGGATGAGGACAGAATAATAAAAAAAGGTGAGAGAAAAGTAGAAATCACAATGTTTTATCAGTACCTATACAACGCCCTTCGTGGTGGAAATGGTTGCTTTTATTTGAAATCGTATTCGCTGAATGTGGCTGGTGATCGACATAATGAATCCTATTATCTCATAACTATGTCATTTTCTAGTGTCACTCTCTATGGAGGACACCTCCACAGAACCGCGCAGGGGATGAGGACAGAATAATAAAAAAAGGTGAGAGAAAAGTAGAAATCACATTGTTTTATCAGTACCTATACAACGCCCTTCGTGGTGGAAATGGTTGCTTTTATCTGAAATCGTATTCGCCGAATATGGCTGCTGATCGACATAACGAATCCTATTATGTCATAACCATCTCATTTTCTAGGAAGGCCGCGCTGTTGAAGTTTAACTTCACCTTTTTATGAATACCTCGGCATCTCCTGAAATTTCGTCTGCGCATATCTGATCAACTTCTGTTTTTGTTTTGTTCCATTTTGAGTCTTACGTAGCAGCGGTACTTTGATGTCGTCTGCTACCTTGGCTCACCTTTCGCATTGCTATCTGGAAGTGAGCGCGTATGTGACTTATCAGCCTAGGCGTGCTCGGGGTTTCCCCCTTCAGGGTGTGGGTAGGTTTGTCGTAGCGCCTTTCTCTCTTTCATGGAATTGTAGGGGGTTGATCTCGCGCCCTCATCTGTTAAGTGACCCGACAGGCGGTCGTCGGAGCTGTCGTCTTCACAGATCTCATCGACTTTTCAGTTCGTCTGGTTCCATTCAAAAATCCTACGCAGCGGCGGTATCTTGATATCGTCTGCAACCTTGATGTTTCCGCCTCGCCTGCATATGTGTAGAGATCGGAGTTACCTGCCTGTCTGCTTCCGCTTTTCAAATCTCATTTGTGTATCCATCTTATTACCGTCTTCAACCTCAGCATCCCTGAACTTTCGTCTGCACACATCTGACTTCTGTTTTCGCTCTGTGTATTTTGAAAGTCTTACGCCGCAGCGGTATCTTGATGTCGTCTGCAACCTTGGCTCATCATTCTCATTGCTGTGTAGAAATGACGAGTTCCCAGATCGTCTGCAAACACTACGTGTGTACCGTAGAAAGCAGACGAGTCGTCTGCTCTCCCGAGTTGCTTTGTTTTCGAGTAAGGGGGGGGGGGGGGGGTGCGTTCACTTCTAAACGTGTATCGCAGCAACAACGTTTCGAGCAATCATGGCGCCTTGCTTTTGAAACAAAAGTCAGGAGCAAGACACAGCCGCCATTCATCTCCCGCGGTTGCCTTTGAGGATTCATTTTCTGTCGTCCTCGGGAAGCGGCGTGGATAGACGGCGGATCGGAGGAGGCGGCAGGGAAAAAAGCGACATATTTACGCAAACCGGAAGTGAGACGGGGCATGGGACGGTAGAGTCAGAGCCTGCGCGGTCGGCGCGTGACTGACCGGCCGCTCTTCCGTGCATGCTCGATGCGTAGAACACGTGAAGTATGCGCTGCCTGGAAACACCCCCCTTGCCACCGCCCTCTAAGCCTAACGGGCTAAAGCTGTTGTGTGGGAGGCCTTTAGTCTTGTTTTCTTGCCTTTTTTTCTGAAACCAACGGAATCGGAGCTGGAGGCGACATCCGGCTGGCGTCGTCTGCATCTCTACGCGTCGTCTGCTATGCTGTGGGGGAGTCGTCTGCTAGCTGGCTGCACGCTGCAAGCGGACGGCGCGCGGCGTCCGAGATGCCTTCTGGTCTGTTTAGCGATTTATCGTCGCACGTGCTTCCTTTTCCGTTTCTCGCGATGTCCTCTGCGCAACGTCGCGTCCATTTTCCACAGTTTTAAGTAATTCTTTTTTTTTTTCGTTCCAGTGGCTGCACCTCTGGCTCCGATTTCGGCTCCGACACATCCGGCTCGTGCCTCGTTCACTCCGACGGTGCCTCGTCTTTTTTTTTTTTTTTTCTTGCACTTCTGCTTCTGCGAGCAGACGTACTCGAGTCGTCTAGCAGTCGGAACGTGTAGCAGACGACGTAAGGTATCTGGCCGATTGTATGACTTGTTTCCGTCGGCGTCACTTCGGCTGATTGTAGATGACTTGGCGTGGTTTCTTTTTTACGTGTCTGTACCTCGAGCCCAGCTACGTCACTTTATTCTCCATCTTCGGGCATTTGGTATTGCCGTATCTAATTTTTGTATGCGTGCGCCGAGTTAGTGGGAGAAATGATGAAAAAATATGGCTACAATCTTCACAAATTACGTTACTAATTACTTTATTACATTTTTTTCAAAATTTCCTTTGTTTACAATTCATATTGCAGCTTTCAAAAAGTAATGACATGGCATATTATTGAAAAGTACTGAATTAACTTTCAAATCATAAAAAAAATTCATTGGTCGTGAACAACTTGTGCACAGCATATTTACAGCATATACGCATCAAAATCTTGGAGATTATTTCTGAACTCTTTATGATTGAGGTGTGGCACTTATATGAACTTGTCCTTGTCATTTTTCTTTCCTTTTCTGGTCGATTTCTGCCACCATAAGAGAACATAACATGCTACATCTTAGTCCAAGGAGGCTAATGAGTAATACTCTTAAAATAATTTGCCCGAAGCGATTCATTACATTACTCTGTTACCACACCGCAAAAGTAATTCATTCGATAGCTTATTACAAAAGTGATTCAGGGACTTAAGTTTTTATGATTGAGGTGTGGCACTTATATGAACTTGTCCTTGTTATTTTTCTTTCCTTTTCTGGTCAATTTCTGCCACCTTAAAAGAACATAACATGCTACATGTTAGTCCAAGGAGGCTAATGAGTAATACTCTTGAAATAATTTGCCCGAAGCGATTCATTACATTACTCTGTTACCATCCCGCAAAAGTAATTCATTCGATAGCTTATTACAAAAGTGATTCAGGGACTTAAGTTTTTATGATTGAGGCGTGGCACTTATATGAACTTCTCCTTGTTATTTTTCTTTCCTTTTCTGGTCGATTTCTGCCACCTTAAGAGAACATAACATGCTACATCTTAGTCCAAGGAGGCTAATGAATAATACTCTTGAAATAATTTGCCCGAAGCGATTCATTACATTACTCTGTTACCATCCCGCAAAAGTAATTCATTCGATAGCTTATTACAAAAGTGATTCAGCGACTTAAGTTTTAATAAATGAAGTTTTATTAGAGGTACAGTTTAGACCTCGGTACCCGGCCGCTCCACTTTTGCGGCGTCGGGATCGTTTTGTATCGTTTCTCTGGCTTCGGCATCGGCTGCGACTTCGGCTTGTGTTAACCGTTTCTTCACGAAACCCGCGGACGGGTGAGAGCACGGGTATATAGAGCACTGAGAAAGGAAGACATAAATGGGGAGTGTTCCGTTCCGCAGAAGGTATACTTACTTACATATATGGAGCACAGCGTACAGGTTTGGGTTTCGACAGGGGAGGGTAGCTAGCTAGGTCTGGTTGTTTAGCTAGGTGTGGTTTCCGTTTTGCCGTCTGTCCTTTTGCTTCATGAGCCGGTGAAAAAAAAAGGTCTGTTTGTATTCGATTAACTTCCGCTCGTGGGGAGGACGGCTTTCTAGTGGTGACCTTCCGGTGACCTCGGCCTGCGACCCTTGTCGAAAGGTCGACGAAGTTGGAGGGGTGGCACGGGACTGGCACACCGGGGTTTTGTGGAGTCGGCAGCGGCGCAGGACTATAGCGTACGACTGCTGTCTCGTTTTCGGAAGAAGGGGGGGGGGGGGGTGCAGTCACAGTTCCTCGACGCAAACCAATGGATAGATGTATGGATGTGTGTGTGTGTGCGGATGGATGGATGGATAGCGGATGTGCGGTGTCCGTTGACTTCGTTGTTTGCTAGTCCCCTTTGAAGCTGCACCGTCTGGCCCTGGTACGGCTGTTTCGGCCAGACCCCGTATACGCTTCCTTGCGGATGTGTATTTGAACGTTCCACCTCTGTCCACTAGTGTGTGCATCGGTCCGACAGGAAACGGCAAAAAAAAAAGAGAGAGATAAGAAAAAAAACACATTTACAGAAGTTTTGGGGCCGATCGAAAGTTTCTGTTTCCAGTAGAGGGAAAAGGTTGAACGGCGCGTGCTTGGCCACGAATATAGACTCTCTCCCCGTTTCCGGATCTTTTAAAAGCGGCGACCTCTATACGGACAGATGTTGTAAACCACAAGTCCCAAAGCGTATGTATGTGCGCCGACCCGTTGTTTGACGAGACGAGCTGGCTAGACCGTAAGGTAATATTGACGGACCGCCGAGACAGTGGTCGAAAGATCTGGCCGAAGTGATGTTTGCGATCTCGTCTATCTCCCAGTATAACTCTAAAACCGAAATGCCCAATTTTGCGGAGACGTACAAATCTAAGTACTGTGGTATCATATAGCACAAACAACGCATTCATCAATTTTAGACAGCCTTACACGTTTCGCTATCTCTTTCACCCAAAGAAGCATCTAACAACAAAAAATGTTTCGGTAACCAAGGCATGTGAATATCAGCGGGTTATGGTGTAAATATTCAAGGGAAATCATTGGCTAATGCGAATACATCGCAGACGACAGCGCGTGCGCTGCAAGCAAGTCATTCGCATTAGTATTCATTGATTGACTCCTGATTCGCATTAATATACGTTAGGTAGTTGCTTAAATCCTTTTTGATTCCCACTTCAGCCACATATTTCACGCTTAATTCACACCTGCCACTTTATTGTCTTGATTCATACTTCTGTTATTTGATTGGTTATTGATTTACTCTTCGTTCCCTTGATATACTTTAGGTCACTATTACTTCGCTTTGATTACTGCTCCTAATCGTTTGGCAGCATGATTGCTGTATTCAACGACACGAGACCTTTGGGTACCGTTCGTCAACACGACGACGTCACACGAAGAACTTGACCGGAGAGGCATGCCCCGCTGCGGTGGTGTATAGTGGTATAAATACTCGGCTGCTGACCCGCAGGTCGCGGGATCGAATCCAGGCTGCGGCGGCTGCATTTCCGATGGAGGCGGAAATGTTGTAGGCCCATGTGCTCAGATTTGGGCGCACGTTAAAGAACCCTAGGCGGTCCAAATTTACGGAGCCCTACACTACGGCGTCTCTCATAATCATACGGTGGTTTTGGGACGTTAAACCCCACGTATCAATCAATCAGACCGGTGAAGCATGTTGGGCTTACGCCTTATTGTGGCTTGCAACATATCTACAATCCATGTACACAACGCACTGCTACATCATCCGCCAGGTATTTCGTTCCGCGAGCACTTCGTCGCTCAACCAGTTTTTTTCGTGTGTGCTCATGAAGACTCCTTGTACGACCTGCCCATGCGACTCTGCAGGAGCGGGATCTGCAGGAGCTGGTCATTAATCACTTGTACAGAAGACCGGATTATTAGCCTCGAACGTGTATGCAAGGCTGCTTACCCTGCAGCCGCCACTGGGCGTCCTCGTTGATTGCGTTACTTTGGTCACCCGAGCGTGCAGGTGTAACGACTTTCTGATTAAAAGGTTATGCTCCACTCTTTGCCCTATTAGATTACGTTGTAGACGTCTGCCACACAGCAAAACAAGAGACAGACGTGCATACAGCTGTACAGACGGAAATGTATAAATAGATGTACGTATAACACTTACGTGTTGACGTACGGAGAGACTAAAGTACGGACAGGCCAAAGTCGAGACAGGCTAAAGTACAGACAGACAGAAGCACAGGCATACGGAAAGACAGAAGTATACAGATGGGCATTATTATCATTATTCGATTTGCATACACAACCACACAGAGGAAAGAGGGAGAGAGCAAGCTGGCAACTGCCACCTGGAGGGGCACAACGCCTGCTCACTCTTTCGGGAGGAGGGAAGAAACAGAGGAAACAAAGATTAGAGGGGAGAAAGAGGAAAGAAGATGAGGAAGGGCAGAGAAAACTGCAAGCAGACAGACAGCGGCACAGGCATAAAGAAGTACAGGTGGCACCGACATGCACAAGTATACAGGAAGGGAGAAGCGCTGATAGTCGTACATACAGAAGTACAGTTAGATGTACGAGCACACGTGCTGATAGGCGCACATGCACACTTCAGACAGGCGTACAGAGAAACGGGCAGAATATGTGATGTCACTGTGAGGCCCGAGATTGGTATTATTTGCGTACTTCAGCCACACCGACTCGGTATAAGCTTGCTGTGCAATGTCCCTCAATGCATGCGTGGTCGTCGTTATATCTGTTCGACAATTAATACAAATCAGTCAGCACTATTAAGAATATTTATACGTTCATCCGATAATTGCAAGGTATGAGACTATGGATACATCGTAATTGAGTTAGCCCCCCCCCCCCCCTCCCCGTTCTCTTCGCCTTATTGTAACTTCACCGGACGAGCTTCGCTTTTAAGTAAGTGCTCCGTGCCGAACTAATTGGCACTCTCAGGATTAGAGATTTTTTCACCCTGTGTGGCTGCTGTCAAAAGGTGGAGCAATATATAACCCGAAGCCACGCTTCTAGCACGAGGATCATTTTTTTCTTTTTTTAGAAACAGACTGTACACAAAAAAAGAGAACGCCACTCTTAGCGAAACCAAAGATGAGACGAGATCTCCCGAGAACAGAGAGGGAAGAGTAAATGAGAAAATTGAGACGAAATACAAAGGGGAGGGAGTCTAACCAGACGACTATAGGGTAAAACTACGAGGGCGGTATAGTGGGCGCCTATGTGCAGCTACCAAACGAGCTCATAGGGCATCCGTGTTGGGGGAAAATGAACGGCGCAAAATCATTAAGGGGTCAAGAATGTCGGGCCGTCCAGTGGCGTCCAGCCGCTTTTCTTTTGGGTTGGGCACCCGAGGCGCCGGAGTCTGTTCTGCTGGGTGGGTGGGTGTGGGTTGTGGTGAGGTGTATACGGTCAGCATTGGCGGCGGAGAGAGAGTCTTGGCGGCTCGTCGGCTCCGAGTGAGCTCCGGTATTGCGTGGCGAGTTTCGGGGCATGGCTATGTAATACAGATTTTGTCGCGGTAGAAGCGTGCACTGTGATGACAGGCGGTAGAGAGGGGTGGTCCTTGTTATCGCACCGTAGGGAATGAGATGTTTATGGCGCCGATTTCTTTGTTTGTTTGTTTGTTTGTTTGTTTGTTGTAGTCTTGTGAGAACTGAAGCTTAACCGAGTTGGTAAGGATGGATCCATTAAGTAGGCACTAACTGCGCGTTGACGATAAGGATAAGGGACACGATGGGTAGAGGCAGAACGCCCCTTTTGCCTCTAATTCCCCTTTCCTCATCATCCATGCACTCCTAATATCTTTCTCATATCTTTCGTGGATTTGATTTTTTTTTTAAACTGACTACGTTGTTACAGTCTCTCTGTTCTGTTATAAAATTTTTACGGCTCTTTCAAATGTATATTAGAAGTTGGTCGCCCAACCTACCGAGACATAATTCGATTATTAATTATCAACGAGGACCAGCTGCTTCTCGATTGGGGTTGGCTGGAACGTTACAGTTGGCGTAGTTTCGTACTCCTTGTACACGAATGTTCTCTGCTATGTTGCACAGCTACCACCTTATTTGCTTACGCTGTCGTCTGCTGCTGGGTGATGTTGTGTAGTGTTGCGGACTTTACCAGACGGCGTTCCAGCCTTCAAAAATTAATAATAATAATAACAACAATGAACGGACTAGAGGGGAGTTTGCTAGTGTTTTTTTTTTTTTCACATCGTGTTGCGAGACCCACCAAGCCATTTTGTCCAAACCTCCAGAATGTAGACTGCGACATTTTGATCAGAAAATGTTGTGACGTTACTCACGTAATTGGCAATGCGATGCTCGCTGTGGCTCTGTTCGCCCCTAATTAAGTAGCCGATTTCTTCATTAGATTTTTTTTAGTTGCATACCCCCTTCAGTTTGCAGAGGGCAGTACGACATATGTGCGTGTGAGTGTACATTAAATAACGTTAGAGCAAGGAAAGAAATAAAGAACGGTTTTCAGTTGCAATATCGCCATCGGTTGTTTTTTGACGTATACGCTACTCCTTTTTCTCTTTTTTCTTAAATATGGATAATGGAGATGGAGAGAACTTGAAGTTATTGCTTCTGAGGACACGTTGGGTGAACGCGAGAAGTTAATTTATATCAGTCCACTGTTGGCAATATTTCTCATTTATCAACATTCGCGTCCTATTCGGATTACTTTTATTTCACATGTACTTATCTCATTTTGCTTTTTCAAGTTTAAATTCCTCGTACTAGTTTGCACGTCTGCAACAGCGTATTTTGTATTTGGATACACTGCTACAACATTTATCGGTTTCCTTAGACACACCGAAAGATCACTAGTACTGTAACGGCGATGTTAATAGCCCTACACGGCGGCACCAAAACCCTACGTCGGCGAAGTCAACAGCCCTACACGGCGGCACCAAAACCCTACGTCGGCGAAGTCAACAGCCCTACACGGCGGCACCAAAACCCTACGTCGGCGAGGTTAACAGCCCTACACGGCGGCACCGAAACCCTACGTCGGAACGCGCGCCGCCATGCGGGAACATCGGTGCGCGCTTTCACTGCACGGTACTGCGGCGAACCCGGTATGCGCACGGTAGGCGCCTTCTGCCGCCGCCGACGTCGTCTGCCATCCGGACGGCGCCTGCGCGTCTGCATCGTCGGCGGCAGCTCGCACTTTCGCTGCTCCTACAAGACGGAGCTGCTGCGGCTTCTTTCCTGCTCGCGGCGGCGCGCCCGAAGTCGGCGCGGCGGCAGCAGCTGACCGCCGCCGCCGCTGCTCGCATTGCGAAGATGGACGAGGCGGGTGGCGATCGGTGTGCAGATGGAGTGGCAGTAACCGCGTATCCACCGCAGAGTTTTCAACTGCGATTGAGCTAACAAGGAAATTTTTTTTTCACAAACAGAAGCCCCCCCCACCCCCCCAAAGCGGAAACGTAAATAATTTAGCAATTTTCGAAGATCCTTTTTAATTTCTATTAATTATAGTGAATAATGTCGTTTTAGAATGAATGGGGAGTTGAATGCGTTACTGGGTTAGTTTATATGCAACATAGTAAAATGGTTGATTTGATTGATATGTCGGGTTTAACGTCCTAAAACCACTATATGATTATGAGAGACGCCGTAGTGGAGGGCTCCGGAAATTTAGACCACCTGGGGTTCTTTAACGTGCACCCAAATCTGAGTACACGGGCCTACAACATTTCCGCCTCCATCGGAAGACGTAAAATGGTAAAAGCTTTTTATATTTGCGGTGATTTGCACACCCCCTTCCACTCCGAACCCCCCCCCCCCCTCCCCATGAAGGTCCCCAGACGTAGCCAAACGTTACTCCAGATTTACCAAATCCCTATAAATCGAAATTCTGGATGCACCTCTTAAAGGAACACTGAGAAGAATTTTAAAAAATCCAATTGTTCCCCTGAATACAAGTACTAGCGTCGAGAAACCTAAAACAAATCTACCGCCGCTCCGTAGACGGAGACCGCTCTGAGCACCGCCTCACAGCGTGTGGCACGGTATTGCTTCGGCGGTTCGTCTTGCGCTCTCCGCGAGCCAGCGGGCGCGTTTGTGGGTGGGGCCCAATTAACAGAGAACAGCGCGCGCGGAGTTCCTCCTGGAACGCCGAACCCAGCTCCTAAGCTCCGAGGGGGGTAACGGAAGAAAAAAAAAAGAAACTACGTAACACAAATAAGCCAGAAGCGAAGTGATGACGACGCCATTCTGTCCTGCATAAAGTCCTGCTGCACTGGCGGTGCTCTTCATTGCTCTTTTTTTAATGTTTTTTTCCCCCTTCAGTTTCTTTTCCAGCCTTTCGTACGTCGGACAGTTTTGTGTTGTTGTTGTGCCTACAAGTGGCGATGAGTTTGTTTTTTTTCTCGATGTGATTACCCTCGCAGCTACAACGAGTCCGGGCTTTTGGCCATCTAATATGCTCTGCCACGTCACTGGATATCCAAGCACCACCAGCGCTAAAGGTGCGGGTAGTTCCGCATTCCAGGAAAAAAAAAAAAAACGCGATCGAGCTTTAAGAGGGCGCCGCGGTCGAACCTGGCAGCTGCCCCAGGCGCGCTGTGCACAGTCTTTGGCTATGGCTTGTGTCTGTGTGTTATGGAAAAGTGATGATGACCCTCGTTTCCGTCTCGGAGTTCGTTCCGCGGCGTGACGGTGGTTTTTTGTTAATTATTCCTGGTATGGAGCCTCGCGCTAACATATGCATATGTATAAGTGGATTTTACGGGTTTCTACGAAACTGCGTGCTCCGCCCAGTGGCGTGTGAGAAATAGGTACACTTAAGCCAATACGGATATAGTTGCTAAGAACGCATGTTTCGGAGAGCGCTTTTTATTCTTTTTTACAAACGCGGTTCGTCGAGTTCACTGACAATAGTTATAGCGCGAGAACAAAACGACGACACAGAGACAAGAAGGACACGAAAGACACTTCTCTCTGTGTCGTCCTTCTTGTCCTTCTTGTCTCTGTGTCGTCGTTTTGTTCTCGCGCTATAACTATCGTCATGCCATACCAACTAGCCCAAGCTGCCACACTTCACTGACAAGTCGGCATTAGATTTAGTATAGTCATCTGCGTAGATATAAGGATTGAATGCCTTTTACGGTGCGGGGCTTTACGGAAATGATGCACATAAACGTTTACGTAAATGCCATATGTGGCTATATCACGAATCGGCAAAACGTGGCTATCAGTGGATATCTTTCTACATTTTCAGAAAAGAAAAAAAAAACGCCACCGTTCAAGCACTCTGTATAGACGCTTAACCAGTGAAGTTGAAACGTACGGCCCCGGTGTTTTGGCACTGGCTTGACCTCGCAGTTCCCGTGAAGTCTTTTTCGAATTAACGTTCAAGTCTGTCCGAAAATCCTGAAGGGGACACTGAAGAACAAAAGGCTTTTTTCTCGTATTACTTAATTACAATTTCACAATCCCAAAAAACACCACTCTTACAACGACAGGACACTTTGTACGGGAGAAAACGCTCGAAAAGAAAATGCGGGCGGAGACGCCGCCGTGAGATTCCCGCACTAAACACTGTGACGTCATCATTTTCGAAGGCGTCTACTGGGTCGCACGTATACATATCTTCTAATCGATGAAACCGAAGTACATCGTAATCTGTGTGTGCCATGGACTTGGCATACGAAGACTCAGAAAAATTTATTCGAGCCTCTCTCGCGAAAACACGAAAAATACATTGCGGAACTTATTACGTCACGCGCGGCGGAGATTGCGGCGCGAAATTTGAAAAATGAAACTTCAACTTCGATTTTCTCCGCTGATGGTGAACCTACAATAGGTAAAGTTACGCCGTTCGAGCTCTTAAGAGTGCAGTTTATGAATCCAGCACAACTCACTGTTTCTCTTAAGTGTTCTTTTAAGATGTGTTTGGAGTTCCGTATGTTAGCTTGGACGTAGTTCTCAGTATTGGGTGGAGCTTGCGAAATATCTGTAAATGCAAGACAACCCATAGAAACTTGGAAGCGTTCGATTAGCAGCAGGGCAGAGTCTATAGGGTTCGACGAACCACCGGCTTGCCGATGCTGACGTCCGCACTAGCTACCGCTGGCTCTTGGATTTCGGCCAGAGGTTCGTTCGTGCGTGTATATTTCGGGAGTTTGAACTAAAGCCCCTCTCAAAGTGCCGCTTATACTTACGCGTACAACTATTGCGGCTGCACTGTTAGTTCTCTCTCTTTAAACCAACCGCTTTAAGTTCAGCAAACACTTCCGCAAACGATTCTCGAAACAATGTGTTTTTTTTTTGTGTGTGTGTGCGCGGCCTTTGAGAAGCTCGCTGCATGCCGCTGAAAGAAGAGTTTGAAGAAGCTGCGCTACCTCAACCAGTGGTTTGTTCTGCCTGTTACGTCGACCGTTCTGTTATGATTCGGGGCCTCTGCACCGGGACTCTCGGGCAGGAATATATTCAATGCTGTCGAAATGTTTCCATGTCGCTCAAACAGATTAATTAGTTGAATCAACCGCTAATTCATGTCATCCTAGCAAAAAATATATTTGGTCATTGGGAGATTACGCGAAGTAGTGTAAGCTATAATTAGGATCGATCATAATGACGCTTCGTTATAATTACATCTGTAACCTTAATCAGCATTTACAAAATATTAATAACAATAAATCCGGCCTGTATGATCCGAGCGACTCTTGCTCGATCACCCTGGGTGGGTAGAGGTCACGCATCATCATCATCATCATCGTTCGAGAAGGCCTTTCTGAGGGAAGAGTTTGTATGAAGCGAAGGCGAGTGCGCCGACGACAAGGCTCGATTGGTCGAGCATCAGGCGCGTATTTCGAATGTTGCGCGTTCGAAACCCACGGACGGACAAGATAGGTGCTCCATGCGCGTGTGTGTGTATTCCCCCCCCCCCCCACCCCCTGCCCTCTATCGACGGTCGCGCCTTGCGCTTCTGAATATGCCGAAGAAACGTGCCATTCCTCGAGCGAAGCTGCTGTGACGCCTCGTGGGAATGTTGTTGAATGGTTTCGAGAGGAAGGTGGCTCCGCCGCGTGCTTCAGGAATGAAGAAACTGGTTGCTTGATTGATCGATTAGGTCAGTCAGCGGTACAAGTGGATAAATTGGTCAGCCTTTTTTTCTTATTTTTCACCATCTAAGCTAAAACCTGTCGGTATAGTCTCTTACACATGGTTATGTCGCGCCTGCACGTACAAACGAAAATCTAATGGAAAGCTAGGTGGCGTCATCTGTGCTAGGTTCAGATTATTTCGTCCCGCATAGCGGTTCGCACCGGTATATCTGTACATATTCCTGCTAGCCTTCTAGCTTTTTTTTTTTTCAAGTGATCATTGCAACAGTTTCTGTGCCTGCTGTCTGTCGACTCTGCTGTCTGTCTGCTGTCTGTCGACCTTCAAGCCGCGAGGCTTTAGCATGCTGATATCGCACATTCTCTTTCAAGATGTCATCAAAAATAATTCTTATTAAAAAACGAGAGAGTAATTAGTGAAAGCGTGAATGAATCAATCACTGGCTCAACGAATGAATAAATTTGTTAGCATGGCATAGCAAGAGCTTCATTTTGGTCCACAGACCCGAAGGGAAAGTTCCCAGGATAAGTTGGTGGCCCCGCCGCGGTGGCCAAGTGGCTAAGGTACTCGGCTGCTGACCCGCAGGTCGCGGGTTCAAATCCCGGCTGCGGCAGCTGCATTTCCGATGGAGGCGGAAATGTTGTAGGCCCGTGTGCACAGATTTGGGTGCACGTTAAAGAACCCCAGGTGGTCGAAATTTCCGGAGTCCTCCACTACGGCGTCTCTCATGATCATATGGTGGTTTTGGGACGTGAAACCCCACATATCGACCAATCAGGATAAGTCCGTGGCTACGCCCACGTTGGCACCGATTAGTAATTTCAGAGCTTTCAGAGAAGTGGTAGTTGACCGACAAGAGCGACTGATATGCAATGAACTGTAAACTAAAGAAAGAGAAAAAAAGAAAACGTAAGAAGGTGTGTTTCGCTTTCCTAGTATACCTTGGGTGAACGCATGATGAACCGCGACATTTTTCTTTGCTTTCTTCTCCTATTTCGCGATGCTGCTGCTATGCTACTAAAGATAATACGGACGCAATAGTTTCACGGATCAACAGCACCGCCACCAATCATGTGTCTGTCGATCGCAGGACTGGACTAGAATTCCATCGCAATCGTCCCTTTTCCCATGGCGAGGATTTCGTCGCCCACGGACGGTGCTATCTGTTATGCCCGCGCGCGTTTCTAAACGGGGCCGAGGACGAAGAAGAAGAGGTTCTTGAAGAAGACGAAACGTGTATAAGAGGGCGTCGACTGCAGGAGGAGGGGCGCAGCGGCGTCTCGTCGTCGTTGGCGTCCGACGAGGGCGACCGCGCCCTGGCTCTGGGTCAGCGGGGACGTGGGAAAAAATGCCGCACACCGACGCCCTGTGGCTGCGATGAGGCGAGGCCCTTCACCGACCTCTCAGCTGGAACCGCACTTGTTCTTCATTCTTTCGCTGCTTGTCAGTGCCCCGGCGGTGGTGCTTCGTTTTCTCCGCGATCTACACTGCGTGCATCTGTGTGTATTCGCGGCGTATATGTATATCTCTCTCTCTCTCTCTCTCTCTCTCTCTATATATATATATATATATATATATATATATATATATATATATATATATATATATATATATATATATATAGAGAGAGAGAGAGAGAGAGAGAGAAAGAGGATATATTTACAATATAATTAGGTCTAATAACTTCCCCTATACTTTTCTTGCATTATTGTCTGTTAGATGTCATTATTATTGTGTCTATCAAGAAAAAACGAGCCCTTAAGTATACACTTCCCTCCTTCACCAGCTTGTTTGACGTCATGACGGATACGTCATTAAATGGTATCTGCCTATATTGTGTACTTGTATTACGAAGGTTGCCGAGGCGAAAGCTTTGGATTCCTCATCAAACCACAAGTTTGAGTGTCGGTGGCGTCGGACGTGAATTTTTTTTTGATCATCCCGTGATCACGTCGTCATGAAGTCACAGATCACAAACACTGTGAAGTTGCAATGACGTCACACGTTCTGGCGTGCCGTCGTGTGACGTAACGCCACGCGAATCCGTTCTCGCACCCACCTGTGGGCGGCGGACTAAAGTGGAGAGCGTGCGACCTAAGGAGAAAACAATGTGAATGGACAGTGGCACGTGAAGCCGCGGGCCGTGTTCGCTGCAGTTATTTCCATAAAGTTAAAAGTTAATTCCATTTATTCCATTTAAGTAGTATGAGAAAAGAAAGAAGATGGTTTTCGCTTTTGCCCTTTTCGTCTTTTTTTTTTTTCAAGGAACGTTATTATTGTTCTTATCTGATTTCTCTCTCTCTCTCTTTTAGCAAGCATTGTATAAAAAAATTACATAAAAAGGTACAACGTGGCCAATCCCTCTTGTTTGTATCCGCCGAGATCTTCTAGGTGACAATAACAAAAGTCTTCTTTAAGTTAAAGCCTCCTGCCGCCCAGTTGTTGGCCGATCTCCCTTTGTGGGTGTGCGCCAGTTTTACAAGGAGCATCATCATCATCATCATCGTCGTCGTCGTCGTCGTCGTCGTCATCATCATCATCATCATCATTGTCTTAGCTAGGTGAATAACACAAGGGACCCTGTCAGTTTTTCGCGATCGGTCTCCAGCGGCGACAAGTCTTTTTTTTTTTCAAGTCGGAAGCCTTAAATGTCTCTTAAAGTGCGAGAATTGAGCGTCGCCATAACACGAGTTATGACAGAAAAAATCGTACGGTGATGACGTCACAGAGGGGCCGCACATTGTTACGTCATCATGTGGGGTCACGTGAATACATGACGTCTTCTCCCAGTCGAAGGTGGGCCGATCATGGAGGCAGAGCGAAACCGTGACAGGTTCAGAAAGCTCGCAGTCCCTCCAACCATGGGGTTGGCGCCGAACCACGTTATAGGAGCAAAAACCTTTCTAAGGGACCTGATGTGGAAGTCAATTAATACTATAGACTGAGCAAAAAGATTGTATTCGCCTTCTAGTCGTCTAAAGCGACTAAGGGGCTGCGCAAGAGACCTGCGTCCTTTTTAACACAAAAATGCTTTATGCGGCAGTCCACAAAGGCTTTGGTGACGTATTTCCGTCACGGAAGTGACGTTGAAAATGCACACTATCAGATGACAGAGATATACCTCGAAGAAGGAAGGTCACGTCTACGGGAGACGTATACCGGTGGCCTTCCGATCCGCGAGAGCAGATGTCTAGCGCCATATATCCATTGCGTTACGGTCACACACTCTGTATAGGCTTTACAAATTATTTTTCTCCTTCGTGGCCGTAGTGTTGTTCATTGGTCAGCCCTTGGTTCTTGCGCAGTTTCATCTTACGTTATCTCATACGCCACGTCTGTTTAAAAAACAAAAATCGCTGTAGGCCTGCAAGGATCGCGCAGCACAGTATCATCGAAATCTGGAAGTGCAACCTTTCTAGAGCCTTTTCTAAACGCTTTGGGTAACTGATACAAACAGATTTGCTGGGTACCAACTACGCCATAAATAATCATAATTGTTATGTAGTAGGCCGGCATTCACTACGTTATCCTTCGTCATCCTTCGGAGAAGCGTGGTATGATGGTACACGCTTGGAAGAAATTTTGTGCAATTTTTTTTTGTTCAGTGGCCGACGACGATGAAGAATAATGCCTGACGTGGGTATGCACCATAGTTAATAAGTGACAAAAAAAATGGCTTTTGTAATGGCCTGGAACATTGGAAGACCCAATCTTCACGCAATCAGAAACCTGTGACGCCTGGTTGTTACGTTGCTGTTCTAACACACTTTATTACTCGTACTCACAAGATTCCTTTCCCAACATCAAGCCTGCCTAAGGCCAGTTTGCAAACGAGTTCCAAGCACCTGTGAGGCTCGGTGGTGAAATACTATGCGGGCGCGCAGGGGAACCCGCGTTCGAATCCCATTGTGTCCTTGCAGTTGCTTATTTACCTAGTTTTTTTTTCACTCTTTTTTTTTTTGCTGATTTCGTTCGATGGTGGTTACTGACACCGGCTGCGGCGGCGGACAACTACGGCGCCGCACGTGAGCCGTGTTGTGATGTTATAACAGCTTTCGCTGTAAAAAAAAAACAGAACAATTGACTGACGATTACGATGCTCTCCAATGTGAATTCCGAACGCATCTTCGTCGTTGCGAATCGAGCGAGACGTGGACAGTGCCGTTTCGACAAGCGAAGCCAGCCGCATTCCCGTTTACTATTTCGGTTACACCCACAACGCCGCCCCGCCGCGGTGGTCTAGTGGCTAAGGTACTCGGCTGCTGGTCGTGGGATCGAATCCCGGCTGTGGCGGCTGCATTTCCGATGGAGGCGGAAATGTTGTAGGCCCGTGTGCTCGGATTTGGGTGCACGTTGAATAACCCCAGGTGGTCGTAATTTCCGGAGTCCTCCACTATACGGCGTCTCTCGTAATCATATCGTGGTTTTGTGACGTTAAACCCCACATATCAATCAACACACACAGCGTCAACTGCGAAGCCGCTAAATGCAGCAACGGGCTCATGAAAGCACGGTGGTCTATAATGAATAGAATAGAATATAGATATAGACAACATGTACCTTTATTTCTTGAGCAATACAGATTATGAGAAAAAGAAGAGAAAGCTGCTTTCAGGAACTTTGAAAAGCTCACACCACGTGTATTTGGGACTTTATAGTCAACATTTGGCCACATACACACCATTAATACAATACGTCAATTGAATATATGCGTATTCTACAAATACTCATTGAAATGACATGGGTAGATACTATGATCATCTAAGGAGTTGCCAATATCTTGCTCGACTTCGTTGCATCTACACTTTTATTTTGATCGCTACACTAAGTGACGCAATCGAACCTACTGATTTCGAAAGCTGTATGGGCTCGATGCTTTGATTAAATCAGCTACCACACGGCTACAGGAAAAGAAGCACTCGTGAAAATCGTGAAAACCAGTCAAAACTGGATTGAATTCGTTCCTTTATTTTGATAGACGCTTATAGCTCTTTCAGCCCTGGAATTTTTAGTGTCAAACGCGTTCTTTGTACGTATTTTTTTAATAGATAGGCTTTCAGAAAACGACATAAGAAACATGGATTTACTGCCATGACATCAGGTTAGATCATCATGGCCCTATAGTCAAAACGTGGTATACAGGAAAAGAAGCAATCGTGAAAACTAGTCAAAACTGGATTGAATTCGTTTCCATTTTTAATAGACGCTTAGCTCTTTCAGCCCTGGAATTTTTACTTTTGTCGAACGCGTTCTTTGTACTTATTTTTTTATTAGTTAGAGTTTCAGAAAACGACAAAAGAATAATGAATTTACAGCCATGACATCAGGTTATATCATCAGGGCCCTATAGTCGAAACGTGGTATTTGAAAGCGTCGAAGCTCTTAAAACAACTTCAGGACTTGAACTCCAAGGTGCCGCCTTCCCGGCTCTCCTAGCGCGCGTCATCGTCAGCAGCGACCTCGGTTCAGATTCCCCTTTTTTTGTGACTCCATGGTCCGCAAAAAATGAAACAATGGTGCTGTCGATCAACAGTGGGGATAGTTGAAGAAACACTTCTGCAAGAACAAGCGGGGGTTTCATTATGTTTTCGAGGCCATAGGAGAAATTTTGTGTGGTGTCGTCAATTGACACCAGGGCCGAGAAGGTTCATGCTTTTATGATCCAACCACACTCGAGCGGTGATCAGGAACCAGGACAGGAAGTGTGAACGAAGTTTCGGTGTGGTGTCATGGCTACGTTGGAAGCAACCAAGGAGGATAAAAAAAAATTGCTGGAGTGGAAATGATTGCGCAGAAGTGAAGCCGTTCCTCTGGCAAGATGGCGGCTGTGGCGGCCATCTTACTAGGGGCATGATAAAGTATCACCGTTCAGCGATTGAAAACGAAGCGTTTCCCTCGCACGCCCAACGAGTTTAATGTGGGAACTTTTTCGGGCCACATAGTGTTCCAAGTGCGTCTTAATGTTGCTAGTTTTCCGTAGTGAGCCTTTAATTGGAGGCAAAGTTCTTTGAAGATTAAGTGATTCATACTCGTTTCCGTGTGTTATTTCGTTGGGAACAAGTATCTTTTACTATATAACTAACGTAGCGCTCTGTCCTCTTGTGTCGGTCTGCTCGGCCGTTTCTTCTTCCCCGTAATGCGCTATACCAGTTCGAGTTTTCTTTTACTACATGGAATTTATGTAGTGTTTTTTTTTTCTCTCGAAGGAGCTGCAAGTAACATTGTGGTATCTCTGCTTGCCACGTGAACGGGCTGGGTTCGATCCTCAATGAGAACGAAAATTTCATTCTGTATTTCATTTGCTTGTTTCCCGATTTTTCGCTAACGGACGATTTTTTCGCTCACAACCAACGGTGCCGACGGCGGAATTCCTGCTACACCACGAGCTCTCTGACGCTATCACGTTAAAGATGTTGTTTCATCCGGAAATTCGAGAAGGTCTTCAAGCCGATGAGCTGCTCTGGTCACCTTTACTCGGTCCCCCGAAGACGACGGCGGAATTCCACGTCGCGGGTTCGTATCCCGGCTGCGGCGGCTGCATTTCCGATGGAGGCGGAAATGTTGTAGGCCCGTGTACTCAGATTTGGGTGCGCGTTAAAGAACCCCAGGTGGTCGAAATCTCCGGAGTCCTCCACTACACGGCGCCTCTCATAATCATATGGTGGTTTTGGGACGTTAAACCCCACATATCAATCAATCAACGGCGGAATTCGACGCGTTCACAGCGTGAATATGCACATCGCATTATAAATCCGACATACGTCAGTGATGCTATAAGTTTCAGTAAGCGCCTCGCATCAAGTAATAAACGTAGCATACAGCCCAGAGAAAGCGGCGCACCCGCCAAGCGACTGCCCGAAATGGCCCGTGTGTTTTATGGTGGTCTCGGCCGTACCCCGAGTGACCGCTGGGCCCTGCCCTGCCCCTGTGTCCGGCATGCCTGCATCTCCGCGTGAGGTCTTCATTTCGGGCGGCGGTCCTGGCACGCCTTCTTCTCTTCCAAGTCGCCGCGGATGATATGCAGGTCGACGGGCCCCGCCGCCAGGAGAGACCGGCTACGACTTGGCCCTCGTTTGGCTACAAAGGCAAGCGGGGCTGTGGCCGGCCGTCTTATTATGGGCGTGAGCGTTTATTTTTGTGCCGTCGACGTCGTGTGTACGTCTATTGTTTGCCGTCCACTTCTGTGGCGAGACGGTGCCCTTGAGTACACCGCGGTTAGCGTGGCAGTGTGGACCCCACCTGATGTGCGAAAGTGTTATTAATGTCACGACGCACACACACACACACACACACACAGTGTGTGTGTGTGTGTGTGTGTGTGTGTGTGTGTGTGTGTGTAGTAGGCTGTGTGGGTGACCTTGAAGCAGTAGCGTCGCCACATTTTTTTTTTTTCTGGGAGAGAGGTAGATGTTGTAACGATACTTCATGTACAGGGATGCCTAATGTTCCTAAAAACTACTTACTCCATGTATTTTTATCGAACCGAGGCCAGCAAACTTTCGACCAACAATGTATATCATTGTGTGTGGTTGTATGTGCGCGTATGTATTCACACACAAGTACCATCGAAAGAGTTTTTTTTTCTGGGTTGAGGGAGGGGGGGGGGTTGAAGGAGTATAGCGTCTGCATCTGGCCAATGGCTTTTGGCTATCCAGAGCTTTGCAGTCACGGATTGTAGACAACGCAGGGTATACAAGGACGAAAACGTCGCAACCAAACGTCAATGCCTTCCACTGGAAGCGTTCTGTAGTTAGTAGACGCAGTGGCAGTACTTCTCTAGTCTATGTGAACTGGAGCATTGCTTACACCGCATATTCTTGAACTGAAAAAAAAAAGGGGGGGGGGAAGAACGACAGTCATTCCCTCAGCTATTACCGGGAATTTGAAAGGAAGTGGGAGTGGACGCGAGATCATACTCACGTCTACCACATTCATCGCTACTCACGTTCCTACTCGCTCCTCAATGAGTGGCTGGGCCGAGCTTTGCATTAAATGCCTTGATTTGTAGTCTCAAAGTTCCGGCACTGGCATCACTATAGCGTCTTGGCGATGGCGTCGGCGTATAGTTCCACCTACAAAACCGCGGTGCCCCTGCGGATACCTCACCCCTGTGCGAATCGTTCAGGCCGGCTCGTTTTAAGTGTGAATACACTTTATAAGCGACTCCAAACCATCCACCGCCGTCGGCGGCGTCCGCAGTCTTCTCTCTATCTTTAAAAGAAAGAGGACTTGGCGGGCCGCAGCGCGACGCTCTACCGAATAAGCCACGGACGCGACGCTGATAGTCCCCCTCCCCCTTCGCTCGCTTCTCCGCTCTCCTCGCTCGCTGCAGTTGCGCGCGCACCCCTCTCTCTCGCGCGCCCGCCTTCTCTCTCAGTCTCCCGTCGAGAGCGGGTCGTGAGGGGGAGTAAAGTTAAAATCCGTTGGCATTCGCCAGTGAGTTAACGTAAACTCCCCCGTGTGATCAAATTGCGATTCCCAGGAACCATTACACCATAAAGGCACCATAGTGTGATTAATAAATATAATAGTGCGAATTAATAAATACCCCTCATAGCATCACCCCGTGTATTCGCACTTAACCATGTTCACCCTCGGGGAAATGCTTGGGAGTTTTTTCATTTGAATGTCAGTTACATTCGCTCTCCTAATGTGGTGGCGGTGGTGGTAGTGGTAAGAAGAGGAGAATGGCACCTAATTTCTGCAGCCCTGTCGGGAGCACGGCGCAGTGCCTCTCCTAATGTGATCCGCCGCGGAAGTCTTGTATAGTTATCATTGCTTGAACCCGAAAGTCACGGTATCAAATCCCGGCCGGGAGGGCCGCATCGTCGATGGAAGCGGAATTGCTTTGAGGCACGTGTTCTTAGAAAGACAGGGCGTCGAAGTTTCCGGAACCCTCCTTTCATACTGAGATTTTGGCTTCGGGACATAAACCCACAGCAATTGATAATATTTGCCCTAATGTAAACGCTTAAATGGCAACAAAGAATAAAAACTTGGTCGTTTTCGACGAAAGTATCATTGCCAGCTGAACACTGATATCAAAACATCTTGTCGAATGTGTCAGGACGCTCAAGTTTTCTTCCTGAAACCAGCGACGCACACCTGTCTGTACGATAAGAGAAGTGAATAACATGGCTTAATGCCGGCCGTTTGTAGTTGCAATCAATACGCTGTTGAAGTCTGCCTGTAAACATGGCTTCCATGGCTACTAAACTGTGAATTATTTGGGGACGGCTTTAAGTTCTCCCATAGTAGAGTACCCTGTACTCTAAATCGTTACCCCCTTTTTCTAATCCCCCCCCCTAAACACCAAACGCTCAGGACGGCTCAGTGGTCTCCCATAGTTGAGTACGTGGTATACTCTAAATTGTTACCCACTTTATCTGAACACACATCAATAGTTAGAATTTCTGGTTCAGCGTAGAGTTCTGGGACGGCTTTCTCCTCTCCCATAGTAGAGTAACACGTACTGTGAATCGTTAAAAAAATTTTTTAAAGACAATAAATAGGTAAAGTGGTTTTAGATAATTATAATACTCAGATGGTTTTCAGCTCTCCCATAGTAGAGTAGCGAATACTATAAATCGTGAACCACTCTTTTTAAACGGACATTCCTTGTGATTCATTGTGAATGCGTAACTTGGACGCCTTGCTGGGCTCCAATAGTATAGTGTACCCGGAACTCTAAATCTTTAACACTTTATTCAAACACAGAGTTCGTTAGCTGAAGCGTCGCTAGCGTAGAACTGGGACGGCTTTTTGCTGTGCCACAGTGGAGTATGAAGGACTATAAATCGTTGAACGCTATTTCTTAGCACTGTCTGCCATCATCGTGAACGTATGTCTAAGAAGAAGGTGTCCTGTTGAAATGGTATTGATGTCTGTGAAAATAAACGTTTGTAAAGACAGTTCTCGCAGGACTAAACCAATTGTACAGTTTATTGCGGTTGTCGTTCAAGCCACCTCGCTGGCTCATTGGCCAGGCGGTGCTTGGCGGCTGTCCCAAAGGACGCAGGTTCGATCCCTGTCGTGGAGGTCGCGTGTCGACGGAGGCGAAAGTGCAACGGTCTCAAACGCGTGGCCTACAAGCCTTTTGGAAGCGGTTTGTGCCCGCCCATGACAGATAGTCTACATCTCCTACTTTCTTCTGACCTTGTGACTGAAATTTTGTGACTGCTAAATATCATTCGCATTACTTTCTCGGCTATTGGGTATGATGCACAGACTTGAGTGTCTTCAAGCATTGTGTGTGTGTGTGTGTGTGTGCGTGTGTGTGTTTCAGAGAGAGAGAGAAGAAGAAGGTGTTAATGAGAAGAATCCAGAGAGAACGAGAGAGAGAGAGAGAGAGAGAGAGAGAGACGGAGAGGCGCTCCATGCGGTGAAACAGAAGATCTCTTGCAGAATCAGTGTCTGCGTTTTAGTCATCGTGCACATCGGTATCGATATGTTCTTCGAGTGCTCCAATGCCTAATCCTCTTCAGAAATTACCCATATACGATATAAGGAAAAGGCTTAGCGCCTATCAGATCAATGTTTTTGTTTTTGTTTTTTTAGTGAATCGTACAGAGGCTCACTTACTTGACCGATCCATAGTGGTGGTTAATTTTTTTTTTTTCACGCGTGTTCGTGCATTCGTCTCTATTTGTGAGGCGTGTATTTATACACGTGCGAAAATGAACTTTTCCGGGAGGAGGTGTTGTAGCTCCCCGGTTTCGCTAATGACCAGTCACGAGGAACGTTGCGTCGACTCGCTTGTTGGGATTCCGTTCTGAACGGTTGTAGCGTTCGCGATCTTCGACGCAGGCGCAGCTCTCACCGATCGGCCCGCCGTCTCGTGGCACCGTGTAGCTCTCGCCGATCGGAGCGCCGTCCTTGGACTCCTTCTACCGTTTCTTCCATCTTTAGCAATATCTCCTCTTTTTTCTACACTGGTGTTGGGCGAGTGCGGCGTCTTCCTAAATCTTTCTATTTCTACGATTCTTTTTATCTCTCTTCCCCCTTCACTACAAGGTGCTTAGCCGTGTCGCCATATTGGGCATACTGAAATTAGCTCTCTTTTTCCTTTTCAAGAACCACTTACTACTACTACTACTACTACTACTACTACTACTACTACTACTACTACTACTACTACTACTACTACTACTACTACTTTACTACTACTACTACTACTACTACTACTACTACTACCACTACTACTCGTCGAATGACTTCACGTGCGAGGCATCTATAACGAACAACGCTATCGTTGTCGTGGTTGGATTCGGTAAGAATATTCAATGACTTTCAGACATTTTCTTTTGCTTTGTGATGGTGTTGTTTGATACGTGCGTGTTTTATGTATGTGTGCTCGTGTGTTTTATTTTTCATGTACTACCTTGTTTTCCCTTCGTTAAGATGCATGCTCAATACTCAATCAAGGGCTAAGGGTTAGCAAACGCCTTACTTGTGCGCCAACATCTGCCTATATATCATATAAATAAAAGGATAACGAATCCGAACGAATCGTACAGAAACTTGGGGAAGTGTCAGTTTGTCTATAGTTGCTATCAATCTATCACAAAAAGTAATATGCTCACTTGTGCATTTAAAGGGCCACTCGCCACCCCACTTTTAAAAACGATACACACGATGCATCCTTCTCGCCCCTTAATTCTTAGATGCACGTCAACAATATCAGCACAAGCGCTAGAGCCTATATCATGATTTCGCGCTTCTTGGCTACACGCTGCTATCGCCGCTTGCGCAGTTGTGAACACACAAAATTAAGTTAGGAGGAAGAAAGTTTAAGTGGAAAGACAGGGAGGTTAGCCATTTCTTAGACCGGCTGGCTACCCGGTGCTGGGGAAAGGGGTTAGGGGAATGAAAGATGTTAAAAAGAAATGTTGCGAAGAGAGAGAGAAATTACAAAAAACAAATTGCGACAGAGGAAAGGCAACATCAAAGAGTATAAGACACTAAAGTCTGTCTCTGAGGCCAGTTGTCCGCAAAAAGCGCAGCAAAGCTTTCAAAGCCTTCGGGGCTGAGAATGGGCTCGGCCAATGACCCGGAATTCTATGTTTTGACAAAGGCCGATCGTCCAGTCTATCCAGAGCTGCAGTGAGTTCTTGTCTTTGCGCGTTGAAATGGGTACACTCACACAGAAGGTGCGCGATGGTTTCTTCTCAACTGCAGTAAGTGCATGTAGGAGAGCTGGCCATCCCAATGAGATAAGAGTATGCGTTCGTGAAGGCCACTCCAAGCCACAGGCGGCATAGAAGAGTCCTCAGCTCGAGATATCCTTGGGGGAAGACGAAGCTGCAGATCGGGATCCAAGTTATGCAGGCGCGCGTTTGTGCAGTCTGTTGAGTTCCACTGTACCAGTGTGAAATCACGTGCAGGCGAACGAAGTCTTGTAGCTGCGTCGGTTCTTGAGAACGGGATGGCTGTGTATTGGGTACCATCGTGTGCAGATCTAGCGGCCTCATACGGGCGGTCATTGTCATATATACCACAATGACCTGGTATCCATTGATACACTATGCATTGCTGTTTTTCGATTGCTTGGTGATGAAGAAGCCTTATTTCAGCTACTAACTGTTCATTAGGTCCATGGCGATAGGGTGACATAAGGCATTGAAGAGAGCCTTCGAGTACGAGAAGATAGACCAAATTCCCGAAGGTTCTTCCACTATAAACTCCAGAGCTGCACGTACGGCGGCGAGTTCTGCAGCTGTTAGATCGGTTGATGGTACATGGTGTTCATGCGAGACAGAGAACAACGGTTGGGCAGATGTAAGGAAACCAGTGCAGGAGACAAATCACGTGTGATGTTTCGCGTACATCAACGAATCGAGAGCGTGTGCGCCGTAGACGTCACGGGAACTACTGTCTACGTCGCAGTAGTGCGCCAAGAACTATATAGGAGATATACCAGGAAAGAGTATTGCGCCTTTTCTTGTATTTTGGGAGCCTGGTGAGTGGCCCTTTAAGACGACTGTACGGCGAAAGACTTGTTGCATGGTCTTAATTAGCTGTTGTAGTTCTCCGCCCCCCCCCCCTCCCCAAAGCTTCGGCAGCCAGCGTGGTTTGGCAGTACCGGCTGGATCGCTCCGCTGTTGAGAAAACAGCCAATGTCAATCGAGTGACGTCAAAATCAGGTGTGGCATCATAAAGCTTCGGTGACCTGTGACGTTACGTTTACAGACTTGGGTGACGTCATCACGTTATGATCATGATTTTGTGCATACCTCGCACAGGTGCCGAGGGTGAGCTTTCAGTTTGAACCTGGCTCTGAAGGTTTCTCCTTAATTGAACAGCGCGAACAAATATAAATAAATAAAAAGCGAGACGAGGCACGCGAGAGGACTCACAATAACAGTCGCTGTTCCTTGTTCTTGTCGAACAAGCGCGATTGACAGGCACGCTGTATGCCTGCGGGCGACGCGTGCAGGGGCTGTTACTAAAGTGAAACATGTTTGTCACTATAGATGGGCCGCGCGGGTGGCCGACCAAGCAAGTCGGGCGCGTCTGTCGCGCCGCTGCAGTCACACTGTCTTTCAGCGTGTGCTGGCCCGGTTTCTTTTTATGGATCGCCGCTGGCGATGCGCATCGGCGGAGGACGACGGTCAACTCCGGACGCCGCCGCTCGCTGATGATGCCGTTGACTACGAGAGATGGCCGTGCCTGCTATTCGCATTCTTCTTCTATACCCGGTCGCCCGCGGCTTGGCGTGCTTGTCGTTGCAGCATAGAGTAGCGGCAGCGCGGGGACAATCGTGGCCAGCTCGCTGTCATTGTTGGGTATACAGGGCGCACGCGCCCTTATACGCTCTTGTGCTCTATCGGCCGTTGTGTTCGGAGTGGTGTCCGTTTTCTTGTCTCACGGCCCAGAAAGGCACGTGCCATACAGCTAAACACAGCCGACGAGGAGGAGGTTGGCGTTGCGAGTATTTGTGGGTACGTGGTCTTACAAAGAGGGTTCAGCTTAAATTGAGGACGACGCAGCGAGCAATGGAAAGAAAAATGGTAGGTGTAACCTTAAGAGACAAGAAGAGAGCAGAGTGGATTAGGGGACAAACGGGGGTTAAGGATATCATAGCTGAAATCAAGAAGAAGAAATGGACATGGGCCGGACATGTAGCACGTAGACAGGATAACCGCTGGTCATTAAGGGTAACTAACTGGATTCCCAGAGAAGGCAAGCGGGTTAGGGGGAGACAAAAGGTTGGGTGGGCAGATGAGATTAAGAAGTTTGCGGGTATAAATTGGCAGCAGCAAGCACAGGACCGGGTTAACTGGCGGAACTTGGGAGAGGCCTTTGTCCTGCAGTGGACGTAGTCAGGCTGATGATGATGATGATGATGATGATGATGATGATGATGGTTTCAAACGTGTTACCCTTTCTCTCACCTCCTGCAGCACTCCGAAAGCGTATACGCATACCCATAGTTTCATAATATGACACTTGGGGGTAACCTGGCGCTAGTGTCTAGGGGAGCTGCAACGCACAGCGCTTCAGCCAGCGTGGGAATAATGGGTAGTACGCGGATTTGTCTCAGCTTCGTTCTTTCGGCTCCCTTTGGCTTCGTGTCGCCTCCAGCCGCTTTGTCGGACGAGGTTCAGCAAACGTTCGGCAGTTCCGCTTCACCAACCTGGAACCCTTTTTTAGGCTCGTCAATTCATATCGGGTCATGAGTATCACAACGATTCATTCTTTTATTCGATACAAACGCCAAAACGCAGTAGTAAACAAAGAATAAACAAAGTCAAAAGTCTGTTCCAAGCCCCAAGCACGAAGATTAGGCAAATCCGTGTGCTACCCTTAATTCCAATGGTGGCTGACTTATTGTAGCAGCGGAGTTTGTTCCGTTTTGTAAATATTGTGGGAAACTCTACGCGTATACCTACGTAGAAGTTGTATATTAGCTGCGCTGACGTCACTGAAACTGTCATGCTGGGATACCATGACTGGAAGCGGACTCGCGCAAGTTCCGTTTAATGTTCTCAGCAAATCGCACCTATCATATTTCCTTATAGACGCGGGTTGGCTGCAAGTACTCAAGCG
The DNA here is from genome assembly GCF_043290135.1 of Rhipicephalus microplus. Lineage (NCBI taxonomy): Eukaryota > Metazoa > Arthropoda > Arachnida > Ixodida > Ixodidae > Rhipicephalus > Rhipicephalus microplus. Next base: position 29,785,681 of record NC_134706.1, on the reverse strand, counting down.
GCATCGTTCTCACATCGAAGCATCGATAACCGCCATGCGAGTACCTCCTTGGACGTCGCCGAAGCCGCCTTGTTGTAGTACGTTAAAAACTTGCGTGCATAACGTCACGACCATGCTATCAATGCCGTACTTCGTTTATCACCTCTATAGGCACCCGGCAATGCAGTTCACGAGATCTGATGGTAGCGCCAGAACACACAGCCTATAGCGAGTAGGCGCAGCGAAACCGAGTCTTCCAATGCGTAGCCTAGCGAGTAGACGTAGCAAAAACGGACTTGCACGCGCACATCATTTTCTTTTTTAGTTGTGAGCAGGGGGCCATGGCTGATTATGTAAGCGTTATTTGAAAACGCGCCAAAAAGGGCATTGGCACTTCAGCGTCTCAATGTGTTCAGCGAGTGACTCATTTACTTGGTATCCCTGGTGGTCGGCAGCAACAATGCGGAGGCGGCCCAAAAAGCTTCGTCGCGCCCTCAGGTCCACTGTCGGGTGCCTATATGCCCGGTTGTTCTAACATGGTGGCGCGCTTTACGTGTTCTCGTCCGTTCTGGCCAAGGAGGTAGTATGGTTAGGGTAGTACCCGCAGTGGCGTAGGCTTGTTTGGAACGCTAGCAGCGTCTTCATTTGGCCCAGTTGGAACGTCTTGCGTAGAGGGCCGGATGCTGAACGGCGTGAAGCGCCATTTTGAGCGTCGGCTCCTGCATTTAAGCACAGCTACAGTAGCTCTTTCATTAGATGTTGAGCACCGTGACCCGAAATCGTATATCCCAGTCGCCCAGTCTTGGACGTCATGTTGCGCAGCCTTCCATAAGTTCGCCCACCACCACCGCTTGCAGCAAAGGTGGGGAGAGTTGGTTCCGTTCGCCCTATTTACCTATCCGGGCACCGCTAACGTATCGCTCGCCACCTTTTTTTTTTTTTTTTTGCGTGAATGCCGATTGACCGAACCTAAGCACGCACACGCACTATGACACATTTGTTCGTCGTTGTGAACGCAATTACAACGTGCAATACTAACGCTATGCTAAGCGGCTTGCGTACGACTCTCCTCCGTCGCTTGCTGGATTCCGTGCCGACCGGTTGTGACCTCGCGATCTCCGGCGTCAGCGTAGCTCTGGCCGTCTGGGCTCGCCCTACGTCATCTCCTGACGCCGACGACCTTCGACGCCAGTGTAGCTCTGACCGACTGGACCTGCTCTACGCCATCTACTGACGCTGACAAGCTCTCGCATGTGGTGCCCCGTGCTCGGACTCCTGTGACCGTGTTTCCATCTTTCCTATCTCTCCTGTTCCCTCAGTTTGTTGTCGCTCTTTCTGGCTTACCACCTCACGTCTCTTCCTCTTTTCTACACCTTTACTCATACCCCTTTTATCCTCCTCACCCCCATCCTTTGTGACCTACTGTTGAGGTGTCGCTCACTGAAGCAGACAGTTACGGGGCTCACTTTTCTCTTCCTTTCTCCCTTAAGAATCACCTTCTCTCTCTCTCCTCCCTCGCCTTGTCTGTTGTTTCCGCTGGTGCTGTTTTACTGCAAATACGAACCAACTAGTCCTGAAGTACATCTTGACAAGTTGCTAAAACATGGCTCCCTATACTCGCCAAAAACTTCTCTTGGCATGAAGCGAAAGCTAAAGAGACAAATAACGCGCGTCTTATATACCGTCTATGAATCTATAGTTCTGCAATGACGTGCGTGGTTTCTGCGTGAGGTATAAATTTTACTTTTATTTATTTTCTGAATGCAGCTCCTTCAGACAGAACGCAGCACGCACTAGTCGGATACTTCTGTTTATTTTAGTTCACACGCTCTCACTTTGAGTTTTTGAACGCTTGTTTAAATGCCACGCTGATTGCGTGAGGCCAACACTTTCCCTAATGGTAAGAGACGTGTCGCAAAACGGACTACTTTGTCCAAGAATACTTGTGCGGAAGCTCCGCCCCTGCAGCTTTCCCTTCGTTGCCAAGCAAAGCTGTCCGCGAGTATAGCTATAGTCACTGGCGGCCTGATAGCACATGAATACTTGCAATGTATCAGCCAGCTGCCTACCGCAGAAGCAATTGCCCCGCCGCGGTGGTCTAGTGGCTAAGCTACTCGGCTGCTGTCCCGCAGGTCGCGGGATCGAATCCCGGCTGCGGCGGCTGCATTTCCGATGGAGACGGAAATGTTGTAGGCCCGCGTGCTCAGATTTGGGTGCACGTTAAAGAAACCCAGGTGGTCATAATTTCCGGAGCCCTCCACTACGGCGTCTCTCCTTATCATATGGCTGTTTTGGGACGCTAAACCCCTCGTATCAATCATCGCAGAAGCAATTGTCATTTTTGAAGTGGCACGTGGTTTTATAATTTCTTCGCTATTTTTTTTTTTTGGTTCTCGCAACTTATATAGCTTTCGCGTGCATAAAACCTGACCTGGTAGTCAGCGCTTGTCCGCGTCATTTAGTATCGTCGCCGTCTCACAAAAACCCTGCGACGTCTTCTTTTCTCTGGGCCCGCACGTACGTGCATACACACGTGAACTACGAAAAACAAAGCACTTGTCCGCGCTGCAGGCTGCGCAGCGTGGGGCAAAAATAATAAAAAGATAAAAATAAACGATGGCATGCGCGAACCTATACCTGACTCGGATTAGGCCCTCCGGCTCTGCTGCCACCGTTGTCGTCACCCGCGCGTACCTGTCGGCACGACTGCCCCTTTCTTCATTCTCTAAAGCACCTCTCTATTTCCTATACTTTCCTCGAAAAGCCCTTGCCTCTTTGTTGTAAAGAACGGCGACTTCTTCTTTTTTTACGCGACCACCGTGACTGGGCAGGCGGAAGCTTTTGATGTATCTACACGCGCGACGGGGGGTCTCGAAAGTGGCGCCCCCTTCTCCGCGAAAAGGTATGGCCGTAAAAATTTGCCGCCTCGGAAAGCTCGTGGACCCTCTTTGAGAAATCGGTTTGACAGCGCTAACTGCGGGGGCGGTGGTGGAAGAAAGCCTCTCTCGCTGTTGTTTACCGCTACTACCTTTACTTCTGCTATTGTATTGCCTGCCTTTTTTCCTACGTCACGCGTGCGTTACGGTCGGAGCCGCCAGAGGTCGCCACTGCCGTCTCCGTCCTAAGGTCCCTAGATGAAACAGTTTGTTTCATCTAGGGACCTTACTCCGTCCAGGAAGCGGTTTAGAAAAAAAGAAATCGGCAGCCAGGTATGTGGGTAAGTTGGAAATGATAATGCGTTATTTTCAATGGAAAGACCTCAGATGCTTGATCAAACGTGAAAATTGATCGTCACCTTTCCGCGTTGACGCGAGTCATACGTGAATACATCGTCACTTGATCAAGTCGTCGTGACGTCACAGATCACCGGCATTCGCGACGTCAGCACAAGGCATCGTCGTTTGTACTGCCTCACCCGATCACGGAGGCAGTACAAAACTAGGTGAGGTGCGCGCGCAACATTTGCGATGCCCCCGGTCTTGGAAGCAATGCTAAATCACTTTAGGTGCCGTACCTGTCACCCCCCCCCCCCTCTCTCTCAATTTCGCGGCCAGGATTCGATTTCACTAGCTTCGCTTCGGCGATCTAGCAGCGTAACCATCGTGGCAAATCAGTCGTGAACTGTGGATGCGTCTTCTAAAAACAACGCACGACTGCTTTCTTGATCACTGTCACATCACGTTACGTTTATCGGGAAGTCTCTTCAACGTATGGATGATTGGATGGATGGATGGATATGGCTGTACCCTTTAGATTGGGCGGTGGCTAGCGCCACCAAGCCGTAAGACTTAATGAATCCAAAACGTGATAGTTGCGATACAGCGACGCGTAGTGGCACTGCTGCGCAAACTCTCAGCCGCGCGTCTTTTAAAGCGCCGTATAAATTGATTGATTGATTGATCTGTGGAGTTTAACGTCCCAAAACCACCATATCATTATGAGAGACGCCGTAGTGAAGGACTCCGGAAATTTTGACCACCTGGGGTTCTTTAACGTGCACCCAAATCTGAGCACACGGGCCTACGACATTTCCGCCTCCATCGGAAATGCAGCCGCCGCAGCCGGGATTCGAACCCGCGCCCTGCGGGTCAGCAGCCGAGTACCTTAGCCACTAGACCACTGCGGCGGGGCAAGCGCCATCTAAAGAACCTCGCGAACGATGTCGACGCAATCGTTTCAAGTAGTCCACACGGAGTCGACGCACTCCCAGATTCCGCTCGAACCTCATATGTAAGCGAGCTCTCTACGGCTTTCGTTGCCATGGCTTTATTCCGATGACGTAAGAGAGAGAATCGTGGACGTCACTCTTCGCACACGAAAGTGGGGTGCTTTCCATGCAAAAGCGCGTCACAGGACTACAAACAGATACGCAAAACAAAAAATAAGGATTCGACGATAGAGCGAGAGATGTGGCACCAACTATAATTTCCGGTTCGGCGATTTTACGTGCCGGAAAAAGAAAAGTGAAAAATGTGGTACACGTATTTTTTTTCTATTTTTTTCTTGCGTGCCTTGTTTACTGAGTCTTCACTTATTTCTATGAAAAATTTCCTTTTTGTGTGTGTGCGTGCGTGCTTGTGCAACGGAAATTCGTGGGTGCTGTGTTCTTGCCTTCGACGAGCTTGTTTGTGTAGGCGAGAGAGACGAACCAACTTTGCGTCGCCATCGTTTCATTTTATTTTTAACATTGTACTTTTTTAACTTTGTACAAACGCAAAGGACCTTGGGACAACATCCGCAGTGACGTGTCTCGCTGGCGTATACCGAACCACGCTTTGAACAAAAAAAAAAAAAAACGTTATTCAGCTTTATTGCCCAAACTTACGACCCTACGGTTCTTGTGAAAGGGGCGTGACTACGGCTTACATATTCGATGCTACTTCCACACAATCGATCGGTTGCTTTCGATCATGGGCTTGTGCATGCGCCGGGCGATCTCTTATGAGCAAAGCGAGTGAACCCTTTTATCGACTCTGTGGCCTTTCGCAAGGACTTTGTGAAAGAGCCCCACGGCTGCGAGATGGATAGAAACGTTCTCCTATCGAGTCGTTTCAACAGGACATCGGCAAGGGTTTTTTTTATGGAGGGGAGACGCCTCGTTTCTGTATTGTAAACTGTCGGCGAACCATTTCAGCCCGTGACGAGGATGAGTCATACGATTCGTTCGGGGCTGAACGGGAGTTCTGTGCCTCCGAATGAATCAATGAACAACTTTATTTATCCCTTGTTAAATGGGAGTGGGCAATATGAAAGAGTCTGCTGGGGAGGAACTACTTGAGGTAGTCCCCCTCTGCCTTCTCAGCCCACTCCAATGTATGTATGTATGTATGTATGTATGTATGTATGTATGTATGTATGTATGTATGTATGTATGTATGTATGTATGTATGTACGTACGTACGTACGTATGTATGTATGTATGTATGTATGTATGTATGTATGTATGTATGTATGTACGTACGTATGTATGTATGTATGTATGTATGTATGTATGTATGTATGTATGTATGTATGTATGTATGTATGTATGTATGTATGTATGTATGTATGTATGTATGTATGTATGTATGTATGTACAATCGACGTCAGAAATTTAGACACCACAATAGGTCTCATTAAACTGAATTATCCGGCTATTCGGGTCTGTGTTCGCTCGAAGTGGATGGCACTTGTTGTGAGCACGTTTTATCCAAACTCAGCACTGGCCTGTTGAAGCAACGAAAGTGTCCAGCCGTTTTACTTCTCTCGCGGGCGCAAACTTTTTTTTTTTGCTGGCTGTATCTACGTATGCAAGCCTGAAAACAAATCAGTCTCCTGAAATCATTGTAAATTGTCGGTCATGTGCGAGATGTCTCCGCCCTATAGAGGACGTAAATATGAAGCTGATGATGATTACGATTAAGATAATGATGGCGGTGCCTTCCCCTGGGGCGGGGGGAGTGATTTTGGATGAAAAGAAGAGAAAAGTGAGCCCCGTAAATGCTTCTCAGGGGGAGGACACTTCAACAGTAGCTCATGAGGGGAGGGGTAAGAAGGGATTAAAAGGATATCATTTAAAGGTATAGAAATAGAGGGAGTGGAAGGAGAGAGCGATGCGCAGGGACAGCAACATACGGAAGTAAAGAGAAGATAGGAAAGACGGACACGGCCGCAGGAGTCCGAGGACGGGACACCACTCGGCGAGAGCTCTTGTCGGCGTCAGGAGATGGCGTAGGGCGAGCCCAGTCGGCCAGAGCTGCGCGGTCGTCGGAGATGGTGGGGGTACAACCGGTCGGCACGAAATCCAGAGAGTGAGTCCACGTCTCCTCTGGTTCATTTCCTTTGTCCGTCAGTTTGGTGCTTCTTTCATGCTTCCTCGTACTCTGCAGTGTGATGGTACAGTCCAGTAGGGAACTTTACTGTAGGCTCCTTATGTCATCACGACGGAAATGCCTTCTCCCGTGGTTCACTTCCTTCATCAACCGCTTTTCATGCTCATATTCAATCATTCCACGCATCTGTAGTGAACGCTCACTGTGGGCTCTTAGTGCTGAATTGCGCAAACAAGACAGGGACTAAAAGACGAGGCTGACACCAGAGCACAAGTGATACTCTCAGCCACTGAAGGGAGATGAGTGTGGATTATCATGATTATGACGATGGCGATGACCTCTCCAATGGTACACTTCCAGCATGAACGATTTCTACGCTTATAATCATATTTCCACGTTCTGACTCAATGTTCGCACGTCTGTACCCTGGCTGACGCTGGCGCCGCTCTTTCGAACAAACTCTCGTGTCGGCGCCTACGGTCCCAGCCTTTTTCTCGCAGCCTTTCACCATCTCGCCTGTCACCATCGATTGACACGCGTCTGAGCTGGGCGTCTCGGAGACGGGGTTCTTGACTCTCTCCAAGGGGACATTGTGTACAGATGCTGCCTTCGCATGTGTACTCCCCGCGTACAAATATACAACCACCAAAATTATACCCTTTTTCTGTGACTCCATAAATTTGTGTATTGGGCAACCTTTTCTTCTTTCTTCACGATTGGGGGCGTTGGCTTCCTACGCATCAACCCTTATATATACAGTTTGCTCATCGGATCTATTGTGGCCGCTGTCCGGATCACTTCCTCGCTTCGCGTGCTTTCTTCTCGGTCTCACAAGAGGGCTTTCCGTTCCAGTCGTTTGATCTCTCCATGAATGTTCATTCTTTTGCTTTTACTGTTCGTTCGTTCGTTGTTCCTTTCTATTTACTGACTCTTTTCTTTCAGTGCATGGATGTAGCATAGCACGAGCCCGCACACAGTGGGAGACACTGCATGACGTGTCCGTCGTTAAGAGTTCGTCTTGTACAGAATCACTTTGCTGTTCATGGGTTCACTCAGCAATCACTGCCTTTTGTCTGAGATCTGTTGATTTTCCTGTCGTCTGGAACTCTCATCCTTCGTTCCCTACATCTCTTCTGGGAAGGTCATCGCGCCTTTTTCTTAAAGTGATGAACTATTCGAGTAGGGGGCGCTGCATGCCCACCCTTGAACTTTGCAACCGAGATGCTTCCGGCCACCAGATCTTTTTGTGTGTGTGTGTGTGTGTGAGCTGTCTTCTTGCTTTAGTGTATTCATGCCGTTCGTTTGTTTTCTTGTTAGCTTCTTTGTTTTCTTGTTAGCTTCTTTGTTTGCTTGTCCCTTTTGCTCTTTGCTCTTGTCGTCGACCTCCAGCGACACAGACAACGCTTACTCACTACCGCGAGTGCTTTTATGCTGTCTGCTTCCGTGGGTGTATACATGATACTCCGAGTTCGCGCAGAATCGGCGTCAATGTCCTTGTTTTTCACTTCCATCTTTATCGTTTCTGTAGCCTGAGTTTACTTACTTTTATGGGGTGCGAGGCTTCTTGCGATGTGCGTCAGTCTTTCCTCCGATGGTGTATGAAGCCACGCTGGAAGTTTGGCTACATACACGCTGGAAGCTTGGCTGCATGCGTTCTCGTTAGTCGTACATGCTTTCGTCTTTTAAGGGCGATGCTCCTTATGGCGTGGCCTGTGCGCCACTCGTTGTAGTGCGTAACCACCGACGGCACATACCCGAAAGAGCGGTCCGTAGAATGTCCGCTGGATGGCAGCACTTGCATTTGATGAATACATGATGAACTATGTGAGATGGTTGTATTTGGAGTGTTCACTAGATAGACGGACGGAGGGAGAGACATACAGATAGACGGACAGACTGACGGACGCACAGACAGACAGAGAGGCGGACGAACGAATGGACAGACGGAAGAACGGATGTACGGACAGACGGCTGGAGGGACGCATGGATGAATGGATGCACCGACGGTCACACGTATGGACGGACACATGGACGTACGCTCGGATGGACGCATGGATGGACAGAAACAAGAACAAATGGGCGGACGAAAGCACGGGCGGACTGACGAACGATTCTCCCCACCATTCACCATTCACTCCGCGGCTACGCTGCGATTTTTTTTTTCTGTCTTTCTGGCCAGACATTCACGGGTGTCAAACCTTCCTTCATTCCCAAGATTTCTCTAGAAGGGCAAGCTCGTGACTTAACGCAAACTAGTCACCATCCCATTTTGTTGTCAAGACAGGGGAAAAAAAACAAGTATACATGATTTTACTTTTGACACATGCGCGCCGCCATCTTGGGTTATTCAACTAACGTTTTCGTATTTCTGTATGTCGTGACGTGAAATTATCAAGGTCGCCAAGTTATCAACGCACCAATCTAATCATTATCCTGTCCGCCGCGGGGGAACAGTGATTACGGTGCTCTGCTGTTCACCCGAAGGTCATGGGTTCGAATCCCGGTCGCATTTTTGGGTGGGGGCAGAAATGTTCAAGGCCTGTGCACTTAGATTTGAGCGCACGTCAAAGAACCCCAGGTGGTCGAAATTTGCGGAGCCCTCCACTACGGCGTTTCCCGTGATCATATGGTGGTTTTGCGACGTATACGTTAAGACTGAATGGTTATTGCATAGCCCAGAGACAACCATCAAAGCATTGATACTGCCATATGAGCATGGAAATTGGCAGTGAAGCCTGTAAAATTAAGCCACGTTGAGGCTATCTCACAATTAATTTATCTGATTCTCTCTTTATCTCTCTATCGCTTTCTTTCTTTGTGTTTGGTTCTTGCTCACTATTTCTCTTTCTATATATGTTTCTCGTTGTATCGCCCATAGCAACGGAATCGTATGGTTCCCATGAACGATTGCTCTGCTAGCCGAGTGGTTACCCGAGTTTGAATCCCGCCAGGCCAGGAAATATTTTGTTTTACTCGTTTACTCACCTCCTAATCTCTCTCTTTCTCTTTCCTCCCTTCGGCTGACGCGTCGCCAGGCGCCATGGTGGTTTCACCGATCGGCGAGCTTTTCCTGCTCGCACAGAACGGCCTGACCTGCGGCTTATTCTGGTAGTTTTACGGTTAAGAAACATAAATAGGAGCACAATATGTTACGTAATGGAACACGATATGTGCAAACGTGGTACACTGTATCATCATCATCGTCATCATCATTGTCATCATCATCATCATTGTCACCATCATCATCATCAGCCTGACTACGTCTACTGCAGGACAAAGGCCTCTCCCGTGTTCTGCCAGTTAACCCCGTATGGTTCCAATCAAACTCGCATCTCTTGACCTCTCGCTCGCGTTTTCGACTCCGCCGGGCAAACTCTCATGAAATGCTGCGGCGGTCGTCGAAGCGAAAAGTCGAGGTGGCGGTTCTTCGCCGCTCGTAAACGTACCCGCCTGCTCGCTTCCGTTGGTGGCTGCAGGTATAGGTCTCTTTTTCGGTGCAGCCCCCGAAGTCGTTCCTGCGACTGCCGCCCGTACCCGCCACCCCCATTTGGCGCCCTCTCTTGCCCTCTTCCGAATGCACTTGAAGTACTTCAAGTACCCGACTGTGAGGTCTCATTTAGACGAGGCGCCCGCGAGCCGGAAGAGTGGCCAGGAGGCCTTGTGACGTGCATGGCCCCGATCCCTATGTAACGGCGCTTCTTCGGCCCGGATCATCGGGAAGTGTGAGATTGGGCTAGTTGGTGATCCTTTATAAACTTCTCGGTGCGAAAACTGGTGACAACTAACACAAGAGACGAGGACGAGCGCACACTTTCGACTAATTTATTACTACTACGACGCACATATATATGTTACAAAAAAAAAGACGATAAGATCACTTGCTTAAGCAGAAACCAAGAAATACAAAACACAAAAAACACACAAAACCGAGAAGTCAAAAAGAGACTGCAAGAAAAGACAAGGGCTCTCGCGTCCCGCCCTAAAATAGGCACAAGACTTGTAATCGAAGCTGCAACAATCGCTCGAGGCAGCTGCATCAGCAAACCATCAATAGCGTTATCTGAAAAAAAAAAAAACTAATTGTGCCTTTTTAAATTAGGCACGTGAGGGTCCGGGGTGAGCACGTGGCTTCCTGCAGCTTTTTTTGACTTTTTTAGTTTTGCTGTCTTTGTTGGTTTTTTTGCTTTTTGTTTCTGCTTCAGCAAGTGATTTTATCGTCTTTTTTTAACATATATATGCCCGTCGTAGTAGTAATAAATTAGTTGAAAGTCTGCGCTCGTCCTCGTCTCTTGTGTTAGTTGTCGGAAGTTTTCGCGCTGAGAAGTTTTATAATCATAGGGAAGGTGGAAGGGGAGGGGGGGGGGGGGGGCTAGCCTTTTCGGACTTTACTCGGGCTGAACTCGCATATACTATTTTTGTGTGTGGGTGTGCCACCACCAAGTGAATTTAACGAACAGTCGGTTAACTGAATCAGGCCTGCAGTATGTTTCTGCGTCTGAGCCTCGATTTGGCCCGCGCTTGGTGTGGTGTGGTGCATACAGCTGCGGCAGTGGGTGTGCAGCTGTGGTGCGTACCCACTGTAGGGGATCGTGCCGCGGATTAAAAAAAAGCTTCTGGCATAATTCTTCATCGTTGTCAGTGACAGCGCAAAAGATGTTTTTCACGAAATTATTTGCAAGTGTACGGCGGTTATTACGCTTCTCCATGGAATCACGAAGGATGGCATAGTGAATGGCTGCCTATATAGTACACAATGACTGATGGCGTAGTAGAGAGAGAGAGAGAGATAAAGATGCAAGGAAAGGTAAGGAGGTTAACCAGACACACATGCGGTTTGCTACCCTGCACTGGGGAAAGGATGAAGGGGAGAAAAGAGGTTGCAGAGAGATGAGAAGGTACACACAATCACGAGAACACTCGGGGAGCACACACAGTCTACAGGCGGTCGCTCAGGTTTGTTGACTTTAGGTAACGTAGCAGTGCTTTAGTCGCTTTCTGCGCAACTGAGGCAGATGCCCAAGGTCCTAGTATCTTTTGCACACAAAATGGTCCGGGATGGCGTAGTATGTACCCTGCAAACGTGCTTGCAGAAGGTACCCAAAGAGTGTTAAAATGGGCTCCGAATGGCTGCTATTTCAGCTTTTGCTGTGACATAGCTGCACATTCCGCCCAGGCCGCGCAGCTTTTTTTTTCTTCCCTTTTATTGCGCGTTTATACTTTACTCTTCGCTTTCATTCCCAGCAATCGTTCCCTTTTCCCTCCGATTAGTGTAAAGTATCAAACCAGACGTGGCAATTCCGGTCACCTTTCTGTCATTTTATGATCGTTCTCTATCGTGGAAGCTGTCTGTTGTACAAAGATATATTGAACCCACCCCCGTTCGTGGCTAGCTCCACAAAGCTATACGTCTTACACGATGCGATACGGTACTTACCCCCCCCCCCCCCCCCCCAAAAAAAAAAAAAAAACCACTCCAAGCGCCCGCAATCCCGCCCCACTCTTTTTCTCGCCCACTGATAGCGGTGACCCGACACACGTGTGGTCCACGACCGGCGCGTCCCCTAGCGGCGAGCGCGCGGAGCGGTCATATCCACCGCCGCAGCTGTGGCGAGTCCGTCCCACGACGTCTTCAGCGGCCGCCGAACAGAACGAAATATTGGGAGCGGGCAACGCATCAAGACGGATACAAGGGCGTAGGATGTATAGGAGAGAGGCACACAGTCAAGTCGAGAAAGAGCCCGCCGAAATGCCCGCCCGCGCCCAAATTGACGCTGCCGGCGGTTCGGCTTGTTGAGTGTAAAGACGCGGCGGAGAATTACCGCCGCCTATACTGCCGCGAGAGCGTGTGCGGTCGGTGGTCCGCCGGCCGCCGACTACGGACCGAAACGTTGTACAGTAAACGCATATACCGGACTCGGAGGTGTATTGTGCGGATTGTACGCTAGCGTAGTCGTCGTCTATAGGCTGTTCCGGAACGACGGACAAGCGAGCAGTTCCGGTTTTGAAGAGCAGCAGCAAGGCGTACAGCCATCTTGGGCGGCCGCTCCTAACTTCGTCGTTACGTACACAAGAACGCCTGCGTTTCGCGTAGTGTGCATCAGCAGAAGTTCTGCGCATGCTCACTCTGCGAGAAAGCGTGGCTCTTACGGACGCCGTGTGCGCGTACTATAAAGCTCGCTTGCGATTTAGAATAGCGTATACGCAAAGCTTTGCGTTATTGTTTGTTAACGTTGCGCATGCGTCGTACGCCGTCCTCTTGTGGGTCCGCGCTAATTGACGGGGTCACCGTAGCGACCGATATCTTTGCGTGCGCTGTTATAAAACTCTCTACTTATTCGTTGCAACGTAGTCGCCGGTCTCGGGTTCAAATGTGTTTAGGGATCTCTGCTTGTTGTGGAGCGCAATGGTGGCGACCCCTGGCTTCGCAGTTCAAACTTTTGAGCATGACGTGATGCGGAGAGACCGGACGCCAAGCTAGCAAAGCCGCGCCCCGTGAGTGCGGTACTGTAGTATAGGTGTGCCAGCTTGGGCTAGTTGGTATGGCATGACGATAGTTATGGCGCTCGTGTCCTTCGTGTCTCTGTGTCGTCGTTTTGTTCTCGCGCTATAACTATCGTCGTGCCATAGGATTGCGAAGCCTTCGCCCGCACACGAAACAGCGGAGGAAGATAATGGAGTCCATGGCCTCCAAGAGCGCGCGGCCAGTCGAGGCCATGATGGAGTTGTGTAGTTTGAGAGCTGCCCGTGAGGGGTCAGGTCGATAGCGAGTGCTATGCCGGTGGGATGTAATCGTAAATTCGCGCCCTTTGAATGTGGCTGTTAATCGTGCGATCATGGAAGCAAGATTCGTACCCCCTAAAGTATAAATCGTTGCCTTCTGGCGTCCTCCTTGTTCTCATCACCTCAAGGGTGTAAATAAGGGCTATTCTACCGAATAAGCTATAGATATGCTATCCCTATTGAGGTGTAACCTAATGGCTTCTACCGCGGCTACGTATAAGCCTGGCATACCTGGACTCGTATATAATCGATTTATTTTGCGTGTAGCACCCGTAAGAGCAGTTTTTACGTGTAGTATGCATAGATTTACGTCCTTCAGTTGCATATGTTCGTACGCGCAGATACAATCTCGCTCCTTCTATACAGTGAAGTAATACGATGATTGGCTACATTTGCCATGATATTCAGTCTGTAGGCGTTTTGCCGTTGCTACGCGACCTCATTGACTCAATGAACACTTTTCATGATTCGCAAGTGCGTCTCTCTGCACGGCTTATTTGGCCAAATAATGGCGGCACCTATCGTGCTTCAAGTGGAGACGCAGTCCTCGTTGAATGGGCTGGGATTTGTCTATTAGGAGTGTTCATATCAAGAGAGCCGACGCTACATTTTTCACGTCGTTGCGGTAGCAAATCGGGCTTGAAGGGGATGATGCTGAAACCCATCCAGCCATCATCTATCGTGGTCTATTTCTCCGGCGCAGTGCACGGCGAGCTATGCTGATGGGTTATGAGTTATGTTGATGAGTTACCGCCTGATGGACATATATCAACCTCAACGCACACTGTCCACTATCACGACACGACGCCAAGAACCATTTCTTGGCGTCGTGTCAACAGGACAGTAACGACTGTGGTCATCACTGAAAAAAAAAAAAATGGCAGCGCATCCACGGGCTGAATGATGGAGAGTGGGGCGAAGCATCCGCCCGTCCATTCGTTCTCGCTTCCGTTCGTCCATGCGTCCGTTTGTGTGACCGTCCGTGCGTCCATCCGCCCGTCCGTGCGTGCGTCTGTTCGTGCGTCCGTCCTTGCGTTCGTCCATGCGTCCATCCGTCCGTGCAGCCATCCGTGCGTCCGTCCATGCACCTGTCTGTGTGTCCGTTCGTCCATCTAGTCGACACTCCAAGTACAACCATCTCGCATCTTTTCATCATATATTCCGCATATAGAAGCACTGCCATCTAGCGGACATTCCAAGGAATAAACGAAAGGTGGCACACGCACACTTTCCTACGGTTTGCGCTTCGTGTCTACTTCCCACCTTTAACCACTTCGAGTTCATGGTATATGCTAGTTCACTGTATTCATGGCACTGCGGCCCAACGCTCGCTAAACCTTTCTAAAACCAAGGAGGTTACGCCCAGTGAGTATGACGTAGCAAACTTTTTCAGTCAGATAGTGCTCAATTTACATGCCAATGGCTGCTAACGGGGAATGAGAGACAGGGGAATTCGGCGTTTAGTTAACGCGTACGCTGCGAATTTTTCATTTTCATTGTTCAACAACGCACTGTAACTAAAAAGAAGCCTCACTTGAAAGACTTCCTTTCGCATCGTAATCAAAATTTTTTTGCATTCATACAAATGCAGGAATACTACATGTGTTTAGTATGTAGGGGTGTTTAGAAGTCGGGGCCTCCTGTATCGGAACCTGTATCGCTACCTCCTGTTTAAGGCAGGTTATGGTATAATGCAGTGTTTGAGAAACAATTGCGCTCTTCGTAAGTATGAATTGGACTAAACATTCTTGCAGCAGAATAGTAAAGAAATATACATAATGAACACAAAACGTACACAATTAAACAAAAACGATGCTATGAATAATGCTAAGCTATAGAACAGCAAGAAAAAACAAAATAACGCTATAATGCATAAAATATGCAAATGGAAACGTAATGAAGCTATAAAAGGAACAGTAATAGTAAGTATGCATGATGTGGTATTTTAGTTTTGTCTTCGATTGGCGTAGGTGCCTTGCACATTTTTTTTTATAAAAGTTGGTAGTGTACTCCATAATGATATCGATGAAAATTTGGCAGTCCGCTTTCCATAATTATTCCGTACTTTAGGCGTAATTAGGGCGTTAGAGACCCTTCTCAAAATTGTGAAGTTAGGTTTTCTCCTGCTGTGCAGTTTGTACGGCTAATGGTGGCTAGTCACTTACTGCAAACAGCCTCTTCGAGCGCGGTTAGCCTACTCAAGGACGCGGAACATATAGAGTTGGCTCTCTTTCTATATAAACACTCATAACAAACAAGCCCCGGCACGTTCAACTATAGGCCCACATATCCGCTTGAAGCATGCACTATGGGTTCCGCCATTACTTGGGCAAGTTTGCAGTGCAGAGACGCGCACTTGGGAGTTATGAAAAGGCTCCACCAGTGCGTCCCTTTCTATTTGCATAATTTTTTCCTAATGAGCTACTCATCACCATAGAGTTTTCTATTACAAACTAGAGGGAACTCAGGTGCTAGTCTCTATCGGAGCTGCAATGCACGGCGCTTCAGTGAGCATGTGAATGATGGGTGGTACGCACATTTGTCTCATATTCGTACTTCTGGCCTGCTTTCGGCTCCGTGCGTGTTCGTGCGGCTTAAAGCTGTTTTCTCACGAAACAAATATTAGCGAATGTTCAACGGTTGCGCTTCACCATCTTGTTTTTTTTTTATTAGACTTACCTTTCCAAATCGGGTCACGAAGTTCAAAAGGGTTGAATCTTTCTTTCAAAACAAAACCGAAACACAGCAACAAACGAAGCCGCAAGCACGAAGACTATAGGCAAATGTGTGTACTACCCACGGCATTCCCATGGTCGCTGAACGATCGCAGCGCTAGAGTGCCCTCTAGTTAATTTTGGGAAACTCTATGCTCATCGCTACTGCTAACTCCAGCAACGTGGTCGCCATGACACAAGGCGTGGTGGCGCACGTTTCTCCTCCGCAGCCTCTCGCGTCGTCGTGACGCGGCTGCGTGCTCCTTCTCTTCGCGACGTGCCGCTTTTTTGGCGGGAGTGGCATCCCTGCAGCTGCCCATCGCTCACGCCGACAACAAGACCCCCCCCCCCCCCCCCCCACCCCCAATCTTACCCGGTGCTTTTCCTTGAAGACTGACGTGCCAGCGTACGAGAGGGTTCCTTTCGCTTTTGCATGGTGTTGGAGAAAGATGAAGAGAAGGTCATGGCGGGACCGGGAGGCTTGCTTTGAAAGCATATTGTTCAACAATGTAATAAGATAGCGCTGGCCTACTGCCAATCGTTTTTAAGAAGTAGTGCGGATTAGTACGTAGCGACGCAGCGAGCGATGGAAAGGAAAATGATAGGTGTTAATCTCACGAGACAAGAAGAGGGAAGAGAATGGGTCAGGGAACCAACGGGCGTTTGGGACATCACAGTGGAAATCAGGAGCAAAAAGACACGGAAAAAAAACAAAAACGACCCCCTGCAAAGTTGATTTTCAGTGTACCACAGAGAATCGGATCCGCCTTCTTTGCATGTTAATCCTTTTCTCCTTTCTTCAGTGGGCAATCAATTCCTGGAGACCTCAAGAGCGACAAATCTTTGGGCATGTTGGGGGTTCATTACACTGACAACGACGCAAGGAGGCACTAGGAAGGAACACATCTAGATGACCGCTGGATTTGTAACTGAAGTTTATTTCCGAAAATCAACCTCAGTTGCATGTCCAGCGCTACGGTCTGTGTTTCTTCCTATAGCCCCCAATTAGGCTGTTGTCAGTGTAACGGAGACCCTCTTGCGATGTTTCGATCTCAATCCCCCCTTGAGCATCCACTTGGCTTCTCAACAGATTGAGAGGGCGAAAAATAATTGAAGGACATTACAGTGGCATGCGTGCACTCACGCTTGCATTGACTTAGCTAAGTCACGCGGCAACCGTTTACAAACCAGGTCCTGCTTAACAATAACGCTGCACCGCCCCCGTAGTTAAAGCCTCCCCGTGGGGAAGTCTCCGTCGCGTTGTCTGTTACCATTTCCGCGTCATTTTGGTTCATTTCCTATGTTTAATGTTGTTCCCCCTTGCTTTTCTTCATTGAACCTTGCCTGCAACGCCCGCTGTCATGGCTTTCGGCTGCTATTCTGGGCAATATAGCATTCCGCCATCTTGTCCAATTCCTCTATTTGTCAAATCTCTTTGGCCCAGAGGGCTGCCTCTCTGGATGGCCGAAAATGCCGCTATTACGGAATTTGATGGTGCTCATAATAGCACCCTTCATCTATAGGTCTGTGTCGTCTGCTACCATTCGTTGTTTTCGTTTCTTTTTTTGCGTCGTCTGCTACAGTTATGTTGCTTCATTCCTGTATTGTCTATTCATACCCATTATTTCTTTCACTGGCCGTCGTCTGCAACCTCTTCATCTCGCTTTGTGACGCCTGGGGTACTGCGTTGACTGTTGTCCTTTTTTTTTTTTTTACATATATCTGCGTCGCCTGTTGCTTCCTCGCCCTGGGCATCGTCTGCGTACACACGCATACTCGTACCTCTGTTACTAAAAGCGTCTTCACTGCTGCCGCCGTGCGTCGTCTACGAATACGAACACGGTAGCACAGTTTCTTTTGGTCAGTTACTCGTCTGGTAAGACAACGCACCAATCCACGCCGCCGATGCGGGCTGTTCATGTCACGGCTTGCCTCGTGTCGTGGCTGTTGTTGCTCGTGGCAGCACGACGACAAGTATAGAACCAGAAAAAGAACGGCATGCAGCGCCCTCCCGGCGAACAAGGACCGCTGGCCTTATGCGCGACTCGTGCTTCGCGCGTGCGCAATGCGCCCCCCTCCTTCTGCCACCTACCGCTCTCTATTCAAGATTGAGAAGGCCCCCTGGCGACCTCTTTGTCGTCAATTTCCTTTGTGTACGAGTCTCATTTGTTATGCCGCGCGCACAGCTCCTCTCAAAAGGTGGCTCCTCCCTCCCCCCAATACCCCGTTTGAGGGCACGAGCAAGGTTACAGCACCCCGGGGTTCGAACGCCACACCTCTATATCGCGCTATATATTTTTTTGTTGCCGCCATCTTCTCCTCACCTTCAGCTTCTGAGCTGTCCTGCTCCTTGCCACCACTAGTTGTGTGCAGTAATTTCGTCTCACTGTGGCGATCGCTGTCTTGAGCGCTGCCTCATGACTCCGTTATCTAAACGTTTCTCGTCCAGGAGGAACGTTACAACTTATGTAAGAACATCACGGGAATTACTTGCGTCACGATAAGGACATTGCCGATTCCACTGATTCGTGAGCGTTCAATTAGATGTGCTAGAAATTAGAGACTGGTGATCGCAACACTTACAGTCGGCCGCAAAATAATAGGGACCACTCGAGCACATGACCGAATTCCCGTCTGCGCCGTCATCAGGGGAGTCGTCTGCTGTCGAGATCATAGCTGCTGTCACTCATTTGCTGGGGCAGGGCTCTCGATAGCAGACAACTTAGGCACGCGCTTACCTGGTCCGTATTATTTTGTGATTCGCTGTACGTACATATATAGGTAAACTGATGGACGTCTAACCAACTACAAGCCATGCAAGTTTGCTCAACTTTATCATTAGGGGGAGGCGTTCGCCCATCAGCGTAATCTAACAAGCTGCCGCAGTTCCACTCAAGTTTGATCGCGATCTCGCTGCCTTGTTTAACCGCTCGAAGCGTCAAAATGGCGGATTGATCCGCCATCCTAATGTTTGTGTGACACGCTGCACCGAATTTCTGGGTACCTACCTGAGTGAATGACATTATGGGGCGCGTACGACAATCGCTTCTGCTCTTTAGGTCGTCCTTCAAAAAGAAGGTTAGCGGAAAGAAGGGAAGAGGCGTACGAGAGAAAGAGAGTTAGCATCATATGTACCGTGGTCCTTGCGTACAATCGTCGCTAGAATACTTGTTGCGGCTTTCGCAGGAGAACCCTATTGCCTCTTTTCGAAGTCCCGTCCGTGGGCGGGCTCACTGCTCGGTCGCTGCGCTGCGAACATAAGGAATATAAATGACGCAAAAAAAAGAAAAAAAAACATGGCCAGAAGGGAACGGAAAGGAAGACAAACCGCAGGGATGGATGGAGTTTTGAAAGGAACAGCAACACCCATCCTTTTTTTGTCCTACCGTGCCCATTGCCCCGTTGATAAGTGACACCTGGTGGCGCTCTTTGAAAAACAGCGGCCCCTCCATCTTTCTCCCTAAAGAATGAGGATCGCCGTCTTCCTTCCTGTTGTTCCGCTGCTAGTCGACGTCTGTTTCTTTGTCTCCTTTTTTTTTTTCTCGTCCGTCCGCTTTACGTCTGGAAAGCTTTAGGCTTAGCTAGGCCTCTTTCTTGTCTTCTGGCAGCCCGAAAAGGGAAGGCTACCGGTGCTGGCTCGTGCGATAGCTGCGCAGATGACAGGAGAGGGCCAACAAAAAAGGTCAAAGAGAAAATGCGTGGTGAGGTTGAAGACAAAAGCTTTAAAAAGAAATGTGCATCGAAACGAGTGAGGTGGGGCGTAAACTTTGAAAAGCAGAATACTAGAGGCTCTGTACTCGTGGAGTGGTCTATTCATTACTTTAGAAGAAGGCGTGGGGGGCGAAGTTTCTCTCCTTTTGTTCTGCCTCACCCGAACATTCGCGAAAGCCCGTCTGGCTTCTCAAAATCAAGCGGCTGCTTACTGGGAAGAAACAATGAAACGCGATTGTTTCGTTCGCTAGTCGTCGTACCAATAGCTTCCGTTTCATTTTATTTCATTCTTCCCTTCATCAATCCATTTCGTTTTCAACACCTCGCCTTTTCGAAACCGCTCCCGATGTGCGGCTGCAATGCCTTGTCTTCTGTGTCCTCATTTCACGGCGGATGCCACGGGCACCCTCTCTGCCTGTCTTTCAAGCGACGGTGCTTCTTTCTCTCTCACTCTCTATTGAACGTGAGTTGGGAAGCGTTGTTTTTCTTTAACTCGTATGCGCATTAGCTACTTTCGCGTGACTAGATCCCGTTTCTCGAGCTTCCCCCCTCCCCCACCCCCTCTACACCTCATGCCTCAGCCTCAAAGAAAGTGGCCAAGCGAACAGAAAATCTCCCCTTGCCTAAGGTAGCGGGGGATTCCTGATTTTGCCAAGAAGTAACTGAGGGTACCCCCCTCCCCCGGGAGTGCAACGGTGATTCTATCGGCAGTGCTTGGAGGGGGGGGGGGGGTCAAGGGGGTGTCGTAGGTAAGGAAAACGAAGGTAGCTCGGGGCGTAGTTTCAGAGCTGAGAGTGAAAATCCTCCGTACACCTTTCAGTAGGGGTCGTCCTCTGCTCTACTCTTCGTATCTGTTGATGATTCTGCGTTTAGCTTTTTTCTGTGTGGCCTCCAACTCGGCATTGAACGCGATGCCATCCGTGCGTTGATGCGGTTTGGGGGTTGCATTGGGGCGGGGCGGACCGAGATGTTGTGAAAAGGCTCCAGCTGCACCAGATGCAAGACGCTGTCGCTTCGTGCGACCTCGCGTGTTCCGCTCGCTGCGCCCTCTATGAAAACGCGCGTGCCGTGCTCGCGACTGGCGCGCGCCCTACGCTTGTTGACGTCACGCGATAGAGCGGCTCGCTCTCTCGCTAGTCAGCTCGTTCGCTTGTACGGTAGCGTCCGATAGTTCTTTGGTTGTTGCCCATCCGCCCCCCCCCCCTCCTTTTTTTTTGCGTTTCTGGATCCTGTTGCGTGATTTTTGTCGCGCGTTTCGTGACTGCTGCAACCGGTCGGGGTCAGTGACGCCTTTCAAGGTTGCCTACGGCAAAGCCTGGCACAGCTGCTGCGCCGCTACGCGTTGTAACTTGGCGTAGCTATGCTCGGAATTGCTGCAAAGTTACTGCACGTAGCAGTGAGAAAATCTCCAAACGTGGAAAATCGTTTATCGTTGTTCGCCTTATTCTATTCTCTGCTGGTCTCCAGTTTCCCTTAACCGTTGACATAGCTTCACTTCCAAGCTTAAATCTGATGGACTCTTGTTGCTACTGCACGTAGCAGTGAGAAATCTCCAAACGTGGAAAATCGTTTATCGTTGTTCGCCCTTATTCTGTTCTCTGCTGGTCTCCACCTTCCCTTAACCGTTGACATAGCTTCACTTCCAAGCTTAAATCTGATGGACTCTTGTTGCTACATTCAGTACATTCGGTACATCGGACGCTTAACTACCTTTTGTTATAATTTAAGTAACATAAGTCATTAATTGGCCGAAACTAGCAATGATAAGGTTAGTGATAACGAGTGTTGGCAGTATGCAAGAAATGTCCTAATTTAAGCAATTTGACGTATGAAGACGCCCTGCTAGATGGATTCGTGATCGACCCATATATTGGGCCCGAAATTGGGCATTGTAGCATTCCTTACCGAATGAGGTTGAATACAGGTGGCAGAACGAGCTGTATGATAAGCACACAACTTAGTGATAAGCGCAGACGTTATTTAAGCGCAAATGATGCGCACATATTGGGATGAACGCATATAGTACGGACACGCGTGTGTGAAAATGATGATCTGGATGTCTTAATCACATGATGTGAAAGGCTTAATGCGCATTCATGTTTTTAAGACAAAATTGAAAAAAAGTGTCTATTAAACGTATAAGTGCTGCATTTTGTTAATTTTCGATATATTGCTTTGTTTGTAAAAAAATGTTCGACATGTTCCTCTGACTGGCTCTTTCGTTATTCGTATTTTAGTTGTTTCTTTGTATTAACATAGGAGGTTCCTCCGTCGGTTTACTACCTTGGGACCTCCTCCTGCATACTAACAATGTACATTTCTGACGCTAATAAAGGAACACTGATTTATTTATTTATTTATTTATTTATTTATTTATTTATTTATTTATTTATTGACAGGTTGCTGCTCGTCAGCCTGCAAGCGCGTT
Source organism: Rhipicephalus microplus (assembly GCF_043290135.1). Lineage (NCBI taxonomy): Eukaryota > Metazoa > Arthropoda > Arachnida > Ixodida > Ixodidae > Rhipicephalus > Rhipicephalus microplus. The sequence goes on along the minus strand of NC_134706.1, from coordinate 29,763,758 downwards.
TCGAAGGCCAAAAGGTGGTCATTGTACCTTATTCTTCCGGAAGTGGCCGTAGCGGTAACTGTGTTCCGGTTATTAGACCTAAGTCATCGTTGAAACGAGCATGACGTCAACTTCGTCATGTCCATTTCGTATTGCGTGGTGCACTGGTATCGAACCTGGTATACGTTTTATTATAGTATTGATATATGCGACAGCTCACCTTGATGCAAGTTGTATTTCAGACAAGGTATTTCACTGACGTCATTTGATGAATCAGGGAAACGTACGCTGTCCGTGCCGAGTCACATAGCTCGTCTCGATACGATTATTGCGCTAAGGCAGAACTGTATTAGCCGTGCTACAAGCTCTCGAAATATCCAGGTACGTTCGAATTTCGAAGCTGTCCAATTTAGTAATCGTTGGGGTGTGAACGAATGCTTTCTTTCCGTTCATAGTTGATGTACCCTTTGTTGTTTGGTGTGCGACGAAACGTTTTGATGTTTTCTCTTTGTTTGGTTAGTTACACAGGCAGAGAATACTGCCGCTCAAACGAAGCATCAGCCGCTGTATACCATTGCCCTTCTTGTCGCCCGGACTGACCCTTCTTGATAGCTGACGGCAAACGTGGGCGCACGTAGGCAGACGAGACGGGAAGCAATAAAACGGTGCATCTCCAGCGCTGCATTTTCTCAATGAGTGGTAGGCTCCGGCTCCGGCTTGGCTTGACACTATAGTGGTGCATACATTTGGGACGGAGGTGCCGAGCATAAGGGTGCCGCCCGGGGACGAACGAACGACTTCGCCCACGCTTCCATTTCCGCCGCGGCCAACGGCCCGACGTCGTCCGCCTTGAGTCATGCAGCGCGACCTATAGGCAGGGCAAGGCAGCTCTCTAGTGCCTCGCCTGTATGCGTACCTATACCGCTATCACGCGTCTTTCGTCAGGCAAAAGGAGTCAAGTCGTGGGCGCACTTCGGCTTCGGCTGCAGCTCCTTTCCTAGATTTCTTTATTCTTGCATCCATCCCTCTGACTTCCTCCCGTTCGCGCTTGCCAGGCGACACAGATAGAACTCAACACCTCCGCACGTTTAGGCTTAATAAAGCAGACGCCCATAAAGTACATCCGGGTGAGCAGAAGTTGCTCCTGCTTCTGTCGCGTTCTTGGACAGCGGAACGTCAACAGAGGAATGGCTGACTCTCGGGTGCGTGGAGCAGACAACACTTCTCGTACTGACTTCGTCCAGTGACAGCGAGTACGAACACAACTGGCTCTTAACAGCTCATCGAGTTTAGACTTGATGAAGCAAACGATCATAAAATTCATCCGGGTGTGCAAAAGCTACTTCTGTTCTTTTCATGCGGGCTCCAATGCGGGACGTAAGCAGATGAATTCTCGACTCGTGGGTGCGCGCAGCAGACAACACTTCCCGGTGTGACGTCATCCAGTCCGAACGGCCAGATGGCCGTTTTGTCGTCTGCTTGCCGCGATGCATAAATTTCTTTGCAAGAATGCAAGAAGGGACTCTTCGAACGGAAGTGCCTAAGGGGCTTCGGAAGCTCGCCGTGTTGCAGGTCCCAGGGCTGAATTTGTCTCAGCAACCTAGAAGACGGATGTGACCGCACTGTCTTTCCTTGTCTAGGAAGGTCTTCTTGACCGTTTGGTCGCGGCTTCAGAGCATTCGGACACAGGTAGAGTTATTTTAGTGAAACTTACGCTCGAGTTGTACCAGCTGTACACTTGCTTCATCTGTTTAGTCACGTTTTTTCATTCTGGCTGGCAAAAGAATTCATCATACGTCATAAAGAATTTAAGAGGGAATGTTTAATTATTCATATATGGTTCTTTACGCGTATAGTCATTTGCACGTGGTCTGCCTACAGATACATTATTCAGTATTTTTCGAAAAAAAAAGTTCGACAGATACCACGTACCTTCGGTGTCGACGTTATGCGAAGCCTGCGGAGGGAAGGGGACCCTGCTGTAATTTGCTTATCGAGCGATACGTTATGAAATCGCTCTAAATATGTGTACAAATGTTGCACGCACGGACACATATTGGACAGCTGTAGATGTTTATATAACAAGTTGTTTTCTCACTCGTGCAACGATGCCAACAGGAACATGAACATTGCAATATGACGCCAAAAGTGTTTGCACTACGGAAAGAAATGCTTCGCATTTGATATCTCCTTCTTTTGGGTCAGTGCACTGCCTCATATGTTGTCTGTCTTCTTGTCTTGTCTTGTCTCCTTCCAGCTATATCTTGACTGATGACCCACACGGCGTTTCGCCAGTCGAAGCGGTTGGTTCACCCTTCTTTTGTTGAGAGTTCACCGGCGTAAAATTTTAAACCTGTAAAATAACGAATGAACTCCTTCACGGTTCGCCAGCCACCTTTTGAAAAATCGCAGGCGAGCTTCATTAGTCAAAGCAGCTGTACATCAGCCCCGACTGGAGAACATATCTTTCAGAGTATTTCTGGGCCGAAAGCAGCCACCACTTGCACACCGTCTCCTCCTCGTTACGTTACTTCAGCACGACAACGCTTTAGACCGACAATTTGACCATACAGCAATACACCTGTGTTATTAATGGCAGTCTTTTTTTTTCACTGAGGTACCATTTTCTAACTCGTCTGCCTGGGCTGTCAGTGTCTTGAGACTCTCTCTTTCTTCCTTTCTTTACTTCTTTCTTTTTTCTTTCGCTCTTTCTGTTTCTCTTTCTCATTTTTTTTTCTTCCGACCGTCTTATTTGAGACTCTATTTCCGGGACTTTGAGGAACTTTAGCTTCGCGAACGTTTTCGACGCCACAGGGCGACAGCATCGGGGGGTGCGAATTTTCGCACTCTATAGTTGTGCAGCCGTCTCAACATTTTTTTTTTCCTTTTTAGAGGCATCCTGGGAGTCTGAGCTGTCTGTCTCGGAGGCCGAATTCTAGCTGCCACATAACCTCCGCATCTCCAACTCCTCGGCAGCTTCCCCTTTTCCGCACTAAAAATCACGCGCGTACATCTAAATACTATTTTTGGGCGGTTGTTAAGCGGTGCCATAGCTGTTCTGTTTCCAGACGCCTTGCCCCTTTTCTCTTCTCGGCGTACATTGCTGGAATTACGCCATTAGTGCTTGTCGTGCGAGAGGTGTTCTAAGTTTCTTTTTTTTTTTTCGGCCTGCCACGTTCGGTATCATTAGATCTTCCTCGGCTTGGAGTCACTCTGGAACTTTCGTGAAATACGAGAATAGAGTGGTGTTGTGTATACTCCGGAGACCGATTCATTATGAACAGCCGGCTTTATATACGTCTTGAAGTTGCAGCTCCGCTTGAGATAGGTTGTATTTGAAACGCGGCCATTAGAAGAAGCGTATTCCAAGTGAAACGCAATGACAAATTTCATACAGAAAGCTTCCACGTCTTTCAAACAACAAGGGCCTTCGATTCAGTGCATGCTTTCATGTGATTCCCGTGTTCGAACAGCATTTGCAATGTCGCCAACGTTTTATCGTCTGCTACCAGAGTTTCAATACTATTGAGTCTGATTTCAGTGCCCTAACATGACTTCGCCTGTCCCCGGTGTTCTGTCGTCGGCCTCCAATCCAACGTGTTATCGTCCAGTATCAAAGCTTTATCGCATGCTACATGGCAATGTCCTGACATATGTGTACGTCTCATTTAAAGGCCCTAAATAGTTGTCTTCTGCTTCTTGTATTCTATCGTCGGATTTCAATCTTCCATCGTATGCTGCCAGTGTTCTAACAAAGCTTCGTCTGTTTCCGATGTTGTATCGTCTGCTTCTGTTACTTTGACATCCACGGCTTCTCTACCTCTGGTCTAACATGTTTTATCTCCTTCTGATATTCTTTCATCTGCTTCTAATGTACCGTCGTCTGCTTCAAACATGTCTTCGTCTGCCCCCAGCGCTATACATCAACTCCTGGCGTTGAAAAATATTTTCGTCTGCTTCGAGCATGCTATAGCACGATTTCGTCTGCGTGCAATGGTCTCTCGTCTGGTTCTGGTGTTATCGCGTCTTCATTTGTTTTGAGTGTTTTAACCGACTGGGCAATCGCCGTAAGCGATAGTTGCGAATAAATGTGTCGCAATCCAGAACGTAGCCTCTGCCCTCTTCCGCACTTGAAGTCACTGGCAAGAGGAAAAAAAAAAAGAAACGTATGTGTTCAAAATCCTTCTGTTTTGTTGCCATAGCGTCACCGGTCGTCTGGCGTGACAAAAGCGCTGACCCGAACCCCTCGTGCAGGATGTTGCGCAGAAGGGAAGGCGTTGAAAACAGACGCACGCGAGCAGACGAACGCAGACATACCGTGGACACGCGCGCGCCGTCTGCATCCAAGGCCGATATTAAAATGGCGACACTCTTTGAAACTGCAGCTTTGCTTTGGGCCGACGGCGCCGCGTGCTTCGGCTTTGTTGCGCGCGAGCCAGGCGCGTTCCGCGCGTGCGCACTCGCGCTTTCGCGTGCAGAGTTTTTATCTCGCGTGTCCCGCATCGTAGCGGGCGTGCACGCACGCAGAACGGTTGTTGTTTGGCGTCTGCTGCATTCGTCGTGTCGTCTGCTGCGCGCACGAAGCGCGGCACTTCGCACGTGTGGCCGCTGGTGCCGTCTGGCGGAGTTCCGGGATATGTCTGTATGGAGCTTAAGTGGAAGGTGGCCGTACAGTCGCGAGTCCAATAAGTAGTTCTACAGAGTAAGGTACGGGAAACTTTGCGTGAGCGTTTCTTGCCGATTCGCTTGCGTCATGTGCTGATTCTTTGAGTGCAGGGTTTTTACATTTCGAAAGTAATGTACGTTCCCAAGCAACGCAAATCCTACAAGCTCGATTAGGATATCCCAATCGCGTATTGCTGCACGCGGCTTGTCTTCGTCTGGTAGCAAATTTGGCAGACGATAGGGGATATTCATCGCCTGGTATCGTCTGCTCGAACGCCAGACAGATGCTACTTTTCTCGCAGCTGACGATACGAGCAATCATCTCGTAGTGCCGTGTCGTCTGCTTGAAGTCAGTTGGCAACATTTCCTATTACATCTAAATACGTCGGCCTATGAACTTATCAGTCATTAAGACAGAAAGACTGTGAAGGTGGTCCCCCAACTTTTGATCTTATCTATATAGTGTTCCTCTGCGCTGTTTGATTGATATGTGGGGTTTAACGTCCCAAAACCACCATATGATTACGAGAGACGCCGTAGTGGAGGGCTCCGGAAATTTCGACCACCTGGGGTTGTTTAACGAGCACCCAAATCTGAGCACACGGGCCTACAACGTCCTCGAAATGCAGCCGCCGCAGTCGGGATTTGACCCCGCGACCTGCGTGTCAGCAGCCGAGTACCCTATAACCACTAGACCACTGCGGCGGCTCCTCTGCGCTGTTCCTTTAGCGCTCACAATAACTTCTATTTGAAACATCTTTTCAATTGTCATCATACAAAGTTCTGCTTTATAGAAACACCCCATATTAATTGTTTGTGAAAGCATTGGCGATGCAGTGGTAAACTAGTATCGATGCGCAGTTACCTTCCTAAAGTAAAATTGCGCTGCGAGAAAATCTTCAATTCTTCTGTTTTCTTTCTGTTTATCTTTCATCCTCGTCTAACTTATAATCTTATCACCAAGCTTAGACTGTTCTCTTCACAAACCCCTAAACCGCTTCCAACAGCCCCAATGAACATTCGCCGAACACACAGTTACCCCGGTTATACTGTCTTTCATCTTCTCTCTCTCTCTAAGTGACAATGAAGAGGAAAGAAACAGAAAAGTGCCGCCCGTAACTGTCTGTCACTTGGATGACACCTTAACAGGTCGGCACTAAGATGGGTGGAAGTAAAAGGAGATAGGTTTGGGGAAAAGCAAAAGAGGAAGCGAGGAAAAAAAAAAGGTCGCATTCGATTCGCCTTCACCAGCGTTCCTCCGAACAACCATATCTTATGTGGTTATAGAGGAGAAAAGAAGAAAAAAAGCGAGACCCGTAACTGTCTGCATCAGAGTGAGACATCTCAACTGTAGCTCACAAGGGATGGGGGTAAGGAGGGATTAAAAGGATAGGATTAAAAGGTATATATGTATAAAGGGAGGCGCAGGAACAGGGAGCGACGGAAGTAAACAGAAGATTGGCAAGATGGACACGGTCGCAGGAGTCCGAGGACGGGGCACCACTCGGCGAGAGCTCTTGTCGGCGTCAGGAGATGGCGTAGGACCAACCCAGTCGGCCAGAGACTGCGCTGTCGTCGGAGATCGTGGGGGCACCACCGGTCGGCACGAAATCCAGAGAGCGAGACCTGAACAATTATATCGTCTCGCCTACACTAATATGTCTACAACGTATCTTGCGCAAACGCACGGAGCTCTGCGCGTTGTGCGTGCAGCCAGCCAATCAGATCGCGTGGTGAGCTCACGAGCAAAAAGGCCACCCCTATACTCTTCTCAAGTTCGAGGGGTTTCCAGCCGTAATTTCGGTTGCGTGTTCGCACATTGAATGCCCGTTTCTCGGTGGACCCTCTGAAGACACGGCATATGTGATCGTCGATGCATGGGCAGCTTCACCTGATTGGATCCCGCGTCGAATGGCCGGTCGACCGGTGTTTGTAACAACCGGTGGCGGCGACAGGTTTATACGCTCGAGAGTTTTGAGGTGTGCGTTTACACGACGCGTGCCCAGCAGGGAGAGTTGTGCGAAGGAAGTGTGTGCGTGCGCCGCTGTCTATAACGTTTTCACAGGAAACGACAGCTGCGGCATCGGACTTGCGTGATGACTACGCCGAGGCTTTCTTGTCCTTTTTTTGTTTTGTTTCCACGTATATTTTTCTCCTCCCGTTTGTCGATGATTGTCGGATTCGATCCTTCTTGACGTGTCAGCGCCCTTGAACGTACACGTTGCGTGCTCATCTACAGCTGAACTTCGATACGCTTGAGCGGCGTTTATTAGCTTTCTGCCCGATCAGGTGGCGACGAAAAGCTAGAATGATGGGGCGATTTTGATGACCCGATATGAAACTTGACAGCGAGTGAATAATTCGAGCCTGTTGGTGCGTATTTATATAGGTACCAGGCTAGGTCTGATATATGGTCTATGACCGTGCTAGTCCTGTGTGCTTCTTATCCGTGTTAGTTTTGCACTGTTTTAACTATCTATAAGAAACGTCTAGCGATCTCATCATGATAGAGCTGTCGTATCGGCGTCAGCTGCGGAAGCCGCGGGTTCGATTTCCAGCCGCCGATACTGAACAGTTTTGTCATTCATTTATATGTGTTTTTTTGCGATCACTTGACGCCAAACGTTGAAGAAGAGACAACAAAGAGGCACGAATGTTCGGATATGAGAATAATATGTTCACTCATGTTTGTCTGATTCAACTGCCTGCGTAACTTTGGTGTAGCATAGTTATAATTAGCAAAGTTGACAAAGGAAAGACATACATTTGAATTGTTGAAATAAAATAACATGACTACGATGTCGTCGTAATAGTTGACATGACTAACGATTAGACACAATCAGAAAATTCTAGTCTACATCAGTAGACTACGGTCAGTAGCTATAACCATGGTGTGCAATCATTAACCACATTTATGCCGGATTAGCCATAGTAACATAGCCAACATTCAGGCGCTGCCATCTGGTACTAGTCGTATGTGAGTGAACGAGGCAGAATTTATCGTCGACGTCATACCATTGTCCGCTGTTGTACAACAGTGGGGGTACGCTGCTTGCCTACTGACCTGAAAACCACGGGTTTGATTCCGACTGCGGTGGCCGCATCTCGTCAAGACTAAATGCCCGTGTACTGTGCGGTGTCTATGCGGTGTACTATGCGGTGTACTATGCGGTGTGCTATGCGGTGTACTATGCGGTGTACCATGCGGTGTACTATGCGGTGTACTATGCGGTGTACTATGCGGTGTATTATGCGGTGTACTATGCGGTGTCTATGCGGTGTACTATGCGGTGTACTATGCGGTGTACTATGCGGTGTACTATGCGGTGTACCATGCCGTGTACTATGCGGTGTCTATGCGGTGTACTATGCGGTGTACTATGCGGTGTACTATGCGGTGTACTATGTGGTGTACTATGCGGTGTACCATGTTGTGTACTATGCGGTGTACTATGCGGTGTACTATGCGGTGTCAGTGTGCGTTAAAGAAAGTCGGATTATCGAAATTTTCGGAGTCCTCCACTATGGCGTCCCTCATAACGGTGGTTTTGACTCGAAAATCCCAGTATATTGTTATTCCGTCATAAAGCACAATGGGCACGAGAGTCGTGCAAAAGCGTTGTTTGTAATAAATGAAAGTTTGTTGGATAGTTAAACGTGCCACGGCTTGGGTCGAGTTAGTTGGGACACCCCGTAAATATGGCCCGCAGAAACGCGCTGTCATTGGTGAACGGGCACACTTCAACCTACAGCACCGCGTATAGTACGCCTGGTAGCGCGCTATGAATGAAAACTGTTTTTTTTTTTCACGTACTCCGGACGTCCTAAGCCACGCGATTGCACATCCGCTGTCGGGAACAAAGTTTACACAAAGCGCGCCACCGGCAAACACGCGTATACGAGCGGGGAGTTATTCTCATGCATTCGGTTTCTGCGGATACGGGGACAAAAAGACCGCCACGGCGTAACCCATCCTGTGCGCGTACGTCGCTCCCCCTATCTGCTCCGTTTTACTTTTCTGTCGTTCCGTTTCGCCACTATATACAGTTCAGCCCTCTTAAATTCGCCGACAGTCACTGCGCATGCGTCCAGGCGTGGCGCCTCTGCTCGAGCACGCGTGCTTCGACACAAAGGATTTCCTCTGAGGATGCGCTCTCCTGAGTTGATGCCGTCTGCTTACTGACCTTTTCGGAGGCTGCGCGTCGTCTGCTATAGACTGTTTCCTCTTTTTTTGTGTGTGTGTGTGTGTGTCGTCTGTTTCCTTGGCAGAACTATTGCCCGTCGTGGTGCGTGACGTAGAACTTTTTCACAACTTTCGTTGGGGCCACTTCAAGTTCACGGGCAGTTCTGGACGTAGCGTTTCCTACAAAATACACCAGACAGAATCCAGCTCTCTATTTGAAAATAATTCTCTCTCTCGCACACACACGCGCACACACACACACACACGCACGCACAAACACACCAGAGAGAAGTGTGGCAATGTGATTGCTCAGCCACAGAGTTTCTTCTAAATGAAGTACAGAGAAATCGGGTGCCATAGTGTGAGGGTGCAATGCATAGCACTTCGGCCAGAATGGAAATGATGGGTAGTACGTCATCTGTTCGATTCTGTTAGGCAGTCGTTTTGTCGCTGAACGAAGTTTAGCAAATGTTCAGCAGTACTCCACTTCACTACCTACGTACTTTTTACTGTTGATCGATTCAAATCGGCTCACGAAATTCGCAGTGATCCGTGCGTCTATCTGAAACAAACGCCAAAAACACGGGAATATGCCTTGCACAGTTGCATTCGAAACCGCTGGTACGAAGACCAGGCAATTCCGTGTACTACCCGTCACTCCCATGGTGGCCCAACGATCGCAGCTCCAGAGTCCCCTCTGGTATAAATATTGCGGGAAACTATGTTCAGCCACAATGAGAATGTGTCTCTAGTGCCCTGTTCTTCAGACCTGTTCATGCACGCTACAGTGTTTTTGCACTCATTCTGCGCATGCGTCCCACACGTGTTCTTAGACAAAAAAAAAAAGTCCCTGATTGTGCATGCTGAGTTTAACGACATCGTGTGCCCCTCAGTGCAGTTAGGCAAAAGCTTAGAAGAGTTCTTGATGATAATATGCTAAAGGGTGAATCGACTACATTGGCAAAAAGTTTACCATGGATGAAATCATAAGCATTTGCTATACGAAGTTCATCTGTCTACAAATGTATGTATCTGCTGAAACTTTTTTCTTATCTTTTTGTTTGTTGGAGCGCAGTTTGTGTTCACCCTCTCGAGAAGTTCTGTTCAATAACTGCTCCGCAGTTATGGTACAGTCGCTTCACTTTAGTCAAGTGTCATTCCTGTTTTCATTTTACCAGGACTCAACCACTCTTTTTTTTTGTTCTTATGTTTCAATGTCTCCTGCCTCCCACGTCGTCTTTTGTTCTGCGGAAGGTTTTCGTCTGCTAGAGTTCGTACGTAGCAGACGACACAAACAAACAAACAAAAAAAGAAACACCTTCTGGTTCGGGAACAAAGCTATTTCATATGAGAACTGTGTATACGGCGTTCTTTCAACATCGCCGCTCACTTTAAACGTGCTTCGTCTTCATCCATCTGCCTGCGCCGAAAGGTTCTAAAGTGAAGTCGCACAACGCGCCTCCCTTTTCGAAGGATTTTCTCGTTTGCTGGCGCCGCTTTATCACGTCGCGCGCGCCTCACAGCGGCGAGGTCTTGCGTCGCGTGGTCCGTCTGTTCATTCCAGTCCTTGGCTCCATCTTTGCACGAGTGTGCACACATCTATGCATGAACATACATACATATTCGTATACGCACACATGTGCAGAGAGATAGATTGCGTAGGGGGAGGGCGCGGAGCGGCGCCCACGCGTCTGGCAACCTTGGGCACGCGCCCTTGTAAGATGGCCTGCAGCGCCCTCCCTCCCCTTTCCCTCCCGGCGCTCGTCCGTCACCCATAGCTTCCTAAGTCGGTGTTTCCGGTTCCTCGCGCGCTGCTCAGTCGTGGGCACGGAAGCGTACTTCCGACTTGTCGTCGAAGTCTTTTCTGTTCTGTGGCTGCTCACTTCTTTCCCAAGACTGTCGTTTCCCCCCGGTTTGTGTATTTACGGACCTTATACTTCCGGAACCTGCGCCCTGCTTGCCTGTGTGCGGTGAATTAGCGCGAGCTAAGCGACGTGTGCCGAAGGCAGACAAGAAAGCTAGAACGAGGGCTTCTTTTGAGTGTTTAATTATATTTACTTGGTCGTGTAGAGGTTACAACGCTTGGCTGCTGACTGAAAAGTTGCGGAAGCGATAGGGCCTTGTCAGAGTCGCCATTTCAGCTCATTATAAGCGAATTCGGACTTATTGTTTTCGCCGAGTCACTTGTAGAATTTTCTAGTCGTTTAGTCGCCGCGTGCTTATTTCCATTTTTTTACAGCAAACTTGAGCGGTCTTCACGTTTACCGATAGCGCTTTTGCCATTCACCAAAAGCGCATTTGTCGACGTCTTTCGGTAGCTGAATGTTGAGGTTACACATACGTGAAGGAAATTCGCAAGTAACGTTAATCATGCGCTCGCAAACGTGCATTCGACCAAGTGTACACTACATTGGAGATAACGTTAAAATGCAAATATGGGGGCGAAAATCCTGTAGGCCCATGTGCTCAGATTTGGGTGCCGTTAAAAAAGCCCATGTGGTCGAAATTTCGGCAACCCTCCACTACTTTCTCTACTGTCTTTGTTTTCCACGTTGTCTTTGCGCTGCATTTTTTCAAAATAATCTAATTAGTGGCAAAATCTTCCCGCCTTAGCCTCCATCGGCTGCGAAAACCGATGGAGGCGGAAATGCTGTAGGCCCGTGTGCTCAGATTTGGGTGCACGTTAAAGAACCCTAGGCGGTCAAAATTTCCGGAGCCCTCGACTGCGGCGTCTCTCACAATCATATCGTGGTTTTGGGACGTTAAACCCCACATATGAATCATCAATCTGCGAAAACGACAAGTGCCTACCTCATATATCTTTTTTAAACGAAAAATATGTGTTGCCTAAAAAAAAAACACCCTGCACAACTGTCGCGAGCACAGATTCGTACATTCTGGTTGGTACACAAGCGTACAGACAGTCACGTATGGACCGACGTACCGATATACAGACAGATGTACAGAAAATGAAACACACAGTCACACAGGAAGACATATAGACACCGACAAACGTGCATAACTGACGCACAGATAAACATACAGACATGCAGACAGGCGTGCAAACCTACACACTGCCAGACAAACTTACAGACGTACAGAAAGAAGCACTCAAGCGCGCAGACACAAACAAACAGACAGACGCACAGACTGGCAGGCAGACGGACGGACGGAAGGACAGACGTACGGACAGACGGACGGGCGGACGGACAGACGGACGGTCGGACGGACAGACAGACAGACAGACAGAGATGTACGGGCACAGACTTAACTGACAAAGGGACTGACATGTGTACTGAGGTACAGCCAGACGTACGTACAGATGCCTGACAGAGAGACAGACACACGCAGGCCCTGATAAAAGGAAAGTACGACAGAGTCGCCTTTTTTATATAAAAAAATGATCCTCTGCCACAGTCGCACACTCATTCAGACACACGCTCGCCTTCTCGCTGCGTGCGCACGCACACAGTCGCACACGTGACCCCGCAGGAGGAAGTTTAACGAATGAGACAAAAAAAACAAGCTGGATACGCGTATGCCGGGAGGAAGAAGAATTTACTCCGCGTTTCCGGGACTTTGTGACCGCGTCCTCCCTGCGATCTCTGCCGCGCACAGCGGCGCGACAGACGTGCACTGTTTCCGTCGGGGAGCTTGACTTTTTTTTTTGGTGCGAAGTGTGTTGTCCGCTACGTGGAGCGTGTATCGCCGCAATGAACTCACGAGTGGGCGCGGTTAACTCTACGGGAAAACGTAGGTGGCGTAACTACAGTTTTCTGTACACCACAGTATTCAGGGTGTTACAGCTAGCTTGCGTGCCCCCTTTTATAGACGATAGTCTTTTTTGGTGTACTTCGACGCAAAAATTTTGGTCTGTCTGTCTGTCTGTCTGTCTGTCTGTCTGTCTGTCTGTCTGTCTGTCTGTCTGTCTGTCTGTCTGTCTGTCTGTCTGTCTGTCTGTCTGTCTGCACATTTGTCTGTTTGTCTACCGTAATGATACCCAGAACGGAGCACTCCATCCGCAGCGCCCACCAATACTGCTCAAGTTTCAGCGTTCATACTTGTGTGATTGTCAATTAAAAAGCAATTATTGCGTATATCTGAAGCACCATAACAACACGTCAATAATTTGTATGTGTGTATTTACACTAGATATGTCACACATAAGTAATTCTAAGGACTGTAGCGTTGATCACGCTATCCTTATCAGTCCTTGCCTCAATTTTCGCATGTATGTTCACACATCTATGTATGCACATACATACATATCCGTATACGTACACATGTGCAGAGAGATAGATTTTGTGTATAGGGGGAGAGCGTGGAATGGCGCCCACGCGTCTGGCAACCTTGGGCACGCCGCATGCAACGCGATGCTCGAAAAGGCAAGTGTTTGCAACGCTTTGCTATGACTGCACGGTGGTTTTCCCAATATACACTAGAGGGAACTCTGGCGCTAGTGTCTATGGGAGCTGCAACGCACGGCGCTTCATTGAGCATGGGAATGATGGGTAGTACACACATTTGTCTAAACTTCGTACTTCTGGCCTGATTTTGGCTCCGTGTGTGTTCGTGTGGTCTAAAGCTGTTTTCTCATGAAACAAAAAAATCAGCAAATGTTTAGCGATTGCGCTTCACCGCCCTATTTTTTTCGAATTCCCTTTTCAAATTGGGTCACGAAGCTCAAGAGGGTTGAATCTTTCTTTCAAAACAAAATCGAAACACAGCATTAAACGCAGCCGCAAGTACGATTCGCCGCCCGCAAGTACGAAGACTAGGCAAATGTGTGTACTACCCATCATTTCCATGGTCGCTGAACGGTCGCAGCGCCAGAGTGCACTTTAGTTAATTTTAAGAAACTCTATGGTGGCACTTGTCAGTCACGTTCTACACCATATCGCCTCCGAGACAGGCGCGCATCTTTCTCCGTGGGCGCGCACGCCTTCCTTCGTTTTCGAAGATAACTGCCAGATGGCGCTCGTGTCTAACGTGCCTCATAGAATTTAAGCAACGTGGAATAGGTAGGCTTGCTTTAGGAGCTCACGAGAATACACCAAATCAGGGAGTACAAGGTGATATGGGATGGACATCATTTGAGGGCAGGGAAGCTAGCAGCAAGATAAAATTTGAGAAGCGATTGAGAGAAATTGGTGAGGAGCGTTGGGCTAGGAAGGTTTTCAGCTACTTGTACATGAAGAATGTCGATACAAAATGGAGGAAGCGAACCAGGAAGTTGACTGGTAAATACTTAGCTAACAGCAGGTGGTCAAACCAAAAGAACTATCGGTTAAGAAGAAAGTGAAGGAAACGGAGACTGACATGTGGAGAATGGGCATGAATAAGAAGTCCGCACTAGAGACCTATCGAACTTCTAAGCAGGAAATGGCCAAGGAAAGGATCTATGATAATACTCTGGGTAGTTTTGTACTGTTTGAGGCCAGGACGGGAGTACTGCGAACCAAGACATATCGGGCCAAATACGAAGGGGTAGGTACGGTATGCAGTACACGTGCGTGTGGAAAGGAGGAGGAAACTGCCGAACACTTCATAATGTTCTGTAAAGAGCTTCACCCTATAGTTCAGGATGATGGCGCAGAGTTTTTCAAAGCACTGGGGTTTAGGGACAGGGAGGGCAAAATAGACTTTAAGCGGGTAGACTTAACTAGAAGGAGGTTATCTGATTGGTGGCTAAAGTCAAGGCACGAGTGAGAATTAAACTCTTCACTGCAAAGCACCCGTCCAACTTTATTATTTAAAGAAAAAAAAAGATAAGTCTAGTGGTTAGTTCACTAAGTATTACGGCTAGGTGGCGTTAGCCGCCGCCCGATCTAAAGGGTACAGCCACATACATCCATCCATCCTCGAAGTGCTCGTTCACCTTCGCTGCACGGATCGAGGACTCTTTAAAGGAGTGCTTCCAGAATACAAATAATCGATCTTCTCGCGCAGAACATCAAATAAAAGTTTTGTTCACTCTCTCTACACGCAAGACTGTCGTCTTTCGGCGACATTTGCAGTGAAACTTGCAGATACGAGGCCGATTTTTTTACTTCCAATTTGATTCGCGCTTTTTAGAAAATGCCCGCGAAAGAGATTCAGCTGCGTAGTTAAGTTAGCGTAAATAAAATAATACCGAGGCTATAAACAAGCGCTATGGTGTTTATATATAGGAGAGTTGTTGCTGGCGTTACTTTTTGAAGTTAGTTAAGCAACATTAGTAATTGCCTGAATGGTGACCCAGCAATGATATATCGACAAAAACAAAATTTTTTTTCCAGCCTGCAGTAAGTCGCGCAAGACGGGCATGCAGCATAGCTAGTGGGCACCTATAGCTGTGGCGCCGGCTTGGCTAGGCTTTTGCTCTCTCCCTTATTTTTCCTACCCCTTGCTACGCCATACACTATATTATATTTTATTATACTATACTATATTATACTCTACTTGCTCTCTCTTATAGCTAGTATGTGCCACAGGATTTGATCAAAAGCCTTTGCTCGCCACACTGGTCAGCTAAAAATTAACAAGAGAACACACGGGCTGCAAACCCTCATTAGGAGCCTCTCGTGTCGACCGTCTGTACCGAATGCTCGGGATGTGAATGATCTCATACTTGTTCATGACGATGATAATTTTCTATCTAAAACATGCGGCAAACTTTGCCCCTAACAGCCCTGCTGCAAAATAAGACGAATTTTGCCTTCTATTTGTCTTAGGCGAATGCATAAGAGACCCTGTATATTTTGTCTAAAGCATTGGTATCCGCTGCAGCAGAACAGAAACATTAAATCATTATGGAAACGTTAAAAAGCTGAAATTCGGTCACATGTGCTTCAGTCCATGTCCTCTCAAAAATACATAGCGTAGGGAATTCGCGTTGGATTCCACTTCAGTGTAGGGTGCCTATACTTTTTCCTTGAAGTGTGCAACCTTATTGCAGTGAAGTAGCACGCCATATAATCCTCCACCTTTCACAGGCCGCAACTTTTCCCACAGATCTGAATCGTAGCTAGATTTCGGTTTTTCTCCAACGTGGCCATGACGAACCCGGATTCGGAGAAAACAAAACTTTCTGCTCCAATGTGGAGCGCGCGCTGGTGTGCCGTGTTATCAAAACGTTATTTCGCGAAGAAGCAGTGCTTTTTTTTTTCAGGTCAGTGCCTCTCTTGACTGCAGTGCCGACTCTTATACAGCAGCGCTTACTTGAAACCGTTCGCTTCAACCTTAAAAATGACTCGTGGTCATCCACCCGTATAGAGAGATGAGTGGTTCGCATATCCCATTATACTGGGAGAAGGCGAAGGTACCCGGGGTCTACACTACTTTCGAATTTCCTGGCAAGGCTGTGGCTTTGTCTGGCAAGAAAGAATAGCCGAGCTAAACCGCACAGAATGCACGTCTGTTTCTTACGCGGCCACTGAATCACGGAGTTTGCATTGCCCCGTTTTAATGAACTTGTTTGCGTTTGTATGCTCGCTTGCTTGTGTGTTTCTTCGTACGTTTGTTCTTTAATAAAGTGCTTGAGTGCCTTATACCTGCTTCCGCTGTACGCCCAGATATGTCCACCCAACTACAGATCGCAGCGCGTTTCAGCTTTGCCACTTCAAAAGCATGCAGTGTTATGGAATACGCTTGATAAATCTCGCGTACTATTTCTATAGACTTGAAGGATGAATGCAGCAAATATGCATACAGTATTTAGTTTTACATTGCGTATGGTAACACGTCTGCTGCAGTGTCGTCTGCAGCTCTCACCGTGGTATAACCATCTAAGTCGAGTGCCATAAAACACCCTTGGTTCGTCATTCCTGTTGTCGACCAACCAGAGAGAGCGCATGCGCAGTTTATAGTGCAGAACGTTATCGTTGAGCGCCTGGTGTGTCGTGGCGTCTCAAGAAACCGCCTCGATGGAAGAAAAAAAAAAAGAAAACACGGAACATCCATGAAGTGAATGTCAGCGAGTTGGCGAAGGTCCGGGGTATCGTTAACCGTCGTACATTGCCCACTCGATCGGACTCGCTCGCTGGATTTCGTGTCGACCGGTTGTGCCCTCGCGATCTCCGACGACAGTGCAGCTCTGGCCGACTGGGTTGGTCCTGTATACGCCATCTCCTGTCACCGACAAGAGCTCTCGCCAGTGGTGCCTCGTCCTCGGACTCCTGCAACCGTGTCCATCTTTCCTGTCTTCTCCTTACTTCCGTCGTTCGCTGTCCCTGCGCCTCGCTCTCTCCTTCCTCTCTCTCTATCTCTTTACCTTGTAATCCTATCCTTTAAATTCCTCCTTTACCCCCATCTCTCGTGAGTTACTGTTGAGGTGTCCTCCCCCTGAGAGACAGTTACGGGGCTCACTTTTCTCTTCTTTTCATTTAGCCCCACCGCGGTGGTCGAGTGGCTAAGGCACTCGGCTGCCGACCCACAGGTCGCGGAATCGAATCCCGGCTGCGGTGGCTGCATTTCAGCTGGAGGCGGAAATGTTGTAGACCCGTGTGCTCAGAATTGGGTTACACGTTAAAGAACCCCATGTGGTCGAAATTTCCGGACACCTCCGCTACGGCGTCTCTCATAATCATATGCTGGTTTTTGGGACGTTAAACCCCACATGTCATCAGCCCGCACGTCTGGATCCGCTTGTCTGCGCTGCCGCGTAGCCGTGGTGTCTTCATTCATAACGAAGTGCATTCCATGACCATGAGAGCAAGAGAGCCGGGGAGGAGCGCATTTTATAGCTCTTGGGGCACCGCAGCGAAAGAAACGGCGTGCCACAAGTTTTGCTTTGTTTGCTTGTCTAGATACATGGCACGTACCCACTTTGGGGGGATTGTCTGTCTGTCTGTCTGTCTGTCTGTCTGTATGTCTGTCTGTCTGTCTGTCCGCCCATTTGTCTGTCTGTCCGCCCATTTGTCTGTCTGTCTGTCTGTCTGTCTGTCTGTCTGTCTGTCTGTCTGTCTGTCTGTCTGTCTGTCTGTCTGTCCGTCCGTCCGTCCGCCCGCCCATCTGTCTGTCTGTCTGTCTGTCTGTCTGTCTGTCTGTCTGTCTGTCTGTCTGTCTGTCTGTCTGTCTGTCTGTGTCTGTCCGTCCGCCCGCCCATCTGTCTGTCTGTATGTCTGTCTGTCCGTCCGCCCGCCCATCTGTCTGTCTGTCTGTCTGTCTGTCTGTCTGTCTGTCTGTCTGTCTGTCTGTCTGTCTGTCTGTGTCTGTCCGTCCGCCCGCCCATCTGTCTGTCTGTATGTCTGTCTGTCCGTCCGCCCGCCCATCTGTGTGTCTATCTGTCTGTCTGTCCGTCTGTCCGTTTGTCTGTCTGTTCGTCTATCTGTCTGTCCGTCTGTCCGTCCGTCTGTCTGTCCGTCCGTCCGTCCTTCTGTCCATCCGTCCGACCGTCCGTCAATCTAGTGAACACTCCAAGTACTGCCATCTCGCATCTTTTCATCATATATTCATCATACGCAAGTACCACCATCCAGCGGACATTTTAAGGACGATACAAGAGGTGGCTACCTACTACTACTAAATACATCGAGGACTCAATAACCCACGGCGTAAGGAGCTTTGCCCCTGAAACGACTGCTCACGCTGCACAACCGTCCACTGGCCACCGCGTATATGTGGGCACTGGATCACGCGTTGGGAATTCAGTCTGGCTTGCACTTAAGGTTAAAGGGAACGCTTCTCGTTCGTTCAATAAATAAGAATAATAAAGCCTAAATAACCACTAAGCATCTCGAAATCATACCCAATGACGCAACAATCACTCGATACCCCCACCACTCTGTGACGCATTTACTCGAGTTCCGCCCGTGGGAAGATTCGGGTGGAATTTTTTTTCTTCTACAATACCCCCACGTAGGTGCTCGACCGGAACTGCTCGCCAAATGACAAGGGTGTCACTTATTGGATTGGATTGGATAAACTTTTATTTGGTCCTCCAAAACACAGATCACTGTGCTGCGGGCAGCTCCCACGTGGGGACTGAGATGCCAAGCTCCTCAGCCGCCTCGCGGGCTTGGTGGACAGCTTATGCCACTGAAAAATTGCGGCGGACATAGTCCCTTCACAATCCCCAAGGGAGCCTTCACGTATGTGGCATTTCGCTTTAAGCTTAAGCCTTCTAGTTCTGGTAATATAAACATTTGGCTTAGTCTGCAATAAAGGTTCATAGTTTTCTGCAAAATGCCTTGCTTTATGCTGAAAATTGATGCAGGTTTGTGCTTTTAAGAGAGGCCAGGATTGTCGAAATACTAACTTTGAACCAGTGACACAACGATGAATCAGTGCGATGTCGTGAGCTCTATTTCTGCAGTTATGCGTCTTCTTTAACAGTATATATACTACGTGAGAAGCTACGCAGGGACAGTGTACATCACTGCGTACACAAATATGCTATTTCCGCTGTATATTACAGCTTGCACTGTACATACGCATGGTCATCATTGTCCATCTTTCTGTGTGCACATAAGCTATGTAAGACATATCTGGAAATAATATTCTCTTAAACCAGGGACGGCACACAGCTCTCCCATTGTAGAGCACCTAGTGCTCTAAATCGTTAACTACTTTTTTCTAAACACGCGTAGATTGTTTGAGGCCTACGGGATGGCTTTCTGCTCTCCCATTGTAGAGTACCTAAGTAATCTAAATCGTTAACTACTTTTTTAGATGCGGAGCATCTAATACTCGAGGCTTGTAGTGCGGCGCCGTCCGCAAGCTTCCTCCTCCTTCTTCGACCATCTGTGCATCCCTTCCTCCTCTACACACCGCGCGCGCTTCACTCCTCCACCATCTGTGCACCCTTCCTCCTCTACACACCGCGTGCGCTTCTCCTCTTCACGAACATTCGCTAGCTGTATAATGTAGCGCGCATGCGCCGTCACGCTTCGAGAACATCGGCAGCTGACGCGTGCGCATGCGCCGTCGCGCTTCGAGAACATCGGCAGCTGACGCGTGCGCATGCGCCGTTGCGCTTCTCCCCCTTCTCGAACATTCGACAGCTGACAGTGCATGCGCCGTCGCGCTGTATATATACTCAAGGTCGGCGCTCGCTCGCTCAGTTGCCGCTCGTCGGTTGGTTTGTACGGCGCGTCGACGTCCAAGGTCGCGGTGAAATGAATTCCAACGAATCCACAAACACAATGATCGACGTCCCTTCGACCAGCGCCGCCCTTTCGCATACGTGTGTACGTGTTCACTCATTTAACACCCCCTCCTACAACCACGTTAACCAATTTAGCCATCGACCCAAGTAAGTCGCAATTTAACACCCCATTTCACAACCACGTTAACCAATTTAGCCATCGACCCAAGTAAGTCGCACTTTAACACCCCGTTAACCAATTATATGCTCCGCATCCTCCTCAGTGTTCCCCCGAGGGAAGCTGCGGGCAATTTTTTTTCTAAACTCACTATGTCAGGCGCTTACTGTGGGGGGGGGGGGGGAATCAGCCTAGTGCTCTCCCATAGTAGACAATCAGGTACTTACTGAATCGTTCACCATGTTCTACAACGAAAGCTGTTATGAGATCACTTTTCGTGTCACGCGCAGTTGCGTGTTGTCCACCGCCGCCGCCGGTTTCCGTAACAACATCGTGCGAAATTCGAAAAAAAAAAAACATCCTTGCACAAATAACACAGTGGGGCTTGAACCCCTAGGTGCCAGCTTGATATTGTATACACTGAGTTAAGCTAGTGCTTGTAACTTTTTGATAAACTTGCTTTGCAGGCACGACCTAGCACCAATGACACAGTGGGGCTCGAACCCGGGTCCGCTGGGTGCCAGCCCAGTATTCTACCACTGAGCTACACAAGTTTTTTTCCCTTCTTTATTGCCTGTGTACATACAACATTCGCAAACATATATACGTCAAACAAAGTAGAAACATGAAAGTAGAAACACCGGCTCTTTTTTCTTTAATGCATTAAATCGTCATGAGTGAACTACACACAGCATACTCCATCAGAAGTCGGGCAAACACACACAAGCGTCAAGAACGGGAAGCCACTCCGGAACAGGATCAAGAGTCTCGACAACACTGCGCACTTGAGCAGCTGTTTCTCGTGCTTGTGACTTGTTGTCCAACTTGCCTTATAGGCAAGCTTTATGCCGGGCAAGCAATCGTGGTAATACGACTTATAAAGCGTTTTAAAACAGTGAAAGAACAACCTGCAGTCGTCGCACAATGCGAATAGCGTAACGAGTGGGCCGTCCGATGCTCCAAACCATCACAAAAGCTTGTTCTTGTTCCCCTGCTAACTATGGCGCGTACCCACTTCAGCCATAATTCCTCATCGTCGTCAGCCACTGCATGGACAATTGGTACAAAGTACCTTGCAAGTGTTTAGAGGATACCACGCTTCTCATTCTCTCTGCGATGCCTGTCATTGCGAAGAGACGCTACACCACATCCTGTGTGACTGTCCGTTGTATGAAATCCAGAGACAGTCACTGGCGTCCGCTTTTGCGCGCATCGACAGCAGCCAAATGACTGTGGACACTATTCTGTCAAGTGCCCGAGAGAAGACATTGCAACACAAGGCGACGAAAGCTCTGTTGAAATTCCTACGCGACACCGACTTGAACAAGCGGCTGTAACAGCAACGTCACACACCGCGAAAGACAAGACTGGACTATGACTGAGTGTGCGCGCGTGTGCTGCCGAATGTGCTGTTTCTATCTTCCCTCTCCGCTCTCTTTCATCTCCCCCATCCCTCTCCCATGCGCAGGGTAGCAAACCGGCTGCCTATAGGCTGGTTAACCTCCTTGCCTTTCTTTTCCCTCTATTTCCCTTCCTTCCTTCCACGCTTCTCATAAGAATGACGAAAAATAGCATTGCGAATGCCGGCCTACTACCCGAAAGTTTATTGATGCACGAGTGGGTACCAAGCAAGTGTGCTTGCAGTAGTTGCCCAATGAGTGTTTTGAAAAGGCTCTGAAAGGCCGCTCTTTTATCTTTCGCTGTAACTGTGCTGTGCCTGCATGCCGCGCAGGCCTGGTGTTTTATTATAAACACCTGCTTTGCCCGCGAAACGGCTTTATATGCTCTCCCATAGTCTAGTACCAAGTACTCTAAATCGTAAACAGCTTTTTCTAAACACATGTACACCATGCGCCAAGTTTTTGTCGACGCGACCTCATCCAGTGTGAGGCCCACGGGACGGTTTAATGCTGTCCCACGGTACCAAGTACTTGAAATCGTTGATCTTTATCTAAACACAACGTACATATGTACAGAAATATTCTTGTCTTGTTGCATTTTTGTGTGTCTGTGTGAGGTCTGTTCTGTTGGAATGTACTCTATATAAAAAAAAATTGATGTACACTGTCTGGAAATACGTTTTTCTAAAGACCGCTTATAGAAGATAGCTCTCCCACCTAATTAATGGTGTCATTGTGTAGGGACAGTTGCTTACAGCTCTCCCATGGTGCTGTGAATCTATTTATTCTAAACACGCTGATGGATCGATTGATTGATTGCTTGATTGATTGATATGTGGGGTTTAACGTCCCAAAACCACCATATGATTATGAGAGGCGCCGTAGTGGAGGGTTCCGGAAATTTGGACTAACTGGGCTTCTTTTCCACATGGGCCTACAACATTTCCGCCTCCATCGGAAATGCAGCCGCCGCAGCCGGGATTTGATCCCGCGACCTGCGGGTCAGAAACCACCGCAGCGGGGTCATATATATATATATATATATATATATATATATATATATATATATATATATATATATATATATATATATATATATATATATATATATATATATATATATATATAGCATGCGCGCTTCCCTATATATTCACCCCTATTTGCCCCCTTTTGTCAAGGATCTTGGCATTTTCGCAGTCCATTTTAAACACGGTGCTTTGATTGCTGCACCCCTCGAAGCTGTCGCAACAGCGCACGGATTTCGGGCCATGCATTCACAATTCATACGAACCCACCAACTTTCAAGCGTCGGCCTCAAATATTTGCGCAACTTGCTCCCGTATAAATCCGACAGGGTATATACACAACATCTGGGTTGCTCTCGCGTGCATTGTTCGCAGTCATACACACACGCTGCCGCATGTGCACAAGAGGGCTGCATACACCACCGCACGCTCCAGTTTCTCAACTAACGAGCATCTCTGCCGCGTATACACTGCCGGCTTCTTCCGAGACTCGCCGCTACCTCGAAGGCGTCTTTATCGTTTGTTACTTTTTACCCGCCATTTTTCCGCTATTTCCCGGCGTACTCCGCGCGGCTCGCATCTTTGTTCCGCACCCCGGCCCTCTTCCTTTATTTGCGCGCTTTTTCGTGTGCAGTTCGTCGTCTGCTTTGTTCTCTCAAGTCTGCCGCTTGATTTTTCCCGTCGTCTGCTTTTTTCGTCAGTATTTTTTCGGCTGCTGTTTAACGTCTGCTTTCATACCGAATTACCAGCAGTGCTGGCAGGTGTACGACGGCACTCGAGTGATATGCGTGCTGTATATACACGAGCGCAGTCTTGCGAAACGTGTATTGCACTTAAACACCCTGGCTGCTCGCATTTTGACGAAAACAGTACAGCCGCGTGGCGGTAGCTGCGAGGCTTCCGTCAGTGTCGTCCGCTTCGCCCAGGCAGAGCAGATGACTTGGCCTCAGGTTTTATGAGGTGCATGTAAAGTTTTATTCTTGTTCTTGTGGAGACTGACAAAGTAACAGAAGGCTCCGTCACATTACGCTCCATTTGTTATGGAATATATATTCAGCTATAAACGATATATAGCGATGTCTTCTTTGTCGTTGTCAGAGAGCAGACGGCATTTACTGCTTTTACATTCAAATGCACGTGTTGCATCGTCTGCTTTTGGAACAAGCAGTTTAAATAACGGCTGGACGGATGGATGGATGCGTGGATATGGCTGTACCCTTTAGATCGGGCGGTGGCTAGCGCCACCAAGCCAGGCTCATAAAGAAGCGCCATCTATAGGAAACTCTGACAGCCAAGCCTCGGTTTGGTGATCGCGACTAAACATCAGCACGTAATATGCCACTTTCACGCAGACATTTGAAAAGCGATTGACAGAGTGTTTGTTGTCCATCGACCATGTAAGGAAGCAAAAAAAGGAGGAGAAGGCAGAAAGGTTAACCAGAGAGACACCCGGTTGGCTACTATACACTGGGGGTTTAGGGAAGGGGAAAAGATCATCCTTAACATTCATATATAGCTCAACCATTTGACACGCTCAAGTTTCAATGGTTTCAGCTATTGTGTATACAAGTTTTTCCTCTTTTCTTCAACCAGGAGTTAAAAAAGTGCAACTCCTATCGAACATCGCATAACTTGACCCTCCTTCATGGTAAATTGGTCTTCATTTAACTGCACTGTGCTATGTACTGTGCATATGATCTTTTTGCTAAAGGCAGTGCCATGTTCCACGAGTCGTTCGGCGTGCCGCTTACTGCGAGCCATGGCGAAAAGGATAATCTCTATTTGCTCAAGTTGGACCTAACCAAAAGGGAATTTTCTGTACATTTCTATCCTGAGATATTGTTCTCCTTATGCCGAAACAGATCGTCAATGACCTCAGGATTAATAGATAATTACTACTTAATTAGGTAAGTTACTATAACCCTACTGAAACGTTCCGTATGCGAGTCCAATAATTTCATATGTTTCCATAAAGAATACATATGTTTCCTATATATTTTCCATATATTTCCGTAAGATTCTTACGGAAACATACGGAATTATTGGAACGGAACGCTTCAGTAGAGAACACATGCAAATTACCAAAATATGATATTCATTTTCAGCAAAACATTGAGTGCCTTTAAGTAATGTTGTATAAATTGGGCGCTATTGCGGACAGTTGTTCATAGGTGGCGTTCTGTACATTATTTCGTATTTTCATGAGCTATGCGGTTACGGCCCATGGCCTACGTCATCACCATCATTATTCCGGTCCACCTTGAGCAACAGTGTTGCTCAAGTTTCGGTTGAAGCTTTCTTTCGCCCTTAATCATTCAGTTGCTGAAAACGAAAACTGGCGATATGTACGCGAAGTCTGACAAAGGCATGTGAGACAAAGGACAGCGCTAGCTTCTCTCGTTTTTTTTTTTTCTTGGGCGAGTCGAGAGCTCAAGTTGTCGAGGTTCGTTTGGGCCCGCTTGTATTTGCGCGGCTACGTTGTCAGTGGGCACGCTGATCAAGTGGCCGCCTTTTTATTTACTTTTTTTTTCGTGTGCCCCGCAACCACTCATTGCACACGCGCGCAGAGCAAAATGCGTTCCTTTGTTTCTCTCTCTCAATTTTGAGCTTTCCTCCTTTCTCTCTTGAATTTATATCTTTGTTTCTTCTAGCATTCGTGGAGAACTGCGTGTTCAATTGTTAATCCCGCCGTGAAAAGAGAAAAGTTTTTTTTTTCTTTTTTTTTGCGCTACCGTTAGCATTGTGAATCCGACAAACAAGTGTTGATTGCCGTGGGCTACGCGAAGCTGGTTTGCCCTTGCTCTATTGCAGTAGGTAGGACTTCGCCTGTGTACGCGTTTGCAGACAGACACACAGACGGACGAATGGACGGACGGACGCTATTGGTCGTCTTCTATCACACCCAAGGAGGATTTAAATGTACTTTTGGGCTGCTAATGATGATATGTTGGGTTTAACGTCCTAAAGCCACCATACTGACTTGTATCATCATGACTTGTATCAATATGATTATGAGAGACGCCGTAGTGGAGGGCTCCGGGAAATCTCGACCACCTGGGGTTCTTTAAAATGCACCTAAACAAGGCCTACAACATTTTCGCCTCTATCGAAAATGCAGCCGGGATTTGATCCCGCGACCTGCGGGTCAGCAGTTGAGTACCTTAGCCACTATAGGCCACCACGGCGGGGCCCTTCTGGTTGCTAATCTACTTGCTATGCATGCTATGAATTAAAAGTTTCACGTCCCACACCTAAAATTTTGAATTCGGCTGAGCAGTAGTGTCAGTATTTCTGCTAAAGTCAGGCAGGACGATCAAGTTCGCGCGGGAAAACCGGATACCTTTAACACGCGTCTGCATGTTCAAATTCCCTTCCAGATATATGCGCAAGGTGAGTGTTTGGAAGTCATTTAATGGAACAGATGTGGCCGGCGAGCTCACATAGAGTTGATTTCTGCACGGCTTGGTGTTGTGTTCTCTAAATAGTTCAACACGTCTTTCTTAACGCAGGGCACTCAAATTCTCTCCGGGTTGGACAGAGAAGGCTGTCGGCGGGGCTTGCATTTAGTCCTATAGGTTGTGTCCGACTATTGGTAGCCTGCAAGTGAAGTCGTGGATGCGAAACATGACGGCTTACATGACGTGAAGGCAGTATGATCACGTGTCGATTAGCCTGCATCAAAGTGACAATATGGCGTTGCTAGAACGTTATTGGGTTTCAGTGTACGAATGAAGAAGGAACCGTGGTATGTCTTATGTACTGATAACACAAGCGTGGCGTCATGAAGTTCGCGCCCCACTATGTCGCTGCTCCAACGGGGCGATTTCAATGATGTCACTGCAAGCACTTTGTAGTCAATGCAGAACGCACTTAGATATAGTCAATTTTCCGAAAGGCATCTGGCCTCCGCCGTTTTGGGCTGTTAAGCCGATGTTTTCTTGCTTCTGTGCATCTAGGCGTGGAATAACAGGACCATGAAACATCGCATGCACCGACCCAACCGTTTTCCTGCGTTTGTGTCTACCGTAAAACTGTTTGTTTCGTTGTGAAAGGTGCAAAGCATCCTATTGATTGACTGATATGCAGGGTTTAACGTCCCAAAACCACTATATGATTATGAGAGACGCCGTAGTGGAGGGCTCCGGAAATTTAGACCACCTCGGGTTCTTTAACGTGCACCCAAATCTGAGCACACGGGCCTACAACATTTTCGCCTCCATTGGAAGCCAGCAGCCTGCGGGTCAGCAGCCGAGTGCCTTAGCCACTAGACCACCGCGGCGGGGCCAAAGCATCCAAATAAAGTAACAATTTAACAGCCAAATATGGCTACATTGAAAACCATCCGTAAAATAGTCTGTACGCCTTATTTGGCTGGTTACACACGCATGCAGTAATTACTGTTCCTCTCCTATTCATTCTACCTTGCTTTTATTTATTATTTTTTTATGTCTTTTGTACATGTACGGTGTTGTAACCAACCTCCTAGGTTGTATAACAAGCGTTGTGCGACGTTGTGCGAGATTGGCGTTGCGTATGGAGTTCTCGATGTTTTTCAACAACACACTCGAACACTTTCGAAACTCTTGCCTTTGTGCGCGTGTGCGACGCCCGTGCGCTATGCATGTTGACCCCCTTTTTTTCTCTATTGTTGTCGAGAGACTACGTATACACTTGTTGTTGTGAGGCCCTGCTCGTTCTTCTTATGCGGCACCGTCGTAGACATACCATATATGTGCGCGGCG
The DNA here is from genome assembly GCF_043290135.1 of Rhipicephalus microplus. NCBI lineage: Eukaryota > Metazoa > Arthropoda > Arachnida > Ixodida > Ixodidae > Rhipicephalus > Rhipicephalus microplus. The sequence goes on along the minus strand of NC_134706.1, from coordinate 29,736,521 downwards.
CGCGTTCTACACACATACTGGATAACGAAAATCTCGGCCGGCCCGTCATTGTATACGTATGGGCCACCTGTATCCTTTTATTTTTGTCTTTCTTTTTTTGAAAGCCCGTACAATCGCCCCTTTTATCTCACGTTGCCGCTACTGTTGGTACGTACAGCAGCTACTGACCGGCGGAGCAGCGGCGTATACAGAAGCGGCGTAGTGTTTCGGTTCCTTTCTTTCTGGTTTGTTATGACTTTTTGTCTCTCTTTTTTTTTCGCCGCTTTTCAAGCTAAGAGGTTCCTCAAGCCGCCGCTTGCGCCGCTTCGTGCGGAACAAAAAAGGGCCGCGGCCCTACGCAGGCATTTCGTAAAAAATGCTGGGAAGAGACGCGCGTGCATGGTTTGAGTTGTGAGAGAGAAAGAGGTGGTAGCGGACACTGGGTTAAACTCGTGCCTTTCGGTCTGACCGGGCTTTTGTCTTTGCACGAAACTTGCGCTACGAAACACGGCTTCGTTTGCCGCTTCGTTTGCTTAATATATAATTAATTGAATAAGTAATTAATTAGATTTACTGCAACACTGCACGATGTTGTAAAAGTGTAGGCTCGGCGTACGGCCTGTCAGTCTAAATTAAGTCACGTCCAAAGCAAGTACCCAGTCTGGACACCGTACAGTGTCCACACCGAGAGTCAAGTGCCCAGATCAAGGGCGTAAAAGCTGTCTACAGGCTGGCAAGTGATCTCTGGAGCTCACTGCATACTGACTCGAGAAATATATTTCGCGCTTATAAGCTCACTTGGGACCGGACCCACCACACATTTTCACCAACCGGACTCGCTCAGGCTCGCTGCTCGATCTTAGCTCGAGTGATTCACGTCGTGAATTCGTCATTCTTAATGGACCGGTGGGGAGTAGTGCTGTTCGCCGAACCGTTGTCGCACAACGTGTTTGTGTTTGTGTGTGTGTGTGTGTGTGTGTGTGTGTGTGTGTGTGTGTGTGTGTGTGTGTGTGTGTGTGTGTTATGGACTGCGGCTTTACATGACACACCCTGACGACACTATAGGACGTCGTCATGTTCAGACTCCATATTTGGGGTGCTTCGCCCCTAATAAGTAAGATAGCGAGTATTGCGATTCATCATTTTCACTGGTATAGCGCACCACGACAAGGACGCACACAAAGGAGAGATGCACACACACACAGCGCTAACTTGCAACTAATGCTTTATTTGCGATCACACACGCTGTTTATACAGCAGTAGACCGATAAAACCTGGATAATGTCACGTTAAGAATACAGCACAGCCCACTGTGACGTTAAGAATAAAGCACAGCCCACTGGCTGTGCTGTATTCTTAACTTGACATTATCCAGGTTTTATCGGTCTACTGTTGTATAAACAGCGTGTGTGATCGTAAATAAAGCATTAGTTGCAAGTTAGCGCTGTGTGTGTGTGCATCTCTCCTTTGTGTGCGTCCTTGTCGTGGTGCGCTAAACCAGTGAAAATGATGAATCTCAATCAACTAGCCCGGCAACGTGCTTTAGCAGAGTATTGCGAGTCGTAAGAACAGTTCGTAAATCTTCCCGGTTAATCCCCGTTAGACGTGCTTAGCGAACGGTGTAGGAAAATCCAACGCGTGCGTTCGCTGATGCTATCCGCGTGCAGAGATATACCCTTTCTTCACGGAATTACAAGTCGCGTGGATTTCAAGGGTGGCGCCGAGTCGCCGCTGGACTTCCCTGCCGCGTATGCGAGTTTGCACAGTCGGCTCAACGAAGGCCGGCCTGTCTGTGGTCAGGTACGCGAGAAACACGGCAAGTATACGCGTACTGCCCAGACTCGTTGTACGCAGCCCTCGTCAAAAGTTTACGGTCCGCTTGGCGTTTGAGCCCAAGTATTAGACAGGTCACTTAACGTTGGAGCCCGAATATTACTGCAGCTCCCCGGTCATCGCAGAGTCTGTGCAGAGGAGGTGCTGGCCTGTGTTGTTCTTTGTCATCTGCCCTCGTTTCACTTGAGCGTAGCAAGCACGTATGTGCGCCTCCCCCCCCCCCCACCCCCCGCTTATCGAGTTCGAAAGCGAACGATTCTTTATCGAATGTAAAAAGGGTTCTCCAAAAGCAACATTGCGTCTTCGGCCACCACTGTAGTAGAAAAATTAACGAAGCTCCAGGGGTGCCGAACCTCCAGCAATTGCTGGAACCTCCAGCAGCTGCTGACCAAGCTTTTTTGTCTCTTCGCTTATCTTTTTCTTTGCTCCTATCTTAGTTTCTTTATCCTTCCATTCTCCCGTTATTTTCTGTCTTCCTCCTCTGTAGGTTTATTTATGTCTTCCTCTCTCTGCATCTATTTCTTTGTTTCTTGCTGTTTATGCCATTTATATTTTTTCTGCCAAATTACATTCTTTTTTTCTCTCTTTCTATTCCGCACTTGCGTTTATTTCAATTTTTATACGTGGTATCGCTCGCGTTACGCCAAGCGCACTAGTTTTCCTGTCTTTATTGATGGTAGTTTTCCTGTCTTTATTGATGGAGATAACCGATCGTCATCATAAAGGCTCCCGAAGCACAAGTGAAAGAAGACTTCAGGTTGGCGCAAGCGAGTGCTCAATATGCTACTCATGGAACGTTACGTCAAGCGATGGCAACAGGATACTACAGCCATAGGCAAAAATTTTTTTTCGCCGTAAAGGTGGGGCGCTACACTTTCATTTGAAGTGGAGGCATGGCAGACAGATGTGGTCGAGTGTCATTTTACGATCTGTATGGTACCGCACAAAAAAAAATATATTGAGGGTGGCAGGGGCGTAGCCAGGAGTTACCACAGTGGGCCCGTGCACCCCCTTCCCCGAATTAAATGCGAAGCAGCTTTTTGACTAGCCTGTGTAACGCTGTCCCTCCGTACAACGCGCCGCAGCTGTTGGAACGGTGCCAAGTGGGTCACACAGGTCACACCGCTGCTGCGCGTTGACGTCACTCTCTCTCTCGCCTGCCACGCGCTCGCTGTGGCACCCGCAGGTGTCGCCTCTTCCGTTAGCCAACACCTGCAGCGACCGCCGCTCGATACACCGCCGACTTGTCTGTTCACGTGCTATAAACCTGACGCGTGCCTAACGTACCCGTTGAACCATGTCTTTACGGGTCACCTACAAAACCTTCACCAGCCATCGCTTCGAACGAATCTTCCAGCGCTCATCGCATCATCCGCGTTTAGCGCTGTTCAACCCGTGACGTCATCCGTGTGCAACGCTGCTGCTTTACATCCGCGTCTCCGTCAGGGAGATGGTCCAAGTGGTTTTCCGCCATGGCATATAAAGACCAAAAATGACCATTTGAAGCGGGGTTGCCCCCCCGAAATCAAGAAGGGGCCCTCCCCGCCTCCCGATAAAACTTGTCTAAGCGCCTGGGCAGGGGAAGGGGGGATGGCACGGAACGAGTGTACCACTCCCTGGGTACGCCACCGACTACAGCATGAGACGGCCACCCGCACTTAAAACCTGGGTTACCGTAATCCAGCTCGTTAAGCAACGACGTGATTGGCCCGACCTTGTGTAGGTATTGCGCAGACTTAGCGCCGCCCCCTCTATATAAGGGTGTGTTCCAATACTCACCGTAGACGGCTAACTAGACGGCTACATGGACGGTGGCCATCTTAAGTAGCATTCCAGTTCTCACGTAGCCGGTAACATATAGACAGCTCCGAGAAGACCGCATCGTAGACAAATACGGTGCAGGCTACGTTGCTGTCTAAACAAGAATGGCGGCTCGGCGAATCGCTCAGATAGATTAAATCTCGCCGGAATGATCGTCTGCACACAAGCAGACGCTTTCCCAGATGCTCAATGTTGGTAACGTTCATTTGTTTTTTTTTTATTTCAACACGAAATAAGCCAGAAATTACAACTGTTACGTTTGTCTATTTTAGCTTTTTCTTCTCGACGCGAGGTGGCGCAATTGTCGCGTGAAAGCCGTCTAAATGTGTTTCCATTTCTCGGACAGCATGGGCTCGATGCTGTCTTCTAAGCAGTCTTCGTAGACTGTCTATACGTGCTGTCTAAAAATCGGAACACAGCCATAGTCGTATAAGCGCCTGTATAGAGACGTCGCCTACACGTCTCTATACATACACACGTTTACCATCTTGACGTTGGACCGCGTCTCGTTACGTGCGCCAAAAGGCGGTACACCCAGCTCGCCACGAGTCCAGCCGAGCGGAGACGCACGAAGAAGCCGCAAGCATGCATGCATGCGTACACGGCGTTGCAAAAGAGAACTGGGACGAGCGAGAGGCCAGCGACTGCCGCGGTAGCGGCACACGGTGACGCGTGCGCACTTGCATTCTCCACGCCTTGGGGAACGTTACGCATGCGTATAACTGTGTATGCGTATGTTGGCGGTGGAGCTTAGAAGGGGGGGGGGGCACGGTAACCCCCCCGCCACTGTGTGTCTTCTCGGAAGGAGAAGGCGGTCACTTGTTTCTCGGTTTCCCTCCCGTTGTCGGCACGTTGTTGACCTTTTTTCTTTTTACGAAACTGTCTTTGTTTATCCTTTATTGTCGTCGTCGGGTCGGGATAATAGTTAGCAGTAGTAGTAAAAGTAGTTGTAGTAGTAGTAGTAGTAGTAGTAGTAGTAGTAGTAGTAGTAGTAGTAGTAGTAGTAGTAGTATTCATAGGCTCTTGAGCACGTCCATAGTGGTGGTGGTATAGTGGTTAGAAGATGAGAAAAGGCACCTAATTTCTGCAACCCGGTCGGGAGCACGGCGCAGTGCCTGTAGGGAAGGGAAAAAGGAGAGAAGTGGAAAGACTGAACGTCACGCAGGTCACGTGTACAAAGGGGGGAGTGAACGAACATATAAAACAAAGTTATAATCACGACGCTCGCAATTAGGATGATGACTTTTTTTTCAAATAAATAAAGCTGTGATGACGATAACTTCCGGCGTGATATATCGGGAAAGTGATTCGCACTTTCGTTTTATTAGATGTGTACTTAAATTTAGGTGCACGTTAAAGAACCCCGGGGAGTCGAGATTCCCTGAGTCCTCCGTTACGGCATCTCTCGTGATCATATCTTGGTTCCGGGTCGCTCCCGGCAGTTATTACTATTGGTAGTCAGTCTTCCAGTAATTGTAATAAACTGGGACAAAGCATGTGGGTGCCTAAGGGTATCGGATTGATCTCTAGCGGCGATGACGAGGACACTCCCAGGAATTCCGGCTGCGGTGGTAGCAAAACCACAAAACGCGAAGCGTTCGCTGAAACGCCGTGCATTTTCGCTTAGCCGGCAGATCAAGTGATCGGTGGAACCGTCTGATCTTTTAAAGACAATCATAGTCTTCTTTTGGGATGTTTGAACGTAAAAATTTCTGTCTGTCTGTCTGTCTGTTCGTCCGTTCGTCTGTCTGTCTGTCTGTCTGTCTGTCTGTCTGTCTGTCTGTCTGTCTGTACATGCACCGGTTCGTCTGTCTGTCTGTCTGTCTGTCTGTCTGTCTTTTGCAGGATTTTAGATGTATGTCTTTTGGAGGACTTAAAGCACTTGCTGAACGCCCAGCCATCTTGAACTGGTGGCTGGGTTCACACTTGTGAACATTGTATAGATCAAAAAGTTAATGTTACTGATATCTGAGGAGCAATATCAATATGTAAGTATTGATATATTTGCCTTTATTTGTCCCGTACAAAATGAGGAAGGGACCCCGGACCAAGAGCTACAAGTAGCTTGAGTGCGCCTGAGGCCCAACAGAAATATTAGATGGTATGTTCCTTCACTGGAAAAAATACATAGACACGTAATTCTAGAGATCCTAGTGTTTCTTACGCCGCGTTCAAAAAGCGACTTATGCACGGAAAAAAGCCCTCAGCCGACGATATGGTCCTGCCACTTGACAGGACGGAAGTGGTATCAGAACATCATCATGGGTGGCCGCAGATAAGACCAGGACTCATGTAGTACGGTCGGCAGATCGTCTTTAGACGACATTTGCAGCGAAGAGCGCAGATACGCGTCCTTCTTCATTATTTTTTTGACAGATCGTTTGCTTATATACGCGGACGTGACTTGCCCATACGACAACCTAATCTCCGTTTGATACAACTTCTCACAAAATTTACGAAGGGGGATCTTCGTGTAGGTTTTCACAATTACAAAAAGCGTACGGATTTTTTTTTGTTACTTTATAAGCAATCCAAAGCACTCGATGGTCGATTTCGTTCACAACGCAATCGGTAGGAAACGTAAATATGACACTGCTAACGTGCCTTCTTACTTCGATCAAGATTGCGGTGTTTCGATTCGTTTCGTCTGCTACATTTACGTATACTACTTTTCGTCTGCTTCCTTTCTCGTGTGACGCTTATTCACCCGCTACATTTCGTCCGGTACGCAACAGAAAAAAAAAAAACGAAGAAAAGGAAATGACTCCCACGCACGTGCGCCACCTATGCCACGCATCATCGACGAGGATGCCAACGGCCGATAAAAGAGAGAAAGGTGCCCGCACCCGGCTGCAAATGCGGCGTGATTCCGCTGCTCCACTAACTTCCCGAGCTACTCATCGACCACCGTGCAAGGAGGAGGATGTACGAATATAAACGAGTTTGGGAGGGCGGCAGCACCAACCACTACACACACTTATCTATAAGCTACGTACGACGCAACCGGTACGCCCACACCCGTTTCCCACAGCGACGTCTGACTCTCTGAGGCCGTGTTTGATCTGGTAGTCGGGGCTCTAATGCGATTTGTTTCGTCTGCTACTTTGACCTCGCTTGCCTTGTCTCTCTCGCTCTGGACGAAACGTCGTCTGCTTCTCTCTCTCTTTCTCTCTCCCACACACGTACTGATTCAACCGCAATCTCGTTTCACTTTTGCGCGTGTGTTTTATCCGCTATACCCTCTCACCCATCTTGCATTTCCGTGCCATTCTCCTCCGCCGGGCGTCACCTGTTTCATCTTAAGCCTGTAATGATCGTCTGCTACACTTGATGTTAATGTATCAGTATACAAAACGAGGAGGCTGCCGCACGGCCAATTGACTTCTATCTATCTATCTATCTATCTATCTATCTATCTATCTATCTATCTATCTATCTATCTATCTATCTATCTATCTATCTATCTATCTGTCTGTCTGTCTGTCTGTCTGTCTGTCTGTCTGTCTGTCTGTCTCGCGTATTCTGCTTTTGCATGCAACCTTTAGTGACGACAATCTCTTTCTCTACGCCGCTCTTTTCGTTATTGCTCCACATGCTTTCTCGTAGACGGAAGCGGAGGAGAGGAGGAAAGTGATGGATATTGTATATATCTAATATACAAATATGGCGTAGCGGAACAACCCCCTTAGTCGTTCGTCGCTTTCAGGGGCTCCCCGGTCCGAAAGGTGTGGTGCCCGGTTTCCCCCCACCGCGCTCTTTGACGTATTTATGTACATGGGTACTTTCGTTTCCCCGTCCAGTGCGTGGAGGGAGGGGCAGTGCTTTCTTTCTTAAAGACTGCGCAAAAGGTGGCGCAGGGAGGTGAGTGTAGAGAGGAGGAGGAAATGCGTTTCCTTCTTGTAAACCGATGGAGGTGTATGTGAGCGCAAAACGGATAGAGAGGAACAAGGTAGAGAGAACGAATCGGTGAGGGCGTCTGTCTTTCTCTTGCCCCTCTCTTACTGCATCCTCCTCCTTCGCTCCGCAACCTAGTTTGGCGATAAAAAAGCGCGCCGGCCGAAGCTAGCGAGAAAGAAAGAAACAATACAACAGGTACAAAAACAAGATGAAAGCGGCCGCCGCGCGCCGTACTGCTTTCGCATTTCAGTCGACGGCGGGCCGTCGGCTGTCGTGGTCGTCTGCTGCTGCCGTTCTCGTCTAGCGAGCCCACGGGGTACTTTACTCGGCTCGGTTCGGCTTCACCGCAAGACAAAAAACAGCGCGTGTGCTTCACCCTGGCGGCCGGTTTCTGGATCAGGCTCATCGCGTCGTCTGCTTCTGGGAGTGTGTTGTGCGTCGTCTGCTCGGCTCCGCGCGCCTCTCACGAGTAGGGGACCCCGTCCGACCCACACGGAGGGTTGGAGAAAAGTAAAACAAAACAAAAGAAATTGTTCATGTCTCGGCGTGCTTACGAAGCGCAATGTACTCGCCGTCGGCTTGGAGAAGAAGGCCGGTTGACGTAGTACTAATCGTCGACGTGACGTGCCAAGAAAGTTGTCGGCGTCCCGGAGTACCCCGGCCGGTGCGCTGTTGTACCCGACCCCTGCGCGATCGGCGCGGTTGATCTGATCGCCGCTTCCAATCTTCGAAAGACGTCAAGGCAAACCGACACAACCTTTGCGTGAGGTCGTGCGATCGGTCTAGAGGACGCTTGTCCTCCGGACTACAGCACTACTGAGACGACGACGACGACTTGGTGTAGTTTCTTTTTGGCTTGTGCCAGTGCTTCGATGACCTTCGACAAGGCCTTTCCACTCCCAGCTGTGCGGGGCTCGTTTTAATACCTAAAACTTGTCTCCGCGTGTTGTCGCTTCGCCAATTTCTGCTGCGTTTTTTTTTTTGTTCGTTCAACGCCGTCATGAAGATTCGGATTGCTACGGAGTGTTCGCTACCACCTTGTCTCGTGCGGAACATGTGCAGGATTGCTGCCGTCCGAAGCCGCTCAGAGATGTCAGGTGAGCAGTTGTGTACCTGTTTTTAGTTTATGCGGTTTAGCTGAGCTGTGAATTACTTGTATTTAATGCTTACTTGTTTAGGTGATAAGTAAAGCACGTGGACCGCATGTCTGCTTCGTTGGTTTTTGTCTGATAGGATTTTTTTTCTCTGTCGTCTGCTCTGAGCTAGCGATCCAGACGCTGCTGTACGTCCATTCATTTAATGAATGCAGGTCTATGCTTGCATTTGCTGTTTGGCTTATGCTTAAATTATGTAAGCGCATGTCGATCGTCTGCCTCGTCTGTGTGTTCTGATTGGTTTTCTTTCTTGTTTACTCAAACGATCCAGATGTTTATGCACGTCTGTTGGCTAATGAGCGCGCGTCTTGAGTAAGAAGGCGTCCAACGCCGTCTCATAGTGAATCGTGTAATGAACGGCTATGTTAGACATCGCATGTTTTTCGTTTTTCTTTTCCTAAGTTCATGAATCAATCGTTTCTGTACGCCTGCTCAGTGCATAGATGCATTTTTTATAAGTACGCTCCTAACTGACGCCGGTGGCTACTTCGTCCTGTAATGTGATCGTACATGCCGCCTGGCTCGCAATAAATTATGCACGCCTGTTTAGTTCAAGAAATCTGAAGTTAAAATTCTAATGCGTTTGCCGTCTTCTATACTTGCAGAAGAACGATTCACGGCAGAACGTTGGTTCGCAGACGTAGAGTAGCAGACGACTCTGTGTATGGGGTTTTACAATTAAAGCGTAAGTGAGGTCAGGTAACTGATGGAAGACATTAGCAGTGAAGATTTCTTATCGTCCAATTGCGTAGCCGGAAATAGCTTGGATGACGGGAAATGCGTCCCATTTCCTTTCGCATTTCCGTTCAGGTTTGCGCTTACGTTTAAAATATTGGGAAAAAAAATGATTGGCTGGCGGAAGGTCCGAATATTAAGCTGGATTTCCTTAATGGAATGCACCTGTCGCATTCAATATCTTCTTCCCTTGATATTACAATGCGTGATAGCGTCATCACAAATTGTTATACCATTTTTTACGGGCATCTTTTGTTGATAGGGATGATTATGATGAAATATTTTTTGGAAATGGAAAAGGTGCATTGGACGAAATGATACCGAACGATACCCTTTCTTCTTTCTATTTGAATACGCCTGCTCTGTGTGTTTGCGCTTAAAATGTTTCGTCGTGCAAAACACTTCGTTCAGGACTTCAGCTGTTTGCCAGGAGCCTATCGCGTGAAATTAGCGTTTTCTAGGCTACTGCCGCTTCGATTTAGGGTTTGAGAGTTTGCGCTTCCTATATTTTGCGAATTCGTGTTTTTCTTTTTTTACCACAGTTTTACTAAAGTTATTTTGTTCACTCAACCTCCGTACACTATTCAAGGCATAGGTTTTCTAAAGAGATGACTTAAATACCATCTGTGGCTTCGAATGTTAGTATATCATCATAGCAGCGTGTGTTGGACTTATCCAATGTTCGTGCTCATTGATTGTCTGCTCATTCGGCGTTATCGATTACTCTTTATGCTTCCGTATCCTCAAACCAATCTGGCTTCTTTTTTTCTCTCTTCTAAACGACCTCAGGGAGTAAGTGGTCACGACACTGTAGAATCGTTGCTTTTGTGATCGCCAGTTCAGTGGAATAATAATAATAATAATAATAATAATAATAATAATAATAATAATAATAATAATGTCCCTGGTGTGTTGCCGCGGCAGTAATCGAACCCACGACCTTGGGATCACCAGCCGAGCACCTCAGCCACTGATCCACCGTGGTTTTTTCGGAACGGGCGGTATTTCAGACTGAACACTGTTAATTAGCGAAGTCTATATGAGTCGCGCTGTGTCCATGTGCGATTTATTCGAGTCAAGTCCGGGCAGCAATCAAATTAAACACGGCACTCATAGCCGTTTCTCTAACGCTCCACTGAATCGCTGAACAACTTAAAGGTTTCTTTTTTCTTCTTTGCCTTCTTTTTCCTTTCTTTTGCGTTATTTTTTTTGTTGGTAAGCAATAGTGCAGTTACCGTACGTAGGGTACTATATGTTTTCTTGGCGAATCCCCACAGAGTGGGTATGTGCCGTGGTGTCCAGGCTACAAACAAACAAACAAACAAACAAAGGCTGCCCACCTCCGGGCTTCCTCCAGCTTCGGCACAATTAGTGGGAAGCCGCCATCATTTCTTGTTAATTCTCCACGTTTCCTCCACAGGCAACGCATGCAAGAACCACCCTCAAAGGCTACATTCTCAATCAATGCCTGTTCCGCGAGCCTCTACCCTTATTGCTCAAGAGCCTGCGGAGATGCGGCTTGCGTTGGCTTATATGCGATTTAAAAATAAAAAAGTAAAAAGCTGAGACGGAACGCCTAGTTCGTTCTACTCAACCTTGTCGCAGCATCGCGCTGCGGCAATGAGGGGTTCAAGGTTGACCTGTTTTCTTCTCTCTATGGTTCACCTTTTTTTTTCCCCTTCTGTTGTTCGCGGCCACCCTTTCGTACGTGTAAACGCGAGTTGCGTCACCCCGTCACGACTGCCGTACGGCAAAACCGCCCGCTGCGAAAAAAAAAAAAAGTCTAAGGTAGCGAGCGGTATACGTCCAGCTAAAACTATCTCCGCGTCGCCTGGGAAAAAAAAAAAAGGAGAATAGTTGTTCGCTATGTTTATTTACCGCCTCATACGGCATGCGCGCGCACTTTAAATGTAAATGCGGGGTTTTACGCGCGCGACTGTGTGCATAAGTGCGGACGCTCGGAAACAAGTGGCGAAGCTGTTTCGTTTTCCTCTCCTTGTTCCTTCCCGCCGCGGTGGTCTGTGCGGGTCGATTGCTGAACCGAAGGTTGCCGGAGCGAATCCTGGTGGCGGCGGCCGAATTTTCGGATAGAGGCGAGAACGCTTGGAGTCCAAGTATACTTAGGTTCAGGTACACATAAAAAAAGAACACACAAGATGGTCGAAACTCCCGGAGCCTTCCACTATGGCGTCTCTTGTAATGCTATCGGGGTTTTGAGACGCAAAACCCGAACAGTAATTAGTATTGTTGTTGCCCTTGTTCATAAGAGCAGACGGCTGTTAGTTCTGCATATCCCGCCGTAGGGACTCTATGGATATGGTAGTAGCCGTGACACTTATAATGTTCGAGGACTCGGGCTCGACTCTTAGGGGGCGGAAGTGGCCTCATTTTTTTTTTTTTCAACTGTTAGTTTCGGTTTCCGCCGTGCCATGAAGTCACGGCACGTCAGCTTTTCTTCACGTGATCAGCAAGTTATCGTGACGTTTGCACGGCTGCTACGCTCATAGTTTCCGTTGCTGACGCACATCCAGCCGCTTTGCGTGTTCTGGTTCCCGACCTCACCACAATTGGTCGTCATGGTGCGTCAAGTCACCAAGTTTAATAGTTTTGCCTGACGCCACGCCATGTGCCTAAGTCAGTAGATGTGCAATGTGAAAACTGACTTTGATGTCAAAAGTATATTCCCAGAATTTACTGAGCTTTCGCGCTTCCTCAGAGACATCTCTGTATAGATATTTCTATGAAAGAGCAAACTCAGCTTTGCAAAAGGCGTCAGTACCCTTTTAAGAAATCTTGGTGATAAAAATCAGTCTGCAGTACCCCACTGTACGGAGTGCCTCGTGGTGTTCACGTGCTTTTGGTCCATGTGAAAATCCTGAAATTGTATTAATTTTTCTATGCCAGCAATGAAGTCTTAATCGCGCACTGGGTAGACTTCGGCTTCGTGCCTTCATTTCGTCTGCACTTCTGCAACGTTGTAGTCTGCAGTGTGCGACCAGACGATCTCTTTTGTCGCCAGCCAGACGATCGCTTTGGGATTGTACAGATGCAGACTATTTGTTAATGCGATATTGATTGTAGGACTATCAAATTTGTGATGGTTTTCAAGCATCGCAGATGCACGCGCAATTATGGCATTGCGGACGTTTCGCTAAAGACCGTGTAAAAGGATAACTTAGGATTTGTCCTTCGGCGGTTAATGCGCACTCTTCTAGGAAGACGGTCACGGATGTACCGATTTCTAAGTGGTTAATAGAACACATTTATTGATTGCGGCAAGCCTGCGTCTTTCCCTGTGCCGCAGACGTTGTTGTCTTCGAGTCGATCGTCGTCGTGGAATCATAAACGACTCGTGAAGGCTATGTATCGACTTCTGTTCCTTCTATGGTTGGTGAGCAGACGATTTCCCGGCAGACGATCACGGAAGTCGGTTTCCAAGAACAACATATTGATTGCGCTGCTTGTTAAGACTAGCAGTGCCGTACACTCTGAAGTACTTCTGTTGGTGGATGCTAGAACTCATTGCAGCATATCCTTCGATCATAACATTAACCGTAAGAGGCTTATGTGAGCTCACTTGACATGTATGAGCTTTATAGTACAACTGAATGAAAGAAGCGTAAATTTAAGGGCTGGTTTTCTTTGTTAGATACAATAATAATGAGAACTAACAGACAAGTATGTTTATAAAGTATAGTATAGTGCGGGAAGTTATAATATGGTACTGTACTTCTTCCTTCCTCCTCAGGTGGTGTAGGGAAGCTAACCGTGGGCAACGTACTTAACCTCCCTGCGTTTACTGTGAACTTATCTCTCCCTCTCTGGTTTTATGTCAGCTGTGCTGCGTTGTCCGTCGGGTATATATATTGCCTCCCTCTTGGTCTGCATTGGAGGCAAATTTGTCTCAGCTAACTGTCGTCTGCTACACCTACCATGCGTATCTAGCAGACCACTTTCTGTTCGCGCTTCTATATTCGTGAACCTTAGGGAGGCCAACTTACCTGCAGTAAATGGTGCTTAGTTTTACGATAAACGATTGAATGTAGTATCAGAACGCACACCCTCGCGTTACGTCACTCTAATGCACGTGTCCTAATAGCTAGCCGAAAATTTGGCTCGTAGATCGTTAGCTGTCGCCTGCTATTTGCCAGGAAAAAATTGATGATGTCAACTGAAGCAAGAGGCCTCAAGCAGATGATTCTGCTTTCGTGGTTTTGTCTTCGTTGAACCCCGAAGACGAAAAAGCCCCACAAAAAGTAATATGGTAAAGGTCCGAGATAATTTGTTTCGTAACGCCACCAACGCGCTGTGTCACATTTGTTTGGCCATCAGGTCTCCCTATATTTTCCTTTCACCTCTTCCTCTCTCTCTATTTTGTTAGGCCTTCCAGCCCAGTTTGGCTTTGTTGGGTGTCGTCTGCTATACCTTCCCAGCCTAACAACTATAGCGCACGATCTCAACGGAGACCATGAGCAGACGACCTTGTAGTTTGCGCATTTGTCCTTGTTAGCCCCACGCATACCATCCTTACAAGAAATGTATAGTTCCAATATAACGGCTTTAAAGTCTTCTTTCATAACACGCACTTACGCGTTGCGTCAAACTTGTTTGGCCTTAAAGCCGAATTCGGCTTAGTTCGTTGTGTCTGCTACCGTGCCAAGAACGGGTGAACAATAACAGACCGTCCCAATGAAGGGCGCGAGCAGACGACTTTGTATCTCGCGCTATTATATTTTTCAGCCACACAATAACGCATACGCCGTTTCTATAAGAAGTACGAGTGTGCATGTAGTTCAACCGTGCGGCTTGAAGTATTGTTTCGAAGCGCTACACCTGTTACGTCACTGCAGTTCGGCCTTCGGTCCAAACTTGGCTTAGTTCTGTGTTATCTGCTACCTGCCAAGAAGAGGATTCGAATGATAGAATGTGAGCGCACATCAGCCCATTCCAATGTAGGACACAAGCAGACAATTACACTTTCCCACTTCTGTCTTCGTTTGAGCCACACAGTAACATAGAAAATCCAATGACTATATATATGTACGTCTCTTCTCTCTCTCTCTCTCTCTCTACAGATAACGACTTGAAGTGTTCGTTTCAAAACGCAGCACCTGTATAACGCGTTGCGTCACGGCCGCTTGGCCTTCGATGCGGCAAAATTTGGCTCACTTCGCTGCCAGAAAGAGAAAAAAAGCCCGACGTTCGTTGGAGCACATCGGTGAATTTTAAGCACACCATGGGATGGCCGTGCATGTCAATTTGAGCGCCTGCGCAGCTTTATAGTGTATAACGATACTTCCGGTGCCGCTTCCTGCGGGCGCCAGAAGTCACTTCCGGTCAGTCCCCAAATGCCAAGGCTAGGCGAGCCTTTCGCGTTCTCACCGTATATATGTTTTTATGTTGCTTGTATTTCCTCCACTTTTGCTTTCGTTAGAGACGCCGATCTGCGCCGCAACCGTGTATATTTACACGCGCAAGGCCTGTAGAATAATTGGCGATCAATCGCGACCGAGTTGGCGCGATTATAGGGTTGCGAGGATGGCCGTTGCAGGTGCTGCTTTCGAGATAACAAACCATGTGGGGAGTTATGGCGGAGGGGGAATTTTCGACGCCGGCAGCGATGAAGTTGCATAGCGTAGCCTATTAATTAGCGGTAAGGCGTTGCACTGCTCTGGCCCCCCAAGGTCGCGGGTTCGCTCTCGGACGCGGCGATCATATTTTCGAAGGAAGCGATCAGTCTTTTAGATACCATGATGTGCTAGATGCCCGTGTAACTTTGAAGTGTGGTACTTTGGGCTAGTTGGTATGGCATGACGATAGTTATAGCGCGAGAATAGAACGACGAACAAGACACAAGAAGGCGCTCGTGTCCTTGTCTCTCTTTGTCGTCGTTCTGTTCTCGCGCTGCAACTATCGCCCGTGTAACGCTTACATTGAGTAGCACTTTAAAGAACCCCAGCTGGTGTAAGTTACCCGAGTCCTCCGCTGTGACGTGCGCCATATTAATATCGCGAGTCGTGGTTCTCGCACGTACAACAGCTGATATTACGGCTGCTGCTTTGTTCTTGTTTTTTGTTTTTTTATTAGAATGTGGTAGTCACGTGGTGTGTTTTTTTGTGAATTATGTATAGAGATGCGCGAATAAGTTAAGTGATAGAATTGTGAATAAACCGTTTCTTATCATGCTAAGCCAACGTCTTCACTGTTATCTCGACTGGAGTTCAATTCGCGTACCCTGTGACCGAGTTGATAGTCAGTGTTCGTGGTGTCTTTTCTTCTTTCTTGCGTCCGTTTTGGCGCGCCCTCTCTTAAAGAACGAGGTTGAATTCCTCAATGTCATTCGTCTACTGTCGTTAACGGGAGGATCTGGCCTTGAGATCATGATCGCGTTATCATAAATATATATTGGTTTTTTTACGACCATCAACGCGTAGTGATAACACGCACAAAAAAGTCGCTGATGCGGTCATCCGAGGGTCCATAAGCGTCAGTGCATGGAATGCATGCATGAAGCTAAGTATAAATATATCGGTGCGCTCTAAATCATTCACGCGAACAATGGCACGAGATGACGTCGTCACGGAGACATAAGAGAGGCGGAAATGTTGTAGGCCCGTGTACTCAGGTTTGGGTGCACGTTAAAGAACCCCAGGTGGTCAAAATTTCCGGAGCCCTCCACTACGGCGTCTCTCATAATCAAATGGTGGTTTTGGGACGTTAAACCCCACAAATCAATCAATCAATCAATCACGGAGACATAAGAACGTTTAAGTGAGGTCGAATCGAAAGGTTACACCTTTGATGGTAACTTGTTCGACCAGCAGTGTAATGGCGCGATTTAAGATATGCTTCCAGAGAACGTTTGGAGGTTATCGGTCGCAGCCCGTTTTTGCCTGAGAAGCCTCTCGTTGCTACCTTTACAGGTGACAGTAACGCCGATAAAAGAGGTGCTTTTGTACCTTCGCATATGCTAGAAAGAGACGGTGGCGCTTACGGGTTCTTCACTGCTTAACAATGCAAACGGTCGCCCGCTGTTGGTAGCTTAGTAAAGGTACGCTGTCGCGCAACTAAGTCCCAGGCAGCGGGTTTGAATCCCGGGCCATGACGGCCACGTTTCTTTCTTTCTTTCTTTCTTTCTTTCTTTCTTTCTTTCTTTCTTTCTTTCTTTCTTTCTTTCTTTCTTTCTTTCTTTCTTTCTTTCTTTCTTTCTTTCTTCTGATTCAGTACTGCGGAGTTTATACAGGTCCCAGCAGGGTGCGGGCACATAAGAAACAACCGAAGCAAATATAAGCATAGTTGATACCGTTTAAAACAATTGCAATGTTACGGTAAACAAGAATTAAATAAATATTGCAGTCTGTCATGGTGAGAGGGAATAAAAGTTGACTTGAATTTGTTCGCGTAAAATATGGCGTCATTCAATTATAGGTTGATGGCGGCGAGTATGTTTTGATGTTGAAGATGAAATGGATAGCAAAATGCAAAGGAACACCCGTGTGATTATAAATTTCTATGATTGTTTTGTACAACCCTTTGTTCTAAACGATAGTTCTAGCGCGAGAACAGAACGACGACACAGAGACAAGAAGGACACGAAGGACACGAGCGCTCGTGTCCTTCTTGTCTCTGTGTCGCTGTTCTGTTCTCGCGCTATAACTATCGTCATGCCATACCAAGTAGCCCAAGCTGCCACACTCCTATGTTCTAAAACCACGCATGTTTCTTGTTTGACTGAGGGACGCCATATTGGAGGGCTTCAGAAATTTCGGCCACCCTTGCTTCTTTGATGCGCATCCAAATCTAAGTGCACGTGCTACGAGCGTAATCGCCTCCTTCGAAAATCCGGCCGTCGCGCCTGGGATTCGACCCCTCGACCTGTGGGTCGTGTGCCTATATAGATTTCGGTGCACATTAGAGAACACCCGAGTTGGTCGAAATTAACCGTGTGTTCCCCGCTATGTTCGGATTAAGGCGTAATGTTCACGGATATTACTATTGGCAAGAAAACGCATCGTTGGCAAGCAACATCGCCACCGCTTAGGTACTGGGTGTTGGGCTTCTCTCGCTCGGCTCGTGCTGATCATCGCCGGCATCTGCTTGACCGTTGCTCTTTCCCGATCGTGTTTTCATCGTAGGACCACCGTCGCAACAGTCGCCAATAAACCCCTTTTCAATTGGTAAAGGTGCCGGGTGACAAAAACGGGTGACAAATTTTGTGCCGTGTGACAAAAACGAATGAGTTCCTTTTATTGCCCCCCTCCCCTCCACACAGACAAATATTTTTCTATATGCGCGCCTATGAGCGTAAGTGCTTGTTCCGTATTCCGCCTATATTCGATGCTTGTATAAGTTTTTTATTCGGCTACTGTGATTCGCTTTCACTCGAATTCTATGCTGTCCCGCTTTCGTTGAAACAGAAGTGCTCTCCGCGGTCCGAAACGTCACACTTCAGGTATGCGGTCCCGGTGCGCCGCCGTTCGCACATCCGCTGAACGTGGCGCGCGCGCCAACGAAGGTCGTCTCTCTTCCCAAGACATCCGGATTCGGTATCGCGTCCCTTTAACTAATTCCTTTTGTCGACGTCGGCCTTGGCGAGAGACAAAAAGGACGCCCGGTGACAACAACACAAAGCGAAAAGAAAAATGAAATTGCTCACAGGTGGCGCGGCAGCTTTGCTTCGTGATGGAATCCACCTGGCTGAAGGAGGGGTATGTTTCTTGTTTGCCTCTACAAAGGGATATGGATAGATAGCTGTGCGAAAGGTCCTGCCTACTTCTTTTTTCTTTTGTATTTCATCTGTGCCTTCTTACATGTATTGTCGCCGTCCTTGAAGGTCGTTTTCGAGCCCATCGTTTGCAGCAGGTGGAGTAATTGATTGTGAGGGTCGTTCTCGAAACGTTGGTCCTGCCATCCCCCCCCCCCCCCCAAACAGAGGCGTGGTCAAATATTGCTCATTACTTTTCTTTGGTGGGGGGCGGGGGCGGGGGAGTAGGGTGAACAGAGGAAGGAGGGGTAACCACTATATGATCATGCGGGTTTTTGTATGCGTGCGCGCGCATGTGCGCATGCAAGGGTGCGGCGGCAGCGGGGTGGCCGGGGTGGATTTCAACTCCGTTGAAAGTTCGAAACCCGCGCACACACGACCCTTTCTCTGACTGTGACGATTTCGGTGACGATTCCCGCGAAATTTTGACGCCTCCGTAATACGACAAACAGGGGTATATATACTTGCTTACGTGCCCACCTTTCTGTGTGTTTTCTCCCGCGCGTGTTTACTCAATTCGTTTTGTCGCGTGATCTCATTTTCTATTCCGAGTGTTGTTTTTTAGGGCTGGAACACCCCAGCGCGTCTTGGGGCAGGCCCTCCGTGGAACGTTTGAGTATAATTACGCCTCGCGTGAAGACCCTTTCGACTGAACCGGCGTATCGAATGCAACGAAGCACTTGAAACGCACATTTTTGGGGTATGCGAGAAACCCGGCGCCGGCCATCGGAGGTGCGCTGTCACGTCCGTATTCGTACTGGACGTTGTATGCGATGTGCGTTGTACGTAGAAGATGAGACAATCTGATCTTTTATTGAGTTCGCTTGTAGTTTTACCTTGCGTATACCATGGTGTCGCTTTCACCAAAACTTCTTGCCTTCCGAATCGGCATGAAAGACAGTGCTGTTTGCGAGCATTGCGGCAGCTATGAAACGATGTAGCATGTTCTTTTTACCTGTCCTCGTTGCAGCGCGCACAAACTGCCTCTGGCTGCTGCGTTATAGCCAAGGAGGTTATACTAAAACTTCAGTATAACCTCCTTTGTTATAGCCCGCCTTGACGACAGACTGTTCTCAGAACAGTCAGTGCTCGAAAGCCTACACGATCTGTCTTCGCAGAGAAAAAAATCAGTCGAGGTCTTATTGAACATTTTGCGTGGTGGTGGCATATTGAAGAGGTTTATAGCCCGTCTGCTGACTTTTTTTTTTTCTTGCTTCCTTTTTTCGCTTCGCTTTCCTTCTCCTCCCCATACCCCCTCCCCCTAATGCAGGGTAACAAACAGGATGCTTCAGTCCTGGCTGACCTACCTGCCTTTCTCTCAATTTCTTCTCTCTCTCTCTCTCTTGCCATGCCGCATGTTGTCGTTGCTTGGATAAAAACGTGTGCCTGTCTTGGTTGCCTGTAGCAACTGAAGTGTTGTGCCGCCAAGAACGTGGAGATGGAGGTCTGATTCCAGGCATGGAGGGAGAAAAAGGTTAGAAGAGAGCATCGAGAAAGAAAGAAAGAGAGAGAGAGACCCATAGGTGCGTCCAGTGGTTGTTAAGTCAGCTTAAATCAAAGGGGTTAAAGCCTGCTTGGTTTATATACAGGCAGGACGAGCTTTTCGAACTCTTACATTTGACACCCCATTAAACGTGGTATTGCTAGAAATATTCCGACCGTTTCCTTTGATATTGCGACATCTATGGGCCCCACACAATGTCACTAAATTTTCCTGCGTGTACAATTATTGTGGAAACCGAATAAGAGAACGACGCGACGGAAGCAGTTCCTAACAAGTGATTGTCTAAAGCCCCGTTTATTGCCGTATCGTAACCACCAGTAGCTTCGAGAGCACGCGCAAAACTTTTGACACTTTGACAGCCCATTCGTTAAAAGCAAAGTGTTATAATATATTTCATTGTGTCGTTGTTCAGAGCAGTTTAAAGTGAGGCTTGTGTTCTACCATAGTAGAGAACCAAGTACTGAAATGTAACCCTGTTATTTCACAAAAATGGTGCCCGTACTACGCCATTCGCTGGAACGCTATGAAACTCGCAGTTTATGTCGCCTACTGTATCGTCTGCTTAAGCACCATCACGTTGCAGACGGCGCTGCATAAAAGAGGGCGCGATTTGTTACATGAGCGCGCCCATGCGTACCTATGTGTGGGTATACACTTCGTACGTGTCTATTTTATCAAATGTCTCTTATCAGGCTTAGATTATACTCTCACGTCTGGATGAAGAGGTGCGCGTTGCTCCACACACGCGTTTCGCCTTTCGTAATCGCTGAACAGTATACGCGACTCGCACGGCTTCGTCGATTCCGTTGCGCACACGTGTCGTCTGCTAGCCGTCTGCTTCCCGTAAAAGTAGCAGAAGTAGACGGTGACCTTGGGATTGCCGCGGCATCCCGCGCATCGGAATTGACCTCAATTAGCTAAGCACATGCACACGTGAGGGAGTGCCTTATCAGGAAGCTAAAGTGCGTCATCTTTTGTTCCTGAATTGATGCTCTCATGCACCAGTCTGGCTACTCTGTATTCGTGTGAGAATCCGACGCTACCTTCGGGTTGCATCATCGGCAAATCAGTACGCGTATGTCACACTTAATACGTCTGCTAAGAACGTGTACACGAATCGTCTGCTTGCCTTCTGGTTTTTTTCCTCGCGCAACCTTGAACAAGTCTTCACGCGTTCTGCGCACATGGGTATCAACTCATTTCACTGCAGACGCACGTTCCCTGGCATTCAGCGTAAGCGCGTGCACCGTATCAGATTTCCTTTCGTTTGCTAATCGACACAAGCACACGTACCAGGCGGCTAACTCAACACCTATACATAAGTACTGCATTCGTCGTCTGCTTTTAACACGTTCGGGCGAGCTATTTTATTCGACAGTTCTGCTTGTGTTGTCTCCTTCACGCATGGCAAGTCGCAGACTGTGCGATTAACTGATCTGCTTATGTCGTCTGCGTCAAATGTTGCAGCCGAACTGTAGAACACTGCTTCTGGCATTGTCTGCTTCACATTGAAACGATTTGTCTGGCACGGGTTGTTTCCATCGACTTCTTCTTTCGGGCATGCAGACAAGCCCGTCGACTATACATTTCGATTCCGTCGTCCTATGCATACTTTGCAGAAGAACTCTTGAAATATTGTATTGATTCCATCGTCTGTTTGTCACTTACCAGGCGACGACGTTAAAGACGCACACTTTCAACTTTCTTGTTTCTGTCGTTTGCTTCATATGTTGCAGACAAGCCACGATCAACTGAGGTCTGATCGTAGCGCGTTGCATACTAGACTAACCGAATCGTTCGACCGTTCTGCTTTATAGAGCACGTTGTAGACAACAAACACCGTCCAACGGTCCAACTCTTCTGCTTCCATGGAATCCTCCGCTTCGCGGCGCGTTACATGTGAATTCTGCTTCATGTAGATCGTCTGCTTCACTGCGTGTTCCAGGCCAAGAGGCGTTGTCCAGACGAAGCCACGCGTCCAATGGTTCTTCTTCATACATGTATAGTCATTGTTGCAGGTCCATTCCGCTTCATGTGGATCGTCTGCTTCACGGAATCGTTCCAGACGAATTCCACTTCAGGTGGTCGTCTGCTTCAGAACACGTTCCAGAAGACTTCCGTTTCAAACACTCGGCCGTTTCACAGCTCGTTCCAGACGTACTCTGCTTCAGGCGGTCGTCTGCTTCGCATGCACGTCCCGGACGAATTCTGCTTCAGGCTGTCGTCTGCTTCACACGTGCTCGTTCCAGACGAAACCGGGCGTTCAACTATTCTGCGTCCCCGCTCAAGATGCAGACGACGTCCTTGGAAAGGAAGCCTGGAATCGGCCTAGTCGACGCGCGCGCATATATTAATCGATCACGTTTCGAGCTCGACACTCGCGCTTGTGCGTACGCTATACATGCCACGCTTTATCGATTTTACTCTTATCGCTAGTTACGTACGCCTTCCTTTTGTTTCTGTAAGCGTCTGCATCGCTTCGAACCGCGCATGCGCACTCCGGCCTTCTAAAAGAAGCCGAGCACGCGTTGCTGCCTTGTGGACACTGTCAAGGTCTTCCGGGACACTTAAAGCGATAGATAAAAGGATCTGCCTAGAGCTCCTACTTAACGGAACGCTTAACGGGAAAAGGCTTAATAACGTAAAGACTAAAAATAACAAGAACTAAGGTACAAACGAAGAAGTAACAGACCATGCGTAGGAGACAGATGCTCCTTGTGAAACAATGGACACTCCGTTTCGCTTTTATTGTTAAGCCGTTTTCTTTAACGACCTTAGAGGATACGTGCGGCTACAAGCTCTTTGGGAGGGTTTTGCTGTCACGAATTTGTTAGCGTCTCGGCCAAATTGGTCCTGCCTTCTGTTTCCGCTGCGATGCGCATGCGCGACTTGATTGTCGAGGTGCGTGTGTCGGGAATCGTAAGTTGTTGGGGTTGCCTTGGCGCGCATTTTGTCCGGTTTTTGGCGCGAACTCGCTCCTTCGACCTTGGGAACACCCCTTCACTCCGGTCTGTTTTACAGAATGTTCTATGAAGTAACGCGGAGGGTGTTGGCTTTAATGGAGTGGTGGTCGCTTGTTGCCACGACGCTTGAATTTATGCGAAGAGAATCTTCTTTCAGTGGTGCCATTGAGTTTCATATCACAGATACCATCGGGAGAGGAGAGCTTTTATTTCTTTCATGTGTAATGAAGGTTGATTTTAGCGTAAGACGAGGTATTATTGATTGCGAAAACGCCTTCGGTACGTAATATATGTAAGCTTAATTTTACATTGAACGTAACTTTGGATTCGCTGGAGCGTCGCCTCTGTGAATCAGGGCGGTCGCTGGAAGTATTCACACTGGTTACTTTAAGATGTACGTCACCGGTGACGTATTCGATTATACCCAATCACGGAAGTCGGCCTCGAGCAAGTTATGTTTGGTAACTCCAATGAAAAATCGCGAGAGCTCGAGAGAACATTACGGTAATGATTCACCGCTCATTCACGCACCTTCATGTATTCTATAATTGCTCTTTGCAACTTCGGTATAGGCCTTGGTGCAAAGCGAAAATTTTGCCCGAGCAGACTGCTTGGGGGTGTTCGTTTTATAATTGGTTATATGGTACATAAATAGGTATTACATAATATTAATTGATCGATTGATTGCCTGGTTGAGAGGCATATATATTCCCGGGAAAAGTGGCTGGAGAAGATGGAACAGTCGACTTGTTAAAACGTGACGTTTTGTATTTGTTTTTTTTATTCATGGGGTCGTGCATAGGTAAGATTGATTGATTGACTCATTGATCGATTGATCGATCTATCGATATGTTAATAGCCGTGTGCGCGATTCCGTCCTCCCTTCGGCACGGAAAGGTTGTTGCTGGAAACGATAATTAAAACTGCCATAACTTGCGTGTCAATGCAGAAGTAAACACGCGGAAGTTGCTCGGCAGACATTTGGGAACGCGTATTAGTTTCACTTCACACAAGCACGAAAGACGTACCAGGCTTCTTTCATAGTTCTCCGAAGGCACACACGGACCAATCACGTTCAAGCACCTCCCAACTGGCGCCAAGAATTCGTATAACATAACATTTGTGCGCGCTTGGATATATCCCGAAAGCTGCCTACTTTCTATCTCACACGAGTACCTAAAGTAGCGTACCGGCGAGGCTCTCTCTCTCGCCCTCGTACGTAAACGCGCGAGAAACCGCGTAGAGAGCTATAAAAGTAAAATAAACAAAACGAAAACGGAGAAGGGGAGGACGGCGGTGTCGGCGAAACGCTACACACTGCGAACTATACGTGCTACCACAGACTGCACTCGTTACACCTCTACTCCTGCCTCTGCTACTACGCCTACTGTACTGTTGCGTGCATACCCCATACACACCGCTCACGGCGGCGTCCATCGTCTCTCCCGCTCCGATACCACGTGCCTTCGACTCTCTCTCGATTCCGTGGGCTAAGAAACAGGTGGCACTCTTCTGCCGCGCTGCACGGAACTAGTTCGCGCTCGCCGTCTGCAAGAAACGAGAGAAGGGGGCGCAGAAATATGCCGGAAAGGCAAAGCGCGCCGGCGCATCTCTGTGTCCTTCTTGCCGACTCGCTTCTGCTGCGTGCACGCAGTTTGGCCGGGGTATGCATGCAGATTGAGGCCACTGAGGCGTCGCCGCAACTGCGTATGTAGTAGTAGCAGTGTATACAGTCGTGTCTGTTTTCGCCTGCGTGCGTTATCAGCGTCCGGTATGCGTACGAAAGTATTCGCGCGCCCTGCGTGCTTGATTTACGGAGATTGATGGATGGATGGATTGATGGCGGTAGCGTCCGCTTTGAATCGCAGCGACGGCAAGTGCCTCCTCATTAGCCCTCTCTGTGCACTCGGCGTTGCTCGAGCTACGCGCCTACCTCGTTACAATGTCGCTGTAGGAACTGTGTTGTTGCGTTTCGATTGAGTGTTGCTCGTTTTTCGACAGACATTTTGTTGAAATGCAGTTTAAACCCCACACTAATATCATAAACTCCCCACCCAAGTTATAGTCTCAGAAAGGAAACTTTCATTGTAAAGTGACCCCATGTTTCGGGACCGATTCGGTCCCTCTTTAGGGAGGCCCGAAACGTCGGGTCAGTTTACAGTCTTAAGTTTTATCTTCGGACTATAACTTGGCTGGAGAGTTTATGTTACTAGTATGAAAGTTCACCAAGCCAGACAAATATCTGTCAAAGATGTTCACCTTTAAAGTTTATACCTCGGAATGAAATCGTTGCATTGACTCTCAGGAATTGTGGAGGGGAAAATATTGCGTTTTAGTCTTTTTTAAGCACTTTCTAAAGGTACAATGAACCATTCACATTTGCATATGTATTGACATTCTATTGAAGGCAACATAAAGTGAGCAGAAGCATCGCATTATATAAACAATCGTTTATATAGGGGCATGGGATTCGGCAGTGCTAGCCAATGGCGATATAAGAATGGTACTGAAGCTCTATGATAGAGAATCGTTGTTTCAATTCCTACTAAACTGCAGATGCCGTTACTTCATTCAAATTACCGTCCGGCGTTCCACGTCATTCGCAGCTGACGCACGCCCAAGGCCACCAATTGGCCTTATCAGCTTTGCCTCCATAACAGAGTGATTTGACTTACTCACTACCTTATACTGCTGAAACATCAGCCTTCGCAACCTATCTCTGCAGTCTTCGTAGCCGCTACCCACAGTTTATTCATACAATACTTCAATTCAGGGGCATAGCCAGGGGTGGTGCCATGGAGTTGGGTGGGTGGGGCGAAGGGGGGATACTTTTCGGACGTTTTCAATTTCGCTTGCATATATGTACACACGCTCGCATACAAACACACGCACAAACATGCATAAAGTACATACAGACACACATCCCAACTCCCAAAAAATCGCTGGCTCCTGCTCCAATTACGTATGTAGTAGACGCATGCGATAAGTCACAGAAAAGTCCAAATCATTGGCTACCTTAGTCCTACTAACTCATTCACTCTCGCAATCTATATCCCTAGGCTTAATTTCATAACCGCTACGCGGTTATGAAATTCGCACATTCATACAACACTCTAATCAGTAATGTAGTTGACGCTTGCGCAAAGCCACCGACAGGACTATAAAAAGCCATACTTATTTAGCTTACTACGTTAGGCCTAATAAAGCATCAGCCCTCGCGACCTATCCCAGCAGTCTTTGTAGCTGCTATACGGGCAACCCATTCACGCAGCACTCCAATTACGTAATGGAGTCGCGCGGCACTCGCCGCTGCTTTGTTTCGTCTCCTTTTCAGACGTCGTCTTTGCCTCTGTGGAAAGTGACTCCACCCAAACCCCCCGCAGTAGCCGTCGTTAGGCCTAGCTCAGAGCAGCGGCATCATTAGCGCTTTCTCCAGCCTTACTTCCCTTCTTTGTCTTCTTCATTGAGACGAAGGGCTCGCCTCGGCAACTGCTATACCGCAGTTTGACTACGTCTCCGCCCTCTTCGTGACTCGTGTACATGTGTCTCTTTTACCGTTCTTCTTAATGAAAAGTCGTAACGGAAGGACGGCGTACCGTTTGGCTCGCTAATTAACCTACATTTCTTTTGCTTTTGTTAGCCGCACGATGCGGCGTACGGAGACATGGAAAAGTGCCGAGCTTGTGTACACTCATTATACCTGGTGTGTTCGTACAAAAACCGTTAACGAGGTTTCATTGTTGCATCCGTTAATATGCGGCTGCGTTTGCTGCGGCATGTTTGTTCAGATTAAATTGAATCGTTGCATACAATGTGAGTAATTGAATACATCCGTACGTACACTACTTAATTGGTTGTAATGAAGGTCCTCATTCAAATAGGTAATTACACCTTGCTTATTTAAGATTATTAGGATATTCACTTAGCTCTGTGATTGCAATGAATTTCATTGAATAGAAGGTACTGAGTTGAATATTTGAATTCAGTGTGCATAATTGAACAGGAAATATTCAGTTCAATATGTGCATACAATGTTCTTTATTGAATATGGGGTATCCAGTTGAATCTGTGAATACATTGTCTCTAAGGAAATTTGAAGTATTTGGCTGGATCAGCACAGCCAATGTACGTAATTTAATGTAGCACATTTGTTTGAGTCTGAAAATATACAACGCGTTTATTTGATGCAACTCATTGAATCAAACTGAGCTATGTCGAACCTTTAAAAACACTGTCCACGAGCATTGAAAAACACGTTGCCCTAACTATGTATGCTGAATTCATTACATAGCAATGAGCTTTCTCTAGAATGCATAACTTAGAAATAATTGTGCTCATTCAGTTCAAATTTATTTATTATTTTAAACAATTCCGCTTGCCGTTTCCGACGGGGGCCCTTACTTTATAACGATGCGTTTCTATCCTCCTATCATATTCCGCCACGTTAGGCCTAGCTCTGTAGCTCATGGACCAATGCAACGTGTATAGTCGACACAGAATTGCACGTCAAGGAAATTTCTCCATGCGAAGGTCTTTTCCTAATATGCGTCACTCGGGCATTCCCGCTAGAGCGCGCCACCTACCACCCGCAATTGCACACTGCGTGGTTTTTTCCCTCTCAACGATATGCCAAATTGTCTCTGCTATGCGCGTGTGCTTATTTGATATCCTGGATCTGTCCTGTCGTCGCTCTCGTCGTCGTTTAGCCAGCCATATCCGAGGAGTAGACCATGGTCTTTTCTCCCGGTAAATAACTATATATCGTGCTCGTTTGTGTACGTAATGAGGTCTGTAATGTATATGTACCTCGGAGGAAAGCGTCTCGTGGAAGCTCTTTCGCCCGCATGTAATTGAATGTCGTGTCATGGCCTAGAGAGCTTCGTGGATCGTACGCCCCATCAAGGATTGCGGCAGCGGACTCAGTAGGCAAAGTTTTCCCCGGCTTCATCGCCTACATCCATCTCATACATTACCTGGTCTTGCTTCCTCAAGGCAGCTGACTGAGAGTGTCCACAGCCTTGCGAGAAAACTGACCGTGCAAATTAGCATGCACGTCATGGACAGTTGTGTTCAGAAAGCCATGGCCTGGGATTTATTTGAAGGAAAAGGTGTTTGTAGCAATAATTTTTTTTGCGTCAGATATTGTATATGCTTGTGTGTTTCGTTTTCCCAACTGGCAACCGTCTATTACTTTTGCTGAGCGTATACTGTGGGCTTGCACGCTGTCGCCTTTTCAGCGCGGCTGTAAATGCTGGCTTGCTTTCACTTGTCCTTGAACACGCGTAATCTATGTTTCACAGTGTAACTAACCGCTACACGCCACCATAATCACATTGCCTGAGCATCAGCTGTTTGCCAATGGCCAATCACGCTAGCGATCGTCTGCTATGTGCATTACGTCTGTTAGGTCGCGCACGTCGCCAATGTGACCTGTGGAATGATCGTGTGTAAGTAGTTTGCGTTGTTATGCGTCGTTTATAACTGGGTCTGTTAGAGCGCTTATACGTATGCAGCTGGTGTGCACTGCCATATACGAGAAGCTGTCTGTTAGAGTGCCTATGGGTCTGCAACTGGCATGTGCAGCTGTATATGAGAAGTTCGTCCGTTAGAGCGCTTAAGTCTGTAACTGGCCGCATTGACTTATACGGGGAGCACGTCCTCTATATAGAGCGCTTAGCTCTGTGGCTGAGTTTCATTGTTATACGCGAGAAGTGTGTCACTTCAACGGCGTATACGTCTGCAACTGCTGTGCACGTTACACACGAGAAGTATACGTCTGTCGAAAAACCCCGGGTGGTCGAAATTTCCGGAGCCCTCCACTACGGAGTCTCTCATAATCATATGGCGGTTTTGGGACGTTAAACCCCACATATCAATCAAATCAAGTACGTCTGTTAGAGCGCTTAGGTCTGCGACTGGTACGTACCGCCATAAACGAGAAGTGCGTCTGTTGGAGCGCTGAAACTGGCATGTAGTCCCATATTCGAGAAATGCATCTGTAAGAGCGATGAATTCCGCAACTGGCATTCACAGCTATACGAAAAGTGCCTCTCTTAGAGGGCTTACACGTCTGCAACTTTTGTGTACTGCTATACGACTAGTCACAGCGCGTACTTCTGCTAGTGGCCTCTAGAAATGTTCGTGTGTTTACGTGCTTACGAGCAGATTAAATGTGCACATTAAAGAACCCCAGGTGGTCAAAATTTCCGGAACTCCCCTTTATACGATGTCTCTCATATTGATATCGGGGTTTTAGGACGTTCAACCCCAACAATTATTATTATTATTATTATTATTATTATTATTATTATTATTATTATTATTATTATTATTATTATTGCATGATTACGTCTGTTGCGCCTAGACCGAGTGAGTGTCGTCTGGTATGCCCATTGCGCCCGTACATTTTCAATTGGCTGCAGAAACGCAAAGACAGCTCCATCACGTAAGCTTCTATCATGCTGCTCTATGGAGTAACGATCGTCTGCTACGTGGACCACGCCTGTTCGAACACATTCACGTCTTGCAAGTGGCTCGCAGATATCTGTTGGAATCTTCAGACAACCTATAGTTGTTTAGTCGTGATTCGGAATCGTGAAGGGGCTTTTCCTCATAAAGCCTCGCGCGATTATTGATCGGCGAGAACCACTTGGTGAAACTTTACCTCGAATGCTTACTCGCAGTATTTTCCTTCAAGCAGCTCAAAATCTTGTCTTTGAACAACAACAACAACAAAAAAAAAACAGCACATGAATGAACATCTTACACCGTGATACGGGCAGTGCGCCGCGTCCTTGCTTGGTCGTCGCAATGTTTGCTTTCTCCGCTTGTGCATACACGTGTGTATACACAGGCCGTCGTTTTTTTTTTTTTTTTCCCGGGCGATATACCAATAAGCCGTGGCAAATTGCATGCGGTATACGATATTCGTCTCTGTCGCCATTTGTTTGTCAGGGGGAAAAAATGTAAGGGACAAAAAAAAAAAAAAGGCGGCTGGATCACGCTTCTCGGCCAAAATAATGGATTGCGATCGCCACTTTGGCCTCGCCTGCCTGTTCACCGGACCGCTAAGCTAAGAAACGCTTCCCTTTCTTTCTTTCTTTCTTTCTTTCTTTCTTTCTTTCTTTCTTTCTTTCTTTCTTTCTTTCTTTCTTTCTTTCTTTCTTTCTTTCTTTCTTTCTTTCTTTCTTTCTTTCTTTCTTTCTCGATCGTCGTATTTACCCGGCGCGGCGCCCGTATAATCTTCGGCTTCGATGTTGCAGAAGGCGTAGAGTTGCAGACGTCAAATGATAGCGTCGTCTGCTTTCGTCGGGCACCGACGAGCAGACGACTCTACTTTCCCGCTGTCTTCTGGCGCATCGTTCTTGCGCGATATCGTCTGCACGTGCGGTGCTCTAGGGTTTTTCGACACTTAGTATTAATGCGTACCCACACCGCCTCAAAGTAGAAGCAGCATAGAAGGTCTGATGTTACAAAACTATGCGGCTTTTCTCACTCTACGAAAACTTTTTTTTTATTTATTGGATTCCTGTCGCACGTGGGTTTTTTCTTCGCTACTTCCGCTTTTTCTAAGGTATCCCTTTCTTCATCCCTTCTCATTTACCGACTTTCATGGATATAACAGTGCACTAGTTGTCTTTTAAACATGTTTTATAGTTTCTATTTGAAAAACACATTTAATGGGATCAACATGCTTTACGTTGTCAAAATCCTACGTGTATTGTTGAAATTTTGCGATGGCGGTACTTTGATCTTACCTATGTCTGTATGAAACCAACCCTTACCCTTTCGCAGCTGACAAAATGGCGAATTCCACAATGGGTGGCGGAATTCGACAATGTCGGCAAATGCAAAAACGCATCATGCACTATTTAGCGGTTGACTCATTTGGCTGATGATCACCCGGTCCAGATTTTCTCTCACTTTTTTTTGTCATTTCGGTTATGGCATTTCTCTTGAGAAGCGTTAAAAGAAGCGCATTAACGCGCCTGTCGTAAAAAGAAACTAACTCCTGTTAAGACTAATGGTATAAAGCTAAACAGGGATTATACAACACAATAAAATTTGTACTACCCCAGAATAAATTTTCGAACGGGCTTGTTCCGGAGAACATATCAAACATTTACTACCAACAATTTCGACATTCGCTGAATTACCATACTGGTGAATTTGACGTGCGGCCGATTGTAGCAGACGACAACAGGATTTCGGTGTTTTTTTTTGTTTTTTAGTCTCACAAACGTCATCTTTCCGTTTTCCCTCGAGTTGTTATTTCCGCACCTTCGAGAACTGACCACACTATCGGAAGGTGGCGCTGGCTGAGCTACGTGCCACGGATGAAAAAGTGCCATTCTGTATAGCTCTTAGGCCTTCGGACTCACTGCAAGGCGTTACGCCACAGTTCCAGCTTTTTTTGTCTATACATCCGCAAAAACAAGGTGGGCCTACTGTCATCGGGTCGTCTGCAACTTCTCGTCTGTTCGTGCGCAGCAGACGAAAACAGCGTTGTACGCGCTTTTGCAGTCTGCTATATGATCATGTACTTGTCGTCTGCTTTGGCCGACCTTCTGCTTAAGCAACGCTGAAGCAGTCGGTCGACGAAAACAAGACAGGTGGTTCACATTGGTTTCGTCTGCGACTTATCGTCTGCTCGACTGTGGCAGACGGAAATACCTAGGTCACGAACTTCTTCCTTCTTTTGAACGTTCTGCAAGGAGTTGCTTAAGCGGACGGGGATTTCTGTTGGCCGTGTATACTATATATACACTTTCTCTCTCGTGCGCGTTTTTTCTCATTGTATTATTTTTTTCGCGCCTGTCATAGAATAAAAGAGCCTCAATTATTATTCTCCATCGTGTATCTCGAGGAATTATGTTGAGAACATAACCGGTGCAGGCGACGGGAGGAGGCAGAACGAACGCAGACTAGCAGCTGATTCTTTGAAAGCAGGCAACCTTTCCCTCCGGAATACTGCGCGTGCTTAGTAGCAGTCATCGCCACGTGATGGCAACAACAGTGGTTACTCACTCACCAATAATTTTATTAAATCTATTATTACTCTGCGTTGTTCCTGTCTTCGCCGGCTCTGCTATCTCGACACACACACACACACACACACATACACACACACACACACACACACACACACACACACACACACACACACACACACACACACACACACACACACACACACACACACACACACACACACACACACACGCACGCACACACACGCACACTTTGCTCATCAGGCTTTTTGCTAGCTAGTAGGAGCAGAACGAGCAAATAGCGATGAGCAAGCTCATTGTACATCTACTGCCTAACAGATTTAAACAGACACTAAATTGAAGCAAAAATGAATTATCTACATATTTATAAAATGTATTACGCGAACTCTTAGTTCAATAATTTCAACATCTTAGTTTTTCGACTGATGCAAAAATCAAGGTCTATATATGTTGCATCTGTAAATTTCGCGCTTAAAATGTTCGCGCGTGGCTTCGTGGTTTTTAAAATGTACTATTCGTATTCTGGCTGCGCTGGCGCAACGAAACCTCTAGAAACGTGTTACATTAAGTCAGTGGTCCCTTCAGACGTCAATGTACTTCATATTTACCGATTACATAGAAACTAAGTATACACCTTAGTAGTCACCGTCAACATTTATGACGGCTAATTCTAATTTATTTGATTGATATGTGGGCTTTAACGTACCAAAACCACCGTATGATCATGAGAGACGCCGCAGTGGAAGGCTCCGGAAATTTCAACCACCTGGGGTTCTTTAACGTGCACCCAAATCTGAGCACACGGGCCTACAACATTTCCGCCGCCATCGGAAATGCAGCCGCCACAGCCGGGATTCGATCCCGCGACCTGCGGGTCAGCAGCCGAGTGCCTCAGCCACTTGACCACCGCGGTGTGGCGGCGAGAAAGACCTCGCTATACCCTCATGTTGTTTTTTGCGCGCTTCTCTTGCGAGAGGTCTCCTCGCGGCAAGCGCTGCGATTTTGCAATGGCGAAGTAGTAATTTACTCATATGAGCGAAATAGTTTCTTTTTAGTGCTCCTTTAAGCAACTCTTCCAGACAGAAGTCGCCCGGGACGCAGTAGCAGACGATATTTGTTTTTCTTTTTTTTTCCTTGTTCTTTTTCCAACCTGCGGTCTGCTTCCCAACCTGCGGTCTGCACCACCACCGATTCCCACGCGTCGTCTGGAAGCCGTCTGCCGGATCCGCGCGGCGCGTCGTCTGCTACGAGAACACCGCGCTGCCGTGAGTGAGTCGTGCTTACGCACCGCGGCAGCAGCCACCCACGAGCCTCGCTTTTAGTAAGGTGGCTGCGCTGCCGTATTTTTAGCAGACTTTAAGTCGTCTGTCTCGTCGGCGACGAGACGCAGACGGACAGGCGTGAGTGGCGCCCCGCACCGTCATGTCCACGACCGCGAAGTCAGCGAACCCTAATCTTTGCGGCGCGAGCCAGCCGCAAAGAATCCAACCTGCTACCTATAGTTTGAGTACGTGTAGGTGGTTACAACCTAAAAAATAAATGTAAGCACCACAGGAAGTCGTTGCCGTCCCGCCCAAAGAAATTTGGCATCGCCGTATGTTTAGTAACACATGTTCGATTCCTTAAAGTACAATGTACTCTATACTATAGAATCATATATGATTTGTTACTTTTCGTGGTGTAAAGCATAATACGCGTGTGTCAGACCCGGACTATTTTATGATACAGACACGTATTGGTGCGGCTGGTTTGCGGTCGAAAAACTTGGAATTCCTGGCGAATTTCAGCAGACTCCGACATGTCGGGGATACGTAGTACATTAATTAAGGATGTCGAACCTTTAATTACTTATAGGCCTAGCGCTCGCATTAGCAGTGAAAAAAAGTATCAATGGATACGGCGAAAACCACGTAACACGACTCTCTTGCACATTTGAATGGCAGGGGCCACCCAGTTCTGGGGAAGATGGTTGTATTCATTCTTGGGTCGTAACCGACTGCAGCTCTGAACTAAACCGGGTGGGTGCTATCTCTTTCAATGCGTGCAAACCGGAAGCGGAACACACTGGAAGCTTGCACCGCAACCGAACAGCAAACCAAGGCAAGCCGCTCTTAGTAGCTTTATTCTCGTCAAAAGAAAAACAGAAGGAGCTTCAAGCTCTTTCCCGCCTTTCTCGCTTGGAGGCTCCTTTGCAAGTGAGGCACGACTAAATACTCCCCGTTCAACGTGGACGGGAAACAATAACAAGAAAAAACTTTGCGCTGTAACCCGTACGTTGTAAACGACAAGGGCCATATATGTCCTTTGTTTTTCTCGTTCCGTTTTCTCAAACGGCGCGGGCTGTCAACTTCGAAGCAGCTTCGACTTCGTACGGACTTCTCTGTCGCCTCTCATTTTCACCGCACAAGAAACAAAGGAAAAAAAAAACGTCTACTTCGTCCTCTGTTCTCGTTCATCGACGCTTTCTCAGTGTAGTCTGCTCGCGTGCGCCTGTCTTTCCTGGCTCTGCGTGTCGTCTGCTTCATCGTTACAGCGTTTCGTCTGCCTTTGTTCATTTTGTCTTGTTCCTTGCGTGTCGTTCTTGCCTTTGTTTCCAGTTCCTTTGTTCCCTCTCTACGCCGCGAGGCCATTTGTACAAGCGTCGCGTACGACGACTCCTTGCCAGTGAGTAGCGGCTCATTGAGTATAGTGAGACTATGAAAAAAATAAAAAAAAAAAAAAAGAGGGAGATCCTTTTGAGTTTCAGCGACGTATACCACGGGGTTCCTCGTCTAGCAGACGACTTACGCACCGTTGCAGACGACAGGCAGAAGACGAAAAGAGAGAACTGCGCCAACTGAGCAGACGACATACACACCCGCACTCACAAAAGTGCAGACAACCAATCTACTACCTGACGAGAAAGTTCTTGCATTGCGGTGAGTTTTGCTGGTGAAGATTTCTACGAGATCGGGCTACGAACAAGACGAAATCAATACGTGAATAAGAAGGACGCACACACACACACACACAAAAACTGGCTGTGAAGACTGTCTGTGGCACGAATCACGTTTCTATGACTGTCACGTATGTATAAGGAGCCTGCGTAGTCTGCAAATCACGATGTTCAAGGGTTGCCGACACGAAAATTACCGCTTGTCGTTTTCTAGCTTCAAACGAACGGCCATAACCTGGAGAGCCCAAAAAATGCACTGGTAAACGAGTGCATTATATTTTTTTTAAACAAAGCTCGTTTTGGTTACTACTATATCCTGACGTCACAACAGAGAATGAGCTTTCCACATAACCTGACACTGCCCTTTCTTTGGCAATCATACACGCTTAATCGTTGCCTCAAGCACCGTTACGGACGGCGATCTCTGGGGCCTCAGTAATTCTTCGTGCGTTGCTCTTGTTCCCACGCCACCGTCCAGCAACAACAGCACATGTGCGGTGGTCTTCTCGGAGTGTTCTATCATATAACACGGCCTCTTATTCTTCGACATGCATATAAAGGGGGATCGTTGATCACGGCGGCGAACTGCGCGCGCATAAAAGTTCCATTGTTTTTTTACAACAGCCTCGACGCACACTTTGCACACTCTATGGCGATCGTCCCGAGCCCGCCTCCCTAACATACTGTGCACGACCAACACCACCGCCGCCTGCTTGTTAGCCTTTGTTACAAAACACGCTGCGTTGGTTTTGTTTCTGTTTGCGAGCCCTGTATCTGTAGCGGGCCGCAAAGTGGAATTCCTTTCAACGATGCGACCGCCTGCCGGCTTTGTGGAAGCCTGCCGCGGCGGCGATCTTTAACTTATAAGGCTTCAGCGCGAAAAACAACAACAAATGAACAAGATAAGAGTGTATAGAGGGATTGCGATAGCCCATTCAATAGGCCACTGTCGTGCGAAAACTTCAAAAGGCCTTTATTGATTTTCTGTGCGGAGTTTAATGCCTACTCATTTAAGATAGGGATGGCCGACAGCACGGAGTGCAACGACTGGGCCGTCGATGAGACTATTGAACACATCTCATGTTACTGCCCGGCATACACAAACGAGAGGCTTCACCTGCGCAGTCTCTTAAATCAACTGGACAGAAGTGATTTCACTGTCGAGAAAGTATTGGGACCATGGTGCACTGCCCGTCCAATTTCCGAAAGCCAAGGAAAGCACTGTTGCATTTTCTCAAAGACACCGGCCTGTTTCATCGTTTGTGATGGTTAAACGCGTCGGCCCAGTCAGTGACCTTTGCTCTCCTCCTCTATAACTTTCCTTCCGCCTCTCCCCTTCCCCAGTGCAGGGTAGCCTACCGGGGCTCAGCCCTAGTTAACCTCCCTGCCTTTCTCCTTACGTTCTCTCTCTCTCTCTCTCTCTCTCTCTCTCTCTCTCTCTCTCTCTCTCTCTGTGCGAAGACAGTTCGTGTCAGCTCTGACTGTTCCGACAATTGTCATCCTATAACGTCAATGAGCTGCTTATGGCTGTAACCAATCGCTTTGGTGTTCCTTTCTATGTTCGACTGGTTGTTCGACGTGTCGCGTTCGAGGATCAATTTCGACGCTATTATCTTTATTTTCTTGAAAATGAATACAACCACGCAGACTGATTACGTGTGCATTTTGAGCCACAATATATTTCTTTTTGTGTAAAAGTAGAGCATAACCGGCAGCAAAATAGTTAAATATTTACTTACGTGCTAATAAAGAAAATAATTACTGAAACTGCGACAAAACAATGCATTTCATTGTTTTCTTTCTCGAATCGTTATATTACTTTTTTATAATTATGCGAATTTCATCCGTTCGCATACAGTGAATTATCATTGGTGGTTGAAGAGGTTATTATTATAAAATAACCAATGCGCCGCCTACTTTTTACGCATAAATACGATTTCTTACCAGAAATATCGTTACCAAACATAAAAAACTTTACTGTATCCTAGCTCTTTTGTTGAAATGTTATCATTTTATACCGCCCAATGCTGTGTCCACCCCTGACATAGAATTCTTCCTATATACATACTATATAAAAGCCGCGTATTTTCAGCCCGACATTCTGCGGCTCATGCCAGAGTTGAACCTTACTTTAAGCAACACTACCTCTAGACTTCCCTTTAGTGATATCCCTGAGAACTTGCTCCAGGCGACCGCGCCGCCCCCTCGTCGACCTCGCTACGAATTAGCCCGCCCCCTCGCGGAAGCGTCTGCCTTCACGTCTCCATCTCTGCCTAATGGTTTACTACTACACTTCCTCGCATAGAACAAGAAAAAGAGAGCTTCCCCACGCCTCCGCGTCTAAAACAGAGCGTGAGCCACTGCCTAGACCGAGCGAAAAAATGAAACATATATAAAAAAACAAGAATGAGCATGGTCGGCGTGTATTTTCCGAGAGCAACGCGTTTTCGCGGAGTGCGAACTGTGGACGTTTCCGCGTTGCCGCTGTACGCTGCGCTCTTTAAGTCACGTATCCCTCCCTCCCTGTACGTCGAGCAATCGAGCCTATAGCGGGTATCCCGGTTCGTACGAAACTCCCGGTACATACGAACAGCCCCGTTTTATGCGAACACACGTTACACGGACGCCGAGGAACATAATAGCCATCCTTTTCCGCGTCAATTCATAGGGCCTCCCTTTGAAAGCTCCTTCCTTGACGAAGTGGTTGAGGTATGTAGTGTCGTTCAACTTGCATTGCCGTCTGGCTGAAAGCGGAGTTGGTGTTAGTGTCCCACTGAGTAAAAGGGTGCTGCTGTTTCCGTGGCAACGTGCTTTGTGTTTGTGGTCGTGCCACAGGCAGAGAGAGAGAGAGAGAAACAAGAATGGCGGAGAGGTTAAAGCAGGTAAGAAAAACGAAATGTTTTTTTGGAAATAACTATCCGGAAGTTTGCCCGTCCAGCTGAAATCGCGTTCCAACGGAGCATTCAACGACGCTTGACCGGGCTTAACTCTTCAATCAGAATTCGTTAAGCGTCAGCAATTCGAACAGCCTATACCCATTAGGCCCGGGTGCAATAAGTTTTTTTTTTTCCTTACGTGTAAGGACAGTATTGCAACAACCAGGGTTCTAATTACGTCGTCGCCCGCCGCGGTGGTCTAGTGGCTAAGGTACTCGGCTGCTGACCCGCAGGTCGCGGGTTAGCATCCCGGCTGTGGTGGCTGCATTTCCGATGGAGGCGGAAATGTTGTAGGCCCGTGCGCTCAGATTTGAGTGCACGTTAAAGAACTCCAGGTGGTAGAAATTTTAAGAGCCCTCCACTACGGCGTCTTTCGTAATCTTATGGTGGTTTCGAGACGTTAAATCCCACAATCAATCAATCAATGAATACGCCGCATTTCTTTTTACGGTGCATTGTACGCTTTGCCGTACGCAATTTATAAGCAATTGCACTCGTAGAAATAGTGCGAGCATCCTATACCACACATATATCAAGACGTTTGAAGGATTGATCGCTGTTTCATTTAGAGCGCTTGTTAAACCAAACTTGATGGTCGCTTATAAAAAAAGAAGAGAGGACAATTGTTCCTTCGACCCGTTGGGACCCGATGATTAACATTACTAAAATTTGCTACTAACTTTAATAGCCCTGTAGTATACAATGTAACCGGTCGGTCTGTATCAAGGGGATGACGTTTATTGCTTCGAATGCCGCGTCCAGAACACAAGCCTGTGTTTAGTCTACTCAAGAGACAGATCGGCTCCCCTGAGTAAGCCGCCATTTTCTTTTTTCTTTTATTATTCTGTTATATTCAATGTGTTGTTGTTCCGATTTTTACGATCTAAACTGTATAAATCCCGTCGGCTGGAAAATCGTGACGCAATTCGACGCGCGATTGGACCACCATCCCGCACGTGTACAGAAAAGAGAAAGAGGAAATGACGCCACGCAATCCGTGCGCCCAATGACCCAGATCGTCTGTCTCGACAACCGATGGGGAATTAACGTCGGCTAAACGCGAATAATAATAATCTTGATCCGGACCCGTTCGCAACAGCCGCAGCGTATATGGCACAAGCGCAGGTGCGCGCTAATAGAAAGCAATAAAGATGAAATCATTACACGTACGGATAGAGGCAGCGATTCCGAAACGAGAAATAAAAAAAAAGATGGCGTTTAAGTGGATGGGGGGTAGCGCTAGGCCTAGCGTCGCGTATTGTCTACGGAACTCGGCCCGGCACGACGCGAAAACAATGGACAGTTCGGTCTTGAGATTCTTTCCGCTTGACTCCGCTCAGCGCGGCGGGTTCCTTGGTAAAAGTGGCGGGGAGATAGGAGAAATATACTCCCGCAGCTTCGCTGGCGGAATAAAAGCGTGCATTGGAGAGAAGCTGTGATGGTGACCCTCGTATACCGGCTGAAATAGGGTCGCGGTGCGCTGATGGCTACAAATCATAACCTTGACGCCAGCGCACGCTACTGCGATTTGTAACGGCTCTGTTTTCCTGTTGCACGTCCCGTTTTGAAAGCATTGACAATGGTTTTTAGTTTCGCGTCGTCTGCTTCATGAGGAGTACACAGAGCAGACGATCACATGGTGATCGTCTGCATACTGTGTGATATATATTCGTAGTTTCGCTCTCAGAATAGAAGTGTGCAGTGAGAAGTGTCCGCTATAGAACTCTACAAAGATGTGCATATAGTGTGGATGGCTTCCAAGTCGTGACAGTGACTTTAACGCACTGGGCTGTATACAAACATAACAGTTATATTTCACTAGTAAGCTCTCGGGGTAAAGCCGTATGCTCCGGCTCCCAAGTTTTGTGTCGTCTGTTTCGTGAAAACTTCACGTAGCAGACGATCTTCGGGGTAATCTGCCATCTGCAAGAGCAGACGAATTTCGCACATACGAACCCGCAGAGATATGCAGTCTTTACGCTTTAAAATCACAATAAGCATAACGAATGCTAAGAGCGATTTGTCGTGATGACATGTGCACGGCTTTGCGCTAAAGCTAATATTGGCTGTGACGCAAGCGCTCGATTCAGAGTATGCCCATACACCAACTGAAGGCGCTGCAAACCAAATTAGAAACATAGCTTAGTCCCAAATTATTCGATT
Source organism: Rhipicephalus microplus (assembly GCF_043290135.1). Lineage (NCBI taxonomy): Eukaryota > Metazoa > Arthropoda > Arachnida > Ixodida > Ixodidae > Rhipicephalus > Rhipicephalus microplus. The sequence continues at coordinate 29,696,826 of NC_134706.1, read as the reverse complement.
TTTAATCCGCGAGTGCTGTATACTTGTCTGGAGCAGCTAGTTTGTTTGTGAAAGCGTGCGTGTGTTGGAATCGAGCGCCTTTCGCCAATAGGTCGTGCCGTCTGCTTCGCAAACTCCGCCGAGCAGATGACCTTCGTCAAAAGTCGTCTGCATCCCGTCAAAGTGGACTATTTGTTCGAACGCTGCGCCGTATATGGCTGTCTGGAAGACTTAATACACACAACAGCAGATGCTAACACTAAATACCGATCGCTACTTGCATCGCGACCTCGCTGTAGCTTTCGCAGTACTGCACGGTACTGTCGCGACGGAGCGTCGCCTTGTTGCGCGTGCGTTACAGGCACCGTTACGGACAAAAAAACAGACAAAAAGACGTCCCTACTGAATGCGTGTCTCCAGTACGCTGCACCGTTATTCCGTAAACGGTGCGCTAGCGCTACAGACAAGCCTCGGCGAAAGAGTCGATTGCGGAGTTCCTATATATGTAATTACGCTCGGTAGCTTCCGTTGCCGATACCACAGCTCATATTACAGAGAATAGGCAAAGCGTTGAGGGAGAGGGGGGAGGTCTTTTGTGTTGGCGACTTTCTCTAATACGCAGGATTTTTTTTTTTGATAGCTTACTTTTCCCCTCTTATTGTTGTTACGTTCGGTATCGGTATGTATGCACTTACGATGATGACAGACAACCCGTATCTGTATACGGTTTCCGCTATATTTATTAATGCTTTCATGTCGTTCCTTCTTTTTTTCTTGCCTATCGCTTTCTATGCGGCCACGTTCCTTTCTCACGTTGATCGTCTGATTGTTTTCGAGCGTGTCGTTTCGCTGGGTAATTTGCCTCTAATGAGGCACGGACGATCGGCGTATACACCTGCCGTACCGCGTGAATAACTACATCGACTGATGCTGCTGTTGTTTCGAGTGCAATGGAATGACGTATTTATATCCTTGGAGAGGTGGAAAGCTCTGGTGATATACTCGTGCGATTTGTTGAAGTGAAGTGCAGGGGGAGGGGGAGGGAAGAGTTGATTTAGATAACGTTTTTTTTTAACTACAGCCCTTGCTCCTAAACATGACCGTGCTAGTGAATCAAAATAGGTTCGCGATTTCTTGTTCATATTTATCGAATTGCGTTTAGAAGCGATTATTAGGGTAAATTGTGAATAACTAAAGGCGAATCAGGGACGAATCACGTCTGAACTAAAAAATCACTCGTCAAATCACGTGTCAAGCCAAATGTGAAAGTTTTGTGAATAAACGACGGATGAGATGAATGAAACATTATTCACACGAACATTAAAGTTCAGCTAACTGCGAATTAAATGGGAATTAAAGCAAAGGAAATGTGATTTCATGCCTTAACAAACGTTAACGCGAATAGGAGCGAACGAGAGGTCGGCCGAATGGGAATTAGCGGCAAATCGAACGTTGTAGCTCCTACTTTAGCCTGCACTGTCTCTTTGAGGGCTGAATGCTTAAACATTTCTGCAAACCATTTAAACGTTTTTTTTTTTCAAATGCTGTTTCGCCGCTTTTTCTTTATGTGTTTTTGTCTCTTTTAAAAATGAAAGATTACTTATTACCCTGATCATCTGCCTTCTAAGGGCGTAGAGCTTGATGGGGCACCCTTGTCGTTCATTTATATAACTCGTGAGTTTACGATCGGGTTTTCGAAACATGTCTAGCGTGGCTCAAACGAGGCTGTGGATGCTCGCGAAACCGGGTTAAAAAATGAACGGACGAAGCCCGAAATAACACAACTAACAGAAATAACCCAGAAGTAATTGCAACAATTAACTTCAAACCGCTAAGAACGCTGCGGAAAGCCTGCGGCTGACATCCGCTTTGCGCATAGAGAGGGAGCCACCGTCTTGCCGAGTGCGCCATTACTCCCCCTACCGGCGTTTCTCCGGCGCCTTCGTCGCTACATCTTAAGGGGGAGACAAGCTGACGCCACTCGCTGCACAGAACACGTATCTCAACGGCCGTAACCGGCAGAAAGCCGATAAAGTGCGGGAAAAACCAGCGCGCATGCCGGGCCCTGAGTTTTACGAAGCTCCCTTACGTGATTCTGCTACCACAAACGTTAGCATCATCGTCGGCGTGTTAAACGGCGCGTCGGGACTTGTGCGAACGGGGGAACCACTGGGTTGTCCGTGTTACGCACTGCCTCGGGTTTCACTTTAGCGGAACTGCGTTCAGCGCGACATTTAGTATTTAGTACTTTCTCTCCCGCTTTTATATTCACAGTTCGTTTTAGTAATGACATCAAATGACGACATCAAATGCTTCAATACATACTGATGTAACACCTTCAGATAACTTTGAATGTTATCCGGCACAATTTCAGGAATTGTTTCGTCATATTTCGAAGCTACATTTGTATTTTTTCTTGTTGTGTGTAGTGATTATAGTAGTATACGGTTTAACTTCTACATGCCGAATTCCCTGTACTTTTTGTGATATTGAATATGCTATATGTACTTGGGTCTATTATATTTCTCTTTCTTGTATGCCTTGTACAGTGGGCTCGAATCTTCAAATTGGTATAGGCACTTTTTTTTCGGGGGGGGGGGGGGGGGGGGGGGGGCTTTTTTCATTTCTTTGGAAAATAAATTTATATACAAAAGGAAGCATGGACTGCTGGGTGAAGTGGTAACTCTTGCGCACCACCGTCTTCAGATCAGTCAAGGCGCTGCCAATTTTAAACTGCTCTTGCTTCAGGCGCGCCGGGGTGTTATATATTCTCAGCTTTTTTTTTTTTTTTCCTTCTTCCATGCGTCCATAACGCGGCTGTCAACGTTCGCGCGCCAAACGGCAAGCGGCGAGACGTCTGTGAGCAACTTCTAGCGGACAGACCTGCGGTGTCAAAGACCTCGCCGAAGTAGCAACAAAGTGTCACAACAGTAACACACGCGCACAAACACACTTCGCAGTCGCCTCTTTGTCTCCGCGGTGGCACCGAAGGCGCTGATTTACGACACCTAGCTCCGCTGACGGTGCTCCTCCCGTGTCTTTTTTTTTTTTTTTCTGCTCGCGTGCGAAATGGAGGCTCACAGCTTGGTTCTGTGACGCGGAGGCAACGAACCTGAGGTAAAACGAAAGGCAGAGAGATGATAGGAGGAGCAAAACCTCCAGAAGCTTGGACCGATGAGTGAATTCTAAGTTATGCCCACTGTAACTGTACCTGGTTGCACGAACTATACTCCGTTTCATACATCAGGTGCAACGCTGTGAAGGCTAGGCAAGTAGTCCGTAAAGAAAACACGAGGTGTTGCTCCGCGCGGTTTCGTAGCCGAGTGGTCTGACGCGTCGCTCCGGAGAGTTCACCGTAGTTTTGAAGTGCATGGGTGAAGTGCATGGGTAGTTTTCGTGCAGGAGAGGTGGTCGAGGAAGCAGAGCTGGACGCCATTTTTTCGAAGCTGCCACAACAAGTAAAAAAAAAAACGGCGGCGCGGAGAGCGAAAACCTGATACGAAAGCGACAAACATAAATTACCAACTCGCATATTTGGATTGTTTATCCGACAAGACAGGCGTTTGTTTTTTAACCTGATGACAAATATGTATGCTTAGAAGTTTCCCGAGAAGCATTTATTGATTCTCGTACACCCCAAGCGACGCACTACTTTTTGGTCGCGGCAGTACACAGCGCAAACAAGAGCGTTAGCTTTGACAGCGTTGCACATGATGTAAGAAACGGAGTATACGTGCTTATAGCTAAAGGTCCATGTTTTTTTTAATAATTCAAAGAGAGAGATAAAGAGGCAGAGAAAAGGCAGGGAGCTTAACCAGGTTATCGAAAAAAAATCGATTAACACTCAGCGGTAATTTTTCTTTAGCAATTTTGATTTCTCCGAGAAACTTAGTTTTGAAAAAAAGGCATTTCTAAACGTTCGAAGGGCATTTTAAAAGCTCATAATCATCATTCAGCAGCAGCGCACCGCCATCGATGACAGTAACGTCGTAAAACAGGCCCGTAGACGGGAATAGGGAGTGTGCCCTGGCCCCCCTCCCCAACCTCAAAAATAAAAATCAGGTGGAGGGGTTTGTTTTACTGATAATAAATTACGAAAATAGATGTTTTTTTTTTCAAGACTAAATGCTGCTCCCGCCTCCTCCCGAAAAAGATTTCTGGCTATGGGTCCGTCGTAATGTATGCTTGCGTCTATCACAAGAAGCTTTAAGTTTGCAATACGAACAAGCGAAGGTGTTTGCATAAATACAAAGTATTTCTGCTTGTGGGTATAAATGTTTGTGCAGTCAAACCTTGAAGACATCAAAATACACTTTCTGTGTTTAGCGTAATATCGTGATAAATATAATTTCACCTAAAGATATAAAGTAATAATAATAATAATAATAATAATAATAATAATAATAATGATAATAATAATAATTTTTCATCAATGAGGTCAGGGAGTCTGCGAAAAAAGCTGAAAAGCAGCTTGGCTAGCTCCTGTCCCCCCCCCCCCAAACAACAATGCCCATGAACAGTCTTATTAACAGTGTAAATAAAGAGCAAGGGTGAAAAAAAAACGATAGAATGGAGAGGCAGGATTATCAGCAACAATGCAAAGTGATTTAATTGGAAATATTTACGAAATATTCACTGATAAGACCACATCGCAACAACTCATGATGCAAAATTAAACGCTGAATTTTGGAGAATCGGGGGTTTAGAGAAATCAACGCTCATAAACGCCTAATGCCCCCCTCCCTCCTCCCGAGGGAAAAAAAAAAAAAACTCCGGAAAACGATAGTTATAGCGCGAGAACAAAATGACGACACAGAGACAAGAAGGACACGAAAGACAAAAACGTTTTCCGATTTCCAAAAAAGAAAGTCTCCGAAAACACGGAGCCCTGCTCAAAACCTTGAAACTTCGCGCTGCCCTTACACCTATCAAGAGAGTAGCGCAAAACCATTATCCACTCGAACCTTACCTATGTTTCTTACATAAACAACGCGCATATTGAAAGTTAAAGCGTCGTTGTCGCTACGCGAAACATTACATTTGTCTGATCAGTGGTATTACAATCCCAGAAAAACAATTATTGATTTGCTCAAGTTTGCGCCTCAAACCAGAGACACCAACTAGAGTTTGTATGGTGAAGTCAGCCACAATGTTTTGACAGACTTCGTCCGCCCATTACAGTGCATTCCGTATAGTGCAATACCCCAAATTTCTTAATCGTAGCTCTTCTACGAGGTCCTAGTACTCATTGCAGTTCGGGACGGCTTTAAGCTCTCCCATAGTAGAGTACCCGGTACTCTAAATCGTTACCCCTTTTTCTACCCACCCCACCCCATAGTGAAGTACCAAGTACTGTAAATGGTTAACCACTTCTAAACACACAAAAGTGATGTTGGTCGTGATATTCGGCGGCAACTTTCTGTGGCAGCGCATGGGACGGCTTTCAGCTCTCCCACAGTAGAGCACCAAGTACTCTAAATCGTTAACCACTTTTTTCTAAACACATACATAGATGTGTCGAAGGGTATGTGCATTGTGCCCTGTTACTGGAACGTTATGAAAGCCTGTGTGTTCTGTACATAGTGTAAATAACTTTTTTTTCTAAACACCACACCATCTTCAGGCCTACGGGATGGCCTTATGCTCTCCCATTGTTTTAGTACTCCCAATCGTCACTACTTATTCTAAATACACACTCTTTGGGCGTGCGACAGAAACGCTCCGTGCCTTACACTTGGCCACCTCGGTGTAACATAGACGACACGGTCTTATGAAACGTGGCGCCCGCGGGTCGGCTTTTTTACTCTCCAATAGTAGAGTACCAAGAACTCTAAATCGTTAACAACCCCCCCCCCCCTTTTTTTTTTAATGCGGAGCATTTCTTAATCGTACCATGTCACTCGTCGTCGGCGTCCGCACCCCAGCTGCGCATGCTCGCGCTTCGCGTATCCTGCAGCATGCTTGCGTCTCGTGCCAGCTATTTGCTCCTCCCCCCCTCCCTCCTTCTCTCGCCTCGCAAGACCGACGGAGGCAGCGTCTGCTAGTAAAAAGAGACTGCTCGAGCTGCACAACCGTTCACTGGCCGCCCCGTAATATGTAGGCACTGGATCGCCTACATATTACGCTCTTGTCGGCGTCAGGAGATGGCGTAGGGCGAGCCAGTCGACCAGAGCTGCGCTGTCGTCAGAAATCGTGGGGACCCAACCGGTCGGCACGAAATCCAGAGAGCCAGTCCTGAACAACTTCTAAACACGCATCATAGAGGTCGGCGTGAGGTTTTTTTGCGCCTGCCTATACTACACCGTGAAGCCGATAATGGTGAAAAGGGGTGATGTTGGAAATAGGAAGAGCTTACGCTTATGTGCAGTGACCACGTAACACAGAAGTGCAACAGAAGTATAGGCGCCGTGTGGTGTGTCACAATGCGTATTGTGGCCTCATTTTTTTTGTTTTGTGTTTTGTTTTGCACTGTCCATGTCAAAGATGTGTCACAAGAATGGGTGGATGCGATTGGACGAAGTACTTTTTTTTCTAATAAAGTCATTCTCACACACTCACTTAAATTTCATCTGGAAGGGACACCTGTAGCATTTTTATTTTTAAAGTTGTAGCCGACCAATAGAGAGAGAGAAGAAAAACCTTGAAGACCGCGAACCAGTGAGTGACTTTCATACATATGCGCTCTGCTCGCACGTCGTCTTCGGTTCAGCGGTTTCTGTACAGTAGCGTGCTGGAGCAGCAGCAGTCGCACGCTGTTGTGTTCGCATGTTTACTTCGTTATCATCAACGTCAGCAGCTCGCAGGAACTGACGGGGAGGAGCGGGGTGGTGAAGAACACCCACAACGCTGTTCGATGACACCGAGCGAGCGGAGAGCGCCGCGCTAAATCGCTGCGATGAGTCACTCGCAACCGCCACCAGAGTCGCGCGAGTGGTGGCCCGCCGTGCCGCTTTAGATTTTAAAAGACGTTTCCTTTTGTTTTTTTCTGTTTTTTTTCCTTCCCAGTCGTTGCTCTCGCTTGCCGCCTACGCAGAAGTCCGGAATGCCTTCCCGCTAAAGAGCTAACGGCCTGCATGTCGAAGACGTCGTATACTTTCTTTTAAATTTTTTTTTAATTTGCTCTTTCGGTCTGTCTCATCCTGTTTTCAACCATTCCTGAATGATGATGATACTAGTAGTAGTAGTAGTAGTAGTAGTAGTAGTAGTAGTAGTAGTAGTAGTAGTAGTTGTTGTTGTTGTTGTTTGTTGTAGCAGTAATGGTGGTATAAGATGGCTTCTATCCACACCTGGGGTATCGGCCGAGGGTAAAGCAGATAAACTTTCATTTGCTATAATAATATATTATGTAAACACAAAAAGTGCAAGAAGAGCCACATAAAGGACAAATTAGTAGTACTGTGTCATTGTGCGATCATAAAAGACCTGGACCATTAACCTGGACCTCAACTAATGAGTGTAGTGATGCCGAGATTTTGTGCTATAATACTTTTTTAACACTACGCAAACATAAATGTAAAAGTAGTGATCAGTTTCACATACGTTTCGTTATTTGCACGAAAACGACGAACTACATCTCTTTCAAAGTCGTTGCTTGCTGTTCTGCTCATAGCTGTTATGGTGACGTCACATGGCGATTAACCACTAGACGAAACGAGTCCGCGTGGGGGCCCGACTTGTAAGCGTGGTGGTGGTGGTTAGAAGAGGAAGAAGGCACCTAATTTCTGCAGCCCGGTTGGGAGCACGGCGTAGTGCCTGCGGCAAAGGGCAGTGGGAGAGAAGTGGAAGAGGAGAAATAGAGGTTAAGTAAGCAGTGGCGCAGACAGCATGAACAGCAGTCCGGCAGCAAGTGTAGGGGCGGCAAGGATTTCCGTTCTCAGCGGTATAAGCGCGGTGCGATACAATTTAAAAGTGTTCGCTACGCTGTTTTCTCCGAACCGCTCCCCTTTACAGCCCGCTCGCAAGTGCGGTTCCCCCCGTTCACCCTATAAACTAGCTGTCGCTCACTTGGCAGTAAAGCCGCCATGTTGTTTCTGTTTATTTTTTTTCCCCACGCTCTCATCCGATGCGTAGGCGCGATGCAGTCGTGTCCTCCTCGGCGGCATAGCGGTTGCCGTACTCGGCTGCTGACCCGAGGGTCGCGGGTTCGATTCCGGCTGGGTTCGCTAGGTGGAGGGAAAGGGTGGGTGTGGTGGGAGGCTGTACAATATCGTCCGCTGTTAGAGGTATGATAAAGAACTGAGACAGTCAGAACTGTTATTTGAGACCAGGTAGGAGCGTAGGCCTAGCCAGCGAGAGCTTTGACCGAACGTTTCAACCGTACTCTTGTCGACAGAGGGAACATTTGAGCACTTGTCATATCCCGTAACTTCAAGCAGACGCAAAAACACAGTTCGTACATGACAGTACAGTCTATCAAAAGGAGTCGGGACAGTCAACTACCTGCAGTCTTGCGCAAAATCTAAGCCACTGTGCTTTAGTCAGAGTGCGAAATCCGGACACGGCGCAGTCGGAAGCGTTCCCTTTGACAATGGACCAGTCTGTACATCTCCAACTCGCGTCCTATGCACTCTCATGCACACGTGGGCATTCGTTCCTTCGCCCTCTAATCTGGCGGACGCGTGCTGACGGTTACGCGTGGCGACGCCCACCCGAAAAATAAAGAGAGGACCGCGTCATTCTCCGAGCGCTTCTTGGACTGATTCGACAGTCTCCGCTTTCTTTTTGGCAGATTTGTCCTTTATTCGTCTTAGTTTTTTTATTTAATAACAACAATTGTCGGTGTGTGTAACGTCCGAAAATAGCGATACGGTCACGAGAGACTCCGCAGTGGAAGGGCTCCGAAAATTTCGACCGACTGGGGTTCCTTCACGTGCAGCTAAAGCTATAGGTACACGGGCCTCTGGCGGAAATGCAGACCCCGCGGCTGGGATTCGATCCCACGACCTGAGGGTCAGCAGTCGAGCAGCGCGACCATCAGACCACCGTGGCGGCCGCTTTTGATCTATTTATGTGGACTGTTTTACACAACCAGGTTGAATGAATAGCTGTCGTTTGTGTGCTAGTTTAGTTTGCTCTTTGAAGAATCCATCATTTGTTCTTTCTTTCTTTCTTTCTTTCTTTCTTTCTTTCATGAATTTTGATTGATTCATTGATACTGTCTACTTTTTTTTCCTTCATGGATTCTTCGAATTATTGATTAGTGCTGTCTGCTTTATTTTGATTATTTTTGCTTTGGTTCTATTGTTCTCAAATTATTTTACTGATTGATTCTTTCCTTCGTTATTGATTGTTCTTAATTGATTGACCTTTACCTATGACTCTGATTATTCTGTTTTTTCGTTGACTGCCTCCACCTTACTGGCTGCTTTCTCATTTGCACTGATCGCTCGATTGATTCCTTGACGGGCTGGCTGTATTTTGACCTTTACGTTTCACTATTTCATTGCTTGATAAACTTCTTTTTTCATGATCAATTCATCATTTTTGTTTGTTTGTTTGGGATCGAATCAGAGACCTAAGCCAGGCCATCACTTGTGGAATGGTCGTGTACAGCTACCGATCGCCGAGACGTATAACTCGGTCAGCCAGAGCAATAGGTATACTCCTTGCCAGCAGCGGCCGCTGCTGCTTTGTATGGCCGTGAGAATGTGCCTCTCAAAGACGCTATAGCGCGTCTGACGTGACAAAGAAAAAACGAGAATAACGATGGAATAAGGAACGAGGTGGCGTTGAAGTATCCCAACAAACCGCGCCCCACGCTTTTTTCCCACCGCCCAACGTATTCGTCATCGTCGCAACGAGTGGACGTTGATCCACGCTCATAAACAAAGAAAAAATAAACAACTAAAGCAAAATGAGGGTGTTTCAGTTGTGGCTCCAGACGCTCTTCCACCACTGCTACGAAATAAAAATTAAATGAAAAAAATCGCGGTCTATCCACGGAGTGAAATATGATTGGTGGGGCGAAGCGTTCGTCTGTCCATCCGCGCTTCCGTCCGTCCATTCGCTTTTGCTTCCGTTCATCCGTGTGACCGTCGGTGCGTCCGTACGTCCGTCACTCCGTCTGTCTGTTAGTTCGTCTGTCTGTCCTTCCATGCGTCTGTTCGTGCAGCCGTCCCTCTGTCCGTCTGTCTGTCCGCCCCTCTGTCGGCCCGTCCGTCCGTCCATCCGTCTATCTAGTGAACACTCCAAGAACAGCCATTTCACATCTTTTCATCATGTATTCATCATATACAAGTGCCGCCATCCAGCGGACATTATAAGGACCGCTCTTTGGGGTATGTATGTGCCATTAGTGGTTACGCATGCACTACGAGGGACGCACAAGCCACGCCATGAGGAGCTTCGCCCCTAAAAGAAGAAAGCGTATACGACTAACGAGAACGCATGCAGCCAAGCTTCCAGCGTCCGCGAACAACAAGACAGGTCTACGGGAAAACGGATCGACGTAGAACACAATCCGGGCGCGTTGGCTGGCTGGGCATTCGGGCTTGGCCCCATCGCGTGGAAGGCGACGAGTGGTAGACGCAGAAACACACGGACACACGGACACACAATGATCGCGTGGTCAGCGTGGTCGTTTTGTATAGAAGCAGCCACCACTATATGAACAAAAAAGACCAGTTTAGTCAGGCCTCGCAAGCGAAAGGCACTACTTCGATCGTCTTTTCTTCTTTCTTCCTTTGAAGGCAACTGTCTTCCTGGTCCTGTTCGACACTGCCAAGTCCTGTTCAACACTTCAAGAAGGCTCCTTCTTATACGTCACTGCGCTATATATATACGATGGAGCTGTAGTTGTCGGCACTTTCGGGAAATGGGAGACCGCATGAAACCAATCTCGCCGCTAAATACACAACCGAGCGCCGAACAGGGGGCATTCCTGATATATAAATATATATACATATATATCGTCCTCTGCGCCCGTCATACTGTGATGACGTCACCGATGAGTAAAGAAACCTTTGATATAGTCTACTGGGTGTTAGTTGTACCAGTATTATTTTGATGGGTGCGGCGAGGTCCCGTGGTTTCTGACGGAAAAAAAATGGCCGACTATATACAACGGTCTGGTCGACTGTGACGATGCTTCTCGCAAACTCACGTGGCTTATTTCGTTGAGTGTTGCATTCTTTGATTGGTTGACGGATTGTTGCGAACTCGCAAGTTAACTCTGAATAATACTACCATATATTCGCGGGGGCAATATCGGCACTCCAAAACGTTGGTTGACATTGGAAAAAATAGCCGATATCGGATAGCGTTCGGTATATCTGCTCTTACGAAAGCAGTTTTAGGTAATGTGCCTGGACGATATTTACCGGGGTGGTGTTGCGACTGTTTGTACGACGTCACTTGTGGTCACCAAATTGTGGGAATAAATAGAAGGCTCAGAAGGCTCGAAACAAACAAATATTCATTAGCAGGGTGACTCATCTGGTGTCACGGACATGGTATCCGATATTATCTGGCTCTGCGTCTCTTTCAAGGTCGCCAAGTACGCTGTTCAATACGCGCTGAAGGTCACGGTCGCAATTTTCGCCCTAATGATTACAATGAAAATCAGAATCCCGGCTGTGGCGGCTGCATTTCCGATGGAGGCGGAAATGTTGTAGGCCCGTGTACTCAGATTTGGGTGCACGTTAAAGAACCCCAGGTGGTCAAAATTTCCGGAGCCCTCCACTACGGCGTCTCTCATAATCAAATGGTGGTTTTGGGACGTTAAACCCCACATATCAATCAATCAATCAACAATGAAAATCAGAGGACCGTAAAGCGTCGCCTTTAGGCGTTGAACGAGATAGCGATATTCTGTTCCTAGAGCGTATTTCGAACGTTTAGTGCATGAAAGCTTCTCAAACTTGCTATGCCCCCCCCCCCCCCCCCTACGTGGCCTTAAGTGGATAGACGCAGTAGAGTATGTGACTTTTATAGTGCATGACCGGCCTTAAACCACAAAGCAATTATGATAATCGCATTTTCTGACGCCCGCTGGCAATGGGCGCTTGTGCCACGAGTGTTCACTGCAATATTTCATGTTGCATTGTGAAGCATGTATGCAGGACGCGTGTGTAAGTAAAACATGAAAACTGTTTTCGGTGCATTTTCAAGCAGAGCAAGTCCTTATCACTGTACTCACAAGCAGAGGCGTGGCCGCGTGGTAGAACATCCGAAACGACCCGGCTTCGATTCCCACTCGGACCCAAACGACCCTGGTTCGGTCCACACCGTGACTCGGAATTCTTTATCGTTTATTTTATTTGCATGGTTCTCGATTTTTCGGTCACGCATAAGATGGTAATTTTTTTTTTTGGTCGCAACCAATGACGCCGTGATTTCGGCAAAACGAGCCCTTTAACACTAACGCGTTAAAACACGAGCATGGTTGTGGGCATGGAATAAAACATGAGCATGCAATCGATGTCGAGGGTCCCGCTGCAGTCGTGTACTTTGGGACCCTCTTCTGTATATTTTACTCCCTGTAACATCCTTTTATGACATAATAATAAACTGATTGTTTCATTGATTGATTGATTGATTGATTGATTGATTGATGCCTGCACGAAGGAATCAACTCTCGGTCGGATTACCTTCGCCGGTTCCCACGCAAGCTATACCCTCAACCTGAGCCGAGTAGTTTCCTCGGCGAACCAGCACCAAACTTCCAGCAAGACCGAACGGCCGCAGCGTGGCGCTGTTCGAACAAAAGCGACCCCTTGCGGTTCCCACACGAGTTGAAAAAAAGAGGGTTAGATTGTTTGCGAAGGCGATCGCTTCATCTTGTCCAACTGCGGCTCTCTTTAAACTGAAGAGAGTAGCTCTTGTTTCTATTTCAGAGTTCCTGAGTGTTCGGTGCTAGCTTGACCGCTCGTCTCGATGACCATTAGCCCAGAAAGAGCGCGAAAAAAAAAAGTAAAGCAGAGAACTCCCTCTGGGAAGTGGCGGCGGCCGTTCGGACTTGCCTTATGCGACGCGTTAGTCTACGCGTTCTGGATGCTTCGGCTCCCGTTCTCGCGCTTGCAAACTTATTCTCTCCTTCTTCCTGTATATCTACATCACAACGGAGACTCCTTGAAAAGGAGAACCTCTTTTTTTGGCTTAGTTTGTATTGTTCGCCGCGTTACATTTCGCCGCTTGCTCAAGATAGCGCACACGAGAAAGACTCGAACACGAAGACGTGGAGGGCACTTGCAAGTGATTTGCAAAGTGAGGTATATGGGGCCACTTGTAACGCAGTTTGGCCATTTTTATCATGCGCCAGCTGATGCGCAGTGTTTTAGTCAAACTTCCATCTGATTCACTTCAAGCATGCAACAGAACATGCATGTACAGGGGACGCGCAGGGTATTCCTTGGTTAATAATAATAATAATAATAATAATAATAATAATAATAATAATAATAATAATAATAATAATAATATATGTGGCTTTACCTCCCAAAACCATCATATGATTATGAATAGCGGAGGGCTCTGGAGATTGTCGACCTCCTGGCGTTCTTCGAGGTGCACTGACAACGCACAATACGGGGGCCTCCGGCGTTGTATCGCCTGTGTATCGCTGCCCCATCTAAGTGCGACCGCTGCGGCTTGTATCGAACCGGCGACCTTTGAGTCGGTATCCTAAAACTATAACCAATGCTCTAAGGCGGTGGACGGAGCAGCCATGGTTTACTAAGTTGGCTGAAGCCTTGTAGATTCACTGAGCGAAGACAACCGTATACCTAGTGAAAACTCGCGGATCACACAATTCTGAAACGTCCTTTTGTTTTTTAGTGGTCTCCCGACCAAAGTATACAAGCGGGCTTTTCTATGCACCATCCGTGGCCACATTCCAGCTAGGGAATCGAACCTTCGGCCTCGTACGCGCTGCATCTATTGATCCGACCGCCGGCGGGGTTTGTTTCCGCAAAGGCTTCGCGGAATTCAATATAACCCCCCCTGTCATCAACTCTGATGACCGCTCGCGGGAGAGACCATCGCTGTTGGTCTATAAGGCGTCGCTGGAGATGATGATGGGAAGGGGAGGAAGGAATTGCTATCGTACCGACCCATGAGATGGCATCTCAAGCGCAACAATGCATTCTCGGCGAAATGTTTTTTTTTTTTTTGTCTCTTCCATGTCGGTGTAGATACATAATCGCAGCGGCGATCAAGACGCGGGGGTCAAGCGGCCGGCAAACCGACGCAGGAACATTACCGGAGGCTTCAAAAATCACGATATCGTCTCCCCCTTCCCCCACCGCACGTCAGATGTGGCGATTCGGGGAGAGACCCGAAATGTGACGCACAAACACGCGGCGCGGCGGCGTTACATCAAAGAAGCCTCTAGAGGAGAGAGAAAGCGGCTCTCGATGTATACCGTTCAGAAAGAAAAGGATGAGAATGACTACTCAAAACGCTGTTTGACGGTCAGTCGCCCCCAATGCGGACCTTACCTGCAACGAAAGCTATGTGATCACAGAGGGCGACCTTTGTGCTGCACGGCCGGAGGTTTGGATATGTCCCGTGTATCGACACGCACACACACACACACACGCACGCACACGCACACACACACACACACGCACGCACACACACACACACACACACACGCACACGCACACTCACACACACACACACACACACACACACACACACACACACAAAACAGACAAAAATTGAACCGCCTCCGCTTCTCGGACGCTAAAGAAACTGTGACGCTGGTGGCGTTCCCTTCGTCAGGCAAACGCAGTTCTATCTTTTGCTTTGCAAGTCTGTGTATCGCTGCTCTTCGTTAAACAATTTTTCAAGCTTTGAGGCGGTGGCATAGTTTTATTGCATCTTCCACATACCATTTCTTAAACACAGTGGGAAGGAAAGCAACAAAACAAAAGGAAAGAAAGAAACGCAGAAGAAGGTAGGCAGGGGTCAAGCTTTAATGTGACCGCAACGCCATTAACGATGGCGCTGGCAACCTCTCATACGTCCCCTCCCCCCATCCTCCACCCTCTTCCCTTGTTCCACATCGGCATCGCCGCGTCTCGCGCAAATTGTCGCCGCAAACGCATCATCTCAGCTATGCTATCGCGATTTGACTCCACACTACAACCACTGAGATCTCGCGTCGTCTTCATGTATACACTCGGCTTCTATCCCATGGTGGCCGAAAAAAAAAAGCAAGAACGAAAAGAAAGCGGCGCAAGTACGAACGAACAAAAGGAAGCGCAATTGAAAGGGGCTCGCCGCACCACACTCCCCCCCGACTGCGTTGGAACGTGTGTTTTGTTAAACGCGGCTTTCGGTCGCCCACCGCCTCGTGATCTCTGTACACATTCGCAGCGGCCACAGCCCCGTCGGCGGCGTCGTCAAAGGTCGCGGGTGCGCATACCGGACCGCCGTCGACCGCAGCACCGTGAGAACGGAGAGGCCTCAACTGCGGCGCTGCCCAGACGTGTGCTGTGGTGTTGCTCCGCATACACCGTCGCACACAGGGCATGCCGTTCTGGCGCGCACCTGCGCGTGGAGTGATGATGGCACTTGCCCTCCTCTTCAAAGGGCACTCGCTAATCTATCTATTCAAGGACCTTCAACCGAGAGCATATAGACACAAGAGACGCGCAGCGCGGCATGTGGTCAGCGCACCGCAAATGCGTTACGTACCCAGTCCTTACACACGGCGCTTGAAATGTGTGACAGTATGTATGTATGTATGTATGTATGTATGTATGTATGTATGTATGTATGTATGTATGTATGTATGTATGTATGTATGTATGTATGTATGTATGTATGTATGTATGTATGTATGTATGTATGTATGTATGTATGTATGTATGTATGTGGCACTTCTGGCGCCCTGATATTCACGCACACACTTCAACAGGCTGCGATACGTCCGAGACACAATGGAACACTTGAGAATATGGTACTTTTGCCTTGTGTGCCGTTGATAGACTTGAGGTTTTGCACGCATGTAACGTTTGTAGTCACGCTTGCGTGAACGTGTACAAACGAAGTGGGTAACCTGCTGCGCATAATACACGCAAGGTGGCGTTGACCGCGTCGTATGGCCCCTTCTCGAGTGTGCAAATCCGGTCCTATCTTCGAAGTGATCGTAGCAGACACAATCCGATCGACTCATACGTTTTGTTGCTGCCGCATTTTCCCACAGGAACGGGTCTGCGTGTTTGTTTTCGCTGGCCCTAAACGCCCTATAACGCACGCATATGAGTGGCTCTTCGTACGCGGCTCAGCCGTCAATTGTTTAGAGCAACAATGGCGTCTCCCATAATCGCGTGGAGTGTTTCGTCTGCGTGACAGCTCCTTTGTTTCTTCCGCCTTCTGCATACTTTCTGTTTGCCTTCTGCTCGTCGTATGTTGTTCTTCTACTTGCTTTCTGCTTGTCGCCTTTTATGCTTCTGCTTGCCTTCTGTTTGTCGTCTGCTCTGCCGTGCCTTCATCTTGTCGTTTGCTGCATTCTTCAGTCTTCTAAAGTGATTCTGACTTTCTTTGTGCGCTTTGCTCAAGCCTAACGGGACCGTTGCGATACAATGCAGCTTTCATTACCTTGCTTAACATACATTGCTGTACTTAGTTGTTTTACAACCTTATCTATCGCCATCATCATCATCATCAGCCTGACTACGTCCATTGCAGGACAAAGGCCTCTCCCATGTTCCGCCAGTTAACCTGGTCCCATGCTTCCTGCTGCCAATTTATACCCGCAAACTTCTTAATCTCATCTGCCCACCTAACCTTCTGTCTCCCCCTAACCCGCTTCCCTTCTCTGGGAATCCAGTTCGTTACCCTTAATGACCAGCGGTTATCCTGTGTACGCGCTACATACCCGGCCCATGTCGATTTCCTCTTCTTTATTTCAACTATGATATTCTTAACCCCCGTTTGTCCCCTAATCCACTCTGCTCTCTTCTTGTCTCTTAAGGTTACACCTACCATTTTTCTTTTCATTGCTCGCTGCGTCGTCCTATATTTAAGCTTAACCCTCTTTGTATGTTTCCAGGTATCTGCTTCGTAACTAAGTACCGGCAAGATACAGCTGTTATATACCTTCCTCTTAAGGGATAATGGCAATCTACCTGTCATAATTTGAGAGTGCTTGCCGAATGTGCTCCACCCCATTCTTATTCTTCTAGTTACTTCGATCTCGTGGTTAGGCTCTGCATTTATTACCTGCCCTAAGTAGACACAGTCTTTTACAACTTGAAGTGCACTATTACCTATCTCGAAGCGCTGCTCTTTTCCGAGGTTGTTGTACATTACTTTCGTTTTCTGCCGATTAATTTTAAGACCCACCTTTCTGCTCTCCTTGTCTAACTCCGTAATCATGAGTTGCAATTCGTCCCCCGAGTTACTCAGCAATGCAATGTCATCGGCGAAGCGCAGGTTACTAAGGTACTCTCCATTAACTCTTATCCCGAACTGTTCCCATTCTAGGCTTCTGAAAACCTCCTGTAAGCACGCGGTAAATAGCATTGGGGAGATTGTGTCCCCCTGCCTTACACCCTTCTTGATTGGTATTCTGTTGCTTTCTCTATGAAGCACTATGGTAGCAGTTGATCCCCTGTAGATCTCTTCCAGAATGTTTATATATACTTCATCTACGCCCTGATTCCGCAGTGTCTGCATGACGGCTGATATTTCTACTGAATCAAACGCCTTCTCGTAATCTATGAAGGCTATGTATAGGGGTTGGTTATATTATGAGCATTTCTCTATTACCTGATTGATAGTATGAATGTGGTCAATTGTTGAGTAGCCTGTTCGAAATCCTGCTTGTTCCTTTGGTTGATTGAATTCTAATGTTTTCTTTACTCTGTTAGCAATTACCTTTGTAAATAGCTTGTATACTACAGAGAGCAAGCTGATCGGCCTGTAATTTTTCAAGTCCTTGTCATCTCCTTTCTTATGTATTAAGATGATGTTAGCGTTCTTCCAAGACTCTGGTACCCTTCCCGTCAGGAGACACCTCGTAAACAGGGTGGCTAGTTTTTCTAACACAATCTGTCCTCCATCTTTCAGCAGATCTGATGTTACCTGATCCTCACCAGCAGCTTTGCCTCTTTGCATGATCTCCAAAGCTTTTCTGACTTCTTCTATCATTACTGGTGGGGTGTCATCTGGGTTACTGCTAGTTCTTATAGTAATAAAGTCGTGGTTGTCCCGGCTACTGTACAGATCTCTGTAAAACTCCTCCGCTATTTTAACTATCCTATCCATATTGGTAGTTATTTTGCCTTCTTTGTGCCTTAGTGCATACATCCGATTTTTGCCTATCCCAAGTTTCCTCTTCACTGCTTTGACGCTTTCTCCGGTTTTCAGAGCATGTTCAATTCTCTCCATGTTATACCTTCTTACGTCGGATACCTTACGCCTATTAATCAACTTCGAAAGCTCTGCCAGTTCTATTTTGTCTGTTGTACTTGAGACTTTCATGATTTGACGCTTCTTAATGAGATTCTTTGTTTCCTGGGAAAGCTTGCCAGTGTCCTGTCTAACTACCCTGCCTCCAACTTCCACTGCACACTCCGTTATGATACTCGTCAGATTATCATTCATTGTATCTATGCTAAGGTTGGTTTCCTCACTAAGAGCCGAGTACCTGTTCTGAAGCGACACTCTGATTTCCTGTACTTTTCCTCTCAGTGCTAGCTCATTGATTGGCTTCTTCCGTATCAGTTTTTTTTTTCGTTCTTTCTTCAAGTCTAGGCGAATTCGAGACCGTACCATTCTATGGTACGCTCTGGAATTCTTATCTATATTCGAACCTTATCTATATTCGATACTATAGGCTTGCTTGTCTTTTTTTTTTGTTCTGCTTCTCCTCTGCTTGCCGTCTGTTATTTAACGTCTTTAGATTATTGACTGTTCCAATTCTGCTTGCCATCTATTTTTCGTCTGGTCTTCTGCTTAGCTTTCTGCTTGTCGTCTGCTACGTTCTTCCGTCTTCTGTATAATCCCGACTCGCATTGCGCGCTGTGTTTAAGCCTAACACGGCCCTTACGCTATACACGGTTTAAGTTATTCGGCTTTGCTCCAACGTTGTTGCAATGAATGATTGTTTCACTAACTTACTTACATACCTTATATTTATCACTTAAATCATGCCCGGCTTCGCAATGAGGTGTGCTTTTTCTGCCTCGTCAGTCAGATTTGTTGTGAACATATTTTTCATTTTGCCCTTAGTTCGACAAACGCGGTCTCGGACACAGTGCAGGAAAGGCATTTTTATTTCACCTAAATTGTTTTTTGACATTCACTTTGTTTTTCGCCGCAGGCGTCACTTATGCTGATAAGGCTATTATACCCAGTCATCTTACCGAGCTCCTCTTAGCGCTCTCGCAAATCAACTCGTACGTAGACCAACACCGTCAACGTGGTGATGCCCCCGTCCCTGAAGTGACGTCACGAAGCCAGTCCGCACGTATGTGGCATTGCCCCTTTCCGTAATAACCCCTTTATCGTCTGCTCGGCTTGTCTTTCAAAAGGTCTAAGTGTTTCTTTTTAGATAGACACATATACGTGAGCGAGGAGGTTTCTACAGAGGGCACTGTACGCGGGTACACCTCGGCCGGGAATGAGGGAGGGGGGCAGTACGTCCTCGTAACACACGCACGCACTGGGTAGATGATACCATATATAAGGGGGCATAGTCTGTGTAGGCGGTAGTGATGGCGCGGAGAGGGCAGCAGGCTAGGTAGGGGGCTGTATATATACGAGTATAAAAGGCTCCGCGGTCTCCGCTTTGTGATCACTGCGAAGCGGTGGACGACTTCGGGTCGGCCCGCGCCTTTTAATTAGGCCGACGGCCGCCCGGGCGATTTATGGCTACATCTCATACGTACGGCCTACGCGGCTCCCGCTCTACGGCAGATGTAAGCGGCCCTCCGATGGATGGATGGACGGACAGTGCTGGGCTGCCTTGATGCGGCGTCCACGATTCTGTTAGTATGAATGATTGCGGCGAGCGACAATGACTGTCGTGTGGCTGTGAAGGTTATGTTAGATTAGATTAAATAGGATAGATAGATAGATAGATAGATAGATAGATAGATAGATAGATAGATAGATAGATAGATAGATAGATAGATAGATAGATAGGTAGATAGATAGATGGACGGATAGATAGATAGATGGACGGATAGATAGACGGATGTATAGATAGACGGACGGATGGACGGACGGATAGATAGACGGACGGATAGATAGACAGACGCATGGACGGACGGATAGATAGACAGACGGATGGACGGACGGATAGATGGATGTAGGCGTCGTTGGTGTGACGTTGGTGTGGTCGGGGGTTTAGTGTTCGGACCCCCGGGCGATATTTTTAAAGTATGCTTGTATGTAGACAGGCGCATGTGAAAAGATGTACAACGAATAGTTGACCGCACCAAAAAGTCTTTGGCTGCTTCTCTGGTAGGCAGTGGTTCATAAATATATTGAAGGTAGATAGATGGATAATGGATAGATTGACATAGATGGTTGATGGACACGTTGGATAGGTGTGTAAATAGCTAACGGATGGGCAGTGACGCATACGCGTCGATGCATGGATATATAGTTAGTTGACGGACGGTTTTATAGTTATATAGGTCATATTACAAAAGGTTTCACAGCGAAGGTTTAGGTGGATAGGCGATAACGATGGTGGATAAACAGATGATACACGGATAGCTATTCTATTGTATTGATATAGAAATGCCTTATAATACCAGGTAATTCGCGGTACGACCGCATATCGTCCGTTCATGTCCATGCACGTTCACAAACTCGTCAAAAAAGAGAGTCGTCGGCTGTCGCTTTCTGTGAGTGCCAGTCTCGTCATACCTTGCGCATCACGATAGAAAGTCCATGTGGATCTATTATATTGAAACACAGCTACAGAAATTGGTGTTTCCGGCTGCTCTAAAGACCGGCGGAAACGCGGTACTCCGGTGTGTTCTGTCCACGGTGTCCCTCCAAACTCGTCAAAAAAAAAAAAAAAAAGAGACTCGTCGGCTATCGCCTCCTCTTAAATTCCGGTCGCGTTCCGTCGGGCGCGGAGGCGTATACCGTTTATATTGCTATAGAACACGCGCCACGCCGCGCTCTTCAACGTCCGGCTAAAAGACGTCGGCGTTCGTTTCTCTTCCCCGATTTTTGTTCGCTTCTTCTTTTGCCTCGTTCGAGCAGGCATGAGGGAACATGGGTGTACGCGCGGTCTTCACTTGGCGCAGCTCGCTTCGCCGGCCGTGGGCTTGGCTTGGCTTGGCTTGGCTCGGTAGAGCTACGCGTTCACGTTTGCCAGCGGATAACCATAGCCAGTAGCGACGATTTTATTTTTAAGGATTGGGGTTGGGGGGGGGGGGGGGGGGGCGGAGATCACTTCTGCCGCCTTTGAAACGCCTATTTTCGTTATTTACTCTCGGTTAAACAACCCCCTATTTCCTCCTCAATTCAAAAGGGTGCGCGCGTGGCGCTTTTCTAGTCCGGCCGTGGAGGTGGCGGCCCACTACTACTACTACTACTACTACTACTACTACTACTACTACTACTACTACTACTACTACTACTACTACTACTACTACCTCCACTACCACCTCTACTACTACTACTACTACTACTACTACTACTACTACTACTTCTACTACTACTACTACCTCCACTACCACCTCTACTACTACTACTACTACTACTGCTACTACTACTACTACTACTACTACTACTACTACTACTACTACTACTACTACTACTACATACATTGCGGACGCCCGACACACCGCATATAGAGCTTCGCCACCAAAAATGTTTTTCTTTCCCGCCCCGCCTGTTTAGCTATGGTTAATATTTTGAGACGGAGAATGCTCGATATGTGACCTTACGTTTCCAGTAAGAACGCCGAAAGCTTTGTTAGATTTTATTGAGGCGATCTAGTTATTAATACTCATCTCGATGGGTTCAACGATAACAGCGTTCTATTATAGTTAGTGTGACGTTTATTTTGTGACGGCGCGAAAATCGCTGGGTTCCTCGATTGATTGATATGTGGGGTTTAACGTCCCAAAACCACCGTATGATTGCGAGAGACGCCGTAGTGGAGGGTTCCGGAAATTTCGACCTACTGGCGTTCTTTAACGTGCGCACGAATCTGAGCACACGGGCCTACAGCATTTTCGCCACCCCTGAAAATGCAGCTGCCGCAGCCAGGATTCGATCCCGCGTCCTTACTGGGTTCCTTGCGCACTCAGTCACCTCTAGGCGACTATAAGGCTAAATCCATTTGCTCCCAAGTGCGGAGTGCTTAAAATGCATGGTCTTTCGTATGCTGACATCGCTTGGCGTAGTGCAGGTAAAGCCTTTTGTAAAATTACAAAAGAAAAGCAGGAAGCAAGCGAAAAATTGAAAAATAAAGAAGGGGCGAGAAACGGGAAGCGAAAAAGGAAATGACCACAAATAAACTGAGTGAAGCAATACTGACTGAAAACTGAAAAAGAGAGAGTTTGAAAGAAAGATAAGATTGAAAAATACCACAGCCTCAACTTAAAGCCTTTCTTTACACGCACGAACATTTTCAAGGACAGTTTTTTTCTTAGAGTTATTGAAATGTGGAATGACTTACCCGGTAGTATACGTGAACTATCGTTGTCGGAATTTGTAGACGCACTGTTATAATAAATCTTTTTTTTATGTGGACCTTGTAATCAGTGTATTTTGTTCATGTAAGTGTACCCCACTCCTGCAATAGCCCTGTATTGGGCTGCAGTATTTGAAAATAAATAAATAAAAAGAAACTAAAAAGGCCGCAGTTCCGCGCCCCCTTCACTCAGCCACCACCAGAGCAAAGCTGCTGTAATTTTACTTCTTCCCATTTCTTGAACGGATTCTGTCTCGTCCACATCCGAAAGCTTCGTGCACCTAGCGCGCGACTAGAAGTTCGGGGGCACCTGCTTGTAGCGTCATCTGTCGTCGTCCACAGCAGTTGCTTCGATTAACTCAACGGGTACAGGCGAGAAAAGTCAGATCTGACGAGAAAAAAAAAAAGGCTAGTTATCAAAAACGATTCGCGGTTCTACACAGCAGATACTTATTTGAACAGTCTGGCAAAATTACAGTGCCGCGATACCAACCGCGTTACTTCCCAGGGTGTTTAAAATTTGGCAGTGGGGTCCAATGTGTTTCTCTGGGCGGTTTTCGATTGCCCGGGGAAACCACACGCTTTATAGTGCGATACTGAAAATTTACCAAAAATGTACAAGTGGGTCTCTACAACATATTACCCAGAGCCGTTTTCGATAACTAACTTTTTAGGGGCGAAGCTCCTTATGGCGTGGCTTGTGCGTCCCTCGTAGAACGTAACCACCAGTGGCACATACCCGAAATAGCGGTCCTTACAATGTCTGCTGGATGGGGGCACTTGTATATGATGAATACATGATGAAAAGATGTGAGATGGCTGTGCTTGGAGTTTTCTCTAGACTTATGGACGGACGAACGGACTGACACACGCACGGACGGACAGACAGTGGGTCACACGGACGGATGGACAGACAGAGGGATGGCCGCAAAAAGAGATGGACGGACAGACAGACGAATGAACAAACGGACGGATGCACCAAGGATCGCACAGATAGGCGGACGCAAGAACGAATGGACAGACAGACTGACGAATGCTGCGCCCCACCAATCATCATTCACTCCGTGGATATGCTGTGATTTTTTTTTCAAGAGATATGATTGTTCTCACCTATTTTTTTATTCAGTTATTGCCGGCTGCCGTTCGTTTCGCCGAGAGACTGCGCCACGTCCAATGTCCTCAATTCTTGGGAAATGACGTGGTTTTCCGTGGCCTCCGTGATCGGCTCACGCTTAACCAAACTATGACGTCACATGATGACGTCATTTTGTGACGTTACATTAGTGTGTCGTCACGAACACGTCGCAAATCGAACCAAAAGTGCGACGCCGTGATGACGTCATATGGTGAATTCGTCCCGTGATGATGGATTTTCCCATCACTCGTGCTGAGTGATGTTGATTTCTGCGTTCGTTGATGCACTAAAGAGAAACAGCGAATCGATTTGGATTCACAAATTGTTCTCTGAGAACTCTGTCGTTAATTCCGCCCTAAAAGGTTTAGCAATAACGGAGGAAATTAAGTTCAAATTTTCGTTTCGAGATTTCGCGCCGAAACCTTCACGCAAGACGTCACAAGTTACAAAGTGTATATATCGTAAATTGGCGTCGTTGGCTCTGCAGAATTCATTCAAACTTTATATGTAAAGTCTATCCATGGCCTGGTTTGAAGACACCTCACTTCGTTTGTTTTACCGACTGGGAACTACGTCGTCCCCAGTAGGCGCCCCCAAATTATGTGACGTCACGGCGAATAGTGCGGAAACTTTAAAGTGGCATCACCGTCCACGTTTTCTATTTGCTAGTTTCCTCGCTAACTTGGCATCTTCTCGTCGCAGGCTTGGTGTTCTCGGTAACGTGAAACAGTTGTTTACTAATACCAGGAAAAAATTGTTTGGCTCCTTGGTGCCTCTGTGTAAGACTTTTGCCTTAGTAAAAGCACTCTATCCCTAAGCGGGCCACAACCCGGAAATGCCACGGCTTTGAGACAACCCATGGCGGAAACCGCAGCTTCACCATTGCTGGCGATGCGTTCCAAAAAGCTCGCACTTCTACATTTATTTCGTAGCCCCGCCGCGGTGGTCCAGTGGCTAAGGTGCTCGGCTGCTGACCCGCAGGTCGCGGGTTCGAATCCCGGGTGCGGCGGCTGCATTTCCGATGGAGGCGGAAATGTTGTAGGCCCGTGTGCTCAGACTTGGGTGCACGTTAAAGAACCCCACGTGGTCAAAATTTCCGGAGCCCTCCACTACGGCGTCTCTCATAATCATATGGTGGTGTTGTGACGTTAAACCCCACATATCAATCAATTACATTTATTTCGTAAAACCTCCTTGTTGAGCACAATTTTTTTTTTAAAGAGGTGCATGAAACCTCGATACCGCTACCACGTTGCAGCGTCTACACTTTTTTTTTTTTTGTCGTAGTCTTCTTCGAGTTTCTCTTTCAACAATGTCGCGGCGTTGCTCGAAAAAAACCCAAACGACGACAAAGACGCGTTCTACATTGCGAGAGACGCTGCCGATCGGACCATCCACCAGCGTCCAATCGGCGTCATCCGCTGCCCTTCCACAAAAATACAACAAAGAAACGGAAGCTCGCACGAACCAACCAGGACTGTGATCACGTGGGTTTTGTTGTCAATGCCCGAAGCACCACGGCTTGATGCCTCACCGATCGTCGCGTTTTTGTGGGTCCTCTTTGAAAACAACAAGCACGTCCCGGGCTTCAAACGTATGCCGTGGTGGACGGATTGGTGGACTATTTCGCTGTAACCTGCTCCTTTCGAGACCCGCACGACTTGAACTGCATGGCGGCTGAGACCTGCACGACTACATGACGGCTGAAATAAGTCCTCACCCCTGACTGAGACGCTGCTGACTGAAGTGTACATCGTAGTGTTCGCTATTGACCCACCCAACCACTTGGCACATTGCCAGCGAGAAAGTCGAGTCGACTCGGACCTACAAGACGCGTTCTTGTTTGGTCGACGCGATCTCCTGTTCTGTGTTTCGTCGAATTCGTGACTTCGTTGCTCCGCGACATCCATGGGATTGTTATCGAGGCCTGCGCGAAGGTTGACATCGCGTCGAATCGCGTGAGTATGCTCTGCGATTAAGCCCTTGATTGTCTTTACAGTCAGATAAGCTTTAGCTTTTCTCTTCTCTTTCTGTAGCATACCTTGTTTTTTTTTACATTTTCACTTTCTATATGGGTTGTCAGAGGTTTAGCGGTTTAAGAAAGTTTAAGATGATATAAATTTTATATCGAACCTTTATGCGATGGTTTTACCGGTACGCCTTCGCCTGCAACCGACAGGATTGACGTGTGCTCACCTTTTTTTTATCATTATTATTTTTCAGGTAATAAACTGCTTTGAACGACGACGTAGATCGATGTCGGCTGGGCTGGTCCGGACTATTTGTGAATAACGATAACTTCCTTTTAGTACTTTGTTTCTTTTTCTATATTTTTTCCGTTGGGAAAGACTGTTCTTATTTCGCAATATCTGAATGCCACTGTCAAAGTTTGTTCAATTGTATTCTTATACACTGAAAGTTTACCAATTAATGATACTAAGCATAATATATTCCACCCCGCACCTTCTCTAAGGTGCGGTGTTTTTCGTACGTCAAGCCACGTGGGATGTAGAGCAGCAGTGGCTGGTGACAAGCATTTTTCAGCAGTTCTATTCGCAGCAATACTATTTACTGCTGCTGCTGCTACTGCTACTACTAGTATAGTATTGGTACTAAACCTGACAGTGCCTAATATAGATGAAGTGCCGAAAGTGAGACCGTCACATAGAAAGTCCCTCGAGTTTTTCTTTCATTTTTTTCTTACCTTTCTGTTCTCACGCAGTTGCATTAAGCCCGAATAAGTAACCCGGTTTACCTGTGTGTGTTGTTGTGATTAGCACACCTCGTCATCTCATAGCGTACAAATAATCTTTTCAGCAGTTTCGCGCTGGGGTCCAACGACAATTGACGAGGGTCGTTTCCGTCACGGAAGTGACGTCCTTTTGTGCGCGTGTGTTGTTGCATGTACTCACGCAATGCTTTTCTATACGATTTACTGGTTTCTTTTTTCCTGTACACAAAACGGCTGCATATGTGTTACCTCTACGCGATCTGTCTGTTGCAGAATCCGTTTTCAGAGACAGCATGGTGTGCTGTGATGTATCAGTGTCGTGTCGTCTAGAGAGACGCATCGATGTCGTATCGATGCGTCTCGTTCTGAAATAAATTCGCAACGAGATACTCGTTTATCGTTAACGAATCGATTGCATAAACACACATAGTTCATCAGGTCTGCATTTGGCCACGCTGGCGAACAACTGTTCTCCCGCTGGGTATTTTAATTGCGTTATTTATCGGGAAGTATTCTTCCGAATCTTTCGGTGGAGTGCTGAGGCAGAGGGGTGCATGTACTAATCGATGCGATACTGCTACTGTACGGTCCCGATCGGGTCGCGAACCCTATCCACGCCCTCCCAAACCGAAGTTCCACCTCGTTATTCGATATTATCTCATGAACAATGCAGAAGCAGTCGTCCAATTGTATGTACCCTGTCCTGTTTCCATTCAATCAAACGGTGTCTGCTAATGGGTTGCTACGTGCATTCGTTATTGGTGGCACCGATAGCCTATGGAATATATGGATCTTTCTCGTGTTCCACGGCGAATGGAAGCGATATTGGAACACCAGTGGCTTGTTTGTTTTTCATTAGCCCTTTCGGTCCCTGTGTGAGGTGGTGTACCTGCACGGAGACGAATCCTCTGTTTAGATGTGTTGACTGTTAGCGTCTATGTTTGTCAATTCCCTCAAGGCATAAACGTGGTGCACTAGATAAGAAAGTGTGGAGTACATTAGTAGAATATCAGTACGTTCGCGCGATGTTCATATGTGGAGAGCATCAACACAAGGTGGGAATCGAATGTGAATTAAGATGAAACGGCTACGTGTTAATTAGTGAGCTCGTTTGGATGAATTGTACATTCACAGTTAATTTTTAAGGTGACAAATAGTAAATTGAATGTGAATCAAATGGGAGCATAGGTTTTCGCCTGTGTTGTCCTTATGGTTTGTTAAAGGGTGTAATAATTTTTCGTAGCGAGACAGAAAGACACCCTACGTGCGCCTTGCTCCCTCATGGCGGGGTGTACAATGTGTGTTGTTAACTATACGGAAGAGGAGTAACATTTAGGCTTTACACCTTTGACGGTGTCTTCGGTGTATAAGCACCCTCGTTTCTTCTTTCGCGTCCCTTTGCACATGAACACGTTAATTAGCCAGTTGTAATTCTCGATCGTAGACCTTTGAAGGGCGTTCTCCTTGTGTGACCAAACCCTCGTTTGTTCTCTCGCAGATGAGCGGCAAGCGCACTCGGAGCTTTAAGATCGCCGTGCACCGCCGAGACGAGCGCGACATCTGGCAGCAGACGCGGGCGGGAGCGGGCAACTACTGCCAGCGACACGGCAGCGTCAGCGCTGCCACCACTCCGGGA
Organism: Rhipicephalus microplus; assembly: GCF_043290135.1. NCBI lineage: Eukaryota > Metazoa > Arthropoda > Arachnida > Ixodida > Ixodidae > Rhipicephalus > Rhipicephalus microplus. Next base: position 29,668,730 of record NC_134706.1, on the reverse strand, counting down.
AGGGGATACTACGGTACGTCGCTCACACACCCCCCCCCCCCCTTTTTTTTACTCTCTTTTAGGTGTGAAGCGCCCTGAGGTCTCCGCTTGTCGGCGTCTAATGTCACGGTGTGTCATGTAGTCATAGTTCATCATAAGTAGTAAAATCATCGATTGAGTAAACCCCACTGCTTGCTATAACCACTAAAGTTCATCAACTGAGCGAACCCCACTACTTCCAACCGGTTGAATGAAAAAGAAGAAGCTAACGGTAAGCCCGACAAAAAGTTCATATATAACACAAGAAGATTACCTTCTGAGTCAGCGATCAGCTCTCGAATTTTACTAGTCACACTACCACTTATTATTTAGCTGATACACTGCAATGATTCAACTTTCAGGACAATTTCATATAACGATTCCACCTCAGATATTCAACAAATTCTATTTTTTCTTCCCCCCCCATTTTTTTCCTTCTTTTGACATTGCACCAAATTAATTTCACAGTGAAAACACAGTAATCATATTCCCCTAATCTAGAAAATCTATAGGTATTGACTTGCACTAACCACCAGCTTCTTGGCCAATCCCCCTTAGCGGGTGAGAGCCACAAAAGAAAGGAACAAGCAAGCAAGCAAGCAAGTTCATAGCGTTAGCGGAGCTAAAGAACTTTTCCCTATACACGACACGACATGAGGTCCTCGGTGCTCGCGCAAAACACGGTGACGTTCGCACATAGTGACGTCATTTCCGTGACGAACTACGTACGATTGGCTAAAAAAAGCGACAAGATGGCTGGCGGAGCGTGGCGCCAATATGATGGTGTTGTTTTACTCGTATTTAGCTCACTGTAAGGAACTGCATAGCGTAATTTGCTCAATTTGCGGCGGCTACAGTAGTGCGTGCACTGCGGCTTCGCCTCAGGCTGCGGTTCGTCTTCGTCGGCGGCCGACGACGAGGAAGACCCGTGGCGCCGCCCTGGCGACGTGTCGAGAGGAGCCGACGGCTCTGTGTTCCGCACCATGGTGCGCGCCATTGCCACAGAGTTCCTGCCGGATGGCAGGGACCGCAAGTACTACGCCGACCACTACAGCTGCAGGCCGCCCCCGCTCTTCGTGTTCGTCGTCACGCTCATCGAGGTCAGTGCATCTATTGATTGATTGATTGACTTGTCGATTGATTTATTTACGAATTGATTGATCCATTCGTCCACTGGTTTATTTAGCGATTGACTGAGTGACATAATTATGGATTGATTAATTGGTTTATTGATAGATGGATTGATTGATGGATTGCTTCATCGATTATATCTGAAGAGCACCGTGCACCAAAAAAAAATAAAGATAAGGAGGAGAAAGAACACACACAGCGTTTCGTTTTTTTCCTCTTTGTCTTCGTTTTTTCCAGTGTGCCGTGTTCTTCAAATATAAACGCGCACAAACTCCCCCAACTGTCATTTTGTTGCAGCATACTTCACCGATCGATTTGATTTATAGATCGGCTGACTGATTGATGGATTGGTTCATCGATTGCTCGATGGACCAGTTGATTGGTTGTCCAATTGATTGTTCATCTGGTCGATTGAGTTGATTTGTTCCAGGATGTGTGTTTTTGTTTCGACATGCTTCTTTGTTTCCTCCGTATTAGAGTCGCATTATTTGTAACTCAAACTATTATTCTACTCGTCTACAGGGGGCGCTCCTTTCAATATTAAGCTGTACTTGCACGCCCGACCAATTTACGATTTGAACGCGTGGGTCGCGTACCGCGTCCCCGTATACGTCATTTATCCCGGTGTTCCCTCTTCGGTCCGCACGGAGCGATTGGTCCAACGACAGAGTCCCGAATCACGGATGGGATCCCCGGGGAGCCACGCTCAAGTCCTGGCTTGTAGCGTGAATTCTCCTCGTTCGTGTGAATGCTTGCTGCGGATCTGAATCACGTCACACGAGTGGTTCGTTTGCGATCCCTTCCCTCGCGCGCTCGACTGATGAGCCGCACGTAGGTCGCGGAATCGAATGCCGCACGCTGTGGCCGCACCTTCGATGGAGGCATGAAAAAAAAAAAAAAAACTTCAGGCCCGTGAACTTAGATATTGGTACACGTCAAAAAACCCCAAGTGGTCGAAATTTTCTCTCATAATCATATTGTGGCTTTGAGACGTTAAACCCTAACAATTAATAATAACAATAATAATAATCCTACTGAAATGTTCTGTATGCGATGTCTATTAATTCCGTATGTTTCCGTGAGAATCATACGGATATATATGGGAAATATATGGGAAACATGTGTATTCTTACGGAAACATACGGAATTATTGGGCATCGTATACGGAACGTCTTAGTAGGATTATTATTATTATTATTATTATTATTATTATTATTATTATTATTATTATTATTATTATTATTATTACACGTCCGTAGTGTGAACACAGCTTTAAGCGAAATTGTGCCGAGGTTTTTTCTTATATCTTATCATCCTTAAATTGGAGTTTCCGTTGAGATGGCCGTCGTTTATATTGTTCGGTGTGGTTAAAGCCCACGCCCACTCTGGCCTTATTGCTAAACCTTCTTAAAACCTTCTTAACGTTCTTCCTTCACCCCGGTATTCTACGAGCGCTCTGTTTACCCACCCGCGAAGCCGTAGCTTGCAGCGTTCGCCGGTTTTGCGTTACTCGCGTTCGCCCACGTGGTGTTCGTACGTGTGTATACGCTCCGGTGACCTCTGCGAGCGTGGGCAGCAGCGGGCGAGATCCGTGCGGCCTCGTCTCCGGCGTTCCTGTTTCCACGCCCACCACCACTATACACGCGTAGCATAGCCTATACCTGTACGGCTCCTCGGCAGCTGCAATGCGTGGTCCACCACCGCGCGCAGAGACGGCGTGAATGGAAGAACGTTTAAACGTATACTACGCCGAGTGTTCCTATGCTAGACACACACGCGCGCGCGTTATCGTTCGACGGAATTCCGGTTTCGCTTGTCGATCGCCGTCTGCAGTAGTACGTGGGTTCCCCCCTTTTTTAGAAGTGACGCAACCACCTTGCGAGTCCCAGGATCTCTTATACGTCGACTGGCATTGTAAAGATAAGACTTGGAGTGCATGCGGTGACGTCATATCTAAGTCGTAAACGCAGCCCAAGTGGTCGATTGGTCGAGTTTGGTATAACACATTTCGCGTATCAGCAGCGCAGAAAGCGAGAGTGTGCCAGCGAAATAAGGACAACAGCGCTGATTTACCCGAATTAGCGTTGCCATCTGTGCTTTTCTTTTTTGCTGATCCTCCGTCATTTCGCGGTGTTTTCGGGCGAAGTACGTCACATCTAAGTCGTCGTATTGTAGTTTTGTCCAGCCCGTTGAACAGCTTTGCGTAATTGACAAATATGATGCTCGGCATACGCCTTATACGCTCCCTCGAGAGCGTACGTATAACGTGGAGCGTCCGGAGCGGTGCATGGAGCGTAGGGAGTGGTGTATGCAGTGCGTACTGTTTATCGATTCGATATTTTTCGGTATTTACGGGTTTCGCTATGCCTCGTTGACTTTTACGAGGTGCCCCGCCATGGTGGTCTAGTGACTAAGGTATTCGGCTGCTGACCCGCACGTCGCGGTATCGAATCGCGGCTGCGGCGGCTGCATTTTCGATGGAGGCGAATATGGTGGTGCTGATGTTTAAGCTTTGCACTGTCACGGACTGCGGAGGGACAAGGGCCTTTGTCAGGCTGATCGCCTTTAGCCCTTTGCCCCTGCAGTGAGCTCTGTATCCGGCTTACTGTAAATAAAGTACTACTACTACGACTACTACCCGTGTGCTCATATTTGGGCGCACGTTAAAAAAAGAACCTTAGGTGGTCGAAATCTCCGGAGCCCTCCACTACGGCGTCTCACATAATCATATGGTGGCTTTGAGACGTTAAGCCCCACACAGCAATCAATAAATCTCTTGCGATGTGCCATACTTGAGTCGTTCCCGTTTCCACGGCCAGCACTTCTACGCGTAGCATGTACCAATAGCATCTAGTTCTCGGCGGCTGTATGCGTGGTTCAATCGCCGCGCAGTGACGGTGGGAATGGAGAGCCTATACGCGTACTACGCCTAGCATATGTACGCTACAAACTCACAAACGACGCACGTGCTATCCTTCGACAGATTCACGGTTTCGCTTGTCGATCGTCCGCAGAGATGCATGTATACGTGTGTGTATACCCCTCCCCCATCTGCCTCTTAGGCGCGTCGCTTCTACTTTTTTTTGAGTCCCAGACTAATGACATCGATTGGCATTGAGACATAGATTGGGGCTGTACACCACAGCAGTTGTACTTGCATCCCCGAGGTTGAGCGTCCGCTCCTAATGCCAGGTTCGAATCTCAGTGCCGGCCGGGAACCCAACAGGTGTTTCTTAAGGGGCAGAGCAGTACACCGTCCCGGCGTTCGGTCGTTTACGGGTACTCATCCCTTAAAGTTGTCCCCATATTCATAATGTCCCGTAAATGGAATTGAATTGTTTATTCACAACAACAACAAAGTTGCGAGGATGACCAGGCAAAAAAGCTGCATTGAGCAGCTTGAGGCCTGGTCAGCTTGAAATGCAATGTGTGTGCAGCTTGAAATGCAATGTGTGTGCTTTGAGTAATACCGACGAAGACAAGGCGGTGGAGCGGAAGGTTCGGAAAACGGGCTGCAGCGTGTTCTCGCCGTCTTGACATAGTGATCGCGACTGGGCAAAATTTGCGGTGAATTCACGGTTTACCAACGTACCTCCGGAGGTTCGCCCGCTCATTATCATTCACTCTGTGAATATTCTGTGATTTTTCTTTAATATAGTGACGTCATGTCAGTCTCCATGCCGTAGTACGGATCGTGCACGTATTGGATGGTGTACACTGCATGTTCGTGCCCTTGGGAAGCACCCCATTACTCTCGAAAATATCTCCAGCTGGACCTTCCTCTCCGTACGTGTATTACGGACTATGCACACTGCATAGAAACCACAAGAAAAAGTACGCAGCGCGCATTGAATACCAGCTGTGGTCAACGCCTTTTTTTGCCCGAGTGCCAAGGGTAAGCGAGTCAATGAACGGCCTGTTATTTGGTCAGCGGCACTCGCATCCGCTCGACAGCAGTCGTGTCCTTGCAAAAACCTGTCGTACGGTCAAACTTTGCGGTATACGTAGTCGAGAGTACATACTGCACGCGTTGCGTACATAGCGTTGCGTACATAGTACATAGCGTTGCGTGCTGACTTGCCGGATGGCGTAGCTGTTTGACCATCTGGGTGGACGTCCGGTTTTGCGTCGCAGCGTCCGCTCCCACCGGACGCTTCGTACGTGCAAACGCAAGCCAACGACTGCGATTGGCGTAAGCTGTGCCTATTTGTCTTCGCTAGAACGCCGTCAGGCTAGGTTACAGCCGCGTACAACCTAAGAAACAGAGTGATGGGCGAATTGGTGTAACGTACTCAACGAAAAAAAAAAAGCGCTGCGCGAAAGCTCGAGGGCGAGGAGGACACGTTTACGACGGACTAAAAACAACAAAGTAATAACGAGCGTCAGCTTCGCCCACATTCGTCGCTGTCACGGAGAACTAGCGCGAAACCACCACCCAATAGCGCTCTCTCAGTTTGTGACGTCATATACTGCTCGAGTGTTCCAGGTGGTTGACTTTTTCATACAAACTCAAATGTGTGTCGCCGGTTTTATGTCAGAAACTTTAAACGTCCTGGTAAGTTTCGTTGGGTATTCTGACATCACTGTTGAACCAACCGTAATATTTTACGTGGCAATGACGAACCTGTAACGTATAATATGCTTAGCATTCACACCAGCTGATGCAAGATAATTACAGTTGGAACGTAAATGAGCAACTGCGACTGTCCCTCACGGGTTAAGAACAGGCGCGTCGTGGTTTTGTGGGCGGAGTTTTCAGTTCTTCATTAGTTTGTAACTGGTTACAGAATTGTTTTCTCGTGTCCTTCGCTAAACCATCCAACCTGTTATGCTTCTCTGCAGCAGGCATGACGCGATGGGTATTTCGTTTCGTACAATATTAATGACAACTAACAGAAATAAGAGACATGTCGAACTAAGTAAAACGAGCTTTAAATTTCCACTTTCTTTCATTTCATTTTGTGTAATATTCAACCTGCCTCGTTTCACCTCATTGTGAGCCCGCGTGCTTTAAATTTTAATTTTACGCAACTTCGTTTCCATCCGTTCAATCATCCGCATTGTCAGTTGCTTGTTGGCCAAGCCTGTCGCGCATAGTTGTCAATAGTTAGCCTACGTACAGACTTGTTAACTTCACTCACACGGCCCAGGGATTCCAGTTTTAACCTGAATTAATTATATCTCGACATTTTCATCCACCCGCATCGCTAGTTGCTGTTTGCGAACCCCGTAACGAAGAGTTATTGGTGGTTCGCACACTTATAGACTTGTTAACCTCAGTTACGCAGGCCACGGAAGTTTGGGAAACGAGTCATCAATCAAAACGCGCGAGTTTACGTGCTTAGTAACGTTGGAGCAGGAACAATTGCTACAGTACAGTGGGCGACATGTGTTAAAAACAGAAACGCGATCAACTAGTTCATAACGAGAACTAGTCTTAGACTGCCAACCTTGGCAACCAGGTTCAATTAATCTCGAAAGATGTTTTAAAGCGAGCACCGCTAGCTCCGTACCGCGTTTCGCCTCGGGTGCGTTTTACCTTGTAATGTACTTACTTCCTTTCGACTTGTGATCGCATGGCTTAACGTGTACAGCAGCAGCAGCAAAATATATACAGTGTGTGGGTGTGTGTACCGCGTACTGCGTACATATGGGCGAACCCACCGGCGGGTTGGTTCCTGGTTTCACCCGCAAGGCGTCTGCTCTGCCCAGGGCGTTAAATACACTTCCGGCACATCCGGTCTCACGTTACCCCGGATATTCGTCGCCCTGCCAGATAGGTTTATTTCTTGTCCCTTTTTTTTTAAACTGCGACAACATGGTTCAGTTCGTGCACACCTGTTCCGAGCCGGTACACTTTTTTTTTCCCCGCTTCTCGTCGAAGGGGGGCTATGCGCCTTGTGGAACCCGGATGTGGAGTAGCAGGCGACTATGTCGTCTGCTTCTCATTATCCGGTCGAGCAGACGAAGGCTCTTACGTGTCGCCTCCTTGTTATCGCCGTGCAGAGCAGGCTACGTCAGGTTAATATCTACGTATCTGCTTGTTGTTATCAAGTTGAGCAGGCAGTGGTTTCGCGTTGCCTACTTGTTATTGACAGATCGACTATGCCAATGACTACATGTCGTGCGCTTGTTGATTATTAGCGGACGGTGATTATATCTCGTCTGCTTGTTATGCCAACTTGTTATGCTTCTTGTCTGTCATCGTGTCGAGCACGCTACGCCCCGATTACTGTACATGGTGTCTGTTTGTTGATATGGAGTCGAGCAGGTCATTACTTCATGTTACCTACATGTTATTGAAAGATTGGCTATGTCATTGACTACATGTCGTCGGCTTGCAGTCGGGTGGAGCAGACGATGGTTATCTTGTCTCTTTATTATTCTCAAGTCGAGCGAACTATCTACACCCGATGACTATGCAGACTACCTACGCCAATGACTACGTGTCGTTGACGTTGTCGGATCGAAGTCGAGTAGATGCTGGTTACTTGTCTGCTTGTTATTGTCAGGTTGAGCGAATCACCAACGCCGCATCACATTGCCTTCCGTCTTCTTTCTTATATCAGGTCGAGCAGCTGGGGGATTGTTATCCGTCTTTTGCTAACACGAGCATTGTTATCCGGCATTGTTATTTTGTTATCCGGCATTGATAACCCGAGCAGATTATACATCAATAACTACATGTTGTCTGCTCGTTCTTTTTGGGTTGACCGCACGATGGCTATGTGTCGTCTGCTCGTGAACAGGTCGAGCTATGTCGCTGACTACAGTTCATCTGCTTGTTGCTGCTGAGTGAAAGTCGATGTTCGTTTAGTCTCGCGCTGCCATTGGTTGCAGTCTGCAACGATAGTGATGTCGCTTGCCAAGCGTCGTAATGACATATTTCTTTTCGTTTCTATATTAAACTGGCCGTAGAGAATACGGGCAAGTGGCATACTCGTTAACTCGAAGCTAACACGCATACCGGACATGGTTCGTAGCGCTCTGCACACGTGAAATTCGCGCAACGGCGGAAACTCACGTTGGTTGAAGTCGAAAAAGAAGGATGCGAAGATGATCTCTCATTCCTTGCGGGTTGCCGAGTGCTACTATACGTAGGACAAAGAGCTGACCTGTTGTCATCTTTCACTCCGAAATATGGTTTGCGGAATCCGCGGCACGTCCCGCCGCCATGTTTCCTTGAAGCCGCATGGCTCTCGTCTGCTGGCAACAATGGCCGTCCTTTTAGCCGCTCTTCCCCGCGTCTTGGGGGGCCTCTGGTGTTGAGCATACGCCATTAATGGGCTTCACCGATGACATGTGACCCGTATATGTGGTAGCGGCACCTCTCCATTGCCTCTTCCCTCACGTTCGTCCACCGTGTACAACGCCATCTAGAGTTACAGTCCTGTCGTTCCGTTCACCGCCCTTTCCCTCTCCCAACGTGGTCTTTTTCTCTATCTGTCCTTCTTTTCCCAGAAATTCCATGCTCATACCTAAATAGGTGCAGTGGTGCGGAAGTTGTACAGTTAGTGTATGCCAAATACGGGCAACACTTGTGAGAAGTCTAAACTTACCAGACAATGCTTTAATGACCCTTCTGGAACTAAAGACGTCACTGGAGCTGTCGATTATATTCTAAGATAAGTTGTCGGCGAAAAATATTCCATATGAGGAGTCCAAGAGCAGACGACATACATACTTGTGTCTTCTGTTTCTCGCGTGTGCTTTCGTTTGTCAGTGCTTGTAGGCTATGAGTTTAGAAAGCATCTTTTGTGATTATGATTACGAACGATGTAAAACGGGTGAAGAACCGAAAGGCAGACGTTGGTGTCGTTTGCTCCTCACGAGTTGCTCCTCAGGAGTTGCTCATCAGGAGCTGCTCATCAGGACTGTCTTCTCAAGCGTTGATCTTTAAGCGTTGTTCTTCAAGATTGCTCCTCAAGATTGCTCCTCAAAAGTGAACGATGTCTGGCGAGTTCTGGTTGCATGCACTGGCGTCGCAATCGTGGTTTGTCGCACGCTCCATTTCTTCCATATCTTTACCAGTTAAGCTATGCGGATTGAGCAAATCGATTTCGACCGCATTGTTAATCACGATCAATGCAACTGCAAGCCAGTGTCGTCTGCTTCGGATGATTATCGTCTGCTTCGGATGCTTCGGCTAGGCCTAAAGCAGGGGAGCGAGAGGGGCAGCCGCGGGTCGCGAGCAGACGATGGCTAATTGAATTCCGGAGCGTGCCCCGGTTAGGGCGGCTACGCCGGTGTCGTACGCTCCTGCACATTCGGAGCGATGGCGTGCCACCGGTCTCCGTCGTTCTTGGAGAGTCACAACATCCGGTCTGCGCCCCGCGAGCGGCACGCGCGTGTTGTGTGCACGTGTCGTGGCGGCGACGTCGGGCTGTTCTTGGACCGCGTCGCGACGCTGTCATATTTTTAGCTTCTTCTTGCTCTTCGACGCGTTTGACGAATAGAGCCACCCACACACTGCGTTTCTCAGGCGCATTGTGGAACGGGCAGTGTCGTTCAACTTGAACGCGGACGACGTAGAGTGAGGACAGCTGATAGCCATAAATTAGCTGCCATTTCGCCGTAATTAGCCTACGTCCGTTTATCAAACGTTTATCATTAGAAGTGTGACAGTTTGGGCTAGTCGGTATGACATGACGATAGTTGTAGCGCGAGAACAGAACGACGACACAGAGACAAGAAGGACACGTGTCCTTCGTGTCCTTCTTGTCTCTGTGTCGTCGTTCCGTTCTCGCGTTATAACTATCGTTTATCATTAGCCAGTGATAGACATAATTTATCCTATGTTCTCGCGTTTTAACTATCGTTTATCATTAGCCAGCGATAGACATAATTTATCCGATGTTAGCGTGAAAAAGACCTGATAGTCAAAATTAGCCGTCATTTCCTCAAGTCTGTCCACGTTACAGCCGCATCATTAACGAACACTACAGGTGCTAGCTATAATTATGTGCCGTAATTAGCTAAATGGCTACAATCCAAAAAAAAAAACCTCGGTTTTTTTTGGGTTTTGGGTTTTCCCCGGCCACCGCAGTCTGCCTCACTGATAATTAAGCTCAGTTCAATAGCGCCTACCCATCTTTGTACCGTGAAGCGCTTGTCAAGTGCGTCAGATATTTGACCTCACCATACATATACACAGCACGTTCAAGCTTATATAAGCGGATTCAAGAACGCGTAAAACCGGTTGGTAGTTTGAGCCCTTTGATTCTGTCTAAGTTCACCAAACGTTCGGCAGGTCCACTTCCCCCACTTTGACCTTCAATGCTCGCCAATCAAAATCGACTTGCGAAGTTCACTCTTTTACAGTTCATTCTTTCATAAGAAAGAAACGGCACAACACGAAAATGAGCAAAGCCATAAATGCGTCTGGAACGTTAGCACGAAGATTATTCAAATCCGTGTACTATATATACCCGTGGCGGCTTAACGATCGCAGCACCTCTAGTAAACATTTAAGGAAACTCTATGGTGCACTCATGCTCGTCACTGCTTTTCCTCAACGGACGCCTTTGCGGTTCTGACGCAACTGAATGCGTCACGGGCGACGCCACGTAGTATAAGATGCCGGAAGAGTTTAAAAGAAACCCGCCCGGGGCGCTGAGTAAATGGCGAGGCGCCGTATTTAGTTTACCGTTTCCCAGTAAGGCGCTGCTTCTGTCGCTGGAAAGTCTGCACAGTCTCCCTTCTCGCAACTTGTCGCGGACACACTATTGTGGGAACATCCCCCCACCCCCACCCCCGTTTGTGGTGCCAAGCAAAAAGGGGTTTACCGAACACCTGAGCCATCGCTTCAAGATCTTGTGCACCCGTGTTTCTTTTTTTCCCCCTTTTCACCTTACTGATTGACCAAAAAAAGAAGTAAGCGTTGTATCTTTTACAGCGATATTTGTACGTGCTCAATCCATGCTTTTGATACTGCTTATTCGCGATATTGTATTGCAGTTTTATGGGTGCAATTAACTCCTCACGGTAATACCCTACTCGGATGCTGTCAATATGCGCAATTAAAAAAATAAAAAAAAGGCCACAACGTCATATTGAACATTACAGCTGTGGAGCTTACGGTAAAACAACAACAAATAGTTTAGACTCGTAAAGTAAACTATCAAAACACTGTCGGTAATGTCAGCGCCCCAGGTTTACTGACAGATTATCGATTCCGTTTTTATTTCTATACGCAACAAAATGATTTGGACACGTTGGATTTTCAAATGAATTCTCATTGACCAAGTGACCTCACTGAGGTCTTCACGCTCTAATTAGTACAGTGTGCCAATATATCTATAGCCTTAGAGAGTAGCGCTACAGTATAGTCACGCAGCCGGATGATTATTTATTTTGCGGGTCACCGAGCCTTTAGTTTGGGTTAGCGTTATCACCGTGAACACGGGGACGCAACTGGCCTTAACCTGCAAACTGGGCACGCACCATTGCAGTTGGGCTTGAAGCTTTATTAACAAACGTTTAAGCCGTTCATTAATTTAGCCTGATTACCGCGCCTCGACGGCTGAAGTTTTTTTTTTTTTTTAGTTCTATCGTTTGTTTTCATTCCTCGGCGCCTTTCATAAAAAAGGCGTTCCCTCGAAACGATGGCCTTTCCGCACGCCAACAACACCCCGCTGTGGTACCGCGTTTATAATTCACCCCGGAAGAACGGCTTCACTGGGCCGCTCGTTCGTCTGATCGGCCCTTCCATGTCAGCGAAGGAATACGGAAGAAGAGAAAGAACAAAAAAAAAGTGGTAATGGATTCTCGATCAACAAGGAACAAGACGAGCGGAACTATGTACTCATACATGATTAATACACGTCCTTGGTCGAAGCACCGTGCTGTGTGTGTCTCTGGGCTCCGGGTCCAGAGCTGGGCTTGGTCCGGGTCCCGGGATTTTTCGTTACAGGGCGTTGGCTCCTGCTTCAACCTGTGCCGCGATCGAGGCCAAACGACCGTGGCCCGGGGTTCTTCCTTTTCTCTTTCTGGACGCGTTGGAGCTCTCGTCGTGTCCGTCGTATCTGTGCGTCTATGGTGTTGTGCAGTTCTTTTGTAGTGTATGTGTGCGTGCGTGTGTGTGTGTGTTTGAGAGGAAGAGATATACTGGATGGTTGTAGAGTAGTGGGTGAAGAATGTAATGATAATTCGAGGGCATGCGTGTTGTGGGAAAGGGGGGAGGGGAGATTCGAGACGCGGTGCTGTATTTTCTGCAGCTTGTATGTGTTGCCGCAAGTGCGTGCATGTCTTGCGTATACTGTTTTAGTGCGTACGTTTGTGTTTGTGTTGGCCCGGTAAGCTGCCCACAAATGAAAAAAAAAAAACAACTACCTATCGGAAACGGGACTGTTGGGAGGCGGAGAGGGGTTGTGTTAAAGAGCGTCGCACTTGACGACTGCCACGCCTCGTCGCGGATGGTAGAGGAATTACTCAATTTCATATGAAAATATAGGGACACTGCTGGGAGCTATACTAGTTGCATGCAGCAAACTGGAGAGGCTTTAACGATGCTTGAGGGGTTAGTATACCTGTACAGTTCGAGGTCGCAGGTTCGATTGCTCGCAGAATTTCCGCATCCGATACAAAGTTGTGAACGTCGGAGCTATTTGCCTCGTCGTCAGGTAAATGTTTTAAAATCTATCTATCTATCTATCTATCTATCTATCTATCTATCTATCTATCTATCTATCTATCTATCTGTCTATCTGTCTGTCTGTCTGTCTGTCTGTCTGTCTGTCTGTCTGTCTGTCTGTCTGTCTGTCTTAGCACAAACCGCATTTCTCTCTCTCCTCTCTGTAAGGAAAGGTTGAGAGCCTGAGAGGAAAGGTTCTGAAGTGTAACTGCAGAAACTGAAGAACTAGCGTGCACAACAGGCAAAGCCGCTGTCTCCGCACATTCAAGATCGTCGGGGACATGAATCACTCCTGACGATACGCGGCAGCCTGCGCCGAAGCGCTCTTTCTCCGCGACCCTGTGTGATGTATGGGAGAGAGTATTGCGAAGGGGCGTTCAGTTTGCAACCTGCCACGGCGGCCTCGGAAGGAGCGGCAGCTACCGCCTCGACCGGTGCTCTGTGGAGCAACACCGCCGCCGACAGATGGCAGGCGCGGTGCCGGATCGCTCGGCACGCGAGCGACCGTGTGCTTACTTACAGGCTGTGTAAGTAGACGGCGCCTGTACCTGGCTCGGCGGGCACCGACACCGATCAGCGGCCTCCTATTCGAAGCGCGCTACCGTTTTTTTACCGTCTGATATTTTGTTTGGCAGAGGGAGCAGAAAGCGGCATGCCTAAGTAGGGATACAGTAGCTCAAGCGCAGTAATGCAACGTTCATCTGGTATACGTCCCCGAAAAGATATCTTGTAGTGATTCTCGTTATCTAGCTTCTTGAAGACCGAACCCCGCCGCGGTGGTTTAGTGGCTAAGGTACTCGGCTACTGACCCGTTGGTCGCGAGATCGAATCCCGGCTGCGGCGGCTGCATTTCCGATGGAGGCGGAAATGTTGATTGATTTGATTGATATGTGGGGTTTAACGTCCCAAAACCACTCTATGATTATGAGAGACGCCGTAGTGGAGGGCTCCGGAAATTTAGACCACCTGGGGTTCTTTAACGTGCACCCAAATCTGAGCACACGGGCCTACAACATTTCCGCCTCCATCGGAAATGCAGCCGCCGCAGCCGGGATTCGAACCCGCGCCCTGCGGGTCAGCAGCCGAGTACCTTAGCCACTAGACCACCGCGGCGGGGCCAGAGGCGGAAATGTTGTAGGCCCGTGTGCTCAGATTTGGGTGCACGTTAAAGAATCCCAGGTGGTCGAAATTTTCGGAGCCCTCCAGTACGGCGTCTCTCATAATCATATGGTGGTTTTGGGACGTTAAACCCCACAAATCAATCAATAAATCTTCTTAAAGACCGAGATGGTCACCGCGGAGGGAGAGAGGGATCGGAGCATGTTTAAGCAGAACTACGGTAGCTCAATCTAGCTGATAAAGTTTACGACTTACATTGGTATACGGAAAGATATCTCGTAAAAATTCTTTTTGGTGCTATTTCTTGAAAAAACGAGAAGTTTACCACGAGACGTGGTCTATACATCCTACGAAATGTTTGCTTATACCTCGAAGAGTCCAAAAATTTTGGTTAAACAAAGAAACTACTTGGACCATGGCCTGAGATGCATCTCCAGAAAAAGGCAATAATCTTCCTGACAGACTTTTTAGTGGAGACCGGACTGGACAAGCGCCTATGACAGCCAGCCAGATATGGGTATATATAAAATGTGGTCATGTATATGTTGACAGTAGAATAAGTAAGGTGTGCGTGTAAAGAGTTTATGACTGTGTGAGCTGCGCTAAGAAAACTGTGTATTGGCATGATATTTGAACTGGTTTCAGTGTGCTATTATGTTTTTTTTTCTTTTCCGTATTGTTAACTTTTGGGTACCGTTCTCTATTATTATTTTATTTTTCACTGCAGAGCTTTGTGATATGGAGTAGCCGAGGCAATAGTCACCTCAATCTCTCCACAGCAAAACAGTTAAAACAGAACATAACAGGGTTGTCACCAAAGTCAACTTTCCGACAGGCCAACTGTCCGCTAGGCCGCCTTGAAGAAAACAAGTCCAGTTTTACGCCACCTACACACATTCTTAACTTATACTCATAAACTTATGTAGTTATCATGCCATACAGTTATCATATTTATATACAAGTATGTTCTCAAATACTCATATGTGTTACATTTATGATAATTGATACTACCATATATGCGAGACGGGCAAATTTAAAAAGGAAGCTTTAGAACTACGTGATTTTTTTTCACTTTTTTTTGCACACCTGGAACACCACGCGTCCCTAGAATTCTTTAGAAAAAGAAGATACTGCATTAAGTAAGCGTTGCCACTTGCATCGTAATGCGAGGCGGCTTCCTTTATGCGATTCCGTCGGCTTCGCCCCGTACGAAACTTCACTTCGTCCTCTGCCGTCGTTGCTTGTTTTTTTCACGCTCCAATAAAAACGTACGTCCTCTCGCACGCTCTGACTCGCTCGGGTACAGGAAGCAGATCGAGCAGCCTTTAGTAGGCGAGAATTTCCTCGAGTTTTCATTGAATTATAAGCATACGGCAGACTCGGGAACTTGTCGTTTTTCTGAAGAACTTGCTCCACTTGTAAAAAAAAATTGCGTGCAGTGTGTGGCCAAATCTGCGCGATTCGTGTCAGCTGGGCCGGGAGTGTGTATATACGGTACGATAAAGTCAAAGTGCATTACGGCATGGTAAACTACAGTAAAGTAGTCTTAATCAGTGAAATCATGTTCGTTAATGCAAGTTTCAGTTATGTTAAAGTACAGTAAAATCAAGTCAATCAGCAAAATTGTGCTCAGTAGAGTTCAGTGACATTGAAGTACAATAAAATCATCTTAATTAGCAAAATCATGCTAATTAAAGTAGGGTTAAGTCATGTTAATTAGTCATGTACAGTTAAGTCATGTTAGCCAGTCAAAGTTCACTATAATCAGGTGCAGTAAGCACAAGCTGAAGGGAACACTCCAATCTGAATTTTTCATGTTGGTTGCTCCCTATTCCTGCAAGTGGAGGCGCGAACATTACACATTTTCTCAACTTGTTCAATATTCCGCTATACTCAAAGAGGTTTACCGAATGTCGCGTTACCGGGCGATGGCATCGATGACTTACGACGCTTTGTGCAACCACAACTGTATAGACACGTCTGTTTGCTTTCGTCTATAGCGTCCCTGAGGGGAAAGAGAAGTTTAAAATACAGCCGATTCTGTGCAAGGCCGCTATTCCGAATTCGCAGCTGCTGAGAAGTTCAACGAACGTTCTAGTTTTCTTTTTTTTTTTTTTGCAGTAACAATTCTGTCCTTGCCTGATTCATCTCAGTTCCGCCAGATGGCGCCACCTATACGGCCTCTCTAAAGAGGCTTCATGTGCACGCCGCCTCCGTTTTGGTGCGCACAAGAAGGCTCTTTAGACCTCTCGTGTTTATGGCTACGGTATCCGGTATAATGCATCCTAACGCTGATTAGAGCACTGTGTCTTTCGTGGACCGAACGAGTCTGTCGAAAGGAGCGGAACTGTCCACAGCTACTAGTCATATGCAAGTCTGAGCAAATGCGCTCTTGCAGGTTAGCGACATGCACTGCACGCAAGTGTTCCCTTTAGGAGTGTATCCGTCTGTACATCGGCTTGTACGCGTGCTCTTCTTAACTGCGGTGTATCAAAGGCGATCTCCTTCACTCGTCGGAATGGAGGCGGAGGTGTGTGTTGGGCATGAAGGGCCCGGATGTGCGTAGCGTACAAGTATATAGTGCACTATACGTACGGAGGGCGGCGTCGTGTTTCTCGGAACTGCCGCTGAGTGACGCATGCGCGCGCGTGGCGAACGTTCAGCCGAGCGGAAACGCGCGGCCGGAGGACCCACCGCAACGTTGGAACGCTTCGAATGCCGGACAGGAATGTCCTTCCACCGCAGCCGACACCACCCCCTTTCGCTTTTCCTGTAGCACCCCGGTGAGGACGAAATGCTCCCGCGAATTATTAGAGAGTTTTAGTACTGCGGAATGGTGCTACGTACGCATCACGCAAGCGCCTTGCGTTACGTGGCGTCCTTTGCTACTAATCGGCTTTTACTACGCCGCAGTACCCGCGTACGTAACGAGCGCGAAGCGTGTTGCGTCATCTGGTGGATCAAAATAGAAGCACGTGTTGTTGACAGCCAATGTGAGCCAATCCAAGTGTTATAGCCAGATTATGGCCATATTTTAAGCCACAGAACCGGTCGGTGCTTGCCTTCGATGCCGCCATTTTGCAAAACGAAGTCTCGCGCTGTCGCGAACTTGTTCGAGAGCGGCGCGATCACCTCATACGTACGTACGCACGCATCTCATGCGTGCGTACGTAGTGGCTGCGTACGTAACGCGATACGTGCGCGTTGCGGTCTGCGCATGCGCACTACGCAGAACGTGGCGTCCTTACGTATGCAACGCCGCCACGTACGCAGCGTACGTGGCGTCCTTACGCAGTACTAAAACTCTCTATTCACGCACAAGCCGTACGGGCTGCGTTCACTTTAACGTACAGCCGGGTAACAACGTTTACCTTATACAAGAGCCCGTATGTTCACCAAAGCGCGCTACGTCTGCATTCGACGCCCGCGGTCGGTGTCTGTACGTGAACTGATAAAGAATGTACAGTCCGGTACATTGTTAAAGTGAACATGCAGTTTGGTTTCTGTCATCTGTTATGGCTGATGCTATGCAGAGGCCGGAACGCAATGCTTGTGAGCGAAGTTCAGTCGGTGTAGCCAGGCGGTAGGTTTGGGAAACTTGGAACCTGAACCTCGCCTTCATTTTTTTTAATATTTTGTATGTGTATGTATTCGCGCATGCATGCAAGCACGGGAACTTGAAAGAAGAAGCGTTGTTCGTCTGCCCCCCTTCGCCCCCCAAATTAAGGCTAAGCCACTAGTGAACATATGTGCAGTTAACGATTTCAATGACATTGTTTTACCGATATGTGCTCGGTAGTCGTTTAGTTAGGCTGATTGTATAACCGTTTGGAGTGAACTGTATGTGTAGCGAAGAATTCGGGCTTTCGATTAGCGCTACCTTACTTATTTTTTTTAACGTAATCTTACCTAGTTAGCCGTCAAAATATTTTGAACGTGTCCGTTTGGCACTTTGCATTCTCTTTTGCTAGAAAGAGAAAGGTGAAAACTGCCCTCTATACTACTCCATGTTCTCGTGGTCTTTTCCGCATTACGGCATTCGTTGTCGCGTCTAGAGTGCGTGTGTAAATGCGTGAGCTGTAGCCGCACAACAAGCGACAGCTTGCGCATGTCGACAAGGTCTCTTTAAGAGGTCACGCACCTTATTTTCGCTTTCCACCGTCCTCCTCTCCCACACAATGTGCCCAGCGACGTCCTCAAGCGTGCATACATATTTTTTAATCTATTTATTTAGCAACACACCGCCTATATATAGAGTGATAGTTGCTGCTATGCTAGGTGGGGCGTGTGCCGTCCGTGCTTGAGGGAATTCGACAGCAGTGGCTCGGTGATGTCCGGCAGTGCTTTCGGTCCTTTTCCTTTCTGTCTTTCCTTCTTTCTTTCTGTCTTTTTTTTTTCTCCTTTCTTGAAATGAGGGAGCTGGTGGAAGGGCGCACACGCTATAGTTTCTCTAGCGTTACATCTAAGCAGTATACACATACAGAGCCAAGACGAGACCCTCCTCCGATCCACAACAAACGCGAGCGAACTCTCATTAGGGTCATTAGCGGTGCGTAGCGCGTGCGTGCCACGCGGATGCCAGGTGGCGCGCGCTTCGCCGGGCGTGACTACCGGCGGAGCGCGCGCCAAGTCTATCGCTCTTCTTCTTCGGCGTCGTCGTCCCTTCCTTCCTCCGTGTCCTAGACGGTGTGCGGGACGAGAGAAACACCCTCTCCCTCTTTCGCCGTCTTCGTCCACGCGTCTCGGATGGAGGCATGCGCCGGTGACCTCCGATTGGCCGCAAATCATTGCTCTGCCTTCCTTCCCCCTTCTTTCTTTCTTTCTTTCTTTCTTTCTTTCTTTCTTTCTTTCTTTCTTTCTTTCTTTCTTTCTTTCTTTCTTTCTCTCTCTCTTTCTTTCTTTCTTTCGTTCTTTCTTTCTTTCCTTCTTTCTTTCTTTCTTTCTCTTTAACGGTGTTTCCGTCGGTGCACGCCAGTTTGGACAAAAAAAAAAAAAAGAACGCCACTGGAGCTTTGAAGTTTTCCTGCTATAACGTGGTTACAGTCCGAAAAATAAATAAATAAAATGTCAGCTTCGCCACGATCCGACATCAGGACTCAAGTGTCATTTTGCGCTCTCTATCCCAAGGCATAAATTCGGAGTGGGGAAATGGGGGGAGGGAGGCGTGGTAACGTACTCGGCTATGATGTGCCACGCCTAGCTATGCCACTGGCTCGAAGCATTGCAACTCAAGTCTTTACCGCAGCATTTTAGCGTGACGATTTTCTTCCGCCATATAGCCGAAACTCGTGTGAAACTCATCTTCGACAAGGAACACCGCCGCGATGGTTTCGTGAGATTGCGGTGCTCCATGGCTGACCAATGTCGACGGATCGAATTCCAGCCACGGTGGCTGCACTCCAATGTAATCGAATGGCTAGTAGCCTGTGTACTTAGATTTAGCTGTGCGTCAAAGAACTCCGGGTGGTGGAAATTTCCGGAGCCCTCCACTGCGCCGTCCCACATAATCATATCGCGCTTTTGGAGAGTTAGAACCATACAATTCTGTTTATATTATAAAATAACCCCGCAGGAGGCGCTGCAACTGCAGTTAGAAATGATTACTATGTAATGTATAGGGGAGGTACTGTACGAACTGAATGAGACTGAGATCGATCGATCGTGTGCCGCGTGCAGGACTAGTTGTGTTACACGCGTGTGAGCAGCTCTCAAAGCATGAAGCGACCGGTGTGTGCACTTATGTTGACGCGATACTCGAGACCGTCACAGTTCCATGCAGTTGAGGTAAAAGAACGCTTACTTCTTGTCCTTGCAGCTTGGCTTCTTCACCTATTACACGGTGATCACGGGCGCCGTCACTCCGACGGGTCCGGTGCCCATCGACAGTTTCTTCATCTACCGGCCCGACAAGCGGCTACAAGTATGGCGATTCGTCTTCTACATGGTACTGCACGCAGGGTGAGTCTCTCGTTGTATCCGGGTTTTTATGTTGCACGCCAAGGAAGCCTGCGGTTATTGCCCAGTCTTCGATAGACGGTGCATAAGCGCAGCCCTAAGCCTAGTTCGGGGAATCTTTTTTTTAAGGCGCAATCCTTGATTCTATGTTTCGTTGAGCGAAACACGGCAGGCGAAAGAAGTTGTACGAGAACCCGCGTGACCCACGCCACTGACAAATCCGTCGTATAACGCCGTAATGACATTACAAATCGCAGAAGTTGGTCACGTCATGACGATGTCACAATAACATTCATGTACCGGTAAAATTTTTATGGAAGTATATCCGAAGTGCATGCAAATATTGATACCTTACAACACACACACACACACACACACACACACACACACACACACACACACACGCACACACGCACACACACACACGCACACGCACACGCGCACACACGCACGCACACACGCACGCACACACACACACTCACACATATACACACATACATACATACATACACATATATATATATATATATATATATATATATATATATATATATATATATATATATATATATATATATATATATATATATATATATATATATACATTTGTTGTAAGGTTTTAATATTTTTATGTACTTCGGCAGGAGGGCCTGCCTGACGTTTTGTTCTGAGTTGTAATCCACTCCTGTCTAAGGTATAAAATTCAGAGCGTTAGTATTGTGATAAAAGAAATATACAAATAAATAGGTAGATATCTTGCGCCTTGCAAGAATACACTAGATGAAGATTGATTGATATGTGGGGTTTAACGTCCCAAAACCACTATATGATTATGAGAGACGCCGTAGTGGAGGGCTCCGGAAATTTAGACCACCTGGGGTTCTTTAACGTGCACCCAAATCTGAGCATACGGGCCTACAACATTTCCGCCTCCATCGGAAATGCAGCTGCCGCAGCCGGGATGAAGAAAAAAATAGATGAAGAAAAAAACTAGATAGTGAATCTACTGACACAGTAGTAAACTGGGCGGAGTCATTTTTAAAGAGGCCATTGACCTCTGTTGACCTTCTTTCCTTCTTTAACGACGACAGGTGGATCCACCTGCTGTTCAACCTGCTCGTCCAGATGTTGGTGGGCCTCCCGCTGGAGATGGTCCACGGATCCCTGCGCATCGGCACCGTCTACATGGCCGGAGTGCTCGCAGGTCAGTCTTTGTTTGTTTTTTTCTCTTCTCTCTCTTTCATTTTTTTTAACCTACCACTCTATGTCTCCCTTTAACATTCGTGTTTCCTTCCCTGCAGTGAATTGTTAATCACACCTTCCTTTCATCTGACGTTTTACCCCTCACCCTCGGAGGCGTCCGTCGTGCCAACACCTGTTCTAGGTGGCGTCGGTCGCGTGCCGCTAGCGCCCTCTTTCCTGTGCGCAATCCGTGAAACACGAGACAGCAAGGCGTCGGGGCCCAGTATACACAACCGAAGGGAAACAGATAGCGCGAACGCCATTTCGCTTCATAATTCGGTTACTGGCTTACATTGCGTACGAAACTGGTGAAGGAGCTCTAGACCAGAACACACAAAACGAGGAAGAACGACACTAGGAATATATCATCAGAAAAGCGAAGCGCGCGCTACTCAATACTATCACTGGGAAGCCCAGAAGTCGCAGAGGTGACCTGCATTCTCCCAAGATGACTTGAAGGCGGGCCGCGTTCTTCTTCTCAGTCTATATATTATTTATGCTCCTCCTTTCCCCCCTCTCGCTTTTCGACATCTTTCTGCACCTTGCATGGTTCTGCCACGGCCGCTGGATGAAAGACCCTGCGTTCTTTCATCCAGCGGCCGTGGTTCTGCAGTGGCTCTGGGGGACCGGTTCACCATTGACAAAGTCATCGTGCGACGTCAGTATCACGTTACGTGACGCCGTGATGACGTCATAGTGACTCTCTTTGGATCACTCGAGCTGACTCAACTGTTACCTTGTTTCGCCTCAAAAATTGGCAGCCACGTGTACTCGCGTAGAAATACAAACCGCGTGGACGATTCGGCGTTTATCATTCCTCTCGTGTTCGAGTTCACGCCTGATAACTTTTTTTTTTCCTGCTCCGTGCGATATGAATTCGTGCTAGCAAGCCCAACTTTCCGTTGTTCTGCATGTTCCGCCACTCTCGTTTGTTTTCGTTGACTTTTTTTGTTTAACGCCAAGGCAACGACCTTGTTCGCCTCGTTTGACACGGCGCCGCGCAGCTGTTGTCGTCCCGCGCGAAGAAACCGCCGACGAAGCAGTGCGTAGCGAAGAGATTGACTCGAGCAGGTAGCGACATCTGGCGGCCGGGGTGCGCGCTAGGCTCCATGGCCACGGAAGCCTGTAAAGCTTGCTTTCCTACCTTGTGCTTTTTGCCGCCCAATATGCGCGCTTCGGTGCACAACTTAGCTGCCTGGCAGCGAAAGCCCCAACTCTGCCTCGTTTGATTTGTTTGTATTAATATATTTGTTGCAATGAAAAAAATATGAAACTGCTTGTGCTATCCCGTAATATCTTCTATCTAAATAACTAATTCCACATTCACTTATATAAAAATGCTTAAGCGCAGTTCTACTTTATTTCTGCCAATTTCCATGCTCCAATTTGCAATTTTAATGTTAACGAATCATTCTGATTGATTTGTGGGGTTTAACGTCCCAAAACCACCATATTATTATCAGAGACGCCGTAGTGGAAGGCTCCGGATATTTTGACCACCTGGGGTTCTTTAACGTGCACCCAAATCTGAGCACACGGGCCTACAACATTTCCGCCTCCATCGGAAATGCAGCCGCCGCAACTGGGATTTGAACCCGCGACTTGCGGGTCAGCAGCCGAGTACCTTAGCCACTAGACCACCGCGGCGGGGCGTAACGAATCATTCTTTGTGTATCCAAATTATTATTTTATTTATATATAGAACCCTTTTAGATTCACGTTCGGTCAAATTTTTTTTTTTTTTCGAAGAACATGTAGATTAACTTTCTTTTGTACTGCTTCAGCATATCCTGCTCGGGCAGCTTATTGTGATGGAAGTCTTATCCTGAAGTAATAGAGTTAATGAATTGATTGTTTGATTGATTGATTTTGTTGCATACACAGATGTGTTACCTTGCTATTTAGTTTATTTTACTTATCCACATTTAAGATAATTAACTAATTGCACCTTCCCTCTGCTGTGTATAGTATCAGCTACAAGGTACAGGTATTCTGTGTTGATTTTATTATGTCGACTTGATAAAGCTTACTTAGTGATGGAGTAAATGTATGAATTCAGTATTCTTTGAATACGCATTACATGTAACTTTGTCAGTGATCCGTATTAATTCCTAATCTCCTTTTCTCCTCTGTGCAGGTTCTCTAGGCACGTCAGTGTTCGACACAGATGTGTACCTCGTCGGTGCGTCGGGTGGTGTCTACGCGTTGCTAGCGGCACACCTAGCCAACGTGCTATTGGTGAGTTCTGTTCTGTCACATTACGTCACATTTGGGTAGCATTTGTGGGTTGAAAACATTGAAAGCTTTATCTTGGTAAGGGAACACCGGTGGCACCAAGCGAAAGCAGAAGGAACCGAGACAAGAAAAGGAGACAGGGACAGGAGAGATGCATTCTTCCTGTCCCTATCTCTTCCTTCTGCTTTCTTTTGATGTAGAAGGTACACTGTTACCAAGGCTTTGTACCAATTTACCTAATTAGTGACCATAATGAACATTTCATCAGTTCAAGGATGCCTGGTGTTCCATAAAACACACCTATGAGATTGACTTGTGTAAACCTTCGCTCAAGAAATCGGGCTCATATACACAACTTTCAAAACATACTCCACAAACTCGTTAGGTGTTCGATGTTTTGCAGGATAAACACTTCAGTTTATCAACTTTAGGGCTCAACCAATCCAGCTTGCTTCTCACTGTGAACGCTACACCTGCTTCCGATATGCTTCCAAGTTGTGTGCCGGCCCGAGCCCGCAAAGAACGAACCTGGGTCAAAAAGCTTCTTTGCAGGCTCGACGGGGACCACAACTATGTACAAAGTGATGGGAATAGGCCAGTATTAACAATGCACCCAGTAAAAACAATAAGAGCACAGCCCAATAATAACAATGCAGAGAATGGAAAATGATTTGCACGTTACTCAACATCGCCCCTGTGCTGTTGCTGTGGATGCTTTGCAGCCGAAAGGAACGCTTTGGCATATTGCTAACATTGTGTCTACATTGTCGGTAGTTTGTAATGAGCTTCACATTAACTCACGGAGCCATCCATGAGCTAAGAATAGTTTTATAGCAACATAGGCTCATATTGCAGCCTGTGGACTTCGTGACTTGGGGCATATATTTTCACAGATTTAACGCTTGCGACATTTTCGTAGTCATAATGAGTTTGTGTCCTTTCAGTCAGACTTTTTCTCTTTCACACAATCACGATTGATATAGTTACATGCAGATTACAAAGGTTACACTAGATATGATTGTAGTTGTGCTAATAATCTAGCATGGCAGCCTATTTGACGCCACTGCACGTAAATTCGATATTACTTTTATCAGTGGCATACTGGTTTGAGAGGAGGGGGGGGGGGGGGTTTCTGGTATTCATGGAAACTATTACATTTGTTGTGTACATATATGCGCTCACCTTACAACACACACATGAAAATAAGTTAAAAAAGGTCGCACCTCTGCCTTTCTTCTACCTTCCATTCTCTTTAAAGACGTGGCCAGCAAAATTTCTGCCTACTTCCCTGGCTTTCGTACCGTAGGTTTTCTGACTAAGAAATAGCTCTCTCTGGCACGTCAAACACTAATAAGGCACGCTCCATTGAATATCAAACGCATGTTCGGTAGTTTTGCCTTTTTTTCCTCTACATTACGAAGCATTTTAGATCAAAGCGAGTCTTTAAATGTAGTTTCATGTCGTGCAACCAACCTAATAAAAATCGCGAGCAGATTTAATATGTACGCTTTGCCGCGTGACAAAAGTGCCTAAAAGTGAAGCAAACATTGTTTTGCCCATTTTTTGTTTTTTTTTGTCGCACAACATTCCTACATAACAATGAGGCATACTGTTTTAGTATTGAAATTGACCTAAATTTTTTGCCGGGACTTCGGCGTTTGCAATCTGCTGTCACAGCATATTCATTCAACACCATGTCTTTTGCCAAACTAGAAGGTTCGTATACATTACTGTGTATTGAATGCAAGTGTGGCGTTGTGAAACACACGCTATAGAAGTGAAGTAGGCAGAGGCACCAACACATCACAGTGCTGCCACTCAAGAAGATGAAATGTACATGGACGTATTTTAACCAAGTGTATTTATAGTCAGCTCACGAATTTCGCTCGACACGAGCTCACCTCTGCCTTACAGAAGACACTACACAACCCAGGGTCAAGTTTGCATCGTTCAAATGCTCCATAATGATTTACCTACAAAAAAAAGCAGGTCGTGCCAATGATTAGCTGTTACTGAAATATGTTCCAGAACACAAGGCTTCTCAATCAATAGGTGTTTTTCTGTGTAATAACAATGTTGCTAAAATTACGAGCAGTGCTGTCATAGTTCGCTGTGCAGGCAGCTTGCTTGCATCGGAAAGGCCCCACAAAGTTGAAATCCGCCTGTGATCATCCTTTCAAATACTTCAACGAAATTGTGTTGTATATACGGCATTGACAATCAGTCTAGTGAGATAACTTTTTAGTTGGAATGTCTCCAGTCATGTCACCAGGTTCTGTTAATTTCTTTGGTCTCGGTTATGTTGGAAAATTATTTCCTGGCTATTCTAAGTGTTTGTTCTTTTAGGCGATGCCAATCTTTATAGTTTTCTTTTGTCTTGAAGTGAACAATTGTTTGACTCATTATGAGCTTTTTTAGATTGACAGTGCAACTAACATCTTGTTTTTCTTTTCAGAACTACAACCAGATGCAGTTCGGTCTCGTGAGGCTGGTGGGCGTGTTTCTGATTGGTGAGCAAATTTTATGCTTCGATATATTACATCACTCGGAGCATGCTTCCTTAATGCTGTAAGGATGCAACTGCGATTTATCTTTAGTTGCATCTTGGCCACTGCCTGTTTGATCCATCTGTAGTCTTCTCGAAAATTTGCATCCTGAAAAAGTTAAACTTCTAAGGCTTGTTGGAGACCATTTCTTAAATATGTGTCCAGAGTCGAGAACACTGAGTCTCACTGAGGCGAAACTGGGCTGCTTTATTTTACGTAGTTCTCACTCACCAGTAGTTGTCATTCATTGCCCCGCCGTGGTGGTCTAGTGGCTAAGGTACTCGGCTGCTGACCCGCCGGTTGCGGGTTCGAATCCCGGCTGCGGCGGCTGCATTTCCGATGGAGGCGGAAATGTTGTAGGCCCGTGTACTCAGATTTGGGTGCACGTTAAAGAACCCCAGGTGGTCGAAATTTCCGGAGCCCTCCACTACGGCGTCTCTCATAATCATATGGTGGTTTTGGGACGTTAAACCCCACATATCAATCAATCAGTTGTCATTCATTCAGTCAATGGCTCTTAGATGTATACTGCGTTAATAAAGATGTTTAGATTGCTTGCAATCTGGGTATTGTACTTGCAGTGACATAGTTTGTTTCTTGACAGCATTTGTTAAAGCTGACGAGTCAGGATGCCTTGATTGCCACGTAAGCTGTAAACTATAATAGATCGTATCGCACCGCTTTGCAGCATCCGCGGACGTGGGCTTCGCGGTCTACGACCGGTACGCCGCCGAGCCTCACGGGCCGCCGGTATCGTACGTGGCGCACCTGACCGGCGCGCTAGCGGGCCTCACCATCGGCCTACTGGTTCTCAAGAACTTCGAGCAGAAACTTCACGAACACTTGTTGTGGTGGGTGGCGCTGGGCGTGTACGCTGCCTGCACTCTCTTTGCCGTGCTCTTCAACATCTTCAACTACTGAGCGACGAGTGAAGACTGTGTGTTTTTGTAGCATCGTGAGCTGTGAGACACCTTGTATGGAACAGCTCCGACAGTAGTGCAGTGTGTGTGTGCTCGTCCAATGCTGTCACACATCACGTCAACAGCCTACGACGGGCTTAAGCGATGTGAGCATGGAGCTATACAGCGAAAAAAAACTATGTTATACAGCTGAAAGCCCGGATGCCTTGGGACAAGTGGCAGCCTACTTTTATCTGAGAAAGTGAAAACATACAGAATGAGTGCAATGCTGCATTGTCACCTGCCCGAGTTCTTCAGTCAATGACAGGTCAGCCTTTTGGACCGACGACTTTAGGACGTGATGTCACTGCTTGAGGCAAGTGCGCGACCAGCAGACGAAACCAAAGAAATTTGATGAATTGCAGCAAATACTGTTTTTTTAGCAGACGATGTTCGAGCGACTTGTGCGAAGGAGAAAGTAGAAACGGGAAATGCATCATGCTGCCACTTCCAAAAGTTTTTCTGTGCACAGACTGTTGAACAGAAACAAAAGTTGCATGTCGTTGACCACATCCTGGTTTGTGAACTATAATCAAAGCCTTGTGCAACTTGAGGTACATGTTTCTAATCGATGATACAATGTCAAACGATTTCCAAAACCGTCGAGTATGTCGAACGGGCCTCCTCCGAAATGCCATTGAGGCAGAATTTTTCTCTTTTTTTTTTTTAAACGAGAAGCACCAAACCAAAGAGTCGAATGAACTGTTTCTACCCAGGTTTCCAGAAGCCTCGAGCCTACAGTTTCCAGTGGGTTCTGCCAACCCACGTATACACGGCAGCATGGCACCACCACCACTGAATGCGACAGCACACACTGCCGCACTAGTGGCACTAGTGTCAGACTTTTTTCAGAGCACTAGCGAACCGAATCATACGAGCCTGGGAGTTCTAAGTGTGAGCCCACTGCCAAGTGAAAACAATATACTGCCACGCGTCTGATCCTGCCACATAAAAAATATTTGAAGCAAAAAAAGAGGTAATCGTCGTACAAGTGCATGTTGCACCTCCTCAGGGATTTGATGGAGACCTCCTTTGTGGACAGGCAACTAACGAGAAAGCAGCGGGGACTTTTGTTTTACGATACTCCCAAGTGTGTGTGTGTGTGTATGTGACTGCAGTGTTTCAGTTCTGCAAATAGAACAAAACAATATGAACAGTTGCTGAGAGTGTCTAAATGTCGAACAACCTTAAAAGAACAGGACTACTTCATCGGATTGATTGGTTAGTCCTCAATATTCACTTGTAAAGAAGCAAGTCACAGCAAGCAAAAACTTTGTGAACTTTGACGAACCCTCTTGACATCCTGCCCACAATTTTGGACTGGCATACACCTCTCTATATGTGCGCTTTGAACTTCATCTCTTGCCAGACTGGAAGTCTGTGTTTCAAATTGCTTTGCGTGGCTTTCATGTACAGCATGGTATATTTTTCTTCGTAAGCTCACAAAAGAAGATAGCCTATATTTCCTTGAGCTGTGCTTGATGTCAGATGGTGAGAATATATTTATTTAGACTGCGTGCCCAGATATATCTATAGACCTTTTATGACCTCAATGTCGCTTATATTCCAGAACGTAGTTTATAGAAGCGGGAAAAAAAAGTGTTTTAGAAATGAAGTCTTGTGTATACTTTATTTATTTATAATTTTGGTGCTACGCTATTTTTTCCTCCAAGCGCTTATTTGGAATGCTCTCTGCGGGTGTATAGATGCAAGTGCTTTGATTGCAGATTTAAATTGATTTGACTGTTCTTTTCGACGTAAACAGTGGTACACGACGTTATAATCGGGTGTGAACTTATCATCTTACTTGATAGTGCATTGTCACAGCCGCAAACACGTTTGGTAACGCGAACAAGTTTACATTGCCATTCTAACAAATATCAATAGCACACAACCATGAGACAAGCCACACCAGCTTCTGGGCATCACTGAAAAGTTGTTGATCATGTTGACATTTTTCCTATTTATTTTCTCGATTCAAATATGCCGTGCTCATGCCCCGCAATGTGACTTACCTCAGTTTCCTCTCAGCGTGGCTTTGCACTGCCACGCTACAAGCAACAGCCAGCGCATGATGAAGCGGTGTCAAACATCACTGCAACAACAATTGCTGCAACTGGCAACTCGAACATCAAGGACTTATGGTCCCTATTTAACAGCTTGATTTTGGGCATCGACAAAGCCAGCAGAAGCAGCACTTGCTTTGCAGTTCGCAGGTTTCCAAGCTGGTGTGCTAAAATTATCACGATCATGTCTGCCTACATCAAGTCACTTAAGGTTCTGCTTGTAATTGAGTATCCCAACCTCATGCTTCCAAAAAAAAGCAACTTATTAGGGATGTTTTTCAAACATTTGGCACTGCACTTCCAATTTTCACATGCTGAATGCTAACCATATGGGAGCACAGAGTTCCCCCTTCAGGTGGATTGAAGGTTCATCGTCGCACACCCCCCCTATTAAGTCATAAGCCCCCCCCCCCCCTTTAGGCGACTAGCTTGGTAGCGATGTACCCAAAGGGTGCCACACTGGGCTCATAGAGAGGGTGGCGTCTAGCGCTCCTTCCCCCCTCTGTGCGAATGCCTATAGTTTTTACAACTAACCATTCTGATTTGCAACTAGCCACAGCTGATTGCAGATATTTGTAAACATTTATTATCCTTACAACCATTCCGTTGATGTTGGTGCAAAAAAAAAACGTGAGCCTCATGTTTTCGCACTGCTTTTCTTCTAGCAATGGCCCACCCCACCAAGACCTTTCTTGTGTAGGGAGGCCAAGTTTTCACAAGTTTCGGCAGGAATTAAAAAAAAAAATGCATGCGTCGTTGATTCTTCACTTACTCGACACTGGCCTTCGGCTCAGTGCGTTGGAGAGAACACGCGTGTTCACTTGTGTACATAAAAAAGCACCACACGGTCCGTTTCTTTGAGCGCACATTCCTCGACGTTCCGTCGATGCACCGTTTTCTACATAACACCGCCGCGGCTGTTCTTTGCAAAGTCGTGTCATTCCTTTGTTCTGGATAAAGTCTGGAGACACCGCAGCTTTGGTGGGGTCTGTGTGTGCACGGACGTGAACCTGCACTTTCTAGCAGCACTGGTTGAAATCACCCGAACACATCATTTGCGTACGGTCGGTGCCACAGATGCCTGGAACATGCAGCCTAGCTTACGCTAAGCGACTGCCAACAATAGGCCAGCAGCTCCAGTTTAGGTTGATTATGCCTTCACAATTTACAACGCACCACAGTTAGTAAGGCAGTTGTTAATTCACTTTCCCACTGCATACTTTTTTTTCACTCCTTACCATTTTTTTAAGGCAACACCTTGTAACCTAACACCAATGCTACTTTCCTGTAGTGTTCTCGAAATACACTCAAACTTTATTATAAAAAAATCGCACCTGCCGCAAGAATGCTTCGTTATATCCGAAAATTCGTTATAAACATATACTTGCAGCACTGTATCTTTGACAGAGCTATTCTATATCTACTTTGTTATAACCTATAATTTTTTATATCCTGGATCGTTATATCGAGGTTTGAATGTATAATTCCAGTCGGTTATTTTATTTGTTATTTCCTCCCCTTGGTGACATTACTTGAAGGGTTGGATTGGAAAAACCTTAGAATTGTTACTCAAACACGATTTAGGAACTATACCTGTGGTGGTTCAAGTCAAGGAGCGTAAATTGCATGCAACACTGCCAGGCAGGTGTCTGCAGTGTTCCAGGCCCTTTTAGCGCCGACTGTGCTTGCACATTGTTGCTCGAGTCACATGCAAAAACAAAAAAAAAAGAAGTTCTTGTGCACTGTGTGTCATTCTGACTCTTTACACTAGCTTTGACAGATATAGAGATGTGTTGCATCTTTTGCCTCCGCAACATCTGTCACAATTTGACTGCATGCCCACTGTCATTCCAGATATTTTGTCTTTCTTTTATCAACATCACTAACAATCATGCCATGTCGCCATGCATGTTGCGTCCATTTTTAGTCTGTTCGCATGTGTGTCGTGTTTGTACAGCTGTAGATGAGATTTTTTTAAGCCTATTGTACAAAGTAATTTATTTGAAAAAAAAAAACAGATTTGCAACTTTTATTAAAGCGTTTTTTGTTCCCCTTACCGGCGTGTTCTGTGACTTGATTGCTTCGTGGCTTCAAACTTGTTTGTATTTGTCGGAGATCATGGTCTGACAAGGTTGAGCCTGACAACTGATGGTCTTTCATGGGATCGCACTTAACCTGACGTATCATTTTGGGGCCATATAGCTAGCAAAGAAATCTATACTGTTTGTCCAGTTCCAGTTTAGTGGCACAAACAAAGTTTTACCATTGCAGATGCGCATGCCTAATTAGTGTGCATTATTCAAGAAATAGCTTATAAATTGAATAGAAAGCGAATAAGCGAGGATTAGGAATAGTTTTGTGGCAATAAACGGGATGTTATTTTGTGCATTACCTGCAGAAGGATACACCTAGACACCAAAGAAAAACAATAAGCTGTTTCATATTGATAAACTGCACTCTGAGAACTCGAACGGCATAAGTTTCACTGCCAATAGTTCCTTATTATTGGAAAAAATCAAGGTGGAAGTCTGATTTTTCAATTTTGTGCCGTGATCCCCGAACGTGACATAAGAAATTCCAAAATGTATTTTTTTTCTATTTTGGCGACATTGGCTCGATTAAAATTTCTGAGACTTCGTATGCTAGGTCTACGGCACCCACAGGTTACAATGTACTTCAATTTATCGATTAGAAACTTGAGCCTAGTAGACCCATTCAAAAATTGATGACGTCACCCTATTAGGTGCGGCAACCTCATGGTCAGAGTTGTTCAATCGTACGCTTAAGGTGGCGTCTCCACCCGCAGTTTCTTTTCACGTGTTTTTTTTTTTTTTCGCTTACCAAGTGTTGTGTCGCGATAAGAGTGGCGTTTTCGGAATTGTGAAAATGTTTTTTACCAATACGCGAAATATTGTTTCGCCTTTTAGCGTCCCTTTGAAGGGGCCCACAACTGGCCAGGTGGTGCGAATAGATCCCACCAGAAGTGAAAAGACCATGACATAAAGCCTCATAATCTGGAATATTTTGACATTGCAAGTAGGATTTGTAATTTTAAATCGTGCCTAAAAGAAACAAAACCGTCGTGTGGCACAGCCTAGCGGGAGACACTGAAGCTGGATTAAGAAACATGGAGTCAATCGCTTTCTTGTATGCAGTCGCATGGCCCGCTGCTGTCATGCGCGCGAGCGTTCCAAAACTAGAGTATGTATATTACCATCTAGCCCAGATCAATTCTGTGCTGCCAACGGCGCAAGAGGAGTTGCACGTTGAGAAGCGGCGCTGCTGTCGTAGCCGCCAGTGGACCAAGTCAAGCCACAGCGCATGTGCGCTGAATGCACGCAAGCGCGGTTAATCGCCATGCTCAAACACGAAACCACCTCTCTCTCTCTCGCTCACTGTTTGTGGCATGCGAGTATAAGAAGTGTGGCAGATTGGACCAGTTGGTATGACATGACGACCAATAGCGCGAGAACAGAACGACGACCCAGAGACGGTGTCCTTCGTGTCCTCCTTGTCTCTGTGTCGTCGTTCTGTTTTCTGTTCTTGCACTCTAATTATCGTCGGGCGAGTATAAGACTCCATAATCGCTTTAGGTGGAAAAATTTTGATTCCAAACGTTTCGCAGCGTTTTGCCACTTTGGCACTATGCTATTAGTCAGTGATAAGCTTTCCATAGGCCTAAAAACAAGTGGCGCCATAAAAATTGGTTGTCGGTTCCTTTAGGGCTGCATCACGATTCAGCACCAGGACAAAAGAGCCATTCCCAAGCTTGTGGTGGTAGTTACTTACATGCAGCCAAACTGTGCTACCACCTGCACCCTCTGCCAGGATGTGTGCGAGCTGCCCCCGTCAGTGCAGAAGTGTCAAGAGCTTTACAATGGCCAACATCCCACTCCCCCACCTATACATTGTCTACATAGCTAAAGCCTGCCGTCACGAGTTCGTCCGATTTTTTCATTTTAAGTGTATGCCCACAAGTGAATGAACATTTGAAAATTCGAACGTAGGTCCTGTACTTTGTGCAAGCTCCGAAAAACTTTAGACCTAGCCCAGTCGGCGCAGGCACGAGTACACACCTTGTCACAGGAAGGAAAAAAGCACCGCCATGATGGGCTGTGCGCGGGAGTACAAAGGCTAAGGACGCAGCGTTGTCAGTGCATTTTCGAGGGGACGCGCCAATTTGCACAGCCCAAGGAGGGCTATGGCGGCGCCCAGGGAGGCGTTCATGAAAAGGTGAATACTACCAAATGGTATGCCACTAAGTTCTAGTTGCCGGGAACATTGTTTAGCGCTTCTCACTGTAAGTGTTACCGAAAACTCTATACCTTTCTTTCCCCCTTTTTCCCTTCAATAGTGCAGGGTGGCCTACCGAACTCAGCCCTGGTTAACCTCCCCGCCTTTCTGCTTATTTTCTCTCTCTCATTGGGAACAAAGAAGCTGCACGAATCTTGTATGCTTAACTCTGCTCGAAGACTGCCCGCACATGTTGCGATGCTACATCGCAAGCTCGAGGCAGGCATCACAGGTTGACTGTACGGAGCCAGCGTTCTCTTGCGGTGCACATGCTTAGCGCAAGCTATAGCACAAGCTTGCCGCGCGCGCCCTCTACCCACAGCCACCTGCAACACGCTGGTCATTACTTCCAGCTTTGGAACATTCCAGGTGGAAAATATTTTCGGTTGGATAAAACGGCTACATACCATTGAAGCCTACAAAGTGTACGCTGCTGTAAAACAGCTGAATTTAAGCTGTATTCTCGAGCAGCAATTGTAGCGTGTGCAGCACATAGCCGGTGACCGGCTAGCAGACGCACGAACGTAAGGAACTTGGTCTAGCCTTGCACGTACGTCACCTGAAGGGGCTCACATAGTTGTGCAAACATATCCTTATAAGAAGAAACAAAAAACGCAACACGCACACGAGTGATTTTTTAAACGTGTGGTGCTAATGCACGCTACGATTGCTGACCGACTCGCCCAAGCAGCAAACCATCGAACCGTACAGCTGGCCTGTACAGCTCGTCATCGAATCAGACGCACCGCATTTGGGAACAAAATTTTGTTTGTGTCTCCAATCTATGACACCACCCCGCCACTGTCCCTATATAGAAAGCCCAGAGGCCTCCCAGGCGACCTCGGCGGGCGGGGTGGCGCCGTAACCCGCTAATCTTCAACCACGGCGCTCTAGGTGACGTGTGGCCGTGTCTAAAAAAATACACTCCCGGAGTGCTGACGGGGTCATGGTCTTCGCCATCCACTGTTCACAAGACCGCGACCAGGGCCCGACGCCGTCTGGGTGGCGCGACGGCAGGCCACCATCCAGACAGCCGACCAGGGCCACTGACGACGGACGAGGGCGGGCGCACGTTGACGACGAGGTCTCGCGACTGACGGCGCCGGGGCTTCGGTGTTTGACGACGTCGCCCCTCCAGCAGTTCCCGCGGTTGCTTGTCGCCGTGACTGCTACGTGGTGCGTCCCGGGCCTCTCCGCGATGCCGGCGCCTCTGGCGCCCGTACCTTCGTGGTCCTGCCGTGGCCCTGGCTGCGCCTGCGGTTGAAGATACAAAAGTTGGATGCGCGTAAGCATTCGAGCATGCTATTCGACTGCAAGCAAAGAGTCACAAGCCTTAATTTACTGGACACTGCCGTTACATTCCGCTGACGCATATTCCCCGTGACAACCTCAGCTGGTACTATACGAAAAGCTTAGGGATGTGCAAAAAATTTCCAGCATGACCGCGGAGTGAGTGATGGTGAGTGGGGCGAGACGTCCGTCCGTCTGTGCTTCTGTGTCTTAGTCCGCCTGTCTGTCTGTAGGGATGTAGGGACGCCGCAGGGATGAGCTGCCCTAAACCGCAGGGAGCTTCGCCCCTAAAGAACGGTTTCGGCATTGCGGCGTCGGTATACCACGACATTTCTTTCAAAACAATGGAGTTGTAGTGGTCGTACAAGGCTATAGTTCATGAATTCTCCGTACCCATATTTAAGGTAACGTCGACTATGCGTTACTAGACTAGGTGTCGACATGGTGCAGATAGTTTGTTTGCTTAGTCCACATCGTCAACCGAAACCTGACTGCCGGCAAATGCACACGTAGACAGTTTAGGAAGCACAGGCGCCTTGGGAAACACAACACGTTAGTCGAAGTGTATATGACTTTTCAATATGGCTCATTGGGCAAGTTGCCCCGCCGCAGTGGTCTTGTGGTTAAGGTATTCGGCTACTGACCCGCAGGTCGCGGGATCGAATCCCGGCTGCGGCGGCTGTATTTTCGACAGAGGTGAAAACGCTGTAGACCCGTGTGCTCAGATCTGGGCGCACGTTAAAGAACCCCAGGTGGTCGAAATTTCCGGAGCCCTCCACTACGGCGTCTCTCATAATCATATGGTGGTTTTGGGACGTTAAACCTTACATATCAATCAATTAAAAATTTAAATAAACTCGCGCATCGAGCTCATAATGACGTCACTATGAACGATGCCAAACTTGGCAGCGCTTCGAGCAGCGGGCGTGCTGCAAATCCCAGAAAACAATACTTACCCCCGTATACAAGAACGTTCCTTCACTCAACGCTTCACCTTCCCTTGAAGAAAACCAATGGCATCGCCATCTATAGGCAGGGCGAGCCACTGCCTGTCAGCGGTAATCTGCGGCGGTTCCTAAGTAGCCCAGTGTCATTTTCAGCCGAGCAGCGGCGCAGTGCTCAACTCTGTCAAGTGAAGGGTGAAAGTCGAGTCGAGGAGCGATTGTGAATACGAGGGTTAGTCCTCTCCGAGCCATTCGGTAACACCAGCGTTGGTAATGACGTCAACATTCACCTCCGGCTCATGTCGGGAGATCGCAATCTCGGCCGCAAAACTGCTCCGACGCTTATCGATTACCAGAGAATAATCACGCGCCGATACGCGAAGTTCACGCGACGCGGCCGACAGCCGATTCAGCGAGCGGAACCATCGCGACTCATGCCCGCCTCGACGAGCGATGCCAAATCCTGCCACAACCGGAAACCGTCGCAAACGAAAGCGTTCTGAACTGCGCCGTCGTGATGGCACTGCAACGCTTTCATCCGTCAAGCCTATAAGCCAGTGCCCGTGCTGCAGCGAGCTGTGCTATCATCGCTCATCTAATCACCGCAACAGCGTTTCTGGTTTGTTTAGCTATGTTCACGTGTAATTTGGACCGTAAAGGCGTGCAGGTCACGTGGTGCATGCGCCCTGCGAATTCCCCTAGCGCTATACCAAGCGATCCGAGGCACCACGTTTAACGTGCATCGCGTTCCCGTCGACTGCAAAGCTATAGCATCAGCAGGCGATGCAGTCTACCGCGTAAGATTTCGTTGCAAGGTGTCTACACCGACTGCTCCTACAGTCGACAGATGGCCGACGACGAGACGTCGAATCAGGACAGGTAAGAATATCCGCTTTCGTTCAGTCTAACCACTTCGTGGTCGATAAAGGGGCTTTCTTTAAACAGTCCTGCTCGGTTAACACGCGATTAGGCCACAGACCAGACATCGGCGGGAGAACCGGCAGCGATACTCGAGTGCGATGACCAGAATGCTCAACTGTTCGAACGCTTCGCTTCCGATGTTGTATCAGATTATTATTATTATTATTATTATTATTATTATTATTATTATTATTATTATTATTATTATGTGCGATTGTACGTCCCAAGACCGCCATATGATTCTGAGAGACGCCGTAGTGGAGGGCTCTGGAAATTTCCACCACCTGGGGCTTCTTTGAACGTGTTCCCGCATCTGAGCACACGGGCCTACGGCAGTTTCGCCTGAATCGCGGAGAATGCAATCGCCGCAGCCGGGATTCGATTCCGCGACCTGCGGATCAGCAGCCAAGTGCTTTAGCCACTAGACTGCCACCGCGGTGCATGTGTTTGATTCTGGGTATTGCCAATGTTATTTGACTTCTGGTACATTCCGAATGGAGTTGAGGACCCAAACCACCTCCCCGGATCGCTCGAAAAAAAATGTCATTACGTAATTTACGCCACTGGCTGAAATTTGACAACACCAAGCTAAAGTAGCCATCTATCAACTGATCTTGCGAGCGAACCATTCGCTTGTCACCACACGGTTTGCAAGAATGGCGTGCTTATCGTCAGTTAAAAAAAGAACATTGATAATGGCAGCAATACTCGAAGTCGGCAAGTAAACGGATCGCTTTCCCAGTCATTCCAGAAATTTAAGTAAAAGTTAGGCGAAACTTCAGCTGTCGTGGTGAGTGAACATCATTAAGCTGTGGTCATTCACTACATGAGGGTAAAAACGCACAAGGGACGCTCCGGAACCTATACTGGTTCCTCGATTGGTCTGACTTCATAATATATAACGGGCAAGTCCTCATACGGTGAGCAAACTACACACTTGCACAGAGTAGGTGACACAAGTCTGTCCCACGCCTTTGACCCTGATTGATTGATATGTGGGGTTTAAGGTCCCAAAACCACTATATGATTATGAGAGACGCCGTAGTGGAGGGCTCCGGAAATTTAGACCACCTGGGGTTCTTTAACGTGCACCCAAAACGACCCTATTTCTTCGGCCGTGTTGAAGAAACAGAGGTTTACCGAACATTTGTTGATCCATGATCTAGAAACCCGCACAGGTCCCGAGCGTTTCTTGTGGTTTCACCCATTAGGCTTCGTCGACCACTAACACTCCAAAGGCGCAGTAAAATTGTAAAATCCGATGGTCTGCGCGTTGGTTAGGGTCCTAGTGCAATGAGCGCAAAACGGTGATCACGTACCGACCGTGGATGCCTATGGCGCCATGGTCGACGCTGTGGCCGCGGGCTCGCCCGCACCGTCGACGCGCCTCGACTCGTCGCCGTCCCTGAGGTTAGCAGGAGCCGGTCCTTCCCTTGAGGATGCGCCGAGGGCCATTCGCCTGATTGCGGAGATCTTGGCGAAGACCACCTCCTCGGCCTCGCCCCGAGGGACGCCCCTGTACTGGAGCCAGTTCTCGTCCTCCAGCACGGCGAGCGCATATGCGGCCGCCACGTGCACGCCCAAGTGCTTGCGCATGGCGGTAGCCGCCTCGGGAAGGTGCAGCAGCTTCATGTAGGGGCCGTCCGCACCCAACCGCCGGTACGCCTTCAGAAACTCCTGCGCGCAAGGTGCAATAAGGTTTTCTAGGGCATTCGGAAGGGGGGTGTGTAGTAGTGTCCCGATCTCGACACCACCTCAATATCTCTATTGATGTGTGGCGGCTTATTCTGAATCGATGTAGCACTGGTCTAACATGGAAGCCTAACAGAAACGCATGCACACGGGGCAGTCATATCCATCAGGTTCACTGGAGGGACCAGGAGGGGGGGGGGGGGTGTCCGCATGTCTTCACCCAGACCATACATAAAACATAAAATTTCTTTGGTGTGTCAAGTGCTCATAAAATGATCCCCCCCCCAACCCTAGCATGCACTTATGCATCGCAAAGCACCGAATATGCGTCGATTTAACGTTGTGAAGACCAGTGAAACAGCGGAACTTCGAATCAGCCATTCTCTTCACCTTCATCCAACACTCTCGCTATATTATAGCGCTTCAGCCTTGTGGCTTTTGTCTAACTGCCTCAGCACCCTCATCTTCCTCCCTTTGTCATGCCTGCTACATAAGGTATACGCTATACATCGGAAGATGACATGAAGGATACGCGAGTCGGCCGTCCATAAGGATGTATGTGGGATAAGGAGTGCGAGTACTTTTTAACTAGCACATGCGGTAGTTTCACATATAGGTTATCGTGCATAACGCGTCCGAGCATCAGACGCGTTGTACGCAGGTCGCGGATTTGGTCCCACCCAGGGGAGGTTATCTTTTAGTCCACTTTTCTTTGTTCACATTCACCTTTCGTTAACTGCGCACAGCCATCCCTGTACTTTCCTTAACATCATTGTCTGTTAATTCTCATTTATATCGTTACGCGAATCGCAAACGCTGTGTATAGACGGACCGACTGGCATCCGATCGAGGGGCAACCTGCTCGACATGTTCAGCTATTGCGGCATTCATCGCGACAAGCATGGACGTCTAGTCGCACACGTACCGCACGACACCATTACGTTTTCCCGTTTAATACGACAGCTTTTCAGCGTACCTGGAGGTGTTCGCCCTTGGCGCGCACCTCTGGGATGACGTCGAGGACCCAAGAGTTGCGGTCCCTGAGGAACTCCAGGATTAGGTGGACGTGCTTCATGCCAGCGAAGCGCCAGCCCACAGACACGTACTCCTGCACCTGCTGCATGGGGCCCTGCGCGAATGTTTGTTATAAAGAACGGTCAATACACCACTTGCACGAAGAAGCTGCAGCCTGCAGTGTCCATTTAAGCAGAACACCAGTCATAAGTTATGCCCGAATAATCCTACTCTTTTTGTACAGCCAACACTGGGCACACATGGTACACGTACCGTTCCATACACCTTCGAGTAGGAGAGATGTCATAAGAGACCCGCGTCACTACAGACCATTACAGACCGATGTCACTACAGACCATTACATTTTAAAGCAGAACACGCACTTCGAAGCGGCCCCTTAGTAATGCTTGGCACAGCACCGCCTTCGTGTGCAGCCACACGTCGGAGCGCACAGGTTACATGCAGTGCATTCTAGCACACTCCTACTTGGAACTTCCCGACTTGTTTGGTCATGTAGGCGCAGACACCACAATTTTGCCACGCTACAGGCTGCAAATATCGAAAGTAGAACACGCTCGCACCACATATGGTGACTTAGTAATACGTGGAATAATGTGGCCTTGGTGTGCAGTTCCTTCTAGGTGCACAGGCAACACATGCGGTACGGTTCCGTCGTTACTTCTGGTACATTATGCTACAGCCTTGTATAGTACATTTCGAAGTACCTCGAACGCGCACCTCGAATTGGCTCCTGAGCATGGCGTGGCAGAGGGTCGCCCTGGTGTGTGGCCACTGCTCGCCGAATTTGGAGACAGCGTCCGCCTGCTCCTCGCCGTACAGCGGCACGGGCGGAGGCTCGGAGACTCCCGGGAAGAGCTCGACCAGGTCGTTGATCCGGTTCTGGAACCAGTCGTGGTTCAGGTTGGAGCCGCGAGCGCGCGGCAGGTTGCACAGCAGCACGCTCAGGAGCACGTACAAGTCGTCCATGGTGGCCGCGGGCTCCGAGTCGGCGCACAGGGCGCGCAGCTGGCGGCGCACGAACTCGCCGTTCACGTGCACCTCGTCCAGCCAGACGCCGTCGACGTCGCTGGCGCGAACCACCTACATGTCGTGGATGTGGCGTGAAAGTGGACAGGACTATATATACACGTGCGTCGTGTCGCACGTAAACGTCGCAGTTTTGCTCTTAATCTCGCTGTAGACATTCAAGGATTAAATGGGTTGTCACTAGGGACAACGTCATGAGAAGTGGGCTTGTCTGGAAGACAACTAGCTAGACGAATGCACTTTTCGCATTTGCTGTGCTGCCCTATGCTGTTTTGGCTGTGCTCAGATATACAGGCGTCGAAAGAACCAGTTATGACCGTAACAAAGGCCTCTGAGATCATGATATATAGGCGCGGCGGAACCAGTAAGACCAGAACAAGGACCTCCGGGATCATGAGGCGCGGTTCGCAACAGAGTCCTGCCAGAGGAAACACGCGATCACCGTGAGAATTCGATGAAAGCGGGCGGAGACTCATAATTACAAAAAAACGTGGCTCTCGAACACGCGCAGCGTAGATTTCTAGTGAACAATAGGCGAATTTTTATATCACCCACGCTACTGAAGTTGCAGTCCTTCGGTTCAGAGAGCTGCAGCGAATTCTGATTTTCGTAGTTATAGTAACTCTATAGTGATATCTTAAGGCTATAATTATAAGACTAGCTACGTTGCAAGGCAGTGATCTTACCTGCTCGTACCCGTCCTCGCAGACGAGCTTGAAGAATCCAAGCAGACAAGCGACCGCGGTGGCCGGGTCTCGACCGCGCGTTACCAGGCGGACGCAGTTCGGGTCGAAGTCCTCTTCCCGGAACACGAACACGGTCTGGCGGGTGATCCCCGAACACTGAGCGTCGGCGGTCACCGCCTGGGGGAGCGAGCACGTCGAGATCATGGTCGCAGTTTCCTTCTGCAGTTTCCTGCAGTTCCTGTGTTCTGCAGTTTCCTGTGTTGAAGAATGGGACACTATATAAGGAGGCTATGGTGGACCTCTTCGCTCATTTTGAAGCAAGGATGAATAAAAAAAACAACGGAGGGATATGGTTCCGCGATATATTAAGACTCCTAAACCCGCCTATACTTTCTTTAACAAGTCAAGTACCCCGCCGCCATGGACTAGTGGCTAAAGTACTCGGCTGCTGACCCGCTGGTCGCTGGATCGAATCCCAGCGGCTGCACCTTCTATGGAGGCGGAAATGCTGTAGGCCCGAGTGCTCAGATTTGGGTGCACGTTGAAGAACCTTAGAAGGTCGAAATTTCTGGAGCCCTCCACTAACGACGTCTCTCAATCATGTGGTGTTTTTGAGACGTTAAGCTCGACATATCAATCAATTGAAAATTCAAGTAAACGCACGCGTCCAGTTCATAATGACGTCACTATCAACGATGTCGAACGTGGCAGCGCTACGAGCGGTGGGCGTGCTGCAAAACCCAGAAAACAATACTTACTCCCGTATTCACAAACGCTCCTACACTCGTGTTTCACCCTTCACGTGACAGAGTTGAGCACTGTGCCATCGCTCGGCTGAAAATGACGCTGGGCTACTCAAGAATCGTAGCAGACAATCGCTCATATGCAGTGACTGGCCGTGCCTAGAAATGGTGCTCCCATAGGCTTTCCCAAGTGAAAACCAAGCGTTGAGTGAAGGGAGATTCTAGAATACGGGGATTAGTCCTCTCCGAGGCATTCGGTATACACCACCGTTGCTAATGACGTCAACATTCACCTCCGGCTCACGTCATCCACAAAAAGAGGGCACGAGCAAAGTGAAGGTAAGAGGATAATGAAATTGGGCCATATCAATAACGTTAAAATTATAATATATAGCTGTCTTATCTCCTAGCGCCTACGTCA
This sequence comes from Rhipicephalus microplus, assembly GCF_043290135.1. Lineage (NCBI taxonomy): Eukaryota > Metazoa > Arthropoda > Arachnida > Ixodida > Ixodidae > Rhipicephalus > Rhipicephalus microplus. The sequence goes on along the minus strand of NC_134706.1, from coordinate 29,626,776 downwards.
CCACGACAGAGCTGCTTTGTCGGTGCTCTCGGAAAACAGGAGTCGCTATGGAACGAGTGGATTCGTAACGCGCAGTATATAGGTGAACAGTGAAGGCTACAACTAAAACGCAGGACTTCGCGTTGCACCGGTCTAAATCTATAGCAAATGACCAAACCGTCATATCGTGCCCAATGAACGCTCTTCCTATAGCGAGATGGAGACTGTATACCAGCATGCTGCAACGGTTATAAGTTGGCGACGCGGATTTCGACAGGCGAGTGGACGATATGAATACGAAATCAATATTTGTCGACCGGCAGACGTCGCATACGTATACCCAGGGCCGGTGGTATCCAGAAAACTGTGTTACTACAAGCAGCGACCACTTCGCAATGGTATCGTAGTAGAAGCAACCATCAAATTCAAACCACAAACAGTTATCAACCCGCCAGAGAACAACACATCCTGTTCCAGAGATCACGCAGACAAATGAGAGAGCAGGAACTCCAGATATTAAGTTCTAACACCGTCACAAATACAATCACTGATCTACACACGTAGAAGTGTGGCAGCTTGGGCTAGTTGGTATGGCATGATGATAGTTATAGCGCGAGAACAAAACGACGACACAGAGACTTCCGTGTCCTTCTTGTCTCTGTGTCGTCGTTTTGTTCTCTCGCTATAACTATCGTTATCTACAAACGTAGTCGGCGGGAGTTTTCAGGAGCCGAGAAAACGCCGCACCAACCGTCGTCTGAGCCGTACAAGCGCACCGCGGTTGCCTTTGCGAAATCCCGTTAGTCTAGTCAGACCACGTGTCTTCGTGTAAGACCACCTGGCGCCTCCTAGAAACGGCTTCTGCGCAAAGGTCGTGAGCAGCGCGCTCTCGTGACAGCGAATGCGTGAATCGAACGCATTTTCGAGCAACCGAACGCATTTAGCACTGCACACTGACCAGAGGGAGCTGCGTTTCTCGCCCTGACCCAGGAGGATCTAAAAAAAAAAAAAAAAAAAACTGCTGAAATGGAACCTCCCGCAATGCCTTGCCAGCAGAGGTGAAGGCAGCTTTTGCCACTGCCAAGATGGCGGAAACTTGCTATTTTCTGAAATGTCTCACTCAAAGATCTAGTGGCTTTGATACGTTATGTAAATGCTACGTTAGTTCTATATTAAAGGATAGTTGTTCGCGACGAAATAAGTCACAGAAACAAGTATGGATGACTGAATCTTCAAAGAACTTTGCCTCCAATTAGAGCCTCACTACGGAAAACTAGCAACTTTAAGACGCACTTGGAGCACTATGTGACCTGAATAAAAGTTTCCACATTACATTCGTTCGCGTGCGAGGGAAACGCTTCGTTCTAGTAATACCCATAGTAATGCCCCTAGTAATACGGCTGCCATCTTGCCAGAGGCACGGCTTCACTCATAGACTATGATTTCCACTCCAGCAATTTTTTTTAAAATCCTCCTTGGCCCTGTCCCGTCTCAAGTTCGCTGACACTGCCCATGAAGGCTGTTTCACATGCTGCGATTGCAGCGAAAAAAAAAATCGTTCCCATCGCTCCAATCGCTCTGTTCGCAACCGTCGCTGATGGCCGTTTCGTTTCACATGGTCCGCGATTTTCGCTCTGCGACTGGAGCGGCGAGTTCTTGCCACCGCTAATTGTAGCAGGCACAAATGTAACGTAATAATATGTGCATTATGATATCACGGAGTTGCCGTGAACGGTAACGAAGGGCCCGCTTGTTTCGTCATTTAAGAACATCTTCCAGTCTGAATTCATTTTAAAATGCACAGCATCGTCCCTTACCAAAACGAACACGTCGAGTCTATTTCGACGGCTTGGTCGGGCCAGCCCTATTACGACGGGTCCCGACCAAAAATCGCTCCGGCCGCTGCGATCAGAGCGAAAATTTCCAACATGTTGGAAGCTCGCCGCGGACCACTGCGGCGGGAGCGAACAGCCCCCCCCCCCCCCTCTTTTTTTTTTTCTGCTAGCGAATTCGCAGCCTGAGACTCGCTACTTTTTGTGTCATGTGAAACGGCCTTAAAGAAGACGCAAAAAAAAAAAATAGACGCGCGCACGCGTCCCCCTTGTAGCCCGGCCACAATCTGCCCATTCGTGCAGGAAGTGAGACGCGCGCGTCGCATTTTCACAGACGCCGTCCCAATGTTGCCGTCTTCGTCCGCTATAGGCTTGGCTTTCTGGCGCTGTAGTGAAATTAAAATACTCCACCGCACGGTGCACTTCTCATGTGTTGAACGACTGCAGGGAACTTACGCGCCTAAACTCTCGCCCGCAATAACTTTTAGTCCGAATACTGCGGCGGGGACGTGACGCGGACGAAAGGAACAGGCTGGGTGCTCAGGTTAAACGGCATATTGGGCCGAACTTGTGGCCACGTAAAAGTAAAGTCGGACTACAGCAAGACACCAATACTGATGGCGGCGAACAGAACGTCGGCCGGCGCTACGCGGCGGCATTTATACATGTGTCGTCGAATATTCCAGGCTTATCACTGGTCTTCGCGCAAGCTGTAGAATAATCTCGAGCGTTCGTGCCTCGCGGGTAATCTTCACACAACGACCCACAATGATTGAGAACTTTCTCGAACACTGATTGAGGCGCAGTTTGCACTGAGCATTCCTTACCCGCAGGCTTTGTGGGCGAAAACCGAATCAAACAAAAGTGAAAAAAAAAATGCCGCCATATCCACGAAGTGAATGATGATGAGTGGGCGAAGCTCCGGAGGTAAACCTGGTAAACCATGAATCCTCCGTACATTTTGCCCACTCGATTTTATTGCAACGCTCCCCCTAGCGTACGTCGCCGCACTATATCGAACGATGACACGCGCCATATGTGGCATCATTCCTATTTTATAACACCTCGCATCTTTCATAATCAACTACACGTACCGCCGTCTAGTTTATAACATCTTGCATCTTTTGGACGGACGGATGGACGGATGGATATGGCTGTACCCTTTAGATCGGGCGGTGGCTAGCGTAATACTTAGAACTGAACGAGAGGTGGCTACATACAGGGGACGCACAGCCCACGCCTTAAGGAGCTTCGCTCCTAAAACGCGTGTGGCGATATGTAGTTGCGTGCAGTGTACGAATGCGTGACGAAGCCATGCGTTCCGAAGGCCTATATACGAGGCGACTGTTGCTCGACATCTCAAAGAACGTTGCCGTGTCGCATCTGAGCAATGGTCGGAGGAAGCAATGTGCGGTAATGAATTAGTCTGGATTCGGCATGCTCCCTTCGTTAATCTTTGGAACCACGGGGAACGGAATATAACTTTAAAATTTTCACCAGTGACAAACAACTTCATTGCGTTCGTTTGAAGAACGTGACGCTCTTCGTCTCGAAGCTTACGCCTCGGCGTTGCCTAGCGAGACGCTACACATGTAGGCTACGGAGATTCCAAGAACGCTTCCAAGAAACAGGTTCATACATACCGGTGCAGCACTGGCCAAGAGACACAAAACGTGTACTTTTCTTTCATTCGTCTCATTCGTTAGAGCTGTAAAGCTGTATGTATACGGCTCCAAGAACACGTGAGCCATCGTCAACTATACCCTCAAACAAGCTGTACCCTCTGTAAGCACGAACATGCAGATATGGCACATATTCCATGGCAATGCACGCAGGTCACAGTAATATACCGAGAGGACAATAATATAAAACCTGACCTCGAGGAGCATTGGTCAAGTGCGCTGACCAGCTCAGATCTGCACCACCAGCGGTGGGCAATCCAGCGGGTCCGGACAGCGGTGGATAGGCTACGCCTCACCGCACAAAACGTCGGGGTGGCCTGAGCCCGGGCCGGTAACCCTGGAGGGGTTTTTTTTTTCGTCCGTCCGTCCATCGTCAACCGTCACTCAGTAAACGCATCTAATCCCCGTATTCATAAACGCTGCTTGACTTGAACTTGACTCGACTTCGATGCAGCACAAACGCTTTTCGAACGCGCTGTATTTAAGCGCTACGCAGACAACACAAACGCACAGCCGCGTTCGAAACGCGCTGCATTGAAGGCGTTTTCAAGCAAAGTTCAAGTCAAGCAGCGGTTTCTGAATACCGGGGTAAGGACTCGCCCGTATAGGGTACCTTTACCGACAATGGTATACGATACGAGCTCGGGCTTACCTCGAAGAAGGAGTCTCGCCACAGGAGCTGACGACCCAAGCAGGAGAACAGTGAAGCAGTCTCGCTGGTTCGGGGTCCTCTCGTGGAATGGCTACGATCCCGGGTCGATCACAAGCCACGAACGCGCTAGCTGCGTGGAACGCGACTGCAGGAGCGACGCTATGGCACAGCCGCCACAGCGAGTGACCGGCGCGTCTACTTGAAAATGTTGTCACTTACCCACTCTGGGGACTTGGCTCAAAAAACAAAGCGTAGCGAACTCTTTGTATGAGCATTACAACAATGTTTATGAGTGAGTTTATATTTTAAAATACCAATAATGCAAGAAGCACCATACAAAACGAGAAAAGGAGAAAAAAAAAACAAAAACAAAAAGTAGCTTTTATAGATTTTGTGCAGACCACACAGCGGCGTCTACTTCATCTAACCTTTTTAGAATCCATGCGTTGAAACACTTTTTGATGCGGACACTCATCATAAACTCCTTAAAGTTTGTTTGTTTGTTTGTTTTGTTTGTTTCCCTGGGCTGATGGTTCATACCCACTCTGGGGGATTGGCCAAGAAAGTGTAGTGCAGCTTTTCTGTGATCTTTTTAACTGTGTGTAATGAATTTGTTTTATAATATGACTCCGTATATTATATATATTATGACTCTATATAATATATAATATAATACGACTTATATAATATATAATATAATATATCTATATATAAAATGTTTTATAATGTGACCTTAAAGTGTTGTGACCCCTCCGTTCTCTTCAGTGGTGTCCAGCAAAGCGCCAAACGCGCGTTTTGCCTCGTCAGCCGCCGAGTAAATAAAGCGCTGCATCCTGACGTCCCGGCGTCCAATTACCGTAACACTGTGGAGAAAAAAAAATTTAGGCGACCTATAAGCTTTGCCCACGAGAGTTAAACGCGATAGCGATATCAGTGTTCACTGTAGGTACTTCAAACACTTAGTGTAGGAAATCTTTTCTAACTTGCTATGCACCCACACGTGGCCTTAAGGGTGCAGTAGCACGTGTGCATATTGTCATGGGTAACTGGCTTTAAACTATGAGGTAATTACGATAATCCTATGTTGTGACGCCCGATGGCAAAGTATAACGCTTGTACCACGCATTATTACGGAAATATCTCATGTTGCATTGCGAAGCATGGATACAGGAAACGTTTGTTTGTAAAGAATGAAAGTTACTTTCGATGCATTTCCGATCAGAGGAATTTCGTTTCACTATGTTCACGTGTAGGGGAGTGGCTGAGCTTGTGATTATAGGGAAAATAACTGGCCTCTGATTATTTTCACTGTGTTCAGAGGCACAGCCACACGCATGTACTCACTTATTAACACGTGGAAAGTTACTACCAGCGTAGCAACAAAAAAACTCCCAAGCATTTCCCCGACGGTGAACATGGTTAAGTGCGAATGCACGGGGTGATGCTATGAGGGGTATTTATTAATTCGCACAATTATATTTATTAATCACACTATGGTGCCTTTATGGTGTAATGGTTCCTGGGAATCGCAATTTGATCACAAGGGGGAGTTCACGTTAACTCACGGGCGAATGCCAACGGATTTTAACTTTACTCCCCCTATAAGGCGCGTTACTGACACCGATTTCAGCGTCGCATCCGTGGCTTATTCGGTAGAGCGTCGCGCGGCGGCCCGCCAAGTCCTCTTTCTTTTAGAGATAGAGAGAAGACTGCGGACGCCGCCGACGGCGCTGGATGGTTTGGGGTCGCTTATAAAGTGTATTCACACTTAAAAAAGATGAGAGAGACGTGGCTGTGTGGCAGAACATCCGCTTGTAGGGCAAACGACCCGGGCTCGATCCTAACTGATACGCTAAATTTCTCATCACTTTTTTAAATGCGAAGCATTTCTTTGCGAACTTTAGCGACTTTGAGCGTATATCTATCTATCTAGCCACTCACGACTTTTAGCTCTCCTGGCCGTTTCAATGATGTTATCCATAATAAACTTGGTATGGCATAACATGACTGTATGAAGAACATATTTGACTAGTCATAACATGAAGAACACGACATGTATGTCATGAATGTCATGATTAACATTTCATGGTGTTGCAGCTCTCGCGGTGGTTTCGTTCACATGACATGTTGCAAAACTGATATGGTATGACATGACTGCATGGCGAACGCAATCGACAGACCCTAACGTAGAAATCATGACATGCATGTCATGTGTCATGAGTTATGATACACGCCACGCTCATGGTGCGCTTGCGGCCGTTTCGCTAGCTTCACATATACAAAATTTTCTATTACGGGGTGTGAATGCAAACTAAGCTATATGACATGGTGCAAACAAGACAGTCATGAGATGTGCGTCATGTTAGAACGTGACTACATGCCACGCTCATGATGTGCTCGCGGTAGTTTCGCTAGCTTCACATATATCAAATTCAGTATCACGGGACGTGAATGGATGAATAAGGTATTCGACTGGTGCAAACATGATAATCATGAGATGCGTGTCATGTGAAAACATGACTACATGCCACACTCATGATGCGCTCGTGACGTTTTACCTAGCTTCACATATACCAAATTTGGTATCGCGGGACGTGAATGGTTGACGAAGGTCATGTGACTGGTGCAAATATGATAATCATCAGGTGCGTGTCATGTAACATGACTACATGCCACACTCATGATGCGCTCGTGACGTTTTACCTAGCTTCACATATACCAAATTTGGTATTGCGGGACGTGAATGGTTGACGAAGGTCATGTGACTGGTGCAAATATGATAATCATCAGGTGCCTGTCATGTAACAACATGACTACATGCCGCGTTGATGATGCACTCGCGGCCGTTTCGCTAGCTTCACAAATACCAAGTTTGGTATTACGGGACGTGAATGGAGGACGAAGGTATGTGACTGGTGCAAACATGACAATCATGAGATGCATGTCATGTGAAAACATGACTACATGCCACACTCATGATGCGCTCGTGACGTTTTACCTAGCTTCACATATACCAAATTTGGTATCGCGGGACGTGAATGGTTGACGAAGGTCATGTGACTGGTGCAAATATGATAATCATCAGGTGCGTGTCATGTAACAACATGACTACATGCCGCGTTGATGATGCACTCGCGGCCGTTTCGCTAGCTTCACAAATACCAAGTTTGGTATTACGGGACGTGAATGGAGGACGAAGGTATGTGACTGGTGCAAACATGACAATCATGAGATGCGTGTCATGTGAAAACATGACTACATGCCACACTCATGATGCGCTCGTGACGTTTTACCTAGCTTCACATATACCAAATTTGGTATCGCGGGACGTGAATGGTTGACGAAGGTCATGTGACTGGTGCAAATATGATAATCATTAGGTGCGTGTCATGTAACAACATGACTACATGCCACACTCATGATGCGCTCGTGACGTTTTACCTAGCTTCACATATACCAAATTCGGTATCGCGGGACGTGAATGGTTGACGAAGGTCATGTGACTGGTGCAAATATGATAATCATCAGGTGCGTGTCATGTAACAACATGACTACATGCCGCGTTGATGATGCACTCGCGGCCGTTTCGCTAGCTTCACAAATACCAAGTTTGGTATTACGGGACGTGAATGGAGGACGAAGGTATGTGACTGGTGCAAACATGACAATCATGAGATGCGTGTCATGTGAGAACATGACTACATGCCACACTCATGATGCGCTCGTGACGTTTTACCTAGCTTCACATATACCAAATTTGGTATCGCGGGACGTGAATGGTTGACGAAGGTCATGTGACTGGTGCAAATATGATAATCATCAGGTGCGTGTCATGTAACAACATGACTACATGCCACACTCATGATGCGCTCGTGACGTTTTACCTAGCTTCACATATACCAAATTTGGTATCGCGGGACGTGAATGGTTGACGAAGGTCATGTGACTGGTGCAAATATGATAATCATCAGGTGCGTGTCATGTAACAACATGACTACATGCCGCGTTGATGATGCACTCGCGGCCGTTTCGCTAGCTTCACAAATGCCAAGTTTGGTATTACGGGACGTGAATGGAGGACGAAGGTCATGTGACTGGTGCAAATATGATAATCATCAGGTGCGTGTCATGTAACAACATGACTACATGCCACACTCATGATGCGCTCGTGACGTTTTACCTAGCTTCACATATACCAAATTTGGTATCGCGGGACGTGAATGGTTGACGAAGGTCATGTGACTGGTGCAAATATGATAATCATCAGGTGCGTGTCATGTAACAACATGACTACATGCCGCGTTGATGATGCACTCGCGGCCGTTTCGCTAGCTTCACAAATGCCAAGTTTGGTATTACGGGACGTGAATGGAGGACGAAGGTATGTGACTGGTGCAAACATGATAATCATGAGATGCGTGTCATGTAAGAACATGACTACACGACACGTAGATGATGCGCTCGCGGCCGTTTCGCTAGCTTCACATATACCAAGTTTGGTATTGCGGGACGTGAATGGATGAAGAAGGTATGTGACTGGTGCAAACATGATAATCATGAGATGCGTGTCATGTAAGAACATGACTACATGACACGTAGATGATGCGCTCGCGGCCGTTTCGCTAGCTTCACATATACCAAGTTTGGTATTACGGAACGTGAATGGATGACGAAGGTATGTGACTGGTGCAAACATGACAATTATGAGATGCGTGTCATGTAAGAACATGACTACACGACACGTAGATAATGCGCTCGCGGCCGTTTCGCTAGCTTCACATATACGAAGTATGGTATTACGGGACGTGAATGAATGACGAAGGTATGTGACTGGTGCAAACATGATAATCATGAGATGCGTGTCATGTAACAACATGACTACATGCCACGTTGATGATGCGCTCGCGGCCGTTTCGCTAGCTTCACATATACCAAGTTTGGTATTACGGGACGTGAATGGATGAAGAAGGTATGTGACTGGTGCAAACATGATAATCATGAGATGCGTGTCATGTAAGAACATGACTACACGACACGTTGATGATGCGCTCGCGGCCATTTCGCTAGCTTCACATATACCAAGTTTGGTATTACGGGACGTGAATGGATGAAGAAGGTATGTGACTGGTGCAAACATGATAATCATGAGATGCGTGTCATGTAACAACATGACTACATGCCACGTTGATGATGCGCTCGCGGCCGTTTCGCTAGCTTCACATATACCAAGTTTGGTATTACGGGACGTGAATGGATGAAGAAGGTATGTGACTGGTGCAAACATGATAATCATGAGATGCGTGTCATGTAAGAACATGACTACATGCCACGTTGATGATGCGCTCGCGGCCGTTTCGCTAGCTTCACATATACCAAGTTTGGTATTACGGGACGTGAATGGATGAAGAAGGTATGTGACTGGTGCAAACATGATAATCATGAGATGCGTGTCATGTAACAACATGACTACATGCCACGTTGATGATGCGCTCGCGGCCGTTTCGCTAGCTTCACATATACCAAGTTTGGTATTACGGGACGTGAATGGATGAAGAAGGTATGTGACTGGTGCAAACATGATAATCATGAGATGCGTGTCATGTAAGAACATGACTACACGACACGTTGATGATGCGCTCGCGGCCGTTTCGCTAGCTTCACATATGCCAAGTTTGGTATTACGGGACGTAGAATGGATGATGAAGCTATGTGACAGGTGCAAACATGATAATCATGAGATGCGTGTCATGTAACAACATGACTACATGCCACGTTGATGATGCGCTCGCGGCCGTTTCGCTAGCTTCACATATACCAAGTTTGGTATTACGGGACGTAGAATGGATGACGAAGGTATGTGATTGGTGCAAACATGATAATCATGAGATGTGTGTCATGTAAGAACATGCCTCACTCATGGCACCAATACACTTCGGCGGGACCAGGCGTGCGTGCGCACCGGCATTCGTTGCCAGGCGGCGATCTGCCTGCCTCATGCCAATGCCTTCTCTAGGGAGATGCCTGCCGCATAAGAAAAAAAAAAAAACAGCTGCCACACCCTTTCCCTCCTTCATTTTGAAAGTGTTCTCGGTCGCTAGCGTCACCTGTGGCGGACGGTGCGACAACGCAACACTTTGCATAGCCTCCGAAACAGTGGTGCACAGTTGCAGGTCTCGAATAACTCTTGACTGACGTGCCCCTATGGGCCGCAGATGAAGAACGCTTAGCTGGTACCACGGTGTAAAGACTATTCTTACACCGTGGCTTAGACGCATGCGCGTAGCTCGGTGGGCGTCCCTCCATCACGAAGAGAGGCAGACGCAGTGCTGTCTGGGTAACGTGATCGGCGCGAAATGCACTATGTCGCATTTGCGCCGGTTGCCGCTTGGCCGCACCGACGAACGCTGGTCGTGCGCCGGTCGCGCCTGGCGTCAGACGAGAGAGTGCTCGCGTTGCTAAGGCAGCGTTGCTGTGCCCAGCGTGAACGCGCGTCAACGTTACGTCGGAGTGTATTTGGCCATTCATGATGCGCTTGCGGCCGTTTCACTAGCTTCGCACATACCAAATTTAGTATCAGGTGACGTGAATAGATGACGAAAGTAAATGACACGTTCAAGCATGATAATCAGGAATAAGGAAGTCAACTATGGCCTAATTTACCACCGCTTCGTAACGTTGTGCTCATTTTAAAGTGACATATCAATCGCCCTCATTCGTGCTTCGCATATTGTAGATTCCCTCTGTACATGGGATCTGCCAATTTTTATTTGCATGTTTCTCGATGTTTTGGTCACGCAAACGTAATTTTTCGCTCCCAACCAACGACACCGACGCCAGAATTTTGGCGAAACGAGCTCTTTAACGTTAAAAAGAACGGCTTAGGACTGTTCATTACGCGCATGCATGTAATAGCAACTTCCAGGTACCGTGGCGCCACTGAGCGGTGGCGGCCAGAAGCTCTGTTGAGATGATTGAAGTTTTGAACCATGCTTCAAACAGCAGACGCTGCTGCTTGTTTTCCCACGTTTGTGGTCGTTTTTCAATGTTGCGAACGGTCTCGATATTACCCTGACTATTTGAATTTCACAAGTTGGAGGGAAAGTATATAAAGAGAAAAAAAAAAGCCAACTGATTTCACCGCGAGCCTCGATGCTCACAGCCTACATAGACCTTTCGGTGTTTGTAAACAAACTGGCTCGCACCGAACGGCCTACCCCAGCAGACTTCCGGTGCGGCCCTTCCGGCAATGCGTTTTCAATGGTTCCAGCGGTGTTTTCGTGGTGCGTTTCAGTTTGCTGTCCTGTTTTATTTCTGGCGCATTCCTTAGGATGGGTTCGCAGCAACCTCTAGCGGCTACACGAAGGGGCTCACTGCTCGCGTGGCCGATGGGCGCCGCGCAAAATATTCGTTGTTGTGTTCCGATAAGTGTGGCCTTCTGCTCCGTGTTGCCTCCGATAGTGGTCGCACCTATACAAACAGAAAATGCATAAACTGCAAGAGAAGTTTGTCGGAGAACTTGATTGGGCCAATTCGTTCTGCATGGCAACAATGTGGATGTGCTTTGAAGACGCGGACCGGGAATTGACAGCGCACACCCGTCTTTTTTCCCTGTCCACGCCTTCAAAGCGCACTTACATCGTCGACATGCAGAAGAAGAGTCGCTCTATTCACTGTGAAGTTGTTCAATTCAGCTTTTCGACTAGAACGGAAAACCTCCCTCCTGTTGAACGCCGAACATATTTGTGTTTCCGTCTAAGCATACAACCTCAGGATAAAACGCTTATTTCTGCGCCTGTGTCACACCGGGCAATTTTTAAAGAGATCAGCGGCGATCGGAATCGATCCGAAGTGTTCATGTGACTGAGAGATATAAGATGTGCCGATGTGACGACTTCAACTGTGGCTGCATGGTGACGCGACCTATAATGGTTTACTCGCCAGTAAGCTATTCGTGAATCAAACTTTCACGTTGAACCTACCTAAATTTACAGTCCATGCATGTTCACACCCAAAGGATACATTAGCGATAATGCAGCGATGTTCATTCGCGGCAGAAATACAGGCGGTGAGTCATTTGCTCGCACAGATGAGGGCCCACTCGCCGGTGTCACTTAAAAAAAAAAATCAAATGCAACGACAACGAAGCGTGCACACCACGACGTATACACTGTGGGGAGATTCATGTTAAGCGCGGGTACTTTGCGCCCCTTGTTGTTTTGAACAAGGAACATTGTTCATATCACATAAACTATAAAATAAACACCTTTGCTATGAATTTTCAGTGTTGGCTTACACGTTTTGCTGCCCATTTCAGGCGTCCGTACACTTATGTGCCACGGGTGGAACACGAGAGTGACTGCATGATGTGTTCTCAGTAACCGGGCGCCTTCGACTAGTCTCACGTCTGAGTATCGACTCTGTGCCATCAGTCTGCGCTGAGTTGCCTTTGATGAAGTGCAGAACAAACCTCCCCGCTTCTAGTGGGAATCTAGTTTTCTCGCGTGATTGCTACAATGCAGGCGCTCTTTTCATCGGCATCGCTCTGAAAATAGAAAGTTTTGACTTGCATATAAAATTAATTTAGGCATGTAGACTCAATCCTGGCTTGACACAGCTGTGCTCGAGTTTCCATTGTTTCATCGCAATAATTTTATCCGCATAAAACATCGGAACACAAGGGGCCGCGGCCAGCAACAAACGCTAAAACCACGCAAAAAACAAGCGAAACACGAAGTTTCCAGGGGTGGTTTTTCGGCTTACGCACAATTTTGCCAGAGACCGGCTGGCTCTGGCGACACCGTCTGTACACCGGGGGGAAATTTAAGCGTCTCGTTGTAAGTTAGCGATCCAAAAAGCCGTCGGGGGTTAAGGGAGAAAATTTAGCAGGCAGATAACCAAGCCCCGTGAATGTATGCAGCACGCATTTTGACCACGAGTACAGCAACTTCCAGGTTTGCAGTTCTCGCGTGGAGTTCGTCTGCTTGATACGATACGATTTTGTGCATATTTATTTTCCCAATATACGACCTGGCATATATTTACCTAATTTAGTATGTTAGCACTACCCTACTTTCTCAAAAACATAAATTCAAGGGCCACCGAAGCGCGAAGAATTGCAGTCTTCGCCAAAAGTGTACTTTTGGGTATCGTCTCTTGCGGGACGATCATCTCAACGACCGCCATGCTGGATGTATAGTGGCGCCCCCACTAGGTCGTGAAAGTTTCGTATTGTCGTTCATTGCACCACCCTGCTTCTAATATAGACCTTTTCAAAAACGCCTCCCTGGGCGCCGCCATAGTCCTCTTTGGGCTGCGCAAATCGGTGTTACCCCTCAAAAATGCACTGACAAGGCTGCACCCTTGGTCTTTGTACTCTCACGCGCTGCCCATCATGGCGGTGTTTTTTTCCTCCTATGAAAAGGTGGATACCGAGTGGTCGGCGCTCCCGCCTTTATAATAAGACGGTGCGCACTATGGGCATAGCGCAGCGAACGGGAATGGCAATGGCGAGGAGACTCCGAAGCGATAGAAGGCATACGCCAATGACGACGTAGATCTAAGAGAGGTGCGAGGCGCTTAGTCAACGCCTCCTCTATTTAAGATGCCTGACGAATGGCTCGTGTTGCCAGTGGTGTCGTCTGCGTTCGCGGTGCCGCTCGCGACCAACACTATCATCACGGCGTTTTTTGACTTGTGACCCATAGGGGCGCGTCTGTCGAAAGTTATTCAAGATCTGCAGTTATACACGACCATTTCGGAGGCTATGGAAAATGTTGAGTTTTTACACCGTCTGCCACAAGTGACGCCAGCGACTGACACTAATCGAAAATGAAGAATGGAAAGAGTGTGGCAGCCGTTTTTGTTCTCATGCGGCAGGCATCTAAATAGAGGAGGCACTGGCTTGGCTTGAGCGTGAGGTTCTGTCCATGGAGTCGACATCGCTCTCGTGTCTATGATTTAACTCGAAGCTCTTCCTGCGTCGACATAAAAACATTACCCAGGCATTCGCACACTGACTAGAGGGAGCTGCGTTCCTCGCCCTGCCCGTCCCAAGTTCGCTGACATTGGCCGCAAGGGGCACGCGAAAAACAGACGCGCACACGCGTCCCCCGTGTAGCCCAGCCCATAGCCTCCTCTATAACTTTGTGCCCGAGCGGTCGGTCCCTCAGCGCCGTCCCCCGAGGTATTATGGGATGCGAGCGCTCCTGGCGGAGCGCCGAGGCGCAAAACGAGAGAATGGATGGCAGCTATGGAGAAAAAACCGGCTTTGAGTAACTACCGAAAGGGCAAAAATACTACAAAACGTGACAAACTCAAGTGCTCGACCCCGGGACATCATAAAAAACTTTTGGAGGTTGTGCTCGTGAAGTTTCTCCGCCCACTTTTTCTGAACTTCGCGACGAGTGTGACTGACAAACACGACTTGGCAAAAGATTTTCATGTCAAACCATTGTCTCGAAAAGTGCTCAAGCTTTGAGCGCGAAATCAAATAACAAAGCTCACATTGCATTCTGCATACAGTGCTTGTGTTAAAAATTTGGTGTGTGCGCACTTCTTAACGTATACGCATAATCCAATGCAATGTAGACGGTTTCTAGACCGTCATAAACGCAAGCGTGCATAGGCCGCGTCGTCTGCTGTTATTATGGGATCGGTGCGGCATCTGGCGGCGAGCGCCAAAACTATAAGGGACGGATGGCGCGTATGTATTTAGCGCTAATGCGCGGGCACAAAAAAATATAGGAGGCTATGCCCAGCCACAATCCGCGCACTCATGTAGGGAGACGCGCGCATCACGTTTCATGTTCACCGACACGTACCGTCTCAATGTTGCTGCTTTCATCCGCTAGATAGGCTTTCTGGCGCTGCAGTAAGACTTAAAAACTCTACTGCACGGTGCCTAACCAAACCAAGGCCTGGAAACGACTTTTTTCAAGGCTTGCATGGGTTGGATTTTTTCATCTTTCGTTTACTTCTTTTACGCAATTTCTCTTGTTTCCATGGCGATTTGTCTCCTAAATATTCTGTATGTGCCGGATAGCTTTTTTGACTTATCACTTACTTTCTTTTTTAAATTAGCGAGCACGATCAAGATTCGTTCCTGATCTCCTGCTGGATCGCGTGCGAGTTTCGAGATGATGCAAAGAAAAAATTGCCCGCAGCTTCCCTCGGGGGAACACTGAGGAGGATGCGGACCATATAATTGGTTAACGGGGTGTAAAGTGCGACTTACTTGGGTCGATGGCTAAATTGGTTAACGTGGTTGTGAAATGGGGTGTTAAATTGCGACTTACTTGGGTCGATGGCTAAATTGGTTAACGTGGTTGTAGGATAGGGGGTGTTAAATGAGTGAACACGTACACACGTATGCGAAAGGGCGGCGCTGGTCGAAGGGATGTCGATCATTGTGTTTGTGGATTCGTTGGAATTCATTTCACCGCGACCTTGGACGTCGACGCGCCGTACAAACCAACCGATGAGCGGCAACTGAGCGAGCGAGCGCCGACCTTGAGTATATATACAGCACGACGGCGCATGCACTGTCAGCTGTTGAATGTTCTCGAAGCGCGACGCCACATGCGCGTCCACTGGAGAATCAGGAGAATTGTAGATGTCGAACGCGGTGTGTAGAGGAGGAAGGGTGCACAGATGGTGGAGGAGTGAAGCGCGCGCGGTGTGTAGAGGAGGAAGGGATGCACAGATGGTGGAAGAGTGGGCGACGGCGCGACGGCGCATGCGCGCGCGTCAGCTGTCGAATGTTCGAGAAGCGGTGCGGACGGCGCGGACGGCGCACTACAAGGCGCGAGTATAAGATGCTCCGCATCTAAAAACTACAATACATGTACACCATTTTTTTTTTGCGGCTGACCATTTGTACGCGTTGCAGCCCGCCAGCGCTTAGCTTCTTGGTGCGGCACCGCGTAGCTTCGCGTTGGCGAGGGCCCTTTCTCTCCATGAGAAGAAGGCGTAGCAGGGCGACGAAAAGCCAAGCACTGGCACGCTGTAACACGCACGTGTGGATCAGCAGGTCTTCGGGGTGAGCACATATACGGCGTCTACTGCAGCGCAGCTGTCATATCTTAGCCCACGGCGTCTTGCCGGCGTCTAACCGTTATAACAGCGACTCCGTCGAGAGTCGGAGAGGACGCAGGACAAGAAATGGCGTCGCGGCGGCATCGCCCTTTTCAAAGTTACGGTCACAAGCTGAAAGAAAATGCAAGGTGGGGCCAGGGGGGGCACGCATCGGGGCACACTATATAGCCAATGCCACCAAACGCATGCTGCGTGCGTCTTCTACCCTCAAAGCCCGAAGCCATCACACCATCCAATGACACGCACATTTTTTAAACTAAAAACGTTATATTTTTCCGCTTACGACGCCGCCCCACCACAACTTCCAGCGTCACGGAGGCCTCCCTGCTCCCCGCGGTGGTGGGACGGCGCCTTAAACAGCAAGTTTTACCCACGGCGCCTCGAGGCGTCGTGGGGGCGTGTCCAATCGAACGCTCACAGAGCGTGGAAACTGTCCCCATCCGCGCCCGTCCCTGCCCGCCTGACGCGAGACCGCGACTTAGGTCCAGCGTCGACGTCGGGCGACGGCAGGCTAATCGCCAGACTGGCCACGGCGTACGACGACGTCCAGGTTGGCACCACACAGCGGACGAGGGCCGGACCACGTTGGTGACGGGGCCTAGGGGAGCTCTCAAGTCGCTGTTCGGCTGCTTTCTCGGAGCGACAGCGTCTCTCCGAGTACTTCCCCCTGTTGCCACTCGCCGTGGGCGCGACTTCACGTGTTCTAGCTCTTTCCGTGGCGCCGGCGCTTCTGTGGAGCGCGTCGTCGTCATTCAGCCGTGGCTGCGCCTGCGTGTCAAAGGGGCCACGACACGGTCGCCCACCAAATTGCGCTCTTCGGCGAATAAGTAGACAGTCTATAGTGCATGTGCATGCGTCAAAAATTGGCTGATGTTTCATTGCTAAACGAGCTCTAGAAATCTCCGCCTATAAACCTTGTCCACCGTTGGCGACCACCACTGTGCCATGACTTGTGCAACGTCACCTCCTCCTTTCTTTCGTTTCACAGAAAGAGGAGCAAGAGCTAAAGGCCATGTGGCCTGACGGAGGCTCTTACTCCTTTGGGCATTCGCAATGCATGCAAATGGTTTCAATGCATGTAAAACAATGAAGCATCAAGCATGCGAATAGAGAACAATACAGTTTCACATGATACAAAATGCCTCTAGGCAACAAAAAAGTTTACAAACACTCTATGAAACGCATAGAACGCATCCACCTATGCAATCTATTTGATTCCCCCTGCACTTTCTGAACACGTTTATGGTGCTGCCGTCTGGGTACCGTCATCGTACAAGGGATATTTCAGCGAGAGCAGCAGTAACGAGATGCGGAAACGGGCACGAGAGTGTAGATGTCGTGCAAACCCTACGCTACTGGTCGCCCGTCTCTCGGGTTGAGGCGGCTGGGATTCGTGAAAGATGGTGTCGCATACGTTGCCTGGCATGTGACACAATACTGGAGAACGTTCACTGCCGTACACGTTGGACGCTGCTAAAACACGACACGAATGCAATCGTCTGTGTCCTCTGCTGCAGCTGCAGCCACTACATCACGAGGAGGCGCAAGGAAACCGGTAAACTAGCCTTGCGCTACAGCTACACTCTGTCAGCACGAATACCGTGCTGCCGCCGCCATGTTGCACTCGTGAAACGATTCAAACTAATATCGGAGTGCACCGCCTCCGTGAACCAGTTCACAAAGTGCAGGTGAAATCAGTAAACCTCTAAAGGCCTGAGTACACAGTCACTGCGAACCATCTAATTTTCGATGGCAAACTTTAAAATGTGCTGACACAAAACTTTTGGCCTCATGTTTTGCTTTTTTCTTTGCTGCAATCTTGCTGGGAGCCCGTTAATTGTAGCAGTTGGGCTCGGCAAAGGGGAATGGATCAATACATCAGACAACGCCTGGATGCCCTCTTATCACAAATCCGTACTAACTTTCTGTCGTTCTAAAGCTGATACAGCGGCAGAAGTGGCAGCGATACGGCGGGACGAGTATACCTCGCCATAGCAATTCCTTACGCTCTTAATCTGTGTGCTAGCTAAGTCAACGAACTACTTAATAGAAGGCGATCAAAACAGCGCTTCAGGCGGGACACGACGTTACGTCCACATGTCCGATACTGGGTTGTGCGCCGTTTTATTGGTCATTTGCAACGCATCAACCAGCGCGACATGAAGCACACTGTAACAGACTGGTCCATTCCAGGCACTTCGAAAATTGCTTGAAGTCTCGTCGCAGGATTTCCCAGTATGGTGCCTTAATTGGCAGACCATGGCGAATGGAAAAAAACTACGCTGGACTAGCAAGCGGATCACTCTCCGAATGGTTACGAGACTATATACCTGCGCGCCCCCAATGAAACCGAAAGCCTTCATACTCCGTACACAGTTGTTAAGAGTTCTGGAGCGTTATACAAGGTACGGGGATAACGTGCCTGCCGTGGATGTCTATGGCGCTCTCGCCGACGCGTGGGCGGCGGGCTCGCCCGCTGCGGCGACGTCCACGCCCCTCGTATCGTCGTCGCCATCCCTAGGGGCGACGGCCGACGGGCCATTCCTTGGGGGCGCGCCGAGGCCCATGCACTTGATGGCCGTGATCTTGGCCAGCACCGCCTCCTCGGCCTCGTCCCGGGGCACACCCCTGTACTGGAGCCAGTTGTCATCCTCCAGCACGGCGAAGGCGTACGCGGCCGCCACGTGCAGGCCCAGGCGCTTGCGACTGGCTGTGGCCGCCTCGGGAAGGTGCAGCAGCTTCATGTAGGGGCCGTCTGCACCCAACCGCTGGTACGCCTTCAGGAACGCCTGCGCGTCGGAGAGTTCGAGGCTTTGTCAGGTCTACTGGAGGATCTGAACGCCATTTCTCTCATTATTTGAATGTATCATTCTGAAAAGAGGGCGTTGCTCGAGAAGCATGCATAACATGCGGTCTTGGAGACGATGAGTAGGCGGTTTCACGTCCGATCGCAAACGGCACCACATGATACGCTTTGTCGCCTCGGCGTTCGTATAGATTTACCATACCTGGAGTTGGTCACCCTTGGCGCGCAGCTCTGGGATGATGTCCAAGACCCAAGAGTTGCGGCCATGGAGGAACTCCAGGATCAGCTGCACATGCTTCATGCCAGCGAAGCGCCAGCCCATGGACACGTACTCCTGCACCTGTCGCATGGGGCCCTGCGTGAACGTTTGTACAGTATAGAAATGAGTGACTACAACACCTGCGCTGCTCTTGGCTCATGCGTGTAAAGCTTGTTACAGGAACACCTTCAAAAAGATATACACGAACAGCGCTACTTTTACGTTTAGCCAACACCAGGGCACAAATGGTACGGGGTACGGGTACCGTCCACTACACCTTGAAGTAGAAGAATGTCAAAGCGGACGCGGGTGTAACTGACCTTTGAACATAGTTTGCCTCTGCGGGCAGTCACTGCCAGGGGTATACGCGAAACAGCTACAATGAAGTACGTTTTGAAGCATAACACTGCCGTATTGCAGATTCTTTACCTCCTGTAAGCACGCGGTAAATAGCATTGAGGAGATCGTATCCCCTTCCTAAAACCTTCTTTATTAGTATTCTGCCACTTTTTATGGATATTTCATGGAGCACCATGGAGGCAGTTGATCCTCTGTAAATTTCTCCCACGATGTTGACATAAGTTTCGTCGACGCCCTGATTTCGCAGTGTCTGATGAGTCGCTCTACTGAATCAAATGCCTTCTCGTTATCTATGAATACTATGTGTACTGGTTCGGTGTATTCTGAGTACTTCTCTATAACCTCATTGAAGGTATGATTATAGTTGGTTGTTGAGTAGCCTGTTGGAAATACTGTTTGTTCCTGTTCAAGATGTTTAAGCCCAGTTAAGCATGTGCAGTTAGCATAATAAAAAGAAACTATTCGATGAAAACAATCCTGTGCGAGCCGCATGGGGCCCACGGCCCACGTGTTTGAGACCCCTTGAAGAGTGTCTGCTGGGCCTGCAGCACAGCTATAGCCCAGCAGACACGCCTCAAAGCGTGCTTTTCAGCAGGACGTGGCACTGTACCACCTTACTTTGCCACCATTTATTGGTGCACGTATTGTACAGTCTGGCACAGTCTAAAGTTGGACGTCCTTCATACTCTAGACACACATCACGCAGCTACAGCCAAGTAAATTCTCAAGAACCACACACACCACAAAAAGGCCCCAAAGCAGTCACATTTCAGCGCACATACTGGCAGAAACAAAAGATGTAGTCTAGTTCACCAAGAAGAGGAACGCCATCGTTACTCAGGAAACATGCTAGAGCCTCGTACATTGTAAAGTAGAACGCGCACCTCGAAGCGGCTCCTGAGCAGGGCACGGCAGAGGGCCGCCCTGGTGTGGCGCCACTTCTCGCCGAAGTTGGAGATGGCGTCCGCCTGCTCCTCGCCATACAGGGGCACGGGAGGGGGCTCCGAGACTCCCGGGAAGAGCTCGACCAGGTCATTGATCCGGTTCTGGAACCAGTCGCGGTTCAGGTTGGAGCCACGAGCACGCGGTAGGTTGCACAGCAGCACACTCAGGAGCACGTAGAAGTCGTCCATGGTGGCCGCGGGCTCGGAGTCGGCGCACAGAGAGCGTAGCTCGCGGCGCACGAAGACGCCGCTCACGTGCACATCGTTTAGCCAGACGCCGTCGACTTCGCTGGCGCTGACCATCTGTCGTGGACGCGACGTGGAAGAGGAGACACATGTGTGCATAAAGCGCTTTACAAGTTCGCCGCTAAGCGCAGGAAGCTGCAAGACGGCGCCTAGAGAGTGTTTTACAGACTGACTCGATTTTCTCCATTTTCGGGAGACTAAGAAACAGGGGGGGGGGGGGGGGAGCAGCGTATTAACCACGCCCTTGTGATACCCAGAAGATCGATACCCCCGTCCCCGTCCCACAGTTCTTGCCTTTGATGGCCATGACACACAAAACATTGGCAGACAATCTACGAAGCGAGTGATGGTGGTGCGAAGCTCCTTGAACGGTTACAAAATTTTCATTTAAGTGCTTAATAAATTGTTACAATGGTCCTAGGTGGCCGCTTGGTCGCGCCGACTCTACAGCGCTCGCACTTTGCTTGCGTGCTGTCAGGTCGAAGGGACTGTTTCACGCGTTCGCAGCTTTGAGGGGAGAGAGTGGAGACGAAGAGGGAGATA
This sequence comes from Rhipicephalus microplus, assembly GCF_043290135.1. Classification (NCBI taxonomy): domain Eukaryota; kingdom Metazoa; phylum Arthropoda; class Arachnida; order Ixodida; family Ixodidae; genus Rhipicephalus; species Rhipicephalus microplus. Next base: position 29,605,380 of record NC_134706.1, on the reverse strand, counting down.
GGTGAGAGAGGGGTGCAAGTGGTGACGTGGCGGGGAGGTTCGGCGACGGCGAGGTGCGGGTCTAAGGAGCTTCACTCCAAAAAAAGAAATTTATAGCGCAACTCCACGACCTATTTCGAACGAAAAATTCACGGATTGCGAGCTGCACGTGTAACTGCAATAAAGTGCTTTGCACAGGTCTTTCAGGGAATTGTTTTCCTTAGCTGGCCGCTGGTTATAGGCACACACGTTTTGTTCTCAAGGCTCTTCGAACTAATGTCACTTGTGAAACTGAAGAGCCACACTAAAAGACCAATCACCGTATTTACAAACGCTCCTCGACTCGACTTTCACCCTTCCCTTGACAGAGTTGAGAACTGCGCCGCTGCTCGGCTGAAAATGACGCTGCGCTACTCAAGAATAGCAGCAAATTATCACTGATATGCAGTGAGCTGCCCTGTCTATAGATGGCGCTCCCATCGGCTTTCTCAAGTGAAGGTGGAGCATTGAGTGAAGCGGTGTTCTTTAATACGGGGGTAAGTTAACCCCCTACTCCCCACCCATGACGTGACCTCCCTTGCAGCGTTGTACACGTCATGGAAGAGGCTCACCTGTTTGTATCCGTCCTCGCAAACGAGTTTGAAGAATCCCAGCATGCATGCGACCGCGGTGGCCGGGTCTCGGCCTCGGGTCACCAGGCGCACGCAGTTCGGGTCGAATGGCTGCCCCGGAGGTGGGAACACGTACACCGTCTGGTGGACGAACACCGAACCCATGGCGTCGGCGGTCGCCAGGGGGAGTGAGCGCATCCGTAACATGGCTTCACGTCCGTGTAAACGTTGCATAGTTTCCTGCGTTAGACAACGGGGGGAGGGGGGACACTATTGCAGACATAGTCGCTAGGGAGCCTTCATTAAGGCTCTCTACGCAGTCGCTCGCTGAAGAAAGCTAGGAAGCTAGGAAGGATATAGGAAGCTATGCTTCACAGAGGTGCTCTCCGAGTTTCGAGGTAAGATGTGCTCTCTTGAAATAAGTGTAAATAACGCAATAGGTTAAGAAGAATGGAAGAAACACGCACGTTGCTTGAACTGCACTTCCACGTGTCATCTGCATTCCTTGTTTTCGTCTCAAGTTCTCGTACAGTTTGGTCTTCTTTCATTATGATCCAAGTAACCAGAAAAATTTAATGCGATCCACGTGTCTTCGTCTCCTGATGTGATTAATCATCAGGATGGCGATCTCTCTATGTCCTTCGCAAGAAAGAAAACGCCCATGCGACATTACACACTTCGGAGAGGCTTAGAAAAAATGTGATTCGTGTTCTTTGCAGCTAAAAAAAGAGTAAAGTCTCAAGCGTAGAAAAGAAAGGGGTGGGGCGAGGGAAAGGGACCCCCTTATTTCATTGAACCGGGCCATCTCTACTGTTAATCCGACCTTGCTCACAGGTGGTCTTTTATTTTTTTTGCTCATATATGTGCTCATATATGGGTCCTCCGTACTGTTAATCCGGCCGTGCTCATATATGTCATTATGACCCAAGGTGATCCCTCGTCTTTCCGGCGTAAACAGTAGCGTTTCCCTTATCATACAATAGATGACGCAGTTGGGCGACGATATAAAAAATGGCGATGTACGCATTCTGTGTCGTCATTACCGTTTCTCGTCTAGTTTGCTAGATGGCACTGACCCATAGAAATACGCAATATGGTGGTTGGGTGAACAGACACTAGATGGCGTTACAACTGCCACTACTCGGGGTGTAGAGAGGAGGAGGAAACTGCCGAACACTTGATAATGTTCTGTAAAGGGCTTCACCCTTTAGTTCAGGATGATGGCACAGAGTTCTTCTAGCACTGGGGTTTAGGGACAGGGAGGGCAAAATAGACTTTAAGTGGATAGAATTAACCAGGAGGTTATATAATTGGTGGCTAAAGTCAAGGCACGAGTGAAAATTAAGCCCTTCACTGCAAAGTACCAGTCCTCAACTTCACTATTTAAAGGGAAAAAAACGATAAATCTAGTTTTGGGTTCACTAAGTATTACGGCTGGGTGGCGTTAGCCACCGCCCGATCTAAAGGGTACAGCCATATCCATCCATCCATCCTCTTTGATTGCCAGCTGCACATGGCAGCGCCGGCGCGCCCATTCCCTCATTCTCCTTGATCGTCGCCGTACGTGTGGGATCCCTAAATGGTGCGCCCCAAGGACGCCGCTGCGAAACGAGCCCAACGAGAAGCGGATCCCGGAATGCGAGAGCGGGAAGCGGCGATGTTCTCAGAGGATTCACGTTGTCCTCAAAAAACCTCCGCAGCTTTGCCCAACTTATCGCCATACACTCACTTGAATTCTTTTTTTTTTTGAAGGCTGCGCAGTTGAAAATGTAAATTCAAGAGCACGTCAGCCACCGCCGACCCTGCCACAGTAACGCGTCCAATACCTGAACGGCTGTGCCGTTCGCTATCTCGATGCCAGCGCAGCTCTCGCCGATCGGCCCACCATCCGTTAACTCCTCTGACGATGTCATATTTTTTTCCCAATCTTCATTTCTTAATCTATCTCTTTTACTCTCTGCTGATTCCATTCCCTCGTGAGCTACTACGGAGATGTTGCACTCAGCTGCACACAGTTGCGGGGCTCACTTTTCTCTCCTTTTCTTCTCGCTCTTGTTCACCCATTTCCAGTGGCGCACTCACATCTCTTACAATATCACGGCCCCCACTTTTACGCACAATGGCAGGATACGAGGGGCCTTACCTCGAAGGAGGATTCTCGGCCCAGGAACTGACCGTCCGAGCAAGAGACCGACGCAGTGGTTCCAATGAACAGTCCGGGGTCCTCTCGTCGAATGCCAGAGATCTCGGGCCGATCACGAGCTACGAATGCGCGAGCTGGTGCGCGACCACGGGCAACGTCAGCAGGCCATCGACGCCTTGGCACGCGCTAATCATGACGATGATCATGCCTCCAACATGGCTCGCACTCACGCGGGGAATCGGCCAAGCGTCGATCATTTGATTTAATGAAACGTTTTTCAGCATTGTATATCGATAACCAAAGAAAAAAAAAGCGTACGTAAACTAGAATGAGTGCAATTTTTCTTGTTTTTCACCGGTTTATGTCAGACTCCGGTACATGCCGACTTCAACATTCGCCACTTGTTACCTGGTGCCGTTTGGGGCCCGATCTGATCAGTTTTCGCCTGCTGAAGAACTGATAGGGACGAAGGACCTTATACGATTGATGATGATTGATGTGTGGGATTTTACGTCCCAAAACCACCATGAGATTATAAGGGATGCCGTAGTGGAGGGCTCCGGAAGTTCAGACCCCCTGGGGGCTCTTTAACGTGAACCCAAATCTGAGCACACGGGCCTACAGCATTTTCGCCTCTATCGAAAATACAGCCGCCCCAGCAGGGATTCGATCCCGCGACCTGCGGGTCAGCAGCCGAGCAGCTTATCCACTACAGAACACCGCGGCGAGGGATCCACTGAAGCTGGCTTATTTAGCAGTGTTACAGGTGAACACTATCCTCGCAAGCACTGCATGTATCTGCTTACCGTGCACGCGTAGCGTTTGCGCATAGGCAAAATACGATTTCTCGAAGAGCGTTTGTTCCCCGCAAACGCAGACGCACGATTGAGTCATCGTAAAGGAGCTTTGCAGGCCTTGCGGGTCGCACGCCATTTGGGATATCTTGCGGGTGGACCCCAAACTCTAAGGGTGGCTAGCGTTATGACGCATGCGTTTTGGCATCGACTGCAAGGGATAGTGTTCGCGTACGCTATTTGAAGAGTTGCCAACACCCACGCGTTGCTCTTCGCGTCATTACGCAAGGGTAGACAACTGAGCATGCGCAACCTTCTCTCTCACATTCTCTCCACATAAACCACATAACATCAATTCCCTTGGCAAGATCTGCCAAAATGGATGCCTATGTGTCTGCACCCATATATATTGCCGTGACAGCTCCTTTATATTTTCATGTTACCGTCCCATTGCAATGTACCAGTTTCTTTGCGCAAAGCGCGTCCCATGCAGTTACTGCTAATGATCTAGATGTTGGAACCTTCTTATCAGATTACATGCTTAACGCAAACATGATAGTTCTGAAGCTATACTGCGGCCGCTAGCGACAACGCTGGAATCGTCGACAATCCATGCATAAAATACATAAATCCGTTAGCAAGCTGTACAACGCACACTTTTGGGCGGGCTGATTTGCCGCGTGCTCCGGAGGAAGTAGTTGTATGGCTTGACGGAAGTCAGAGAAGACGTGAACGTGGCAGAGAACGCTTTCATGTTAAAAAGTAACTGTTAAAAACGGCATGGGCAGGGTAATCCGATGAAGATAGTATACCATATTGTCGCTACGAAGAAAGAACACAAGACAAGACTTCGTTGTGACGAGAATAGATGCTGTATTTACACACGGGAAACGCAACCGCGAGCGCATTCACGTCGTCTTCCTCGGGAAAAGCCAGAAGCTGCCGCTCGTGCTGCTTGCTTCGATCTTTTCTGTTGTGCTGCCGGCTATCGATTGTGACAATACGTAGCGTTTTACGTCCGCAAACCACAATATGATTGTGAGAGACGCCTAGTGGAGGGCTTCAGACACTTTGGCCATCTGGTGTTCTTAAACGTGTACTGACGTGGGGGCCAAAATATATAATTTACAGGGAACCATATTTGGGACATGTACACGTGTTGTCGGTGGACGTTAACAAGCACCGAAATTTGCTGAACTCTTCAGTACAACGTCTCAATTACATCGCGACACGATAATTATTGCTAGTAATTATTATCCACAAGTGTTTTCTTCACTATTAAGTAAGCAACCCTGCCCTTAAATTCGTTCGTAGATGTATCGTACATTCGCTTTCTATCGACCAGCTAGCCATCGTGGAAGCCAGCTAGCCATCGAACGACAAAGCACATTTACGAAACGAATAAATGTTATTTTCAACAACGGACCCGCCCCGCAATCTTCTCGTGGTCCACGGTTAGCGAGGCGGCACCATAAACTACTAGTAAAACCACGGTGCAAGCCGTGGGGTTGCCTCCTATGAGAGGTCACTTCGGCTCGGACATGATCATGGTTCTCGGCCGCCGCTGTTCGCGTGTCCGGGGACCAGGAATGTGATTCGGTGCCGAAGAAGCCGCTCGACGTGCAGGCGACCCGCCAGGCTGGCCCCGACACTGGCCGACGGGCGGTGTCGGGCGGGCAGGTGTAAGCGACGAGGAACCAAATGGTGCCTCAGGTTAGTGGCTGGGTGTTGCGGGCGACGGTGCCATCCCCCAGCACTTATTGCGTGGTTGCTGCTCGCCATCCGCCCGACCTTGCACGTTCCGGCTCTCTCGTCGTTGCAGGCGCCTCTGGTGGCGCCGACTGCGTATGAAACGAAAACGCATGCTCATATGTGGCATCTTGTCTTTCGCGTTCATTGGTTATCTGCATAACATTTTGCACGTTTCTTGACACCAAGCTGGCAAGGGGGGGCAGCATTCTCCACTCTCGACCCAGCACTATAGACGTCGGTTCAACAACAGCCGCGGCAGGTGCATTTTCAACGGTATAGGCGAAATTTTAAGAGTACTAAACATACTAATAAACGCCGCCGTGTAATGAAATGTCTTAACGACGACTTCTCGAAGCACCAATCGTCTGGCAACGCTAAACTCTACTTTACTGAAAGGCACACAAATAAAACACTGCTCCGTATGTGTGCGTCTTGCGCGTTCAGCCACTTGTTCTTGTTAACCTATTTTAAGAATGAGTCAACTCGAACAAGCATTCGTTTTAGCAGATATTGTTAGCACAAGAGCTTTATTGAGGTTAAACATGCGGCCAGTAGTGAGCGACATGGGTGGAGCCAGAACTGTTTGGCCACTTAAGCTGCACCTAGAGGCACTCAACTGTTCTCACTTTTGATTCGCCTCACGGTAAAACGGTGCACGTCACGGTAGAGGTGGCACCATCTCAGAAAAGAAGGTGCAGAACGGCGCGTCTTCGCGGAACGATTCTGAACTTCGGCCCACTGGCCACTGGCACCACTATATATACCTGCCTTACTTTTGACCATCGACACCACCATCCACCCGAATCGGCTCGGTGATGCCACAAGCTAAAAGTGTGCAAGTGTCCGAAAGATTTTATGGAATCCTTGTCATACCCTTTCCGATAGCTGCGCGACAAAAAACTGAATCGTGATCACGATCGCGTGGCCGCGACGAGCACGTTTATCTACGCCAATCAACGTAGGCCTACTTGCAGACTAGGTCATTGTTGCCTGCCGAGCCCCGTAAGTCAAGTCGAGCGTGGTATTAAGCTTATATAGCACGAGCGTATACCAAGAACTACAACGGCGACATGTCCGAAAATGCTCTTTCGAGAAGTTATCACGAAAGCTTCATTTACTCTTTTGCCTGTAATGATAGATTGGTACTATTATTATTATTATTATTATTATTATTATTATTATTATTATTATTATTATTATTATTATTATTATTATTATTATTATTATTATTATTATTATTATTATTAAGCTGCGATCACTCGCGTCTCATTAAGCTGTTTAAACAAAGCTGGGCAAAGCAACAGCTTTAACACATCTTTCCCATCATAGCCTGCTGACAACCTGATGATTTAGTCAACATTAAACCTGGAAGCTTTGTCCAGCGATCTATATAGTGCACGAAATGTGCAACAGGGATCACGTGCCTGCCGTGGACGTCTACGACCGTGTCGCCGCCACGTATGCAGCGGGCTCGCCTGCCGCGGCGACGTCCACGCCCCTCGAGGGGTCGTCGTCGTCGCCGTCTCTGGGAGCGACGGGGGCGGCGGCGGCCGGAGCATCCACTCGGGGCGCGCCGAGGCCCATGCGCTTGATGGCCGTGACCTTGGCCAGCACCGCCTGCTCGGCCTCGTTCTGTGGGACGCCCGTGTACTGGAGCCAGTCCTGGTCCTCGAACACGGCGAAGGCGTACGCAGCCGCCACGTGGAGGCCCAGGCGCTTGCGATCGGCTGTGGCCGCCTCGGGGAGGTGCAGCAGCTTCATGTAGGGGCCGTCCGCACCCAGCCGTTGGTACGCCTTCAGAAACTTCTGGGCACAAGAGGCAATCAGGTCCTCCAGGGCATTCAGAAGAGGCACTGTTGTAGTGTCCCGATCTGGACATCCCCTCGATATCTCTATTGATGCGCGGCGGCTTTTTCTGAATCGATGTAGCACTAGTCTAACACGAAAGCCGTTCACACGTGCATCAAATCCGAGCGCTACTTCGGCCTTCTCTTCATTACACAACGGGTGACGTGGCCAGAGTCATCCAGCAGGGCTTTCACGAACAAAACAAAAACACACACAATCGTGAAGTGCCTTGCGAGGCTGTGTGGTGACACTGAATAGCGCTTTTGAAGACAACGAGAACACCGTATTCGCTCGTTTTGTAACGTTACCATGACTACCGCGACAGGCAACTTCGGTGAAGAGAAGAAAACGATGTATTTATGGGCAGACTGCGCTTTCTAAAAAACTTGAGTTTATGTGTCCAATTCCGACGTGAGGGTTGACTTCAGGTAGTGGAATCTGGTAAAAGACGCGTGTTACAATCGAAGCAACTTAAAGGCAGATGCCACAATCTTGTTAAATACTGCAGGTCATGGCCGTATTTTTCTTACAAGGAAATGTGGAGGAGGGAGAGTTCCGTATTGAGAGAATTTACATGTAAAAAATTAATCTACACGGCAGGTTACGCTTTGTGACACGTCACTGGTTCGTGACATTGTACACACGCATGGAACAGTTCCGCGGAATATTAGCCCTAGGCCATCGAATTTCGGCCGTCTGGAAGAGGCCACTCTTCTCCAAGTTGTGTAATATATTGTATGCCACTTACAATACGACAATGTAGATGGATCCGCTGTATTATGCAAACCTATTCGCAAGGCTTCGCCGAATTCTGTCTTCAACGCGACGACAGAAATGTTGTATTGGTAAGTGTGTTTGGACTTTCGCGGATACCTGGACCACCGCGCGGTCACACGCCACCTCTACACAGTCGTGTAACTCACCGCGATGACATTGGCCACCCGATTCACCACATCAGTCTGCAACGCGAGCATGTGGTACACGTCTGATCTCACGTACCATATCATTATAAGCTTTCCCGCCTCTTATACGGTATCCTCGAGGTATGTACACATGCGCTACCTGGAGTCTGTCACCCTTGGCGCGCAGCTCTGGGATGATGTCCAGGACCCAAGAGTTCTGGCCCCTGACGTAGTCTAGGATCAGTTCGACGTGCTTCATGCCAGCGAAGCGCCAACGCATGGAGACGTAGTTCTGTACCAGTCGCCTGGGGCCCTGTGCGAAAGTTTGTCGTGACAGACAGTCAGTAAGCATCACCGCAGGATCTGCTGTATCATGTATGACAATGCCATACTTTAGTGGGCGTTTACAGAGAACACGGTCGGAAGAAATGCAGAAGCAATGCTACTTTTATAATCAGACAAACAAGACAGGCATGGTACAAGTACCACGTGTGAGAGTACCAATCTGTATATGGTACAAGTTCCGCGGGGAGAACACGCATTGAGAAGGACATGCATTCAACCGATCTTTGTGGATGCTTTTCATACGTGGGTGGTCACTGTTCAGGATATACGTAACATAGCAACAGTCAAGAACACGCTAAACTCGCATAATTTGCGCCCTCTAATAGTTTGCCAGCTTTGCTAAAAAGAAAGATATTCACTCGCATATTTTGCGCTCCCCGACCCTCCCCAAGCCAGCTCGCCACTGCGCGCACGAAGATACTTTCCATTTTTTTGGACGGCCGCGCACCTTGCCAAGCAGACTAGCACAGTCAAACGAGCTGCGAGTACACAGTCCATTTTTTGGAGGACTCCTCCCGAACTAGGGCCTCCAGATTACCGTGCACGAACACTCAAACCTAGCTGCAAACCGGCTGCTGGAACTGTTCAAGCGTTTTCCTCCCTCTATTGTTTTATCTCTACCACCTCGCGAATGCACGCTCGCGTCACGGCACAAACATTTTTCGGCATCGAGGGTGTGCGGGCTCTAAATCCTGTCGCAAAAACCGTTCCCCTCGTTCTCTGCATCTGCGCTGCAACGCACATTTGGTCCATTTCCGAAGTTTAGGTTTGGCCATCCGGTTGACACGTTATAATGGTTCCCTTGCGATGTGCTACAGTAATGATATATATATATATATATATATATATATATATATATATATATATATATATATATATATATATTCCATTATGTGCGAACGCCTAAGTCACCCCGTACCGCCGTTTCGTGGGACCTAGTTTCTCCCACTGTTGTTGCAAAGAACTTCAAGAAAACGGGTCCTTTGAACGCACTCGACAAAACCAAGGACGACGCGCTTTGGAAGGGTGGTGGCAGCAGCCGCGACGATGACTCCAAATCGGGCTTCGCGATCATTGATTCCAACTAGATCGAGCGTGACAGGAACGAACTGGTTAAATTACGTGCTAAATCTTCTAAATTAACAAGAAAATTTCGTTCCTGCTCTATTTTTTTAGACATATATATTGCGCGCGTTAGAACTTTAGCAAAATATTTCGTATACCCTCGTACGCCCACGCGAAATCCCCGCGTAATTAGCGCACTCCCTTCTCGGGGCCCCAAAATTGCGAAAAAAAAGGGGGCGCAAAGTATGCGAGTAAATACGGTAGAACACTCAGGACGGGCGTATCTCCTAGGGGTTTTCGAACACCGTATTGACACTGTGCCTCCTATAGTGTAAGTCGTGTTCCAAAAGACAAGGGCATACGGTACATCTAGTTGAGTACAACATGATAAAGACTACGCACCTCAAAACGGCCCCTTAGAGGGCGTGGCCTATAACTGCGTTGATGTGCCGCCACATTTCAGTGCTAATAGGATATATACATTGCAGTTTAGCACGCTCTTAGTTTTAACGGCATCATTACTTTGGGTACCACGCTACAAAGTAGAACACGCACGACGACACACGCAGTGTAAGTTAAAGGTCGAACGTCATCTTTCCTACGGGAACACATGCTACAGTCCAGTATATTGTGATGTGGAACACTCACTTTGAAGCGGCTCCTGAGCAGGGCGCGGCAGAGGGCCGCCCTTGTGCGGGGCCACCGCTCGCTGAAGTTGGAGACGGCGTCAGCCTGCTCCTCGCCGTACAGCGGCACGGGAAGGGGCTCCGAGACTCCGGGAAACAGCCGGACCAGGTCGTTGACCCGGTTCTGGAACCAGTCGCGGTTCTGGTTGGAGCCGCGGGCGCGCGGCAGGTTGCACAGCAGCACGCCCAGGAGCACGTACAAGTCGTCCATGGTGGCGCGGGGCTCAGAGTCGGCGCCCAGGGCGCAAAGCTGGCGTCGCACGAAGGCACCGCTCACGCGCACTTCGTCCAGCCAGACGCCGTCGACGTCGCTGGCGCGGACCACCTGGCAAAGATGAAGGGTAGGATGCACACGTATCTCTGACAACTATGTGGCGTTGCTTTCATGTCGAACTGCAGTAGATCTCGTTACATTGTCCATCTTACCAGTACTTTACCAGGTGCGTTTTACCGAAATCAACTCCATTTAGGGAGCCTGGTCGGACTGTAGTTGGCACGTACTACGCGGGTGCTCCGAGTCTTTATTTGTCTCTACACCATACCCTGATGATCATCAAAACACCAGAGAATTCTTTATCGGGAAAGAAAAAAAAAACCTTGGAGGACGTTTGAGCGTCGCTTTCAAGACGTAATTATCCCCCACCCCCTACCCCGCAAAAAGTTTGCCTACACCCCTGCTCCAAACCAGCACTTATTCGAATCCGGTGGACTACATCCATTATTATCTAGGCCAATGCGATGGCAAACGCCATGATATTGCACGAGTAAGCAAATACACCGAACGAAGAAAGTAAAAGTTGCTCACATGATGCACATAAATTTACGCAATAAAATGAAACTAGCCTAGCTTACACTGCATTGAACTTTACTCCATGCAGTAGTGCGTGGCATGCCAGGCCGGTATCCAAGTGGGAAGGGGGGGGGGGGGGGGGAAAGGGGCCACTTGACTTCTGCTTGTGACGGCCTCCTACGACGGCTACGGTAACTATGCAGCCCACAAGGCTTAGCCAATTGCCGTGAAGTTCGGTATATGGCGGTGTCAGTCTGGTATGTGACATAATTTGTAGGGAGGGGAGGGGGGTATTTCCAGGCTGATTTGATAACTGTAAATTCAAAATGCTGTGCTACCTAACGTTATGATCTTTCGCCTACGTGTCCTGAGTAGCTTCGACGGTATGGTATTGTACTAAATTTATTAGAGAAAATCGTGGTGCCACGATCGTTCAGCCACCATGGGAATGATAGGTAGAAGCACAACTTTGCCTAGTCTTTGTATTGTCACACGCTAGCCCTAATTCACGAAGAACGCACCGCTTCGTCTTGCCACTCTCCACAACTACTCCTAACTCCCTTTTTCCCACACACGCAACCCCCACAACTTCCCGTCCCGATGATGATGATGATGGTGCCATCATGTAGTGACCTCTCTCGGCCAAATCCCGATGATGATGATGGCGTTGGTGGAGATCATGATAATGGTGCCCTCTCTCGGTCACTCACATTATATACTTGCAGGCTTCGGACGCACTTCTTGCTTTGTTGTGTTTTGGTTTCGGATTAAGAAAAGGACTGTTGGGAACTTTTTAAGCCGACTTGAACTGGCAAACCAAAATGATCAAGGCTTTTAAGGGAAACTGCTGCACAGTTCGCTCAACTTCTTGCCACGAGAGGCGGATTCAGAACAAACGGTGCCAAACTGAGCCCGAAAAACGAAGCCTAGAGACCGATCCGTCTGCTACCCATCATTCCCGTGCAGCCTGAACCACAACTCGTTCCAGCTGTCACAGGCACTGTAAGGTCCTAGTTCCCTGTAGTACGAGGTTACGACCTCCTACAACCGATCAGCACCATTCAGTGACCCCGCTGAAGCAGTCTTCGGGGCCACTACGACGTGCGTGACGCCATCGCTCACCTGTTCGTATCCGTCCTCGCAGACGAGCTTGAAGAATCCCAGCATGTAGGCGACCGCAGTGGCTGCGTCTCGACTCCGAGTCACCAGGCGCACGCAGTTCGGGTCGAACTGCTGTCCCGGGAACACGAACACCGCCTGGCGGACGAACACCGAACGCGGCGGGGCGCCGTCAGTGGTCGCCATGACTTCGCACCCGTGCGTGTGTTGCGTAGTTTTCCTGCGGTTGGAGCGGGACGGTGAGGGGCGCTATTGCGGAAACCTCCTGCAATGAATTGCCCCTTGATCTGTAAGTGGTAATTTACTGACCGAAAAGTATAAAGTTGGATACCTTGTAAACTACAAGGTGTGTTTGGCGAACGGCTGTGGCCATGCGACTGACTATGCTATGGTTTTTTTTATCTTCTGTTATTTTTCTTTGCTTCGTGAAGTATCTCGGTGATCACCTGATTGATGGGAGAGTATTGAATGGAGAGGCCACAGCTGCGGCAGCACAACTGTTACTATGCACCGCTGCGCAGAGGGTAAGGCTCAGAGGCCACAGCTATCACCGTTTCAGGGCACGGATTGACGGATGGTCTCCCTGAGTATCAGACAACACATGCTCTCGCTTTCAAGAGGAAACACCAGACCTCACTAAGTATGGTATACCCCATAGAAGACAATTCAGGCCGCCCCTCCCTATATCTCTTTCACTTGCGCATGCTCCATTCTAACTAAAATAATAAAAATTACATACTGGGTTTAACGTGTAAAAACCAAGCAATGATCACGCAAGACGCCACAGTGTAGGGCTCTGGACATTGAGACCATCTGGTGTTATTTAACGTGCGCTGACGTCACACAATACACGGGCCTCTACACCTTCTCCTCCATAGGTATGTGACCTCCGCGGCAGGAATCGAACGCACAACCTTCGGGGCAGCAGCCGAGCAGCCTAACCGATACACCACCGCGGCGTACCCTCCGCTCTAATAATAAACGGTGAATTTCCACAAAAGTGCGCTGTTTCAATCTAGCTCTAAACTACTTCCCTTTGTACTGTCTCGGCAAGAGACGCCGCCATATAGAGCTTCGAGAGATTATCCCGGTGTCGTGACGTGTAGCCAAGCGTAGCGAACGAGGCAGGTATAGGCTTAATCCGCGAAAAAATGTCATAGCGAACAGGTGCGGCAACGAACCGATATGGTAGGCCACAAACACAACTATGCTTTGACTCCCCGGCCGATGGCCCAAATTCCAACGCAATAATAAAAATCCGTAGGCGATTTACCTGTAATTGTTGAATGTTATATTATTTTCAATTAGGATATGCCTGGCAACTTTAAACTAGTTAACAGTCGGCCCGTTAATCGTAAATCATTGTGTTCACACGTAGACAGGAGCTAAGAGCCACACGATGCGTCTGTCTCTGCGCTGTGTTCTGCGTCCGTTACGAGCTACAGTTTACCACTAATGACCAACCAACAAGCCCAAGTTGAAATCCTTCTAAATTCAGCCCACTTTAATTAACGCAGGCTAAAAGTAGGCTGTTCGAGCAGTGCCGGCAATGGAGAGCAGTTTCCACTACTATACATTACGGCCCAAACGCGACAAACGCTAACGCAAAGCTTCGCGCCAGTAGACAGCTATACTTTCCCGTTAGCGTGCACGGGGTTAATGGAATGGCGTTACCGTGCAGCGGAGCAGGTAGAATTAACTAGAAGAAGGTTATCTAATTGGTGGCTAAAGTCAAGGCACGAGTGAAAATTAAACCCTTCACTGCAAAGTACTAGTCCTCAACTTCACTATTAAGGAAAAAATAGATTTATCTAGTTTTTGGTTCATTAAGCATTACGATTAGGTGGCGTTAGCCGCCAACCACTTCAAAGGGTACAGCCATACCAATCCATCCATCCATTTATGGCGGACGAGACGGTGATGTCGCGGGCGTTTACGTCAGCGTCGCAGAGCGTGAAGACACGTTCATTGGTTCATCACCACCGAGAGACCGAACTACGTCGCAGTTTTATCCCCGTGTGACAGCTTCGGAGCACGGTTACATGGCACAGCCTGCATCGCTGGAATGCCCGAATACCGAGATGTTACGCTGGCCATGCCGCTTCCAAGGACACGTCAGGTATCGCTATCCATGCCTCAGACAACGCTGCTAAGACTTGGGCGTCGCGCATAGCCTGGTGGCATCTATGGTTACCGGGTACTCACCTCGAAGGAAGGTTCTGTCGACGTGTCGCGCTCACGAACAGACCACCCAAGAAGAGGCCGGTGGACCAAGCGGATGAGCGGTCCAAGGTCCTCGCGTCGAGCGCCAACGGAGACAATGGTTCCGGGCCGAGCTCGAGAGACTAGTGCGCGTGCAGCGTGGAGCACGATGGCGAGCTAACACGAGCAGGCGTTCGACACGTTTGCACGTGCTTAGTTTTTTTCTGTTTGTTCGTTCGTTTGTTTGTTTGTTTGTTCGTTCCCACAACGTTCTGCCAAACAGCCACTCTGGGAGTTGGCCGAAATTTCGTAGTTGTATATTTAGCACATAAAATACGGCTTTTCCGATAATGCTGTACGAACTCAACCACCTCTAGTTTCCGAGTGCTCTATTCGAGATGAGGTTCAGGCGACACCAAAAAAAAAAAAATGCCCAGCCACGAGTCCAAAGTTCGGCAGTCAGCGTCGTCGGACGGCATTGGAAGTCCGGACAGAAGGCGGCGCCGAGCGTACAAAGTTCCTCGTGGCCAGGAAGGCGTCGTCTCGACCAACTAGCCAGACGCAAAGGTTCTCGACGGATGCGACGCAACCGTCGCCTTCGAGGTTCGAGGAGGGACGCGCAAGACAGCCCACTTCAAGAAGACCGGCTTGCCAGGAGGCCAGAGGCTGGTAGATGATGTGGAGGGTGGCAAAGCGGACCCAAAACGTCACCGACGTCCTTCGCTCTGCCGCATCGGAATCTTGAGGACGCCTTTATCGCGCCGTGGTCGCTCGACCACTGAAGTAACGCACAGTACCGAAAAGCGAGGGCAACCCGTGAAAACGTAACCTATGGATGTTCACGCAGTTCTAACATATCGCAATGCAGATGCAGTCCTTCGTTTTTTTTCTTCAGAAAATTAACTATTATCTGTCGTCTATTAAAGATTACGTAGTCTAGTTTGTCGTCACCGTATATACTTCTTGCTGGCGAGAAACCACACACAGTGCTCCGGCAGGTATACAAGTTGCCCCATAAGAATCGTCACCCAAGCACTCTGTACTTGTAACCGGTGGCCCCGGCTTCCGCTATCACTACGTTAATGGCTTCAGTTCGTTAATCACCGCTCCAGAGGTCAGGCTTGGTGTTTGTCTAACATGCGTTCCACGCATTGTCAGCAGTCCACTTGTTTCCTGGAAGAACGGCACAATCCACCACGCGGGATCGACCACGAAATGTGAGGCAGCCGAATTTGGAAGAAAAAAAAAAAGACAGGCCTCTGTAATCAGAATCGGCACTTCATTTTGACATGCCGAAGATTTAAAAGTCAAAGAAATAGACTACTAGAAGAACCCCTACGAACGTTGGACCTAATTTCGTCACTTCCGGTGATTCTTTCACTTGGCGCCATCGCATTTTGTTTGAGCCACGGGAACGTTTTCAACGCTGTTACAAATTTTTGACGATATTCTAAAGAAATAGAATGCTAAGCATAGCTAAATTTAGTTATTTTAGGCATAAACGTTTAGGTGTGTGTGTGTGTGTGTTATGCTATTCATTTCACATGTTTTTTGAATCCCTACAATTTTTAATTATTAGCTGTAATATCCAATGAATCCAACTATTTCCTTCAAGAGTCAGTTATTCTAATAAAGCAAGGCACTGTCCGATTCAGGGCCTACCCCCCTAACTGGGTTGTGCCAAGCTGTTCAGCAACCAACCAACCAACCAAAAATACAAAATTGAAACGCGTGTTCACAGAGGTAGCTGAGCGTTTGTTGTGCATTGTTTCACCCCAAGATGGAAGAAACAAGTGCTATAGCTACAAATTATGTCACGCGAAGAACGGCAAGCCAATCGAAACTTGCAGCGCGTTCCTCAAGCACAGAAGAAGCACCAAAAGAACATACACAGCACGAGAGGGAACTAACAATCGTCACAATTTTTGACACTTATAGCACGCTGCTCAAGCACAACTAAATACGCACAAAGCGAGTGAAAGTGTTTCCCACGTTCGCCGTAATGGCAACAGGTGGCGCTGACTAACGCTCCCACGCTTAAATGCGTATTTATACCCTATAGAGTGGTCGGGGGATGACTGCTATACCATAGCTGAGTGGTAGAGCATTGGACGCGTTCTTCGAAAGTCGCAGGTTTGGATACTGCCGGTTATTCTTGTTCGTGTTGCCCTTCACTTGTGGCTCATACCCACTGTGAGAGATCGGCCATTAATTGAGTGGTCTTATAAAGTATTATTCTATTATAGAGTAAAGGAACTTAAAAATTGAAAACGTTACAAATTTTGAAATGAAATTTTGATGATCACTGATCTGTACTTACTATAAAGTAATCTCACGCGAAAATCCAAATGCGATGTCCTAACAGCACATTAACTCTTCCGTTTATAGTTGTTTTACTGTACATCCAGAATCAATTGATCGCTTATCATAATTTTTATGTTTTGTTATGTGTGTTATTTCCGCTTGTGTTCTTTATTTGATAATTCATTGTAATCAGTGTGTACCCTCATATTGTTAGATTGCTTAGAAACTTACAACCTGGATGTACGACCCCCCCCCCCTTATGTAATGCCTTCGGGCCCTTAAAGTTGAATGAACGAAATGAAATGAAGTCTTTTCGTACACTTCTTTTTCTTCACATTTACGCTACAATTACTTCTAATAATATCCCCTGCGCTTTCTCTGGCATTACTGTTCGTTAGTTATCATTATTAACTGTCACAATCTTTATTTGTGTGTGAGCAGCGCGCTTACTTCATAAGCGTGGCCCCATGCAGCGAGCGGAGTGACCTCCGAGATTTCTTTAACTTCAACGCACACTTGCGGTGAAAGGTTAAGACGTACAGACCGCCGCGATGACGACATAAACGCGGGCTCACGAGACCCCGCCGTGGTGTGACGCGCACGGGGCGACGACCTTTTAAAGGGACACTCTACTACCCTTCACTGTTTTACTGTTTCGTGTCGCAATGAAAAAAAAAACATACTATCTGAAGTATCTAATCTTGTAGCTGTTTCTATAAAAAGTGTGTAGAGATTTTTAGAACTGAATTTTTTTTTCGATCTGCGTTCGGTTTCCTTCCATCAGTGAGATGAATTCCGACAACACTGGTCGGTAGAGGCGACGACGATTGTAGCGCCGTTGAAAGTCGAAAACTGAAACGACGTATATGGTTTCTGCGGGCTCGTTGTTTTGTTTAACAATAAAACAACTATTTTAGAGGTCGTTTATTGCATGCAGACATTTCTTTGTTGTAGTTCTTATGAGCGGCTCGCGTTTCTACGCCATTCGCACGAACGCAGGCATGTAAACACACCGCCGGCAGCGCCACCGGGCGCCTCTTCGAAGGCGGGATAGAAGAAGCAAAACGTCGATGCAACCTACGCAAAGCTGCTTCAAGTGCGTAAAATACAATTTCAAGCTATAGGTGTTTGTTTTTAATTGAAGTGGGTCTACCTGCGGGGAACTTCTTGTCCTGCCAGTATACGCTGAACCACTTTGCAGTTGGGTGACGCTGGGGGTCATTCTTTGTCGACTTTCAGTATAAGATTAACATTGAATTCATTTTGTATGAATCACAAGCTCGTTTTAGATTGTTGCCACCGATGTGATGAACGATCTTCTCCTTTTCACCGCAATCATATTTTTTTTCCTCGAGCAGTAGACAGTTCCCTTAAAGCGCATCCTCAGGACACTGCGCGCCATCTATTTATGTAACACCAGAACACGCTGGCGTCACCCATCTCCGAGTACTAGCTCCAGCGGTAAATGGCGTACACAGATAGATGGCAGTCGTTAAGCCGGACAACAAATGAATGGATGGATGAAAAACTTTTATTGGTGTCCTGAGGATTCCACCGCCGTT
The DNA here is from genome assembly GCF_043290135.1 of Rhipicephalus microplus. NCBI lineage: Eukaryota > Metazoa > Arthropoda > Arachnida > Ixodida > Ixodidae > Rhipicephalus > Rhipicephalus microplus. Next base: position 29,587,278 of record NC_134706.1, on the reverse strand, counting down.
TTATAGGGGAAGGATTGCAGGCCGCTCCCACGTTGAGACGGGGAGGCCCAGCCTCACAGCCGCATCGTGGGCCTTCTGGACAGCCTTGAGTTGTTGTGTGAGAACCGGACTCGAGAGCATTAAATGAAAGCAGTTCTCAGCCAATTCTTCATTTTTTCTTTGTAAACAGGGGCACCTCCAGAGAGAGAGAGATAAATAAAGAGGAAAGGCAGGGAGGTTATCCAAGCTTGGCTCGGTTGGCTATCCTAACGTTTCTCGCCGCGGTGGAAGGGGTCGTAGGTTCGACTCCCGGTCATGGCAGTTTTTCTTCTCTACACCCTGATGGAAATGTGTCAGTGAAGCCGTGATGGACACGGCATAAGACACTTTCGCCTCAAAAAGTAACAAAAAAGGGGGAGGGGCAATGCGGAAAATATCAAATATGTGGGGTTTTACTTCCAAAAAACCACAATATATATTTTTGATGATTGACAGACGCCGCCGTACTGAAGGGCTCCTGATATTTCGAAAATCAGTTGTTCTTACACTATGTGCGAAAAAAATATATAACTTGTAGGAAACAATGTTTCTGGAGTATACTGTGCACGTGAAGTGGTCGTTAAAGTGCCATAATTTCCTAAGTCCCTTACCACAGCATCTCTCACGCAATCATATCGTGACAAGGTCATTACTATACTATAATTGACAGATATTCCTATAACGACAAGATCTGTGTTCACTTTTCCGTAAGCAACCCTATGGTCAACGGCGTTAGTAAGTGTATCCTGTGCGCGCCCCTTACCAGCAAAGAGCTGAGAGAGCGCGCTAGCCATCGAACGACACAGAAAGTTTATCAAAACGAGAAATTTATTTTCCTCGATGAAGCCGCCCGGCAATTGTCACCACGACAAGGAGGCTCCCTTGCCGTCCGCCGTGGGCGGGACGGTAATGTATAAACCACCAGTATTATTAAAGCGCGGCGCGCCACACGCCGTGGAACGTGTGCAATCAAACGTCACTCCAACTATGACACAATCTTTGTCTTCGCCGGCCAATGTATACGTAACCGGGGGGCCGCGAATCGGTGCGGTGGAGTAGACGTCGCGCTGCGGCAGGCGACCGGCCACGGCACTGGACTAGACGGGCATTGTTGGCCGGGCAGAGGTGGACCGGGGAAGCGTCCCTGTCGCTGGTCTCGTGTTGTGGGTGACGGCGTCGCCCGCCAGACGGCGCACCAGACTGGCCACGCCACTGGACTAGACGGGCCGTGTTGGGCGGGCAGACGTGGACCGAAGAAGCGTCCCTGTCGCTGGTCTCGTGTTGTTGGTGACGGCGTCGCCTCGCAGCACTCGAAGCGGTTGGTGGTCGCCGTCGACGAACCTTGCACGTCCAGGTCTCTTCGCCGATGTTTTTGCGAGCACGTCGTCGTCCTCGTCTCGCCGTGGCTGCGCCTGCGTGGAACAAGATGAATGTCCTCGTATATGTCGGCCCTTGCCTTTCGCGTCTTTACTTCTTAATATTCTGTCTGTTTCTTGAAAATCAGCTGGCTAAGGAGGTGACGCATGCACTCCACTTATGACCCGGCACTATAGACGTCGGCGCGACTTAGGCCCCGGCCGACGCATTTCAACGGTACGCGGAATTCGGATAGCGTTATATTAGTCACACCGGGTGGTGAAACGTCTGCACGAGGGCTTTCTCTCAACGCGTATTTCCTGGCAACATTGAAGCCCCGCGCAACAAAGGACTCGCAGATGTGATGCTGACGACCTCAGATGGATGGCGCTCACCCACAGAGAGATCCATGTGGGCCAACAACCGGGCGGCAGGATACTTCAATGAAACTTAAATGAAATCAAAGCCAATCTGAAAAATTAGGAAATCAAAGCCAATCTGAAAAAATTAGTTTAGGGATAAAACCGCCAATAAACAAAAGTGTTTGCTGAGCAAGCGGTCAAACAATCTCTTGTTCCTGACAAACATCGCTACGAATCATAAACTAAAGATCTGAAAAGGTTAGGGTTCACGAGCACGGTAATCTTTTAGTTGCATTGATGTAGTCAAAAACAGTTGAGCATATATCCATGTGGCAGTAACCAAATGAAGCGGCGCGCCAAGTGATGAGAGTACTGGTAGATTTACTTGTATTCCGAACTTTTGTAATGGGGCTACTAAAAATCTTTTTTTTTTCCGATAAGAGTAACGTCGAAAGAATAAGAAGAAACGTTCAATTCTTTCAATTTCGTTGCAAAAGAATGCACAGCGGTGACGCCTTGAGTCGAGCTTTGTTAAGGTAATAATTTAACTGTGGAACCGTACAGCGCAATCTGGTATCAGTGACCATATCGCTCGGTATGTGCGCGTCTTGCGTGTTCAACTTTCTGTTATTTTTTTGTCGCCTCTAACTTTAACCCCTGTACTCTAGAACCTCCCTTCACTGAACGCATCGCCTTCATTCGAGAAAACGGATGGGAGCGCCATCTCTAGGCATGGCAAGTCACTGCATACCAGCGATAGTCTGCTGCGACTCTTGAGTGGCGCAGCGTCATTTTCACCCAAATGGTGGCGCAGTGCTCAACTTTCGAGACGAGGAGCGTTTGTGAATACGGGAGTAAGAATCAACCAGCTCACCCAGTTGTCCGTTTTAGCAACCAAGCTGAGCTGACAGTGCTAGCGCAAGATCTTAAGATGGGTTACACACTCGGCCAGTAGTGACACCGGTGGAGTTAGAAAGGAGTGACCACCTTTTTACTTCAGGCGCAGCGCAGGGCACGCAACCGCAGCCACTGTTGATTTTAGTCATGGTGGGTGCGACGTATGCCGCCTCGGAAAAGAACCTGCAGCATGACGCAGGTCTTCACGGAATGATTCTGAAGTTCGACGCATAGCTAGCGCCACTGGCAGTTTTATACTGCCTACCTGCCTTACTTCGAGCATAGGCGCCCACATGCGTCTCAAGCGGCTCGGCCAAAATCCATGCAGAACTGTGTAAGCCACCGAAACGATTGATGGGATTCCAAAGCTCATGCACTTTTCAATTGCTGCGAGACAAAACTGTCTCTTGATAACGATCGCGCAGCCTCGACGGGCACGTTTAGCTACGGCCATCTGCGACGATGACGCATTTGCAGACAAGCTGCAGACAACCGCAAGGTGCAGTCAACTACACAACCAGAAGCTTTGATTAGTCTTCAAGTGCACCAAATATAAAACTGTGATCACCTGACGCCGAACCTGGCGGCAGACGGGCCATCCTTCGGAGGCGCGCCGAGGCCCATGCGCTTGATGGCCGTGATCTTGGCCAGCACCGCCTGCTCGGCCTCGTTTTGTGGGACGCCCGTGTACTGGAGCCAGTCCTGGTCCTCGAGCACGGCGAAAGCGTACGCAGCCGCCACGTGTATGCCCAGGCACCTGTGATTACCCAACTTCGCCTCGGGAAGGTGCAGCAGCTTCATGTAGGGGCCGTCCGCACCCAACCGCTGGTACGCCTCGAGAAAATCCTGCGCGTAAAGTTCCACCAGACTTGGTCATCCCGAAGGGCGGGTGTCCTAATGTCCGGACACGCCCTCGATATTTCGATAGTCGTAGGACGGTCTACTGTACCTGCAGTATGGCACCCCTGGCGCGCACCTCGGGGATGATGTCCAGGGCCCACGAGTTGCGGTGGCCGAGGAACTTCAGTACGAGGTAGACGTGCTTCATGCCAGCGAAGCGCCAGCCCTCAGTGACGTACTCCTGCAGCTGCCGCATGGGGCCCTGCGCAGATGTTTGCAGTAAAGGGCAGCAAAAAGAAATGTTACAGAATCTCTCAAAGGAACCATGAGTAGCATGCGAAACAGCGCATGGGTCGACTTAAAGTTTCGTTCTGTTCACCACCGGCACCTTGCCCACTGTTAACGCGTCCTGCAGCAAGCACTTATATCTTACGTCATGTCCCGAACCCTTGTTGGAACACGCCACGCGCGCGAGCCCCTTGCGTTCATCGCGCGTTCGCAGGATCTCGTTCCGCGACGCCATCGCGTGAATTCTGAGACAGTGTAAGGGGCGGAGCTTCACCACTAACGCAGGCCCGAACGCACGTGCCAGCGCTTTCTCACTAGGATACAACGCGTAACCGGTTCATATCGCGCATGCGGAATCTCATTTCCCGACGTCATCGCACGGTTACGGAAAGCGCGTAAAGGGGACTGGCTGAGACTTAAGGACAAGACAGAGGGTCTTACCCAGCACCTTATGGCGCGTTCATTCAGAGCGCGAAGCAGGCAAGCAGACTTTCGAAGCGATGAGGCAGTGCGATAAAGTGCGCGCGCGTCTCGGGAAGACTAATTGGCTGCGACCAAAGCGGCCAACTTCTTCCGCCCGAAGAAAATCGGTCCACCGGAAGCGATTCCGACAAACGGCCGCGGATTTTCCGCTTTCGCGGATAATCCGCGTCCGCTTTGCGGATCCGCGCTCGGTGTGAACGTGCCTTTACACGGGCTGGAACGCGCTAGCACGTGAGCGTGTTCTGGCAGTGCGTGGGTAAGCTGTTGCGTACACGCAATAAAGGTTGTCACGCCCCACACCACCGAATAGAGCTCCGCTATAAGCTGCTTCGCAAACCGCCGGAATCGCTCTTCACTCACGTTCATCGAAGCTGCACTGTACAGTCCACGTTGCACCGTCATAAGAGATGGACAAACAACGCTACTTCCATCTTCAGGGAACTCAGGCACACGTGATGCACGCATCGCCTTTAGTACTCTCTATAGAATAGGCGTCAAAAGGGGCATCCATTGAACGGACCTTTTCAGCATGGTTTGCCAACACGGGCCGTCACCGTTGAGGACAGACTTAACAGAGCTACCATCATGCAGACTCTCGAGTAGAACACTCACGACGCGCGCATATCGACAGGATCTTTGAACACGGTATTGGCACAGTTCTTCCCCGGTGTAGGTAACATTTTCTAAATGTTCCGGGAGTATTTGACGTCAGGGTAAGTCCAACACGATGAAAAAACGTTCTTCGAAACGGCCTTCAGAGGACAGCTGCATACAATCACACTGACGTACAGCCACACGTCGGTGCTCGCAGGGTAGACGCAGTACGCCATCGTTACTGTGCGCTCACACGCTGCAGCCTGGTACAAGCCGATGTTATACTCTGGTAACGTATGCTACAGCCCAATACATAATGAAGTAGAACACTCACTTCGAACTGGCTCCGGAGCAGGGCGCGGCAGAGGGCCGCCCTGGTGTGGGGCCATCGCTGGCCGAAGTTGGAGACGGCATCCGCCTGCGCCTGGCTGTACAGCGGCACGGGAGGGGGCTCCGAGACTCCCGGAAAGAGCTTGAGCAGCTCAACGACCCGCATCAGGAACCAGTAGTGACCCAGCGGGTGGCCGGGCACGCACGCCAGGTTGCGCAGCAGCACACCCAGGAGCACGTAGAAGTCGTCCACGGTGTCCGCGGGCTCGGAGTCGTCGCTCAGGGCGCGAAGCTGGCGGCGCACGGGGGCGCCACTCACGCGGCCCACGTCCACCTCGTCCAGCCAGTTGCCGTCGAGGCAGCTGGCGCGAAGCACCTGTCATTCAACGCATGTGCTGTTGCATTCGAGTCGAACTGTAAATTTTGTTACGCTATCCATATTACCATCCTACGCTATCCATATTACGCTATCCGTATTACCGTTATCCGTATTACCGCTATCGTATTATTGCTTGCGGTGGTCGGCGGCTCATCAAAGGGCACGAGTTCGACCCCCAACCGCACCGTTCGCTAACCGATGGAGGCGAAATTCTAGAGGACCCTGTTCTGTGCAATGTCGGCGCGCGTAGAGAACACCAGAAGGTTGAACAAGCTGCCCATGTATACATTGGTGTTCGGCGTTCAACAATGTATAGCGGGCGCACTTCCATTGTATAAAATAGGAGGTCTATTCGATTTGACTTGCACTGACCACACTAGTTCTGAGTATAGTGTAGTGGCGGTGCTTTTAGCGCGCAGCAGTGGTCCAGCAGGCGCAGGTGCAGCCGTGACACTACAGCGCGGCTGCGTATTGGCAGGGCTTCCAGATAAAGGAGTAGATCATTGTGAACTTCGAAAGCGGACTTGAATTGGCAAGCGTGAAAGGTTAATAAAGCGTTGACGTGAAGGTCTTGCACATTTGCTGATCCTTCTCGCGACAAAACGGATTCAAGACCAACGGAGCTCTAAGGCAGCAGAAAGAACAAAACGTAAGACATGTCCGTCTGCTACCCATCGTTCTCGTGCTGTCCGAAGCGCCACTCGTTTCAGCTCTCGCAGACCATGGCCTCTCGGAGGCCATGCATAAACGCTGTAGGGCAAGAGATCTTTCTTTTTGTACGAAACTATGGCCCTTCACTGCCGACCATCAGCGTTTATTGGCCCCGCTGAAAGAGTCTTCAGGGCCTCTATAGACGCGGGGCGTGCGTGACGTGCTGGCTCACCACTTTGTATCCGTCTTCGCACACGAGCTTGAAGAATCCTAGCAGACAGGCGACCGCGGTGGCCGGGTCTCGGCCTCGGGTCACCAGGCGCACGTAGTTCGGGTCGAACTGCTCTCTCGGGAACACAAACACCGTCTGGCGTATTATCACCGGACCCTGCGGGGCGTCGTCGGCGGTTTCCATGGCTCCGCTCCTGCGTATGCGTTGAGTAGTTTTCCTGCGTTAAAGAACGTGACACCGGGGGGCAGACAGACAGACAGACAGACAGACAGACAGGCAGACAGACAGACAGACAGACAGACAGACAGACAGACAGACAGACAGATAGACAGATAGATAGATAGATAGATAGATAGATAGATAAATAGATAGATAGACGGACGGACGGACGGACGGATAGATAGATAGATAGTATATAGATGGATAGATAGATGGATAGATGAATAGATGGATAGATAGATGGATAAATGAATAGATAGATAGATAGATAGATAGATAGATAGATAGATAGATAGATAGATAGATAGATAGATAGATAGATAGATAGATAGATAGATAGATAGATAGATAGATAGATAGATAGATAGACGGACAGACGGACGGACAGAAAATGAACTTTATGTGATCCTGAGGAGCTTTCGCGGGAACCCCTATCGGGTGCCCGGGGGAGAGAGAAGAAAAAAATATCAGAAAGGTAGGGAGGTTAACTAGACTAGGTCCAGTTTGGTTTAGTGGGGGGTCAAGTAAATATCCATTGATCTGTAATTTGTTAGTAGTAATTACGCTAGGCCGCAAGCACAAGTGCACGCATTTACTCCCCCGGACGCAATAGCAAAATTATCCCTATACGATCTAGATGTAATTAAGCATACTCAACATTAAGCAATTAAGATAATTGTAGTTAACATTAGGTTAATATTAAGTTAATTAGCTGTAATTAACAGTCAGCCTGGTGCTCGTAAATTGTTGCGCGTAACAGACGTAGACGAGGGCACAGACACATCCGGAGAGCGAGTCCCTGCGTTCTTCTCTCCGTCAAGCGCAACAGTGCACGAGTAATAACCAAAAACACAAACCACCGATTGCCCTATAGTTGACACCCCTCTAATGTGAGAACACTTTAACCAATGCAGATAACAGTGGGCTCTTTTAGCACAGCCGGTAATGGCGAGCCTTTTCCACTATGCGTACCGTTAACCCTTTCCCAAACGCCACAAACGCTACACGCAAGGCCTCGCGTCGGCGTACGTCGCGCATCGTCGCACGGTGGCGCGCACTTGACGTTAAACGTGGAGTAACTGTATGGATTCCTTACGGTAAGCTGTCTGAATATAGCGTATACAGCGACTCGCGTTAATGGCGACGTTCCCTGCTATAACGTTACTACGTTCACCAGTAGCAAACCAGCTTTACCGTGACCTGCAGCCTTGCTAGAAATCTTGTAAAAAGAACAAACAAATAAAGTAAAAGATCTCTTCTTAAAAAGTGTAAAAAGGCAATAAATAATGTATTAAAATGCTACGCGAGCAAGTCGATGGGATCAGAGCCGAAAATAATATGATACTAACAAAGTGATCTTTTGTTTCCATTATGTACGCCAACACAGCAGAGGAAACCTCCCAGTGGCTATAACCTAATTTAATCCCTCAAAAGGATAAAATTACTGCAACTTTAATTTTTAAAACTAGCTTTTCAATTGGATTGGCAATATACTTTTGTCCTTTAATAAAAATACTGATGGCAGAATAAAAATAAATGGTCTATCGTTTCTATTTCCTTGCAAAAGAGACATTTACGGAGATGCTGTTAGTCCAGCCTTATGTACGCAATAATTCAGATGCGGAATTCTGCAACGTAATCTGGTGATTGTAATTTCCAACTGCCGAGATACACGCCACTGTTTATTCCAGCAAAATCTTAGATGTACAAAGTTTCTGGCTTTATCCAACGATAATTTGTCTATTTCCTTGTGCAAACAAGCATTTCTAAATCTTGGTGATTTTACGTAAGCCAAACTAGGTATAAGAAGGAAGAGGGGGGTCTGCTTAAAGATGCTTTGGCTAACGAGTCTGCCATTTCTTCCAGTTAAATGCCCAAGTGACCAGGTACCCATAGCATTATTAAACTATTTAATATACTCATGAGTGTTAAACTGTTTGCTGCAGAAAGTGCAGTGCATACTGAGAGAGAATCGGTATGTACGACTGCTCCTGATTCGCTATCAGGAAGCTTATGATGTGCCCGAACTGTCGCAAATAATTCAGCAACGAATACAGCAGTATAATCCGGTAATCCAACTGAAAAAAAAAGACCGATCGAGAGAAGGATAGAAGATGCCTACTCCAGCCCTTTCGTTTAATATACGTATGCATACGTCGCAATAACGTCGATTATGGACAGATGAGTCAAGTAATCTTGCAACTGATTATTTAAATATCGAAGAAGAATTTGGCTTGCATTAGAAAGGAAACTATCATCAAAATCCACGTGAAGTTTATCGAAGAAGAATTTGGCTTGCATTAGAAAGGAAACTATCATCAAAATCCACGTGAAGTTTTGAATTGAGCATACTTATTGAGGTAATCTGATATTTACATTCACAGGTTCTAGCTAGCAGCGCTTGAACGAACCATTGTGTTCCGAAGAATGAGCTTGCATGGTTCTCGAATAAAAACGTAAGAAGCTTCTCTCAGAGGCTAATTGTATACTTTTAAGAAAGTTTGAGCTGTAAGTATTTTAAACCGGGTTAACAAAGTTGGAAGATGCGCTTCCACGCACAAAACATTATTTAAGACAAACTTGGGGCGTCCAAGAAACAAGCGCGAACCTTCTCTTCCCAATCGTATTAGCTGTCCTATTTTATATGTCCCGCTGCCAGAAAATAATACGCACCAGAATTCCACATTAGACCGTAATTACATATTGTAAATCATTATCAATGTATTTGTTCACAATCCTGTTTTTTTTTCTGTTTCCTTATTTTCGTAACCACCCTATATATAAGACGCGCATCGTGGCAGGCGCAGCCAACTTCATCTACGTAGCTTTTCCAATGGAATGTTCTGTTATATACGACTTCTACGTATTTAAAAAAAACATCAACCTGGGGAATGATCTCGTTACTATACATCAGTGAAATGTTCAACAGGGTCCTTAAGAGAGAATGAGAGAAGCGCACTTTTTTTTTACGTTCAATGGCATATGAATATTTTCTAGCCATGCTTCCAATGTGTTTATGTAATTCTGCACTGCCCCATACAATGAGTGCAGATCAATATTTGTTGCTAAGAAAACGATATCGTCTGCATACACATAATTTTGAATGTCCCGAAGGGTTGGAATAGAACTTTGCAATATGTTGAATAAGACGGGCGGTAACACTGCGGTACACCTCGTTTCTGCTTATTTATACCTTTTAGAAGAGCATCCACCACAAGAAGCAATACCATTCTTTGCCTCTCATAAACTCTGTGACACATGCTGTTACATATTTTGGGAAGCAATAGTCTTGCATCTGCTGTATTAGAATAGGATGCTCCACTTTATCGTACGCCTTAGCTAAGTCTAGAGTCACTAGCGCACAGTATTCGGGCCGACTCCAAGCCAGCTGTATGCGACTATCCAAATACACGTGTGCACACCGAATGGAGTATACCGATCCGAAGCCAACTTGACCAGGGTTTAATATTGAACGTTCATCGATATAGTTCATTGTTCTGGCTTTAGGGGTTCTCTCTGTGTGTTTGACGAGGTTAGACGTAAATGAAAGAGGTCTTACGTTATCCAGGGTAAACCCCATTCCCTGTTTTTTTTCTTTCTTTTGGTATTGAAACTATTTTGGAAAGCTTCCACTCTGCAGGAATCCGAGAATTTTTCAGTGAATAATTAACCATATTACAGATTTCATGTGGGAATATTTCGTATTGCACTTTTTATCATTGTACAGGTCACCCCATCAGGTCCAGGAGCAGCAAGATGTAAACACCTCACTACGTATCAGCCAGTTCTTCTAGAGATACCTCCTTGAAATCCTCATTTTTTTCTCAAGTTCGCCATCGGCTTTGGTATAATTGTCATAAGCCTGTCTCCCAAGCCTTTGGCAACATTTTCCGAGAATTCTGAGAGTTTCGCGAGTAGAGATAATTGCAGAGTGAATACTTTCTGGCTGTGGAATCATTTTTCTCTCACACAGAAACCTGTAAAGCGCTTTCTTTTTGGAAAGTTAGGCAAATAAATAAATTATTGCATATCAAAGCCATCTGTTGATTAGCTCACTGTACGTTTCAAATCAGCGCCCACGAATATATAATCACACCAACTTTTGGGGCATTGCTTGATTAACAGCTTTTTTCCAAGCCGCTTTTCGCTTTCTGTACCCCCTGACACATTCTACATTCCACCATCGATTAAGATATCGTGTTGCGTCCGAGTTTAGAGTTAACGTTGAGTTTTTATATGATCCCTTCAATACCGCACACTGACTGATGGACTGGTCTTCTTGCATGTCCTCGCGGGAAACTAACGTACAATTTAAGTATTTTCCTTATTTAAAATGATTTACAAATGAACCAACTTTTCCGGCTACACCTATGTATCCTCGGGAATTTTAAAACTAATGGGAAGGTGGTCCCTGTTCGTAGCACAATCTAAGATATTCCACGAGGATATACTTAAAGAGAAGTTGCAAAACGTTAATCATGTAGTTGATTTAGAACTAACTAACAAATGTAGCAGCATGTGAGTTCAAGCAGAAACAGTTGTTGTCAAGCGTCCATTCCCACAAATGTCCACCACTTACATCAGATCTAAAGCCCCGAGACACGTGGTGTAAATTGAAGTCACCAAACAGTAATATATCTTTTCTGGATGAAGCTAACGTGATATCAAGGCATCTAGTGTCCTGAACACCTGCTTAAAAATATGCATTTGCACACAAAAAAAGAGGCTAGCAGCCTGGTAGTGTTATGTCTAACACCAGAATTTCGCAATCCGTACACGACATATTGGCTCAGTGACTAAACTTTGTTGATATTAAGAAAGCGAGACCACCAACTTTACTCGGCCTATCCAGCCGGATTAATTGATGATTTTTAGGGGGGGGGGGGTTTCTACCATTTGCAAGGCAGGTTTTCTTAATGGCAATTATGTCTGGAGGAATTCGCGAAGAAATAATTTAGTAAATCTGTAGTTGGCGACTGAATACACCGGAATTTCCACTGCAGAGTTTTCTTTGAACCTATTTTGATGCTATAGAACTGCAGTAGAAACTGCCTGATCTATAGAGATACTTTTTTTTCAGGAAATCATTTTTGACAGGTTCTCAAAGAAGTCTTCCTTTCACAGGTTTCTTTTTTTTTAGTATTTTAAGTTCCGAGGAGACGTTTTCGAAGGGGGAGATGGATAGTGCAGCGGCCACCTTAACGATGGGGGCGGAAATGCTTGACGCCGGTGAGCTTAGATTTAGGTGCACGTTAAAAACCCCGGGTGACCGAACGGATACAACCTTTGATTGATATGTGGGGTTTAACGTTCCAAAACCACCATATGATTATGAGAGACGCCGTAGTGAAGGGCTCCGGAAATTTCAACCACCTGGGGTTCTTTAACGTGCACCCATATCTGAGCACACGGGCCTAAAACATTTCCGCCTCCATCGGAAATGCAGCATCCACAGCCGGGATTCGAATCCACGACATGCGGGTCAGCAGCCGAGTACCTTAGCCACTAGACCACCGCGGCGGGGCGGAGACAACCCTTCGTCTTCTTCGCCAGGCACACGCGAGCATATTCACGGACAATATGCATGTAGCGATAATGAATACACCAGCTAAAAGGCATAACGTTAACGCGAAGTAAACTATCTGGGCGCTAGCGATTCGGTTTCACTTGACCATTTCGACAATTGGAAAGGCAAGATCGGAACGCTTCGACCGAGAAACAAATAATGCTTTCGCGCGGAAGAAAGCCGTCCGCGTCGGTGGGACCAACAGCGCGGATACAGCCCCAGTGCTATAGCAACGGTTCTGCCGTGCGAGAAAAAGAAAATGGACGCTTCGTGCGATGGAGAAAATGCTTGTCAACACAACCTCATAAAGTGTGAGGCCCACAGTAGAGTACCAAGTGCTCAAACTCGTTAACCACCTTTCGTAAACACACGTTAACTCTGTAGAAGATGTAGTATACTTCTAGACCCGCTGACGCCTCAGACCCACGGGACGGCTTTGTGCTTTCCCATACTGAGAGTACAAAGCGCTCTAAATCATTAATCGCTTTTTCTAAACACGTTAACGCTTGTCTTTCCAAATTGGGACAGGTGATTGCCCTGCCACTCTCCGTTTTTCTCTAAAGCGTCGAACATTTGTTCTAAACACACACGCTGTCTTGCATACAGTCACAGCAGCGCAACGTACTTTTAGTGGAGTACACACTACTCCGAATCTTCTTCTAGATCAAAAAAAAAGAGAGCACATTCATGCTGAGCCATCGATACAGTTATCCTTATGAACGGTGAAGGACGCAACCGCACGTAGACGAAATAAAGTAAGGGGACAGAATACAGCGGCTCGGCTAGTTCGTGCGACACGAGGTGGATAAGATTTCCACTGAGAAGTATACGCGTGTGTTTTTGCGCTCCCGTCCTTACCCCGATCTTTGCTTCGCGCTCTTAGCGCGCAGCCCTTTTAAGGGATACATATGACGCCTCAGCGAGGCAGCCGGAAGAAAACACCCCAACAGGATGCCGTCGTGGCAGCCTCGGCATCATCTTCAGTGCCAACACAGCAGCAGCAGCAGGCACAATCCAAGCCAGCACGCTCCAAGAAAACCCAGCCGCTGAAAGTCAGCAGCCATCACACTGCCGTCATCTCCCCGGCTTCGAGCAAAGCGAAGGTGCACACCGGAGCTTCCTCGTCTCTTGCCACGGCGGTGGCTATCTGCGAGGGATACCCTCCCTGGCAGCAACACCTCCTCATCTCGTCCTTCAACTACTGCGGCCGCCGAGCAAACGGCGTCCGCCCCCAGTGAGAACGGCGTGGCCCCAAGCACGTCTCCACGTTCCGACAGTCCCCACGTCGTCAGCGACCTTCCTCCGAGTGAATGTGCGGTGTTACGAAAGACGGCGACGCCAACACGGTCCCGAAGGCGCCACTGCTCCGAACTCCGCCGACACGGTCACCAGCCGTTTGGTAGCGTGTGTTACTCAGCTCGCGACTGCTTCTGCGCTGAGCTGATAGACGAACGGGCGAGACGATGGTGAGTTAAGGCAAGGTTTATGTACAGCAAACAAATAGAGGCGTTACAAATTCGGCACTGGGGCCGACAGCTTAGAGACCCGAAGAGCCGAGATGTCTTCTCTCGCACGCTGTTACTAGGCGCACCGCCGACGAGGTTACGATGGGCGACACGAAACTCGCCGCTGCCAAGGACACCGGCCTCGCCGACTGCGAAAGGGCTCGTACCGACGAGAAGCTTCTCTCACGCATAGGTCATCTGCTGGCGACGCGCCGCAGTGTTTTTTTTTATAGGCACCGGGTGGAATCTTTGAGTAACCAGCTGTCCAACCAGAAGCGCCGCTGGCCGTGATGTCGCAATCCTCCAATTGGGCCCGCCGCTGCGCGTGGTTGCACCAAGGATGAGGGATGTTGCCACGCATTGCGTAAAATTCACCAGACTGGAAGGCGGCGATAGCTTCAATGGGCTCACCGGCTGAGGGAGCTCGCGGTGCGTTGCGTGACAGACCGGTGCCGCCGCTTGATGACGTCGTTGAGTTGGTCGCGTCAGGCGGGCTCGATTGCTGGCCTTGAAACAGATTGCCTTTTTCAGAGGCATTGACGTTCGGTGTGGACTCGCAGGCGTAACAGCGGCCACCATCGTCTTTCGGCCCTTCGGGAAGAAGGCCAACTTCCTGGCTGCGTCGAGGGATGCGATCGCCGCCTTCCTTTCGGGGTTTCCAGCGACCTAGCGAGTGCGGGTCAATTTCCGGCGCAACCTCGTTGCTGTCGACACCCACTCTACCACCGATCCCACCGTCCTACTCCAGATTGGGACTATCTGCGATATCAAGGTTCGAGCCAAACATCTCAACCTGAACACCCGTGTTGGCATGGTTTTTGTAATGGTCCCAACGATCCCCTTTGAGGACCTTGCCCACAACATATTGCTTCACCTGTGCCCCTTGTGTCCGGCGTACGCAGAGGCAACTGCCTCACCCTCACCTTCGCTGGGACTACTGTCCCGCCGTATATACTGCTTTACAAGCAAAGGTGCCCTGTTCGACCCCGCCAGGCATGGCCCCTGCAGTGCTCCCGTTGCGACCACTTCGGGCACTCAACCGCCACCTGCTCTCGAGACTAATGGTTCCTGCGCTGCGGCATCAAGCACGTCCCAGGATCATGTGCAGCACACCCTCGCTGCATAAACTGTCGAGGGAAACATCCTGCCACCGAGCCGCGCTGTCCAGCCCGGCAGCTCCATCACAGGGCCCCGGTCATCATGGCCTCAACCGACGGCACCGTGACTAACCGCCAAGCCCTGCAGCACGCTAGGACCCCTGGCAGCAACGCCTCCATCATCAAGGGACGCCCCTGCCGAGATGCCCTCGTCAGTACCGGCGACGCGACCTCGAAGGCCGCCCCTCGTCCTACAACGAGTGCGCTCGTCGTCTCCACAACAACGACGACGGCCCCGCCCTCATCCACAGCTCGGCCGGCCCCCGTCGTCCGAAAGCGCTCGACGGCGACGCAGACACCGCACGCTTTTTCACAACCGCCGGTTACTGTCGCCGTCCCCAGAAGCACGACGACTGAGCCTGCTACTTCGACCTCGCAGCAACCTGACATCAAAACCAGGAATGACAACTTGACTGGGCTTGCTAAGGGACTTCGAATGACGCTCAGGGCCCTCCCAGATGGCTCCCACGAGCGCAATTTTTGTGTTGTTCCCCTGCTTGCCTTCGAGTCCGTGGCTGATCGGTTCAGACTCTCGCTGGACGAACCAACTGCACTTCGCGAGTTCTTCCTTGGCCTGTGTTAAAACGTGCACATCACAGCACCCCCGGCTTTCTTCGTGGTAATCCCAGTCGACTGCGTGTGGTGTACGCAAAAAGAAGACCCGTATACGGGTCTTCTTTTTGCGCTCGCGCCACTCGCAGTTCGAGTGCGCTTTTCCTTTCCTCTACCTTTCTCATGCCTCATTTATCCTCTTCCTTTAATTCCAATTCCCCTTTCCCTGCGGAGAACTGTGGAGGTTCCCTCGCTTGAGAGAGGCAGTAACGGAACTGCGCTTATTTCTACCTTCTTTCCCTTTTCAAAGTCACTTCAGAATACAGCATCAACTTAGAGCGCCAACTAGCCCCAACAGCACGTTCTATTTCGTCTGCGGCAGTCTGACAAAGGAGTCGATCACCGCTATCAAGATACGTTCTCACCGCTGAAGCGGGCAATATTAAGAGCGAAATGGACACTTGCCGAACGGCAAACGTCGATTACTTATCCTGGGCGAGACGAATCCGGAAAACCATGTTCCTACACGCAGCGACCACTTCGCGATGGCAACACTCCCCGATCGCGGACGAACCCGCCGTAATTTCGAACCGTGACGAGCTTTCGAACGTTCATAGGACTACACGAGTGTTCCGGTGTCACTCACAAGTGAAAACACGCTAAGCAATGTCGCTCAACACCATGCCGCAATTACACAATCACTGATCGAGGAAGTCGCGCGGTCGCGCCGGCAGCGTTAGCCGCCTTCGTCTAGGGCGAAGTCACGTGACCAAGAAAGCCCGCCTCGCCGCCGCGCGAGTGGAGCGCGTGGTGCGGCGAACACTTGAAGCGAAGAAATTTTCGAGTGAACTTAACAAACTTCACTGCTCGGAAACGAAATACAACCGCATCCTATCTACGCGCCGTGCTATGATGTGTTCGTGAACGAATACAGGGGATAATTAAGCCAAAATGCTACTCGTGATAAGGTGTCCTCCGTGTGTGGCATTTACAGTTGCGTGCAGCGCGCGAATGCACTGCATGAGAAACAAATGACTAGTATCACTCTAAAAAGCTGGTACCGTGCACGGTCCGAAGGGTGGCGTGCGCTAACGGATCAGAACACGTTCGGCTGCCCCGTCGAGTTCTTTTGAAACGTATATAGCTTTAACCATGAGGAGTGAAGAATGCCTGATGAGTTTACGACGAGACTCGAGGCCTACGGCTAGGCGCTGCCTGCCGAGACGTTACGCATGGCTAAGCCGCTTCAGACACCGCTGCCTCCCTTTGCCGACATTAATGGGACACCGGGTACTCACCTCGAAGGAAGACCCTCTTGATGTGCTTGGCTCAGCTAATCCGGACCACCGGGTAGAGACTAGCGGAGCAAGCGGAGAACCGAATGGTCCGAGGTCTTCGCGCCGAATGCCAACGAAGCCAACGGTCCCGCGCCCTGCTTGTGCAGCTAAAGCTGAAGTCACGTGATGTGAGCGAATCAATCACGTGGCATGTGACGTAATTTGAACCCGTTGCAGCAATATTTCACCCGGCCGGGGAGAATTTACGCTACAAACGAGAATAGCGTTGGTATCCAAGGATCCCCACAGATTTTCTCTGGCTTCCGCCGTTTCACGAGTCGGTCCGTGTGGGCCGAAACTGGAACAACCGAGGCGGAACAACCAAAGAAGTTTTTGAAAAAAAAAAAAAAGTTGCTGGAGTGGAAAGTGTTGCCCAGGAGTCAAACCATGCCTACGGCAAGATGCCGCCTGTGGCGTCCATCTCACTAAGTAGATAAACTACCAACATTCAGCTATTACAAACGACAAAAAAAAAAAGAGAGAGAGCCTTTTCCTCGCACGCCCAACGATTTCAAAGTGGCAATATTTTGCTTTGTGCTCCAACTACGTCTTAGTGTTACTAGTTTTTCTTAGTAAACGCATCTAATTGTAGGCGAAGTTCATTGCAGAATCAGTCACCCGTACTCGTTTCTGTGTGGTACTTTGTCGAGAACAACTATCTTTTAATACAGAACTAACGCAGCATTTAGGCTAAGATATCAAAGCCACTTAATCGCTAAGTGGGCACTACCAGAAAAGAGCACGTTTGCGACACCCTGGCAGGACAAAATCGGGCTTCACTTTCGCTGGCAAGGCACTGCGGGAGCTTCCACTCCAGCAATTTGTTTTCCAGCCTGCTTCGGAAGGACTCAAGTAAGGCGACGTATAACGTAATCCGCAGGCTCGCCATTTGGTCCTCCGCGTGAATACGGTTTAATAATGCGCGTGCTGCGTATGGCACCATCGCGAGCTAACGCGAGCAAGAGTTCGACACATTCGCGCTTGCTTTGTCTTTGTATGCCTGCCTGTTTGCTTGTTTGTTTGTTTGCTAGCTTGTTTGTTTATTTGTTTGTTTGTTTCTTTGTTTGTTTGCTTGTTTGCTTGCTTGTGTGCCTGCTCGTTTTGTCCGTTGCGGTGGAACAGTGATTGTGGGGCTCGGCTGCTGATGACCCGAAAATCGCCGCTTCGTTACGGCCGCACACTGGTCACATTTCATTGGAGGCGAATTGGTGGAGGCCTGTGTGCTGTGCCATGTCAGTACACGTCACGTATTTCTTCCTGTTGGTGCACGCTAAAACAAAATACATGATAGAAATTTCTGGACACCATTACGGCTTCTTTGGTAATCGTATCGCAGATATGGGACTTCGAACCTTCGTTAGTACTAGCGTGTTCCTTTAACATTACGCCATAGGCCCACTGTAGTGGACTTGCAAGAATTCTTGGTTTAATGTTCAGTAGGTAACTCGAGTAATGTCGAATGATAACGAACAAATAAATTAAATAATTAAAAGAATACGAAGTAATAAATCGAATGAATGCTGACAATAATGTGCGTTTCGGCTATGAGACTGGCATATTGACATTATCAGGAGAACTTCGAAATATATTTGTTGGATTTAAACGCATTCTTCTTAAATTATCTATCGAATATTTGTCGTGTTTAGACGCTTGAGTAGAATTAAAAATCGCATCAAAGCTTAGCATCTTCTGAGTTCTCCTCGATGATTGGTCTGTTGGTCCCGCAGTATCTTGTTTTATAATTTAAATTCTTAATATCCTAAATGGGTTTTGAAATAGACAGCTTACGAACAAACTCATTGGTGTAAGCGAGGCTAAAAGGAGTAATGATAAACCAATATTGTTAAAAGAAACTGAACTCGAGTAATCTTCACATTCAGCCTTTTCTTTTTTATTGCAGAACTATGGACGAGCCGAGTCCATCTTCACGACTTCGTCTACAAGCATCAGGTGGGACCATTTTTGATCGCGATCAATAACATAATCAAGGTTGTTTTTTGTCACCTCGATTGCTTCGTTTTGAAGGGTCCTGCTAAACTTTTTGAACATGGTCAGAAAACGCTGTCGACTGGTTGTCGAGGCTCCCGATAAAACGCGTGCCAAATATTGTAGTGCAGCTCGCGGCCTGTTTTTTACAATAATTTCTCAGTCATCTGAACATCACTTGCTCTTCTCTCGACAAATCGCGCCACAGGCCGAAAAAAAGCTACGTCCCAAGCCTCATATCAGCCCTTCGCTGATTGGGGCATGGAGAGCATGGCCTCCGAGATTCCAAACGTGTTGTGGGTTATCACGCCATGCGCCAGCAATCTCTGAGGCCATGTGGAGAGCTCGGTCGTTACTATGGCAGCCACGGGAGGCCGCAGCTTATACACATGTGCGTACGCGATCGCACTGAACAACCAAGCTGGTAGGTGTTCTGTGGAAAAACCACGCATTTGAAGAAAAAAAAAGACAGAGAGAAGAGTGTTCAAGGTCAGGAAGCGCGCGTGAAGTTCTTTCTTCTCTCATGCCACGGCGTTGCGCCGTGCTCCCTACCGGGCTAAAGAAATTGGGAGGCTTCTTTCTCTTCTAACCACTACCACCACCACCACCCCTGCCTGCATCATATATAGCTTTCAGCGCTTTAGTCGGGACGAGAGAAGAGAGAATACGATTACCGCGTGTGACAAGTCTTTGTGGAACTCCGCTCATACCGGATGGATTCTAAATTTCTCTTGCGGCAGTGAATTTTCGGGGCAACAAGCTCCGCTCTTTCAGCGAATCCGTTTCGTGGCTACTTGAAAAACCCGTTGTCGCGTGAACCCTACCCCCCTCTTCCGCCACTTACCCACCTTTTTGGGGGCGTCCCCCGTTGTCGTAGTACGTAACCTGTGGTACATACCCGCATGCCAGTGGCAGATACCCGCCCTCAGGAACATACCCGCGTGTTACGAATAACGTAGTACGGCGTCGTTATCACACTCTCGGTGTTAACGAGAGCGTTATAACGACTGCTGAAATGTGGTATGTACTCTCGTTTAGTCTTTGGATTGTCCGCTGGATGGCGGTACTTGTAGAGCAAAGCACAGGTAGCTCTGTCCAGCTCGGATCCGAAAACCCAAGAGGCCCTCGTGAGACGCGCGAGGACAGCGGCCCGTGTAAATGGGATCCCCCCGGACTAAGGATCCCACTCACCGACATTCCTTCATTCGTCACAAATAAATGTTTTATTCTCTCTCTGTGATAAAAAGAAGCCAGATGGCGGTACTTGTGTTCACTAGATGGACGGACGGATGGACAGACGGACAAGCAGACGGACAAACAGACGGACGGACGCGTGGACGCACGCACAGACGGACGCACGAAACAAACACATGGACGGATGCATGAAAAGGCGCACGTATGGACGGACGGACGAAGGAATGGAAACATGGAGGAATTGGTGGACGCTTCTTCCCACTGATCATCATTACTTCCGTATATATGCTGTGATTTAATTTTTCTCGTCGCTTCTCGCTAGCATAATTTAGAAACTAAGCTGTGCTGTCGTATTATTATTCCGGGCCGCTTGGCAGTGAATAATTTCGGCACACTACCCCGGCGCGGTGGTCTATAGTGGCTAAGGTACTCGGCTGCTGACCCGCAGGTCGCCGGCTGCGGCGGCTGCATTTTTGATCTAGGCGAAAATGCTGTAGGCCCGTGTGCTCAGATTAGGGTCCTTGGCTAACTATTGATCCTTGGCTAACTATTACCCAACAAGATCCTCGAGCTACAAATGTTTCTTTTCTCGCGTCAGAGCATCTACACTTTTTTTCTCCGAGCACTCTGTCACAACTCGAACACATATATTGTGCAAGAACTATGTAGACATCACCCGACCAGTGAGTGAGTGGTCAAGAACCGCAGCAATCTCTGGTCGGTAGGCGGCAGGTACGAATCCGAGGGGTGTCGTATCAGGGCGACGTCATAGTCATCTTGTTCACACGCCAGCTCAACGAAAGACACCTGTCGCTGGGTGGACTGTGGTCGTGTGGCCCCGGTTGGATGGGGATCGAAGGGTCTTCGTCGAATACGGGACGCGAGTCGTCTCGGTCGAGGTCATGACTCGCCCGTGCTGCCTGGCCTCGCGGGCGAGAAGGAAAAGCAGCAGATGACGAAGGGGATGATCGTCTGAGGGCGGGTGACCACATTCCACTTCCCCATACTTCTTCACATAAGCAAAGTTCCGTAGCTAATTATTCATTTATTACCAACACAATTGTCTGGTCAGAAGCTTTTTTTTCGCGTCAGAGCACCTTCACTTTTTCTCTGAGCACTCTGCATGCAACTAGAATACATGTGTTAAAGAAGCCCAGGTGGTCCACATTTCCGGAGCCCTCCACTGCGGCATGTTTCATAATCATATGGTGGTTTTGGGACGTTAAACCGCACATATCAATCAATTTCTGCAAACGGGAATACGTGTCGCTGTGTTATAATCAAAGCTTTGGCACTCTGTGAGATTTTGCGCAAGAATGTCGTCCGCGAGCATTGTAAGTTGGCTCGGCGACGCTATTCAAGCTGCAGTGGTGGTCATACGCGTACCCACAAGGACAAATCTCTCCTGAGTCAATCGGTTAAATAATTTTCAGTAGACAGAGATTCGTTTTAATGGTAAACGCCGAACACAGGGTGGGGCACGCATCGAAGCACACTATATAGCCAATGCCAACAAACGCATGCTGCATGCGCCTTCTACCCTCAAAGCCCCAAGCCATCACACCATCGAATGACAGCCCATTTTTTTAAAACTAAAAACGTTATATCTCTCCGCATACGACGCCTCCTCACCACACTTTCAGCGTCATGGAGGCCTCCCTGCTCACCGCGGTGGTGGGCCGGTGCCTTAAACAGCAAGTTTCACCCACGGCACCTCGAAGCGCCGTGGGGGCGTGTCCAATCAAACGCTCACGGAGCGCGGAAATCGTCCCCATCCACGCCCGTCCCTGCCCGCCTGACTCGAGACCGCGACTTGGGTCCAGCGTCGACGTCGGGCGACGGCAGGCTAATCGCCAGACTGGCCACGGCATACGATGACGTCCAGGTTGGCACCACACAGCGGACGAGGGCCGGACCGCGTTGGTGACGGGGCCTGGGGGAGCTCTCAAGTCGCCGTTCCGCTGCTTTCTCGGAGCGACGGCGTCTCTCCGAGTACTTCCCCCTGTTGCCACTCGTCGTGGGCGCGACTTCACGTGATCCAGCTCTTTCCGTGGCACCGGCGCTTCTGCGGAGCGCGTCGTCGTCATTCAGCCGTGGCTGCGCCTGCGTATTGAAGGGGCCATGACACGGTCACCCACCAAATTGCCCTTTTCGGCCAATAAGTATAGACACACTATAGTGCATGTGCATGCGTGAACAATTGGCTAATGTTTCACTGCTAGACGAGCTGTAGAAATTTCCGCCTATAAACCTTGCCCACCGTTGGCGACCATCACTTTGCCATGACTTGTGCAACGTCACATCCTCCTTTCTTTCGTTTATTATTTCTTTCGTTTTACAGAAAGAGGAGCAAGAGCTAAAGACTATGTGGCCTGACAGAGGCTCTTACTCCTTTGGGCATTCGGCATGCATGCAAATGGTTTCGATGCATGTAAAACATTACATCATCAGCATGCGAACAGAGAACAATACAGTTTCACATGATACAAAATACCTCTTGGCAACAAAAAAGTTTACATACACTTTATGAAACGCATGGAATGCATCCGTCTTCCACCTATATACGATCTATTTGATTCCCCCTGCACTTTCTGAACATGTTTATGGTGCTGCCATCTGGGTGCCGTCATCGTACAAGCTTATATTTCAGCAAGAGCAACAGCAACGTGATGAGAAAACGGGCACGAGAGTGCAGATGTGGCGAAACTTTATGCTACTGGTCGGCCGTCTCTCGGGTTGAGGCTGCTGGCATTCGTGAAAGACGGTATTGCATACATATGTAGCACATGTCGCCTGGCATGTGACACTATACCGGAGAACGTTCGCTGTCGTACTCGTTGGACGCTGCTAAAACACCACATGAATGCTATCGGCTATGTCGTCTGCTGCAGCTGCAGCCACTACATCACGAGGAGGCACAGGCAACCGGTAAACTAGCCTTGCGCTACAGCTACACTATGTCAGCACGAATACCGTGGTGCCGCCTCCATGTTGCACTCCTGAAACGATTCAAACTAATATCGGAGTGCAGTGCCTCCGTGAACCAGTTCACATTGTGCAGGTGAAACCAGCAGACCTCTAAAGGCCTGACTACACAGTCACTGCGAACCATCTAATTTTCGATGGCAAACTTAAAAATGTGCTGACACAAAACCTTTGGCCTCGTGTTTCGCTTTCTTCTTTGCTGCAACCTTGCTGGGAGCCCGTTAATTGTAGCAGTTGGGCTCGGCAAAGGGGAATGGATCAATACATCAGACAACGCCTGGATGCCCTGTTATGACAAATCCAAACTAACTTTCTGTCGTTCTAAAGCTGATACAGCGGCAGAAGCGGCAGCGATACGGCGGTGCGAGTATACCTCGCCATAGCAATTCCTTACGCTCTTAATCTGTGTGCTAGCTCAGCCAACGAAGTACTTAACAGAAGGCGAACAAAACAGCGCTTCAGACGGGACACGACGTTACGTCCACATGTCCGATACTGTGTTGTGCGCCGTTTTATTAGTCATTTGCAACGCATCAACCAGCGCGACATGAAGCACACTGTAACAGACTGGTCCATTCCGGGCACTTTTAAAATTGCTTGAAGTCTCGTCGCAGGATTTGCCAGTATGGCGCCTTAATTGGCAGACCATGGCGAATGGAAAAAAACTACGCTGGACTAGCAAGCGAATCATTTTCTGAATGGTTACGAGACTATATACCTGCGCGCCCCCGAAGGAACCGATAGCCTTCGTACCCCGTATACAGTTGTTAATAGTTCTGGAGCGTTATAGAGGGTACGGGGATAACCTGCCTGCCGTGGACGCCTATGACGCTCTCGCTGACGCGTGGGCGGCGGGCTCGCCCGCTGCGGCGACGTCCACGCCCCTCGTATCGTCGTCATCGTCCCCAGGGGCGACGCCCGACGGGCCATTCCTTGGGGGCACGCCGAGGCCCATGCGCTTGATGGCCGTGATCTTGGCCAGCACCGCCTCCTCGGCCTCGTCCCGGGGCACACCCCTGTACTGGAGCCAGTTGTCATCCTCCAGCACGGCGAAGGCGTACGCGGCCGCCACGTGCAGGCCCAGGCGCTTGCGACTGGCTGTGGCCGCCTCGGGAAGGTGGAGCAGCTTCATGTAGGGGCCGTCTGCACCCAACCGCTGGTACGCCTTCAGGAACGCCTGCGCGTCCGAGAGTTCAAGTCTCTGTCAGGTCTACCGGAGGATCTGAACGCCATTTCTCTCATTATTTGAATGTATCCTTCTGAAAAGATGGCGTTTCTGGAGAAGCATGCATAACATGTGGTCTTGAAGACGATGAGTAGGCGGTTTCACGTCTAAATGGCACCACATGAATCACTTCGTCGCGTCGGTGTTTGTATGCATATACCATACCTGGAGTTGGTCCCCCTTGGCGCGCAGCTCTGGGATGATGTCCAAGACCCAAGAGTTGCGGCCATGGAGGAACTCCAGGATCAGCTGCACATGCTTCATGCCAGCGAAGCGCCAGCCCGCGGACACGTACTCCTGTACCTGTCGCATGGGGCCCTGTGCGAACGTTAGTATAGAAATGCGTGACTACAACGCCTACGCTGCTCTTAGTTCATGCGTGGTAAAACTGGCTACAGGAACACCTTCTGAATATACGCACAAACAACGCTACCTTCATGTCAAGCCAACACCGCGGCGTACGTGGTACGGGTACCACCCACTGCACCTTGAAGTAGAACAATGTCAAAATGGACACGCGTGTAACTGACCTTTGAGCATAGTTTGCCTCTGCGGGCAGTCACTGTCAAGGATATACGCAAAACAGCTACAGTGAAGTACGCTTTGAATCATAACACTGCCGTAATGCATATTAACTTTCAAGACCTACCTTTCAGCCCTCCTTGTCTAATTCGGTGATCATCAATTGCAATTCGTCTCCCTACTCAGAAATGCAATGTCATCGCTGAAGCGCAGGTTACTAAGGTACTCTCCATTAACTATTATCCCTAACTCCTCCCCTTCTAGTCCTTTGAAAATTTCCTGTAGAAACGCGGTGAATAACAATGGGGAGATCGTATCTCCTTGTCTTACACCCTTCTTTATTGTTATTCTACCACTTTTAAATGCGAAGCATTTCTTAGCGAACTTCGGTGATGATGGTGATGAAAAACATTTATTATAAAAGAGAGAGGTACGGGGCCAAAGCATGACTCCGCTACATGGTCGGCGTCCTTAGTCCGGGACACCGCATGACGAGGCCCCTACTCACGCCTGTCTCACCAGAGCCCGTTGAGACTCTAGTGATGAGCAATTGAGGAGGTTAGTCTCCCATGCCTTTCGGGAAGGGGTAGTGGAAGGCGGTAGGTGGGGATTTTCCGGACATGCCCATACCATGTGGAAGATATCACACGTCTCCCCACAGTGTGGGCACCATCCATCTGTGTTCGCATCGAAATGTTTTAGGATTGCAGGACAGAGTAAAGTACCTGTCTGCAGGTGCCTTAGAGTTCGCTCTTCCGCCTTACTCCGCCCCTTTGCAGGAGCCGGGTAAAGGCGGTGAGTGTCGCGATAATAGGTCAGAATTTTTTTGAACCACAGCAGCGGTGTTTTGGCCTCCGAGTCATAAGAGCCAAGGTGAGGAGCCCGGTGGGTAAGCGCTCGGGCGGCCGCGTCAGCGGCCTCATTACCTCGTAAGCACTGATGGCCATTTGCCCATATGATGCGTTTCGGGGCTGGATCAGCGAGAGCTCGTTTTAGAATTTGGCCTGCTAGGGGGGATATCTCTCTTGTCAAGTAATGAGCACATGCTTTCCGGGAGTCCGTGATGATAACTTTCAAGTTAGGGTCTTCGGTGACTGAGCGTATCTATCTATCTATCTATCTATCTATCTATCTATCTATCTATCTATCTATCTATCTATCTATCTATCTATCTATCTATCTATCTATCTATCTATCTATCTATCTATCTATCTATCTATCTATCTATCTATCTATCTATCTGTCTGTCTATCTGTCTATCTGTCTGTCTGTCTGTCTGTCTGTCTGTCCCAAACTTGGTATAACGTACCATGACTGTACGAAAAACATGTTTGACTAGTAATAACATGAACATCATGACATGTTTATCATGAATGTCATGATTTACATTTCCTGGTCCTGGCACTCTTGCGGTGGTTTTGTTCCTATAGCATGTCGCTAAACTGGTATGGTATGACAAGAATACATGGCGAACAAAAGCGACATACTTTAACATGAAAATCATGACATGCGTATCATGTAACAACATGGCTACGTTCCACGCTCATGATGCGATCGCAGCCGTTTCGCTAGCGTCACATTTACCAAATTTGGTATTACGGTACGTGAATAGATAACGAAGGTTTGTGACTGGTGCAAA